>NC_084772.1:8591547-9791547 GCF_028858725.1 Colius striatus
TCAGCTTCCATTACTAAGGTAATGTTTACCTCAGATAGCATATAATTGTTTGCTTTTTTCACAGTAAATTCTCTGTTCCCAACTGCTTAATCAGCCATGGAAAAGAGAGAAGACTTTCGTACTGTTTAATGTTCTTGTGATTACATTAGAGTACCGTGTAAACCCACATCAGTGGATCTTGGGAAACACAATTTTTTTTTGTTTGTCCACAATTCTGAAGGCAAAGTATTTTGAGCAGTGGTCCTTGCAATAACATGAATCATTTATTAATATAAATATCACGGATATGGTATAAATCTTCTCTGCTCCTGAACTCTCAGGACATTTCTTCATTGCCCGAGTTGGAATCAGCAAGGACTTCCTAGTGCCTTGTTGTAGATCAAATAATGTACCATATTCCAGTCACAGACGGTGTATTCCCTGCTCTCAACAACAGGAGACTGGCGTATACTTTCCGTATGAGCTTCCTGCTGCATCACATCAACCTAAACAATATTTTATTATGCTTCATGAAAGTTTAAAACTTCTCTGCTTTCTAACACTGCAGAGGACGCAGATTATTGTTGGCTCAAGGATAACATTTGACCGTCCTGTCTTTTCTGCCAGAAACCAAATGAACACATAAATTAAGTGGTTTCATTCAATGACAGCAAAGAGTGTGTTTAGTAGTGTGCCCATTTCTAACTTTGTTAAGCAGTAGGGTTAGGTGTGTAGGAGCTGGTGTCAGAGCAGGAGCTTGGGGCTCAGGCAGGTATACTGCTCAGCACATGGCTGCAGGTGGATGTGCTTTCTGGTACAGTGATGCTAAAATGGGTAACTCATAGCTTTATGGAGAGTGGTAGGTACATTGTGAGCTTACTTTCTCTGCTGCTGTTTTTAAATGTTGGGGTCGCAATGGACTGATCTTAACATTGCAGTCTAATACGTATTATCCTTGAGCAAGGGTTGAAAACCACAACCCTGAACCTCTCCTTGAGGTAAAACTGCACTGAATTTAGACCATTGCTTCAAGCTCCACCACAGAGGTTCAT
Organism: Colius striatus; assembly: GCF_028858725.1. Classification (NCBI taxonomy): domain Eukaryota; kingdom Metazoa; phylum Chordata; class Aves; order Coliiformes; family Coliidae; genus Colius; species Colius striatus. Next base: position 8,592,579 of record NC_084772.1, read on the forward strand.
CACCAGCTTTCCATTTCTTTGTGTTAGCTGTATCACTGGCCAGCTGGTGTTTTTGCAGAATTTTTTACTTGACTGAATTCCTCAATGCACTTAGAGGTGAGCTAAAAATAAGAGCTTCATAGGCACAGTAGCGTATCACTTAACCAGAAATGCAAATGTCTACAAGGGCTGATAATAAACATAAACTGATTGACAGATAATGTAGTTAAAAACATTTTTACTTTGGACATAGAACACTGAAGTCCATAGGAGTTTTGCCTGTTTAACCATATTGTATCGCATGATGAACAGATGTGAACCTGGAAGCTCAAGCAGAATCTTGGTGAGAAGACTGCCTTTGGGTTTCATATCATTTTAGTGCTCAAGGGCTTGGAGGATCACAGTGTGTGCTCAGATCTCGTGGCCTTGCTATTTCCAGCCCAAAAGCATGTGCTTCTGTCTGCCCATAGCAAAACAGGGAGTTGTGTGTGGTCAGCTGGTTCCTGAATAATAGCATATGTCGGAGTTTTGGGTACCAAAGTCCAAATTACCTACACAGATTCCCAACCACACACCATTTCCCAACAACAGACATTCTTCAGCCTTGTTTCAGGATCTGAACTCTTATGTGATCACCTTTCCTTTCTCAAATATAACCATGGATGAGAAATTAAGGCTGCCCATGGTTTTGTAACTCTGTGCACTTATGAATTGTACGGGGCTGGAGGGTGTGTTGTGTGCTGGGCTCATGGGAGGCTGAGAAGGAGGCTGGTGGTGAAAGGGGTCATGTGCAGGCCAGCCCTGGGTGTCCATCCTGCCAGCACGTGTGCAGGACAATACACCTTCTGTATTTTTTTAAAGAAATATTAAAGTCAATACTGTAGTGATAGATGGTTTGTTTTGATGAGTTTTGAGATGAAGTGCCAATCTTGGCTCTTTCAAGGGAAGTCACTGACCCTAAAGATTCTGCTTTTTTGTGAACAAAGGGGCTGTGGTTTCATTTTTTCTTCACATGATCTCTGTAAAGGGTCATTTTAAGGATGCACAAAGCACACTTACAGAAGACAGGAGCAGGGTTTTTTCTTCAGTAAAATATTCAGCCAGTGCTCTTTGTCTCTCCCTGAGAACATTGCAGGATCCAGGAGCATTAAGTGAGCCACAGATGCCAAACCAGGGGGAAAAAAAAAACCAGAAACAAACTATATTTTCTGCTCATCTGTGGAGTGAGGATAACACAGGCCCAGAAGCACACGTTGTGAAGCAATTTCAGTCGTAGCTGAGTGCCTGTTTTCCCCTGGAGCACAGACTGTAGAAACCTTAAAAACCCTGGTTTCTATTTCCTTAATATTCTAGTTTTGAAGATAATATTGTGATGAAGAAAGGAAGAGGAATGTCCTTTTTAAAGCTCTGCTCCCTGTTTATAATTAGGAGATTTGGGAAGCTTGAAGTATGAGAACCATGCACTTGCTTTTCCTACCTATTTGTAATGTGTAGATAAATATTTCATTTAGAGAGAACGAGAACAAGGCATGAGCATGATAGCTTATATTTTAATCTGTTACACCCAGTGTAAATCTAGAGTAACTCCAGCATTCAAAAGTCAGTATTATTAGTCTGGGTTTATCTCTCTGTAATTGAGATGGGAATCTGGCCCACTCTGCAACTGACTGCAAAGAGCTTTTTAGCTTTAAATCTATCACATTTAAATTACATGGGGCCACAACGTGTCACCTACATCCTTGACTATTTTAATACAAAAATATAGTTTAAATCTCCCTGGATTTGCTGATCATCCAGGGATTTCTAAAGATACTGTTAGGCTGCAAGAGATAATGAACAGCAATGAAGAAACAGGTCTATATTCAGTTATTCTGTATTAGAATAAATAATTTGATTGTGGTACAATTGGAGTCATAGCACTGCACAGTGCACTGGCAGCCACGCTTGTGGATTCACAGCTTTGGGCACACAGTAACACGAGAGCATTGCCTCCAGCACCACTATAGGCTCATGGGAAACGCTTCCTTTGGGCCCGAGTTTGTGAACTTATAGCCTGTGGCCAGAGTAAAACTGTTCAATGTGGGAAGGTTTGTGGGTTTTGGCTTTTTTATTGCACGTGGCTGCTCATGCTCTTTACTGAAGCATCAGGAAGGCTAACAACAAATAGTGATAAAGACAAATTAGAGATATTTGGCTCTCTTAGTGGGTCATCTCCCGGGTGAGTTAAGCAAGGGCAGGGTACAGAGGCTCCATCTGTGGAGGCCAACGCTTCCGCTCCTCCATCTGCTGGGTGGACACCGGCCTCGGCTCACTGCACAATAGACGAAACACGGACAAGCAGATTTTTCCAGACCAACCGAAATGAATTTGACTAACCAACAAATGGTTCTCTCGGCAAACGGGGAAGGGGCAGCCTGCAGATCTATAGGCTGGCTGACCGGAGATAATTCATGCAGCAGCCCAGTGCCTTGCTTAACTCAGCTGTAAAATTGAGTAAAAATAGCACATGGCTTACAATGAGGTGTCGCATCTTGGCCAGTAACATTCTCTGGGCAGAACAGACCGACCTTCTTAAAGAATGGATGTGAGCAGGAGCGCTGCTGCGGCATTGCAAGCCCCTTAGCTGACAATGCAGTGTTTTTCTAAGCTATTACTCAAAGTAATAACCTCTTCTAAAAAAATCTATTTAAAAATCTGTTTATTTAAAAAAAAAATAAAGCTAGATATTGACTGTTGTGAGAGGGGATAAAGTCCTGATCCCATCAAAGTCAGTGGGAAGAGCTTAATGCAGCTGGGAGAGCTACAGAGACACTATCTAAAGTTTTTCATTTCCATGGCAGATCCTCTTGTTCATAGAAATAAGTGCCTTGCCATACCTGCTTCAGTCTTGCAAGGAACTTCAGTGAGACATATGGTGGACAAAGATGAGTGTACATATGCAAGATTTTGTTTTTGTGGTTTTTTTTTAAAGGCAGCAGTTCAGATAAATCTGTGAGGAGGGAGGAGATGTAGATAAATAAACTCCTCGCTGTCCTAATTTCTACAGAGAATATAAACATTTGCCTAACTCCAGTAACAATGGCATGAAAAGAAATGACAAAAAGTGGGAAATGGGAAGGAAAGTCTGCTGAACATATGACTTATTTACAGAGGAGAAATCACAGCTCCATTTCAATGTGCATTCACCTTTTACTCTGGAATTTGTGCAGAAAAGTTAACTTGGTGGCTAAATACTAGTTTGAGGTCCCTTTAGGATTATTTTACAAAGCAAGAATGGTTCAGTTGTGAAGGTGGTTAAAAAGGAAACTAATGCTTGCCATAGACAATATTTTTTTAAATTATTTTTTTCCTCCTTTTAAAGTGTTAAAAGCAAGTAAACCCCCAGTGATCTTAACTCATTTGCATAAGTACACTTGGTACATTTGGTTCTTTGAGAATGCTGATTGGGTACCAATATATTAGTCCCTTTAAAAAGACAAGAAAAAAAAAGACAATGAAAGGCAGGAATACTGCCTTCATGATAATTTTCTGGTCTTCTGCTTTCCTTGGAGGTGTGGTGTGTGGGCGTGCTGACCATACTCGGGCAGATAACAGAGTCACTTGGTAAATGGCAATTTGAGGTGGGAGGGATGGCTCCAGCAGTAAATGGCACACGTTAGGACAGCCTGATCTCTTAAACGCAGCCTATTAGTAAGGTTAGCTGAAGATGTTAAAAGAATCGTTGCAGCCTCTCCACTGGCACGTTTGGAAGGGAGTTCAGTTATGAGACTATTAAAATGTTATTTTGATAATTAAGCCCACAGCTGTTGTGAGGGCACTGGGGGCAGGAGCTGGCGAAGCAGCCGGCTGCACAGTGAGGGAGGCGCGCAGGGGAGGGGAGAGCAGAGGAGCCGAGTCCCCGGCAGTGCAGGGCAGGGCCACGATGGCCACAGCCACCACGCAGCAGACAGGTCTTCCCAGGGGAAGATGTGGAACCAGGAGGGGCTGCTCCCATTTTTGCACCGTGGGCAGATGTAGGTGACAGGGGGAAAACCGGTCTTCCAGGACACAGAGTTGGTTTTATGTAGGGAAGCGTGGCTGGATAGAAGGAAACTTGTATCTGAGGGAGAATGGCTGTTGCAAGCGGTGCTGCATTAGCCCTGTGTAGGCAGCAGCATCCTGGGGTGCTCAGGGCCCCTGTGCATCAGCCAAGGTGTGTACTGGTACCAAAGGTGCCATGGCACACCTGTAGTAGTAATATTTAGTACATGAGGATGTGCAGTGTTGCTGTCCCATGAATAATTCTGATCCTTCGCAGATGCTTAACTGGATTAATTCTTTCAGCAGTAACAAAGCTACTGTCTTGTGTACTTCTGTGTAAATATGTCTTCAAACTTTCCTGCTAATGGCAAAACTTCTGCTGTTGTTGGAAGAGGAATCAGGCCATGATTGTCTTCAGAATGCAGACACCTCTATCAAAACAAACCAACCCAGAAGGTACTCGGTGTTTTAGCAGCCTCTGGTTCCTGGGAATGACCTATGGTTTGGTTTAGTGCTTTAAGTGCTTACTAAGTATGCAGTAATAAAACCACAACCAATTTCACTGTGACAGCTGACCTAAACTCTTTTGCAAGCATATAGATTACATTTATATTTTATATATACTACTACAGAGCAAAATAGATACCCTGCTATACACGTAGATAATTTATTCATGCTGCCCTAATCTCCTCTTCCATGTTAAAATGAAGATGATTTACAGTGTTCATCCATATTGACCAAGGTGTAATTGCCCAAATTAAGGCTGTCCATCAGGACAACTAGTAAATTCAATCTCTTCTCTGTATGTGTCAGTGGTAACCTTTCCACAATTGCTTCTCTACACATACTGCAATGTAAGTTGTGATCCCTTGTTGACTCCCTGCCTGCACATACTCACTGAATACAGAACCAGAAAACGATACACGGGATTTTGTAAAACAGACCACATAAACAGAATGTAAAATGGGAGAAATTAGCCTTTTGATGATACAAGGGAATGAAACCCAAGTACAGCTCCTACTCCTTGTGTCAAGATCCTTGCACTTGCATAATCTTTTCAACTTTTCAGCTGTCTCTTGCTTTCCATGATCACAAAATGTCGTAAGTAATCTGTCATCTTTCGCAGTTGCTACATCCCTGAAGAGGCCCAACTTTTAAAATATTATATAAAACATCAACTGTGTATCTAAATATAATTATTTGTAACCTCAGCTTTTAATTATCAGCTGTTTCATATGTAATTACATCTACTGTCAGTGTCGATCTTTATTAACATCCAAGTAGCATTTGTTTTTTCAGAAAATACAACAACAAAAAAAGAAACAGCCCTTTAAAGTCTCGCCAGAACAGACAGGTATAACTTCACCTTCCTGGGAGGTCTATGCTGAAAATTAACTGATAGTTTCTGCTCTAGCTGTGAGTGATCCATATTAAAAACTGTTCTGTAATCAGAGTATATACTTTGAAGTACTTTGAGCATTTCTGTATTCTGCTCTGCAAAGCATGTGAATAAGGCCGTCTGACTTGTGCAGCCAGAGTACCAGGGACGCTGTGAAGGTGCATAGCTGTGCTCGATTTGCAGAGATTTACAGAAGGTGATGGAGAGCTTGGCATGGGCAGCGGTCAGGTGCCTACAAGTGCAGCAATATCTGTAAGGGCAGGTGACCCATCCTGGTGTGTTTTACCCTGATTTCATAAAGGTTTGATTTCCACCACATCATTGGGATTACATTGCTGAAGACTAGTGGCAATGGGAATCCAATCCAAATCCTAAGGAAGTCAAGCTGGTACCTGGTACACAATTGTGACCGAGGTGTGCTTTAGCAAGAAAGTTCGCATCTGCAAAGTTTAAAACTTGAAATGTGTGAGGCAAAACAAGTCCAGAAAAGGCTTACTCAGGGTGGGAGGATCTCAGAGTTAGAGCCACGGACAGTGAGATGGTCTTAGTGTGAGCACCTTTACCCCACCAGAGACTGAAAAGCCTAGACACAAGGAGACCAAGGCAAAGGCAAACGCTACAGTTGAGGCAGGAGGTGGTTACAGCATGGGTCAGGGATTTCACAGTCGAGATGAAGTGGAAAGAATAGATTTTTGTTGAGGAATAAGAGAACTTAACACTACAATAGTATGTTATTACAAGTCTGTTGAACTTGTTTTTGCTTTAGGGTGTTTTGATTCCTGAAAAACAAATTAATTACATAGTAACTCTGAAATCCTGGCTTCCTTACCACTAGAAAAAGGTTACTCTTCCCTTGTGGCTATTTCTTATTACCACCTTGTGATGATAAAGTATTTGGCAAGTGAAAGTCAGATGCTTTGTAGATTACTACACAAATTATTAGCCTATCTATGTACCTGAAGTATTTATAACGATATTAATGTCTTCCACTGTTCAACCTGTGTAATGGGGAGCATCACTTGGCAATTGAGAGGAAATGCATACTTTTCCCAGAGCCGAGGCCAAAATGTGACCTTCCAGCAACCTTGCAAACTGGCACCTTCACACACGTGGGCCAAACTCATCTCTGTTGTGTGTTGTAACACCTAGGCAGGTACTCATCTACTCTCACTGATTTCTGTTGGTGTTCTTTCAAATTACAGGAGACATGAGTGATAGAGGAGCCCAGAAAAATGAATGAAGATTGGGGGGATTGAAGAAACCCCACTAGGATAGCAATGGCATAAGATAATGAGTATTGTCAAGACAGGAAATTGAATATTTTCACTAGATCTATTTCTACACCACTTTCCTGTTAAAAAGAATATTCAATGTCCTTTAGGCAACACTTTGAAAGTACCTTTTCCTCTTTCTAGATACTGTAATTAAAAGCCATTCATTTGGTACCTAAGTTAAGAATCACCTTTCTCTATGTTAATTAAAGGCTATAGCTCACTAGGGCTGCCAAGTGCCTGGGTCTTGGTGACTTTGGGGAGTTTCAGGAAGAGTTCTGGTCAGAATTCCTGGAATACCTTTGAAGCAGTCACTTAGGTAACAAATGTCTACTGTATTGCTTTTTTTAGGGGTAGTGGTTATAAGCTTTTGTTCTGAAGGTGGTGCCATTGTACATTGCTCGTGTAATAGCTGCTGGCAATTCATTTTAGGTTAGATTACTTGTCCTATTTATTATGTCCACAGATGCAACATTTATGTCTTCATGGGTTTTTTGCCGATTTGTATGTGTATATGTGTGTGTGTTTTAAGTCCTGGGCCCTCAGCTGTACCCATTCATTCTGAGGAGACAGTTGTGCCTTTCAAAGGAAGGAAGGCTAACCAGGGATTCTGCTTCTACCCTTAGCCATGACTCCTTAGACTGCCTGAAGCCATTAATCCTCCATTCCAGTGTACTGTGTGTGCCGCATTTATTGCAGTTTCATGGCAATTGTGTCTCTGTGACACAAAAAGAGCCTTCAGTGAAATACCAGCCAAGTATATGTTGAGTTTCTTGGGGTTTTTTCGACTTCTGAAATTATGGTGTAAATGAAGAGTTTCACCAGCTTGATGATGCACTGAGTCCATGTCCTTGCTGTGGAGGATGGCATCAGTGTGTTGTAGGAGGCAGAACCCCCTGAGGGCCTGGCTGGTCCTGCACTAAGGATGCAGGAGGACATCTCCAGCCTAAAAATGTCCTCAAAATTGTCTCAACACCAGGAGACCTGCAGAGATTTGGCACAAGCCCAGCTCCTGTACTGTCTATGGATCTCTCTTGGGCTAAGGCAACGTCCACTCCTGGCTTATTTATGCAAACAGAAATGACATGCTGGAGAAATATGAATGGGCTTTTCAGCACTTTAGAAAAGAATTTTAACAGAAGACCTTTTTTTTCCAGGGACTTTTGCCCCCAAATCTCAAGAGCTAGACTTTGTAGTGTCAAGGATTTCTTCTGTCAGGTGTCTAGTTATGAAAATGCCTCAAGTAGAGATTTCTGGTTATCTGGTTTATTTGAATTGCTGAAAGTCCTACCCTACAAACTGCTGACTGAGCTTTGATGAAGCTAAATTTGGGTAATGAAAGGTGACCCACTGTAAAGAAGATGCTGGGAATGGCTCTTCTGTTCAGTTGTCTGTAAGATTCTCAACAAGACGTTTCCATTTTTAATTCTCCCGATGCATCTGTGAGATAAAACATCACATTTTAGCTCAAAGATTTCTTTCTCCTTTTCTCTTTTGCTTTCAGTACTTAGGTGTGCAATTTCTAAGGATCAGTTGCTAGGTTTAAAGAATCAAAGGTAATTTTCCTTCACAGCAAAAGATTTCCAAAATTCTGACGCCTTCTCCAAGCTACAGCAGAATAATGGGAGGCTGGTGGTACTGTCATGTTGCCATTAGCTTCGCTGCTCGGTAGCTGCACATCAGCACAGTAATCATTTTCAGATTTACAAGCATTAAATATTTTAATTTAATGCCTTGGCTCTCTTGTAATTCATGCACTTAATTATATGATAATTACTCAAATGAAAGAGATACAGCTGCTGTTGTATCAATTCTTCTAGGAATCTGAGATTTTAGAATTGGCCGTTCATTTCACCATGGGTTTTTTCTAGCCCTTTCCAAAAGGTAGTTGACACTTAAAGGCAGGTTTTTTTGAGTACATGGAACAGAGGTAAGTTTCAGGGAATGCAGCCTTCCTAGATTCTTTTCCTAGAGTGTACATTTGGCAGCTGAGGGACTGGGCACTGTGCTGGCTGTTTTTACTGCTCCTCATGGATTACAGTCATTAAAATGGGGGAGCTGAGGCAAAGCTTCCACAGCACAGGACCCTGCTCCATTACAGATGGCTGAAGAAGGAAGTAAACTGCAGGAAAGAGGTGTGTGTTTGTGTACACGTGCACATAACTCTATAGAATTGAATACCTTCATAATGGGCCAGTTGGCCAGTCTGCAAGCACTGCACAATGAAATCACACAATAAACTAAAGTATAAAGGTTCAATCAGGCCACGCAGACCTCCACCTGGAACAAAAGAGTTTGGCACAAAGGCAAACCCAAGTGACCTCAGTGGAGAAGGGCAATTAACACATGGTATGAAGAAGAGAAGTTAGCAAATAAAAAAATAAAAGCAAAGTCAGTTCAACAAAGGGGCCCCCTAGAATCCATGGAGGATAACACTGCCAAGATACACGAAGCATCCATGAGGACCATGCAGCTGCCAGCCCAGGTCTGTGGCATCTCCTCTCCAGGAGGAGGGCTCCTTACACATTAGAGCATGTAATGCTTCTCATGTCTACTTTCCAGCCCACAAAGTCTCTGTGCTTAACTATTTAAAACACATAGCAACAGCTTTTTTCTTAGGAGAAGCAGTAATTATGGTGGAAAAGGTGTTCTGTATTCTACCATTTTAGTTTTATTGTATGTCTCCAATGCAAGAAGGTGGAAAATTAGCATGGGAATACTCTTCAGTTAGGAGATGTGCTTTTGAAAGTCTCCATAAAATTGTTTGCAACTTTTAAATTACTTAAGGCCTTTGAAGACTCTTACACATGTATGTGCAGCTTGCTCTGCAGGAAGGTTAGTACCACATCCTCACAAGCCTCTGCTGGCTTGGGTCTGACAAGAGGGCCCTGCTGAACAGGAGCTTTATGAAACTCTTTATGAATACTTGAACCCTTCCACGCTGAGCAGTGTATCAGAAAAGGAGGAGCAGTTTCAGGCTTTGCGTATTCAAAGGAAACATGCTTGTGGGCAGGCAGGAAAGAGGCTGTTCCCTGCCAGCGAGGCTGATGGAGCTCTCTGGGATCGCTTTCTGCAGAGGTCTGTGTTGTGCATTTTAATTTCTGGTTGTTTGCTCCTGCCCTGTCTTCTGACCCCAGGTTGATTAAAATGTTAGGGGAGCCTTCAGTGCTTGACCATGGGGCCTGCCCTGCTCAAAGCACAGAGGATCGTGGCTGTGGGGCCAGTGAGCAGCATCCCTGCAGTAGATGGGCTATTGCTGAGCCTGAGCTTCCAGGCAGGCATGGAGGAGCATGCCTGGCAACAACTTGGGGCCAGCACTGGCAGATGAGCAGCAATGCCATACTTTCTGAGGGGAGGAGGTTCTCTTTGCTAAAAGAACAGAAAAAGCAAGAGACTTTTTAACAACAGCCACAGTAAAGTTTTGTGAAAACATGTTGCAGCCATATTTAAAGTTTTTGGTGGTGGTGGTTGTTGACATGTGAGATTATGCTTAATCCCTCAGAGACTCAGGATATTTTGTAAGAATTGTAAGCGTAAATATTTGGCAACAGTTTCATATCCGTCCTCTCAGAGCCCCACTGGAATAGATGACGCTGGCTTACTGTACTATGTGTAGTTTCTGTTGATGGCAGTAGCAGATTTAACACTTCTACACAGTTGCATTTTACTTTATGAGCATTTGAAGTTTGTTTGTGTATGGGAAGTAATTGCTCTGCAGCATGCTTTCTTGGAAGAAGATATAATGTTTGTTCAATTTCTCAAAAGCTGTAAATGAGAGACAGAGCAAGCTACAGGCCGATCACTATTTAAAAATACACAGAGATGTTTTCAATTGCTAAAGGCATCTAGCATAAAGCAGAAATATTTATTTGCCTGGCTTCTAGTCTAATTGTCAGACTTACAACAAGGCTAAATCCTTTCAAACAGTTACTGGAAATTGGTATTTGAACTTGTGAACTCAGGAAAACTCCTAATCTGCTCAGAGGTCTCTGGCGTGCCCTCCCAGCCCTGCAGACTGTTGTCTCAAGCTTTCCTTTAACTCTCCAGGGACCTTGGTGACTGCATTTCTGAGTTCCTGCCTAAACATAAGTTGCACCAAAAGGGTTACAAAATTTTAAACCCTGTGTATGCAGACAATTTTCAGCTAGCTTACAGCAGCTGCGGAGTCGTGCTGATAGATTAAAAGCAGCTCCCAGCCCCAGAATGAAGTACATTAGAGCTCCTGCTGAGCCGAGCTGGGGTGAGGCCTACACAGCTGTCATTTAGGCCAAGTTTCCAACCAAAAACTGAAGAAAAGGATGTAACTTAAAGAAAAGTTATGTTTCAAAATAAGGCATCTGGTTATTAATCAAATATAGGCAAGAGTTTAGTTGTGCAGTGGGTTTCAGCCTCAACAGCCTGACACTGGGGAAGGCAGGGAGGTAATTTTCAATGATCAAGAAAGGGCATGTCCAGTCAAAGGCTGTTACTCGGTGGCACTGTAAAAATAATCCTTTTTTTTCTGTACTTGCCTCTCTCTCTGAAAAATAAACAGAATGAGTGTTCTTGAAGTGTTTCACGTCTGAGTGAGAGAGGCTGATCAGCTCATGCAATTGCGTTTCGCTGATATTGACCTTAAAGTGTAGCCAATTCCCTAAGGAGTATGCTTGTATAAATCTGCAGTTAGCAGAGAGATGTTTATAGAGAACAGAAATCTTTATGGGCTGTCCTCTATTTCTCAGTATGTCTTTACCATGGGAGAGACAGTCCCCATTAGCATGGCAAGTTCAGGAAATCTTGTGAGCACAGCTGATTCCTCACCTGCTCACCCCTCTATCCCATGGTTAGCAATGCCACAGTCAGCACCGTGCCGATGCTCACTCCAGCACCGAATTCTGTCATTTCTCTGCAGAAGCACCTTTGTTTGACCATGTCTCATTCTAGTAACATAAAGGAACCACTACCTTTTGGTTGCATGTTCACTCCCTTGACCAGGAGCAGCTTTCTTGCCCTTGATGCATGCCAGCTTCCAAGTGGTTTCTCAATTTTTAATGCAGAGGGTCATTCATGAAAAACTGAGCAAAGAACATGAATTAGTTATCTCATCAACATACTTTGGCTTCCAAGGATTTTTGTACCTGTTTTGTTTAATTTGCAATAGATCTGGCCCTGCTCTTCATATGTAGTTAACTGTTTGTCTTGCAGTATTGCCTGCAAGTGCCCAAACCAGATTTATCTGTAGTTTATTTAAAGTAAGATATCAACAAATATTTGTTTAAAACACTGACTTTTGTCTGTATACAGTGTGTGGTATGAATAATTTGTTGGAGTTCAGATGCAGTGTTTCAGTTCTTATCAGAAATGTATGATATGAATTTGAAAGTATGCCCTCTTGCTTGCTTTCTCATGTATAGTGCATAATGAATTTCCAGCTTGGCAGAAAGGAGAGGATCAGAGTGGGAAGCAGAGTATACCATGAGGATTTATCATGATACTGTTGAAAACAATATGACAACTCTGGGTAGTTTCTTGGTTACTGAAGTAACAGTCTCAACCCTATAAAAACAAGAATTTGTGTTATTCAGCTAAAGAGTAACTATCAGTTAATTAGTTTAATGTCATAGATGTCTGGTTCTAGTTTCTTCAAACTATCGCAACATTTTTCAGCATCATCATGTCATCATTAATGTCAGCATACATAAAACTATTTTTTGTATATAAATTGTGTATCACTTTGGATATAAATGAATGGATGTAATGAGTGGATAGGTACAGTAAAGCTAGTGAGAGCTGTTTGAAGCATGTACAGTGAACACTGGTTTGGCAGCTGTGTAGGTGGACCAAGCCGGTGATGTTCCCAGAATACTCAAAGAAGAAATAGTAATTTCCTTTGGGACCTGCGGTGTAAAGTTTGGCACATGAACTCGTTCTAGTGTGGTGGGTTTAAATGTTTACATTTTGGAGGTGATACTCCTCTTTGGGACCATGCACGTGTGTACATATTCACATAGAGCCTGTTATTTAATATTATTTATTCATACTGATGGCAGTAAAAGATGGTTTTTACTCGGGTGACAAAATACAGCTAATGCAAATTCAGTAATCATCCCATAAGTATAGAGGAAGTAACTCAAAGAGAAGGCCTTCCACTTGTCAATTTCTGTGAATCATCAACAATAGCAAATAAGAAATGTGGATGTTGAACTTCCTATTCTGTGTAGACTAAATAATAACTCAGTATTCTTTCTTTTGCTTGGTGAACACAGGGCACATGTTTATTTGGCCTCTATTAGAGTCAGATAAGTCACCTTTACCAGCCCTTGAAAAACTGGACTAGCAAGGCTTCTTGCTGTTTCTAGAATAAGGTTAGTAAGTTAATCCAGTGTTGGTCTAAAAATGTATAAAACACTTGTAAAGAGCTCAATATCTCAATTTATTAAGTGCTAAATATTGAGCATTGTTTTCTACTTGTGGTTTTGAAACCAGTGTGATGAACATTCTTAGTAAATATATTTGCAACAAGTGCATACGTTACAAAGCTGCTGGGCAGGAAAATTGAATTCTATACAGTGCAGTTAAAATGCATTATAGGCCTGAACCACAGAATGTATCACAGTTAGTGTAAACGAAGCTTGTTACCATTCTGTTGCTCTTCCAGAAAGGAGCATTTTACTGTATTATCAACAATAATAACAATTAAAACAAACTTAACAAAATTGTGGATTTTTTTCAGCATTACTCATAGTAAGAGCTTGAGTTCTTAAGGATTTTTTTTTGCACTCAGTTTAGGAATTATATCTTATAATCTGCATCACTATGAGATTTTAGCTTTCTGTTAACTTATTCCTGCCATCAAACAATTCCTAACATAGGTGGTTGTAGGGGAATGCTTCAGTGTGCAAATAGAATTAATGAGTTTAGGTTTTTGAGGAGAGGTTTTTGGGGTTTTTTTTGGTGGATGTTGGGGTTTTTTAAAGGTCTGGAGTATTTCTAACCATGTAATCTCATCTGAACACATGAAGGGCTGAATATTATATATTTACATCTTGGAAACCTTCATCAATTCTTCTAAGTTAACATAGCAATTTTATATTTGCTAGTATGCAGAAGCTTTCTCCACTTCTAAAAGGTTTCATTTTCATTAAGCTATGAATGCAGAAGAATGTCAGGGTTTGTCTTTTTCTGCATTAGCTCGACTGGTTTATCTTAAGCATACTCAGTAGACTTGCCTCAGTTTTTCTCAAGCTATTGTTCTTTTTTACACCGCGTTTGCACACTGCAGTGCATCTGGGGAATTTCAGCAGTCGGAATATACATGAAAAGAGACCCGCTCTACTTTCATAAGGTCCCTGGATGAATTGGACGAAACCTCAAGGCCCCATGGTGGAGCCAGAGCTGCATTCATATTCCTTGCCATCACCACACATATGATAGCATGAAGCCCAGACCAATCGAAAACTTGACAGTAGGCCTTTTGATTTTGCGGGGAAGCCTTCATCAAGCTGAGAGAGGGAAGGGAATGTAGCCCAAACTGGACTTCATACTGTGGCAAGTTTGAAATCCCAGCCCAACCACAGAGCTGCTTGATTGGAATAGTTGGAAACTGTGTCCAGGAATTCGGCAGCAAGAACTTGGTTTTCAGCAACTCCTGCCTTTTTAAAGGAGAGTTCACCATACGGGTCAGTTAGGAGCCTTATTTATTCTGCCAGGATTTTAAATATGTACGTTCTTGTAAAGCATAGGTGTAACATATACTGTTTGCTGCTGTACATTGCTTTTTCCACAGCTACTTTGTTTCTTAGTCTCACAGTGGAACACTCTTGGCTAAAGCTACCACACTGACATTGCTGTTCATTTGGTCCTTAGTCTACTTAAGAAACAGAAAGAAATAAAAGAACTCCTCCTTTATGCTGTACATGTTAGCATTAGCTCCTCCTCTAAGCATTTGTGCTCAAATATGCATTCTAGATGTGTTATGAAACTGATCTTATTTGTGTGGGTGTTTTAGTGGCATGTCAAAATTACCCTGGAATTCATTAATGATGTGCCATCGAGTTCTACCATTGATTAACTGTTATTCTTGTTCATCCTTTCCTGGCTCACGTGGCTGGGCGCTGGCACACGTTGATAGCTGCACTGCATTACTGCTAGTGGTGCCTTTGGGTCTGCACATGGAAGAGATGAGAATTTCCTCCTGGGGGAGATGGCGGAGCCTCTGCTGCAGCTCTCCCCCTGGAATGCTTCCTTTTAAAACTCCAAAGATTCCGTGGTTTTGGTGCCTATCTAGAACTGCATTTTGTTCTTTGTTACCCCTGGAATTATGATCCAATTGTGTTTTAACCCAGCTCTCAGTCAGACAAAACTCTTGTTGACTTTCGTGAGAGTTCGTCTAATTAAAAGACGGGTTGGGAGTGCAGACGAGATAAATACCAGAAGCATGTAAAAAGTGGCAAACTGATAGATTTGTGCTTTGTGTCAGAAGGTCATCCCTGTAACACACTTTCCTGATTGCGATGGGAGACTTTTTTTCCATGGAGTGGTACATAGTCCCCCCTTCAGTGCAATGGTGCCTTTTTTAGGCTGCAATTCCTTATGGCTTAAGCACAGTGCAAAACATTTAAATTGTCTCATGGCAAGTAGATGGGAGTGCTGCCACTTGAATGCTTTCCCCTCCCCCCCTTTTTTTAACTGCAGCAGGGCTTCTGTCTGTCAGCCTCTCACCACAAAAAGATAGGGAGAGGTTGGTGGGATGTGTTGGACATAGTGGGAGTCCATCCCAGAGCTCAGGAGGAGTTTATATCCAAGTCTTCCCCTCCTTGAGAGCAGCTGGGCAGAGGTGCCTCTGTTGGGTTTGCAGTGCCCGGGGCCCAGGCTCTCTGATGACGGTGTTGGCCACGAAGCAGAGCAGAGGGTTGGTGCAGATCCATCCCTGGGATGTGTTACAGCTCTGCTGGATCCAATAGTTAGCAATGCTTCCTCAGCCAACATTTTGGGTTTGATTGGTTAGATTATTAATAACACAGCACTGTATAAAAGCATTTAGGGTGAGCTTGCAAGGTTCAAAGGAGTGAATTTTAAGCACAAAAAGCATTAGAAAGTTATTAGCTTATGGTGCTTAATAAGGAATCTAATCCAGAACTCTTCAGGTTGAACTGTAAAGCGTTCAAATATCTTTATAGTTTGCAGAACTGTCTCTAAGAAACAGAAAGTTTGAGTCTATAAAATTGAACCAGTCTACATCTTGACCCCAGAACTATATTAAATGTGAGTACATGAAAACTGCAGATTATGAAATTGTATGCAAAGTCACAGGATGGCATCTTTAAGTTGTATTTAAATGGCTGCAGAGTGTAAACGTCCCAGGCTCTGTATATGTCCAAAATGTAGGTGATTTTTCTGACTATCTATGGAGAGAAAAACGCTGAGATTCTCCCAAAGAGCTCTGTGTTGGATCCCAGACAATGCAGAGTGTTCAAAGCAATCACATGTCCCCGAGAGCAGGGTGCTCCCACCTATATAGGGCATGGCTCTTCCTTCCCTCAGTGCTGCAGGGCAGTTAGTCCACACAGCACCAGTCATTCTCTCTGCAGTACACCCAATCACGTCAAAGGAATTCTTGTGAAACAGGAGTATCCCATATTATCAAGAGTTAATAATTATAACAAATACATGCTCTGTGATTAAATAATGCGCAGCTGGAAAAATTAATCACGTCTTGCATTAAGCAATGCTTAAGACTTTTAAGCAGCAATAGGTGCAGAATGTAACATTTAAAGATCCTCTGAAATGCCAGGGAATGAATATAAATGACTCAATGCTCTGTAGTGTTTTCATATGATGATGCCAGCCAATGAAGGTGCAGAATTCAATTCTACTATTTTGTAATAGGCTAGTAAATATTTTATCTTGTGCCATGTTCCTTTTACATTTTAGTCCAAGCCCACCACTCCCTTAGTCAAGCAAAAGTTTAAATTCATTAGTCTTTTAAAGGACTGATAACTGTCTATTTACCCCGCTGCCAGGGCACATGAGAGGAGAGGTGCTCCTTTCCTCTCTTCTTCAGCCTGTCCTACATTTTAAGATTTAAACCTTTATTTTTTCAGGAACCTTGTCCCATTGAAAAAAAAAATTAAAAAATCAAAATATAGTGCCATTTTGTTTGCTTTGCTGCAGGCACAGACCTGGAGAATCAGTGCTGTGCATAAGCTGCCTGACCCTGCAGTTTCTCTTACCAGGGGCTCATTTGTATGCAGAGGGGATTAGTCAGAATTTACTGTAGCTTCGCCCTGGGGAGCTGTGAACTCCCTAGGAATATGCTCTGACGAAAGCGTGCAGTTGGTAAGATTAGAACAAACCCTTCTGCTACAGAAAGTGCCTTGGTCACTCACTAGGCCTCCAACATTGAAATCATTTTCATTTATAACCTTTTTGATCATTCAACCTCAAAGAAGCCTTGGCTTTTATGACAGCTTGCACCAAAATTGCCCAATTATTTGGGGGGGGTGGGGAGGAGAGGAGTGAGGGAGAATCTGAAAACAGTCAGATGTGAGAGACAGGGCACTTGATCTGTGCTCATGGCTTTTTCTTCCCTTCTCCTACCAATATTTTTACAGCTGTTGACATATATTGAGTTACATGTGGCTGTGCCATATCCCCGTGGTATAGTTTCAAAGATCTGTTCACCATAAAGTGTGCTGTTCTCAAGTAAATGACTCTGACTTCAAGAAAGCACAGTAGTTTAAATGTTACTATAAATACAGGAGCTAAGACATTTTAATTATAATTTTTGAGTTATACAGTGCTCTGTACGTACACCAGGCATTTACAAAAGGCTGGGGATGTGCTCAGGTTACTGTGCTCTCTTGTGGATAAGGCAGTAACTGCAAGCAGCTGGTTTTGCTGGTCCCCTTTATTTACGTGTATTTGTACTGTGTTTATTGACAATGAACATTTTGGGTTTGGGAGTTCAGCTGTGGGAGCTAAAGAAGAGAGAAAACCAAGCGATTTGGCAAAAAAATATAGTCAAGCTCAAACTCAAGAGGTTTTGTTGTTTTGGGCTTTTTTTTTTTTTTCTTTTTTTTGCTTTGAGATATTCTAGAAATGTTACTTTTGTCAGAATATGGTATAACTTCAGTTAGGAAATACCAGCACATCTATTGTCCTTTCAGTGCCCTTCCAACTCACATCTGGTAACTAGGGCAGATTGAGAATTCAGTACTAACAGATCTGTCAAATTTTTGAGAAAATCCCAGGGTGTGAGTTCATTGCTGATTAATTTTTTCATCAGTGTAGCAGTGTTGGCTTTAGTGAGGTTATTCCTAATTTGCTCTGATGAAAGAGGAAAAAAAAATTCTCAAAGTAGGTGCTGCTGTCTTGGGAATAAATAGGTACAGGGTGTGGGGGAAGCAAAGATCAGCAGCAGTATGTGTCTGGAGGTTATTTTTTTAGCTGTCAGTGGGCTGATAGTGTTTTTGAGGGATTTTGGTTTTTTTAGTTTGAAAACAAAACATACAGGAAAAAAGCTTTTCTAGGATTTTCTTTTACATCATTACCAGTTGTGCATGATAAAGATTTCTGCCCTGGAGATGGAGACCTGATCCTCTGCATTTGGGCTGATATATACAGTAGAACGATAACTTATAAGCTTAAACGATTTTGTAGTATGGTAACATCACCCTTTGGAGAGCTCTGCAATTGAGATCTAACAAATCAAGTATCAATAGGGCTCCCTAAATGAATTTGTCTTCCTGCAGTACCTGTGACAGAGCCATTGTAATGGAGATTTCAGCTATCTCTGCTGTGACTACTGCAGTAAAAGCAACTCCTCTCAGTGCCTTCAGGGCTGAACTAAGATTCACTGGAATCAGAAGAAAAATCTTTTGATGACTGAAACCACTTTTGGACCAAGCCTATAGTGTGGGCTTGGATGCCCATCATTGCTGGTGGCATGTTTTTGGTCATGCAGTCTACTGATCTACATAAATTAATAAATACTATGCATAATAAATAGCACACATACAGTAAACTGCATCTTGTTGTTGCGCTGAAAGACTGCTGCCATTCTAGCAGCATTCCCCATGGCCTCGACAAGAAATGCTGCCAAAGTCAGAGGACTTTGGGCACTGTGGAAGCCCTCAGTGCCATTGCCAGCAGATCCTCCTTGGCCATTAAGTGGTGCCTCTGTGTTTCTCATCCAGGGAGTGCTATGCACTTCCATTTAAAAACAGTTGTGAAGTCTCCTGAGTAGGAACTGAAAATGCTGGACCACCATCAGAGCTATGTCCTGTAGCACTTCCCTTCCAAAATCATAACAGATATCTTTTAAGGTACATCAGCAGTGGGAAAGCATGCAGGCTGCAGTGATTGTAGGAAGGTACTAAAAGCATTTGACCAACTCATAACGTCTTTTACTGGATTTGGACTCAAATAGTTGGTGTGCTTTCTTTGCTTATAACTTCATCTCTTTTGTGAATCAAACCCAGCTTTTCTGTTGTGCAAATTGTACAGCAGAATGAGATGTAGAAAGAGATTTCTTTCTCCCTCTGAGCTTGGCTATGAACTCTTACTTTAAGAAAGCAAGACCATTCATCTCGAGCACCTTGCAAGTGTTTTTTCTTTCAAAGTTGGAATGTAGGCAAGTGATCTTAATGATGAAAATAAGTTGTAAGCCCTGTACTGATGTATCTGGTCCCTGGGCAACCTTTCAGATGGAAAAGGCCATTGGTTTGCATTCACCCTGTGTTTCCACATGTGATACCTTCTATTATGCATGCTAGTTAAGCAGGCTTCTTTCTGAGAGGGAGCTTAGGATGCTTTGATAGCTGGATGAATATGTAGCTAGCCTTATACAAATGAAGTGTTTCATTAATTAATTTTGTGGATATTTTTGGTTATGTAAATCAAACTCAAGCAACAGTAAGTCCTGTTGCTGGAGGTAGCTCGTGGGCCAGCTACCTTGCAAGCAGATGTCTGGCTGTGAATTCATCAAAGGATTGTATGTACAATTCTTAGCATTTCTTCTCATTATCACATTTATCAGGGAGTGCAGACGAGCTGGTTTTTCCCTACATCCTGTTGGACAGTTGCTTTTGACGGAAGAGTCTGGGTGCCAGTGGATTCAAGGATGCAGCTGCCAGGGATGCACTGGCTTGGGCAGGCTGGGGCTGGCCCTGGGGCTCTGGCAGAGAAGGGCAGGGTTATCTCAGGCCCTCCTGGGGCAGCTAAGCAAGACAGCTTCCCTCCTGCAGCCTGAAAAGCTGGGGCATGTTCAACTCCTTCTCTGTCTTTTAAATGACTTGTATTTGTCCAGTCTGCTTAAGATAAAATTTAAGATTTATATTCAGAGGTGCTGACTGACATGTTTCCTTTATGAATTCTTGTGGATTACTATTGATTTTTGACTGTGGTTTTTGAAATCCTGCTTCTGGGACTCTGGAGATTTCTCTACTGCAATAATAATGTATTGTCATTCTTAATATCTCAGATCCTTGACACAATATTCATATTAAAACCACAAAAAAGCTGCATTAGAGTAACACTGAGGGTCTGACTGGAACCCACCAAGGCAGGGGAAATCAAAGTCAGGGCTGAAAATTAGGGCTGACACCATGAAACGTATCTCATTGTACTTAAGTACTGGAGTTCATCTGTGAATGTCAGATCACTTGTGTTTGAGAGATGGATTCCTCCGTACAGCAGGAATGAGTTATGATATCTTGTAAATCATCAGGATTAACTGTTGTAGTTGAGAGTGCCTATTTTTGTGGAGAGCTACATAAACCAGCATTATGGAAGTCCCTTTAACATATTTTATGAACTTTTGTTCTCATTCACAACACAGTGCTATTAAAAATTCATTCAGCGTTTCTACTGCTTGCATAATAATTCTGAAACAAATTGTTTAGGTCAATAAGGAGAGAATGAAAATGTCACAGCATCATCTGTGTGAGTCTGTAGGTATTCTTCCTTTAACTGTATCACCTCAAAAATCTTATGCAGACATGCACAGTCCTTTGTATGAGTCTGGGGTTTGATTTATTCACCTGTATGATGTAAATGTGTATTCTGAATGCTTGTAGCACCACTGAGGCACTGGAAGGCCTTCAATTTGTCTGTGTCTTTTGAACTTTTGCGTACCATCTCTTTGGGTCTTAAATTGTTCCAATCAAACTTTTTTCTTGCCAAGTTTGAGAGTTTACTGGAGTTGTTCATTGATTTCTCAGAGTGCAGTGCGAAACCCTGTAGGGCATGAGGAGTGGGAGTTGAGTATTATAGAATCATAACGGTTGGAAAAAGACTTTAAAGACTATTGAGTCGAACCACTAACCTAACACTGCCAAGCCCATCACTAAACTAAACCCTATTCCTCAGCACCTCATATATGCATCTTTTGAATATCTCTAGGGATGGTGACTCCACCACCTCCCTGGGCAGCCCCTTCCAATGCTTAATAACCCTCTCCGTGAAAGAGTTCTTCTTAATGCCCAATCTAAACCTGCCTTGGTGCAACTTGAGCCCATTTCCTTCTGTCCTATAATTTGTTACTGGAGAGAAGAGATCAACCCCCACCTCATTAGAACACCAATGTCCTTCTTGTAGTGAGAGGCCCAGAACTGGACACAGTATTCAAGGTGCAGCCTCAGCAACACTGAGTACAGGGGGACAATCACTCCTTTGGTCCCACTGGCCACACTGTTCCTGATACAAGCCAAGATGCCATTGGCCTTCTTGGCCACCTGGGCACACTCCTGGCTCATGGTCAGCCACTGTCAATTGACACTCCCAGGTGCTTTTCCCTCTGTACAGCTTTCCAGCCACTCTGCCCCAAGTCTGTAGCATTGCATGTGGTTGTTTTGGCCCAAGTGCAGTACCCAGCACTCAACCTTGTTGAACCTCATACAATTGGGCTCAGCCTGTTGCTCCAGCCTGTCGAGGTTCCTTTGAAGAGCCTTCCTGCCCTCAAGCAGATCTACCCATCTGCCCAACTTGATGTCATCAGCAAACTTATGGAAGGTGCACTCAATCCCTTCATCCAGATCAATGATAAAGACATTAAACAGAACAGGCCCCAACACTGAGCCCTGGAGGACTTTACATGCTGCAATGGACACCTCCAAGGGATGTGGGCTGCATGTTTGCATGGAATGCACATGATTCTCCACTACTGCCACACATGTTAGCACCAGGAAGAGAGCAGAAATTTTCTGACAAAATGAAACAAGACAATTTAATATACAAGTTTAGATTTTAGAGCAAGATATGTTTTAACCACATTTTTATTAACAGTTTTAGAAACAGATGTTTATTGCCCTTTTCATCTGCTTCTCTCCTCTGCTATTAATGCTCACGTGCGAGTCCGCATGACATTACCCTCCTAGTTAATTGAATCAATGTGGAAAGATTTCTTTATAAATGACAATTAGGGGCAATTGACAATTATGTGTCTGGGATCTCCTTTTTTGGTGCTATTTTTAGCAGTGTATAGCTAGGGACAGAAGGTAGATGCATGGATTCCTGTCAGAGAGGAGCATTCAAAACTTGGTGAGCTGAAGCATCTGAGGAACTCCACACGCATGGATATGTACAGTTGGTGCAGCATGACTTACTAGACAGCAATCTCAATGATGATAAGGGGCATGTGAACATGCGTTGTTTTGACATTGTTGCTTACCGATTTTACTTGTTATCTGCCTCTGAAGACACCAGTGGACTAAACTCAGTTTTGGTGTAGTTAATTTGGGCTCCATCAAACACCTGAACTGTGCTATGGTGCACAAAATGCCCCACTAAATTTTTATATTCAACAGCACTTGTACCACTTGTGTATGCTGTTGCTGCTACAGACATCATGATATTGGAAAGCATAGTGTTACCCAGCTGCTTTCAAAGATGTGTCAGTTTCTAGACAAAACTATTTTTGGAATGGCCAGATGAAGTACAGGTTTACCTAGAAAGCTTCTTTTCCTTGGGAGAGATGGCAAGCCCTGATCCCACTGGTGGCACTTTGCGTTGGTTAACACAATTCAAAGGGTAAATGCTGGTAACTTACTGTTTCAGCATGCAACTATTGGTTCTTTAATCTACTGCAAATCAGAGTTTTTATCATGTCCACCAACATCCCCAAAATGTAGTGTAAATGTTTGGAAAAGAAGTGAAGTTCCTGCTTGCATGTACCATCAGGCTGAGGTATTTCACTTGAAAATACTAAGAACTAGTCAACATTAAACATCATTGGTTCACAAAACTCTTAAATAGAAAAAAATCATTAAAAAGGCTTTAAGCACATGCCCTAGCACTATCAGAGCTGATTGGTTTAAAGTAAATTCAAAGAAAAGGGGGGTTGTTCCTTTGAAATTATGTATGCCTGAGTTAATCTTTCAAGTGAGTTATAAATCCCTATAAATGGGGTTAGCACTGGAATGAATTATGGTTACAAAAATTGGAATGAAGATAAATCACGTTTCTGTGGTGAAATGTAATAATAGCTGTTGGGTCCACACAACATTGCTCAGATGCAGAACCCCTGTTCTGTGACTGTGATGTCATCTGAGGAGCTCACACTGCCTACCTGTGAGATCTGGCTCTATGAGGCTCTACACTGGGTGCTTTCAATATTTTGAGAGTTTTGTTAAAATTCAGCCATTTGAAGTGATGCGAGCAGATGTGAACCTAAAATGAGGAAACTAAAGAACTGCAGTGCTTAATTTTGGAAGAAGACCGATGAGGTTTTTTTAGTTTGAGTGATGATAATCCTGAGCCTATTTAAGCATCACAAGGCTAACTGCCACTTCATTAACCTGTGTCAGAACAAGGCTTTTTGGGGGCGATGGGGGTGGATGGGCAGTACAAGGGCACTACATAGCAGTGCAGGAGAGGCGGAGCGGTGTGGCTCCAGTGAGGTGTGCTGACCTCCCTGACCTGGTACCCTCCACAGGAATTCAGTTCGTTGTTCTACAGAGTCAGACCTGTAAAAAAAAATAAATGTAAAATCCTTTGAGGCCCTCCCCATCCTTCTGTAGGAGGGGTGTTAGGGAGCCCTCGGTAACAAGGATCTTAGAGAATTGTTAGTATTAAACTGCTGTCAAATTACCAAAGTGTAACAATGTACAGGACGTGCACTTTCAGCCACTGTCTCTTCAGTGTGTGGATGAATGTCAAAGGGAATATTTTGTGACAGTTCCTTGTGACCCAGATTCCACAGAAGTCTCTTATAAAATAATCTTTGAGCGAACACTACTCAACATGTCCTAAGGACACCTCATCCCCATGAACCCAAAGGTAGGAGTGAAGCTGCTGTGCACTGTGAGATCTGTGACTTTCTATCTGAGAATTTTGGTCTTGTTTGATAGTTCAGTCTTTGTGCCCTGCAGATCCATTTTAAATCGTCTGAAGCAGGAATAAATCTATTACAATGACCACCATTATTTTTTTTTTAAATAATACAAGATGGGTCTGTGAAGAGGTGTTAAAAAGTAAAAATGAAAGGCAGAAGTTGTAAAGAAAACCTGTTCATTGGCCAAACCTGCAATGCAGTAAATAATAACCCCAGAGGTGAAAGACAGTCTGTTCTGGAAAAAAAGGCAGTGGAAAAGACCTTTTTTTTATCTTCTTTTTTCCCCCCCACTTTTTTTTTTTTCTGTGGGTCTAGGGGAGAAAAGGTCCTTTATTCTTTAGTAACTTTTCTCATTTTAAGTATGTGCTTGTCTGGTCATAAGGAGCAAGGTCACTCCTACTGCTCAGGGCCTAGGCTTTGTGCTGGTGTTGGCGGGAGCTTCTCTCCTCTCTCCTTTTCCTCCCTCCTTCTATCTCTCCTTTTCTTTTTCTCCTGAGGTGCAGATGGCCACATTTGCAGGTTAACTGGAACAGCTGGAGGCACATTATTAGCTTCCTGCTGCTAACTCATATTTGCTTAGATTTTTTTTTTTAACAGCAACATAATTTACAAGTAGTAGGCCAGTGACAAAGCTGGCATGTTCTAAATCCGCATCTGATTTATATAATGCTGTTGCTTATCAGTGAATGAAGTCATAATTATTGCTTTGTACCATTAAGTAGCATAAATATATAAACTGTTATACAAATTGCAGCAAATGTTTCCTCTAGGGAGCTCTAGACAAAATTTTAATGTAGTGCATTTGTCTGTGGTGGCAGTTTCTATGGTATATAATAATGTTGATAAATTTTACTGTAGCAAGTGACATTTTATAACATTAATCCTGGTGGTAAAAATCTGATGAATACTACAGCTGTACTAGTGGATACAAGAAGAATGAGAGCTTTTGACACCAAGTGAATTGATTTTAATAGTGCTTTAAAGCTCCAAAGCACAATGATGGTGCAGAGATGGCAGATCCTTCACTAGAAAGGAAGAGGACTTGGGCAGGCACTGGACAGCAAGGCACAGGGGAGCTTGACACGATGATGGAGATAATTAATTATTTTAAAAATCTTTATGAGTTAATGCATCCTTTGCTTTGAAAAACGAAAGGAAACCAAATGGTGTGATGGAAACACTTAAAATCCTGTTTCAGATGTTGGCCGTGTGGGCTCAGAGGGCCAAAGCTCCATGGTGCCGAGGTGGCTGCAGCCCAGCCGAGGGCCGAGCAGGGCCCTGCTGCTGACCAGAGCACGCCGGCACAGAAAACGGGCTTGTAACACGAGGGCTGTGAAAAGTTCCTCCTCTGACTTATTTCACTTAAATGGAGCTTAAATAGGGTGACGCTGGCAGGTTTTAGCACCTGCCAAGTAACAGCATAAATGATGTTGTGATCCTCTGCCTGTGCTCTCTGTGATGGCCATTGCTCGTGCCCAAGGTGCCTGGCTTTGGTCATGGCTAAAAGCAGCTGACACATATTGCTCTTCTGGGGGATGTGCTAGGCGTGGAGGCAGTGGCAGTCTCAGTGAGCTGGGCTGTGCCCTGCATGCCCTGCCAGGTGCTTGAAGATTGGTTTGGTTTGGCGTTATTCCTGACAGTAAGGCATGCTCAGGGTGGGCAATCCAGAGATGATGGACTCGGTCGCACTGTCTGGTGGGCTGTGTGCTGATACAGACTGAATCAGGTTATGCACTTGCCATGTTGCTGCAGAAGAATGGTGCAGGCAGGCAGGGTTTGCCCCAGGCAGGGGTAGCAGGCAGGGGCAAAGGGCCAGCTCCAAGCCACCTGCCCGAGCCACTCTGTGAGAGACCCGCAGCCCACCCACCCATCCACACACAGCTCTCCTAGCTGTATCTCCTTCCTGGACCAGGTGGCTTTCACAAAGTGTGCCTATACTCATGTACATTGACCAAAGCAAGGATACTACTACCCAGGGCATTGGCTGTAGCCAAAGGCAGGAGAAAAAGATGCCAGAGACTAAGAGAAAAGTTTTATGCTTTTTGTGCAGAAGTTGTGCTTCTGGAACAGGAATGGTATTTTAGTTACTCAGTTCTCTATATTAATTATCCATGTGATTTCACTGTTAAATAAAACTGATGGGATGCTTCAGCTGCCATGTGGTCTTGCTGGCTGCCAAGCACAGGTAAATCCCTTCCATCTACATCAGATGCAGCACAGAAAATAATTGAATACATGAAACAAAATTATCATTTGAGACAGCAATTTCTGGTAGAGACACTCTTGACAGAAGTAGTTGGTGTAAACTCATGATCCGATAGACATTTTTTCTCTGTTGTGGTTTGTTTTAAAACTAGCAGCTGCTTCTCACCCAGTCACAAAACTTAGTGACATATGAGGAAGGCACTGTGTCAATCATTAACACATGGTCATAACTTATTCTCTTGTACGTACTATTTATCACTCTTACTGAATTTCCAAACTGGTCTCAGAAATGTCACGTATGTACTGAAAAAGAATACCAGCAAAGTTCCTGCTTCACACTTAGTTTGTTAAGGAGCTCCTTTTCTCCAGAGAAGCTTTAAAAAATGAATGGGTAAGCCAAAGGAGGATCCTGGAGGGCATTTTTATAAAAATGGAGTGCAACACTGCTGTGACCCATCCCCACCTGAAAGTGTGTTTTTTCCTGTTTTCTTCATTACATTACTTCTTTACTTTTCTAATTCACGCTCGTGTTTGAATAGCATCAAAGACAGAGCTACTGTGTTAAAATTGCAAGCCCATGTCCGTAGGGAAAATCTGAATGACTTCAGACTGAACAGCATAGAGGTGTCTGACACACACGATGGCATCTTGTCTCCAGGACACTCCATCTGTGGGCCTTCCCTTTGCTTCAGCCACTGGCCAGAGCATGGGGTGAGGGAGCTAAGCTCTGAGGCTGGTGATCTCTGTCCCTTTGGAGGATCACAAAAGGTGCTGTGGGAGTACCACATAGCAATGCTTTTGGAGCCTCAAATTTTCTTTTCTGGAATTAGCAGATTTTGAAAGCACATCACTTGTCAACATTGCACTTCTTAGTAAATTCTTGTACAATGTTTTATGGCTTCTGCACTAGTTAAAAAAATTATTCTCATGGCTGACAGTAAAAATTCTAAATATAAAAGTATCTTATAATGTACTCTGGAAATGTGAATCTTAAGGTGTAAGTTATATATGTTTGTAATGATAGATTGGCTCAGGGCCACATACACCTGACTTATATTTAATAATATCAGGTACTATATGAATTCAGACAACTTTTGTTGGTGCATTCTGCAAGACTGCAGTGATTCACAGCATCCTGCAGAGACTACCAGGCCAGCCTTGGCACCGGGCAGGTGACAGAAACTGCCTCAAAATCTCATGAGAAGCTGCTGTGGTCTCCACCACAACAGGAGCTGGATGAGCGGCAGCTTGTGCCATCACTTCTGAGTTCACCACCTCAGTGCTAGCAGTGGCAGCGGATGATGAGGCTGGAGGTAGGCCTGACTGGATTAATTTGCTTCAACATCTTAAACAGTTACAAAGCTGGTGTGTGTCCACTTAGCTCAATCCGTGGCAGCTTTTTGGTCATTTTTAACTGAGGGTGAAGATGTGTTTGCCTGTGCATGAAACAACGAGGCCATCTAGAATAAAAGCCCACATTTCATTTATTCCTGCAAAGTTGCTCTGCATTTGTGTATCTACCACAAGCACTTATGGTTGAATGTGGTGTGTGATTTTTTCAGCTATTGTAGATAGATCATCTTTACAGACCGCAATAAAATGTTTGTGTAATGCTTAACTGTACATTAAGTAAAAACCTGTGTTAGAATATCCCCATATTCTTTCTGTCAGATAAATAAAAGCATAAAGGCAAGAATCCCCACCACTCCCATTACTGTGCACAGCACTTAGTTACATTAGAAAAATGAGGCATTGTTCTGCCAACTTTTGTTTCCCTCCATTTGTGTTACTGCTTATGAATCTAACATGCTGACCTCTGAAGCAATTACTTCAGATATCCGGCTATCATGGCACACACAGGTACCACAGCACGGCTACTGCCAGGAGTCGATGGCTAGCACCGGTCTCCTGTGCTTGCAACTAAAGCGTTATTGGTTTGAGCTGGCATGTGGAACTAAGAGCATGTGGAAGTTGTAGGTGTTACAGTGTCCACTGAAGCATGACTGTATTGCAGTAAAGCATCACGGTGGTTTTAAACAAGCTAAAAGGGGGTTTCAGCTGTAGGCAATTATTGGGCTGCTGCACTGACAGTGTAGAGGGAGTTTGGGTGGTAGTAGGGACCTGTATTGTATGGACACCTCACCCATGCCTTTGCAGACCAGCTGAAGCAGTTGATGTGTTTTACAGTTCATACAGCTGTTCAGGGCTGTTGCAGTCTTGTAGATATATTGCAGAATCTCTTTTTATACTCTTCTGCTCTGCTGCCCCGTGCTTTGCTCCAGGAGGTGTGCATGTCTTCTCCTCTTAAGACTGAGCACTTGGACTGCAGCTTCACTGCTGTGTGAGTTCACACAACTGGACATGCTCCCCTCACTGCTCCTCCAGGCAGCACAAGGGCAGGAGGTAACCCAGCTACTGCAGCTCAGCTCCAGAGCGGGGCAACTATCTTTCAGGTGTTTGGGAACAAGAACTGAGGTTCAAAACTGCCCCTGTTTCCACTGAGAAACAGGTATTTATCTTTAAAACCAGGAGGGCCATGGCTGTGAATCACAGCCTGAACAAGAGGGTTTCAGTATTGTCATAGAAGATGAAACAAGAGGAAAACATTTTTGAATTTACTCTTTGTGTATTGAGGCCTTTTATGATTCATCAGTAAGTAAATATAAGCTAAGGGAGTGATTTGTTTCTAACAAGCTTATAAAATACTAGAGTCATTTGTGAGTTTATTGGAGTACTGATTATAAACATTCCCTCATGCACACTCCTTTGTGTCAAATTAACATTCAAAATACAAATATTGTATCTTTGAATATTTCTGTAATCTCTTCCCAAGTATCCGAGATCTTCAATGAGAGACGATAGACTGTGTCACATGAAAACTAGCCGAGCGCTCTGTCACAGTTTTGGACATATTTTTTATTTCTTTGGCGTTTGCTTTGCTCATGCTGCTTCATTGAATTGCCTGCTCCACGCTCTAGCATTTTGTTTTTTGATATAATGCATAATTGATGCTCATCATGCTGCAAAGGTTCAACTGTTGTGTGTGAGGGACGAGTGGCCAGTTGTACTGGGCGTGGGTAGGCCTGGAACAGCTCAGGTGCCCGAGTGGCACTGGGGACATCCTGCATCTCCCAAAGTGCTTCTTCCCCAAGGAGATGGACTCAGGTGTGATGAGGAAGGGAGCCCTGTTGTTGCACTTTCTTTTGTGCAGTAATGTGTTTTCTATAGGTAAACATAAGGATTGGAAGTGTAACAAATCGGCCTGGCCTGCCACATGTCCCTTGGATCGCTGGCGATCACTCATCCCCTGTGGCCAGGGCTTGTGAGGTGCTGCTATTTAGGACAGTGGAGCTTTGGAGAAGGTCTTGGTTGAGCTCCTTGCTGCCTCTATGGCTACAGAAGTGCCATTTCACCTCCTCCATCTCAGTACATCAGGTGTATCTCAGCAGTTTAATCGGACTGATCAGCTCTTCCCGCTAAAACATTCCCTATATCATCATTGTTGAGTGACAGGACAAGAGGAAATGGCCTCAAGTTGTGCCAAGGGAGGTTTAGATTGGATATTAGGAAGAACTTTTTCACTTAAAGAGTTGCTAGACACTGGCACAGGCTGCCCAGGGAGGTGGTGGAGTCTCCATCCCTGGAGATACTGCAAAGCCATGTAATTGAGGTGCTGAGGACTTGGTAGTGTGAGGTTAGTGGTTAGACTTGATGATCTTAAAGGTCTTTTACAAACAAAATAATTCTGTGATTCTGTGATTGTCGGTGCCCAAATACCTTGCCTTTTCTGTCCCATATAACCTGTTTTTATTAAGCAGAGGAAAATCCTGCAAGGGTGGGTCTTAGGCTAACATTATTATAGTAGCTGCCATTTAAAAAAGTCAATTTTTGCCTACAGGCAAAGTACTGTTATCAGAGTTCATACCTATTTTACATACATACAATTGTCTCTTCCCTGCCTCTCTAGGGTGACAGGAGCAAATGCTGACTTCTTAATGCCAATTGTTGAATCTGAGCTTAAAATAAGATCTCACAAGAAAAATGCAGAATAAAATGATGGGTAGCAATTCTCTGACAGACCTTTATTGTTTCCTCCTTTTTGGTTCAAACAAGGACTCCATGACAGCTTGATTTAGGATCTTGTTTTATTTGAGGGAGCAACTGAAAAGCAGCTTGATTTCTCTTCTAAGTTTTCACTCTTCCTGAGTAACATTTGCAGGGCTATGGAATATGTTCCTTATCTAAGGCTTATTATACCCTAAGTCTATTTCAAGTTCAGTGAATGCACATCATGCCCTTCTCCACAGCAATTCCACTACACCTTCGGACCTTTTAAAGTCATCTTGGCCGCTTCTGCACGGCTCCAGCCCATTCCTGCACCCACCCCTAGAAGGTGCCATCCTGCTTGGCCCTGCCTGCCCTCCGTGGCTGGGAACTTGTTAGTGCCTCTTTGTGAGCAGGGACTTGCAGTTTTGTTGTTTAGTTTTGTTTTTTAAAATGTAACTTCTGGGAATGAATGGAGTCACAGAGAGACCAGGAAGCCTGTACAATACCATGAGCCTGAGATCTGGGTGAGTTTAAGCAAAAATAGCTGTGTAGGAGTCCCACTGCTAACAAGCCATCAGATGCTCCTGGATGTCATCGTGTTTTGAAACAGTGGCATAGTCACCCTCCAGTCACTGGGAGAGGGTTTCTTTGGCCCCATCATAGGATCAGCGTTTCCAGATCTCATGTATTTGAGCAGAAATAGACTTATATCTTACACACTTAAATCTGACTTTTCTGTCACAGCCCACATACATTTTTTGGAGTCTATCTACAGTGTAAGAGTTTGCACATGGCTTTTCTTAATGGCTTAAAAGGATAATTACATATAAAATGAATAAAATGTGTAAAACCAAGCTGAGTATCTTGTGTGCTGACAGCATATCTGCCAAGAGCCATATGCCTGACTGAGCTACTCACATAATAAAACAGAAGAGGATTTGTTTACAAAGGCAAAAGCCAAAGTACTTTGAGTTTAGGAGCCTGGAAGAAGGTTTCTGCCCATGTTGCCAACCTGCTGACGCCCTGCATGGCTGTGCAGGACATGTGTGCTGGCTCTCTGCAGAGAGCTTGTGGCAGCTGCTGCATTTTGCTGCCTGTCCAGGTCCTTGTGCAAAGAGATCTCTTTCAAAAGGTTACTGGGTTACAGCTTTCCTCCTTATTTGAGATAAAGGTGCCACAGGGTATGATTTCCACCTGGACCATGGAGTGTTAATCGAGCAAATCCCATCAATATCAATGGGAGATGCTCTGTATGTTCACTTGTGCATATTCCCACAGTACAAGAATCTATGTCTGCATAATGCAGAGATGCTTAAGATATTTTCTTGTTTTCATGCAGATTCTTCTTTTTGACTGCCTTAAGGAATATCATGCATTACTGCACCTTAGGATTCCTGACTTAAAATATGTCTGTTAGGGGGGTTTCATTCTTTTGGGCATATTTGCACTTAACGAGCTTTGAGAGATATTCATGCAATGCAAAATCAGTCACCTATCTTAGCCAACCAGACCTGATTTAGTCAACCTTGGTTCCTTTTGTTGCTAATGACCTCTCATTTCATCAGCTCCGATAACTGGTTTGTTACTCCTACCCAAGTCTGTGGGGAGAGGGAATGAAAGAGGCATCTCAGGGTAGGGACTGAGACAGGAGCCTGTCCAGGGCTGGGCCATGACTTGTCAGCCATTGTATGAACAAGTAAGCTCTAGTGCAGTTGTGCTAAACAATCACATTGAGATAGCTGGGTAACTATCATTATTTCTGCCCCCCCCCCCCCCCCAGCCAAGCTGCAAAATGTTGGCTTGTTTTTTGCTTATCTGCATGTGTTTTAAAGAATTTTGGTCTGTAAGGTGATAACAACACCATAAGACATTGCTTTTCAAACAGAGGCTTTTCCCTAGCAGTACTATTTCTTACTAAGAAGATGAATTCATATTTATAAGAAAAGCATTTGTTTAATCTGGATAAGTGGGTGCAAACTGCCCCAACATTAGAGGAGTGTGGTATTTGGCCAGTCTCTGAGTCATCTGGTAATCTGCAACAGAAGTAATGCTCATGGTTGATTTTCACTTGTACTTAAAACTTCATGCCCACTGCTGCATGGGCATTTGACTACAGCTGATACTGCTGTAAAGTTTACGTTACTGGATGTGTATTTCCATGTTTATGTAGATTGCAGTAGTACCAGAGCTGGGCCCCTCACACCAGTTCACCTGTTCTCACTCAAGAGACATTGCACCAACATAGGGATAACAGAATATTTCTTTGCTAACGCAGATAAAACTCTATGTGCCCCAAGTCTGACATTTATCATAGATTGATGCCTGAAAGAACTTTCAATGTTTCTCAGTTGAATTGTAGATTTGAAGGTGTTTTCCTTTTGTTTTCTCTCCTTCTACCAGTTTTTCTGCTTCTCTGATGCCATTGTGGAAGTGGTTCACGGCTTTCTCATAATCTCTGCATTGCTGAGTGTAGCTGATGACCACTGGCTTGTAGCCTGTTGGTCATGTTAATTATAAACTATTAGAGACCCTTAATCTGATGATTATTTACAGGATAGATTTATAGTCTACCACGTCAATGTGTGCTTGGGAAACTATAACCTGAAGATCAGTGACACACATGCAGCGGGAGTTCACATGTTTAAAAATACCGTGTGCTATCGTGAGTATGCCTGACTAGCACAGGGGGCTGGCAGCCAGGGAGGAATGCCACCCTGTCTTGGATGCCCACCCCAGGAACCTGCCTTTGGGCAGATGAAAATGCACCCAACGTTGACTGCCACCCGTGTGCAGGTACCCACAGGAAGGGGCTGCCAGGTAGAGGGAAGGCTTTGTCTTTGTCAGCTTTTGCTTGAGTCCTGGCAGCTCTGGGATCTCTGTGTGACCATGGTCGATGTACGCTGGGAGTGCAGGAGGTCTAGGTGGGATGTGGTGGAGAGAAGGCACCTTGCAGCTCTGGTGGCCCTGGTGCTGAGGCTGGGGAAGATGCCAGGCCTGTAAAATGAGTAAAAAGGGCTTTACACCCGTTTAAACTCAGTTTAAAGCTCTGCATGTTTTAAAAGCACTTGGCATAATCCAGTGGGATGTTTAATAAGAGTATAATGATGTTTTAATTTTAATTTTTAATTTCACAAGAAGAATAGATGCCAAGTAGATACTAGTTATTGCTGTTTGTCTGTATTGAGCTCTTCAATGGGATATTGTCAATAGGATCAGAGGACAGATGTGTTCCCACTGTGCAGCAATGCAGGGAGCTGCTTCTAGGGAAGAGCAGAAAAAGGAGAGGAGAGGAGACCAGGAATAATAAGGAACATTCAAGTTTAAGCAACACAATGGCATTAGGGAGGTTAGTGTGGGGAACAGGCTGTGCCACTGTGGGCCTGAATTCGGGACTGTGTTACTTCAGTTTCACCAGGTATCAACATTAAACTTGAAGTAATACAGCTGTGAGCATATCAGAACATTGAAATATATAACTGGGGTCAAGTTGTGTGAGAATGTGATGTTTTTATTAATCTCTAAGAGCTCTTAGAGGTTGATTAGCTTTATCCAGACACATTCTGTCTCTGCGATGTGTGTTTGCAGCCCAGAAAGCCAACCATATCCAGGGCTGCACCAGAAGCAGCTTGTCCAGTAGATCAAGGGAGGTGATTCTCCTCCTCTACTGTGGTCTTGTGAGGCCCTGCTTGCAGTGTTATGTTCAGCTCTGGGGCCCTCGACAGAAGAAAGACATGGACCCATTGGAGCAAGTTTAGAGGAGGCCACAAAGATGATCAGAGGTCTGGACCATCTCTCCCAGGAAGATAGACTGGGAGAGTTGGGGTTGTTAGCCTGGAGAAGAAAAGGCTCTGTGCAGATTTAGAACAGCCATCCAGTACATAAAGGGGGCCTACAAGAAACCTGGAGAGCAACATTTTACAAGGACATATAGTGACAGAATAAGGGACAGTGGCTTCAAACTGAAGAGGGTAGATCAAGATTAGACATAAGGAAGTTCTTCACTGTGAGGGTGGTAAGATGCTGGAATAGGTTATCAGAGAGACTGTGGATGCCTCACCCCTGGAAGTTTTGCAGACCAGGTTGGATGGGGCTTTGAGCAACCTGGTCTAGTGGAAGGTGTCCCTGTCCATGGCAGGGGGTTGGAACTGGATGATCTTTGAGGTCCCTTGAAAGCAAAACCATTCTGTGATTCTCTTTGTATATGTATGAACTTGCATACTCAAAAGCAGCATGTGTTGCTTTTGCAGTATGGGTTTTGCATTTCCATGGAAGCCACTGGAGTTATTCCTTAATGACCTATTGTGAAGGAACAGCCAGACCTATCAGACTTCAGTCCATAAGAAGTTTTAATATAGGCTATTAAAAAAAGGCGTCTTCAGAGAAAGGCTGATAGACTGTGCTAGTGTAGTGCATTTCTATAAATTATCTTTATGCAGTTTGCCAGATTAATATCTAAATCTAAAATAAAGCTCTGCAGGCACGGTCCCTCTGGGGCTCTGCAGTCAGCAGATAGATGATGCACAACTCCATGAACTCCTTTGAACTTTCAGATTTTATTTTTCTTGTAAACTGAAAATTAAGCTGATGAAGACAGGCTCGGCAGCCCCATCCTGTGTGTCTGAGGTTCAGCCTTCCCCTCAGGAAGGCGATGTGACGGGGGAGCGTACAGCCTAGGGCTGGGGGAGGCAGGGGCTCTGCAGCGGTACAAGAACCGCTGGCGCGTTTGGCAGGAAACTCCCTACAATCTCATCCCCAGTCCCTCTGGGACTGTGCTTCTTTTTAATGGTCATTTTAATATTGCAGTGTACTGACATGTACTGGAGGCAGTGAACTTACAAGCTACCCTATAAATAATTTGGCATCTCATTCTGCATAGTTTGAGCTTGAAGCCCCCTGAGATGATGGAAGGAGTTTAAAGCCCGTTCTGTGGTTAGGCTAATTTAGCCCAAAAAAGAATACCTTATTGAGGCTACAGATGCAGATAAGTACATCACAAGAAGCATTGGAGTTTGCTACCAGGAATCCATAGGTGCTTCCTCCAGCACCTATGTTTGCCAGCAGATCCTATGGCTTCTGTCTCCTCATATCTTACCTCATTTCCCCAAAGAGCTTCCCTAGCTGAAGATCGGCGACAGTCACTTTGTGCTGTCAGACCCTTGTTCAGGCTGCCCACCCCTTGGAAAACTATGAAGAACAGAACTGATTTTAATGAGTCTCATACAAAAGCAAAGGGAAAACCAACAAAAATACAGGCAAATGCACACTGAGATCTCACTGTATTTTTGTTGGTTTTCCTTACATAGTTTCTAGAAAAATCCAAGTCCCTGTGTTATTGTTTTTCATTAAAGTGATGTTTCTAACCACAGTGGACAGCTCTCATATCCCTTGAAAACTTATAATAGTAAAATTGTCATAAGGATGAAGCAGGAATGCAAGATTTTATTAAACAATCTTCAGCTCATAAAAGACATCAGTGTTGTGCCATTCTAGATCATATAAATATATTTCAAAGCAGAATCGTATTTCAGCAGAGAGATAAAGCACAAAAGAATATAAGTAGCGGATACCAACATAAAATATTAAACCATCCAAGAAGGGCCATAGGTGTACCTTTATCCACACAGGCAAGTCAGAGGCTGTGAGCAAGGCAAAATTTTGGCAATATATCAGTAGAGCCATGAGCACAGATATCCGTGGCAGGTTGTGTGTGTGTTTTGTGGTGGTGGGGGGGTTTGGCATGGTTTCCCGCAGCACAGAGCTGGGTGTTTCTGCACAGCCACGTGAAATGCTGCGGGAACATGATGGGTGTCTTTGGTCTGGCAGAGTCGTCAAAAGGAGATATGAGCTCTACCTGGATAAATAAGTATAAATAGTTTTCGTTCTGATATGTGACCAGATTATTTTCCAGTTGATTTCCAGCCAAGGTCCCAAGTGGGCCACAGATCAAAAAAAGATAAGGGTCAGTTACAAGGTTGAGCTCATTCGGCGTTGCCATAGTAACTGACCTCCAGCATCCCTGGGAGGACGGCACCCAGCTCCCCAGGTGACATTTCTGCTGCCACACCATCAATCCGCTGCCTTTCACGCCCAGGCTGCCTAATCGCCGGGGTGCTGTGCTGCAGAGCGGCTCCTTGCCCAGGCCTGTGCTGGGCCAGGAATGCAGCAGCCCCACTGGCAAGGGGAGGCTGAGCTGCGTCCCCTGGGTTTCATTACAAAAATGGGCTGGAGCAATGTGGTCCAAGTGGTTTGTATAGCAGGTCAGGGGCTTAGACAGCAATGGCGATGAAGAAGTGTTGTCTGTACAGCAGACGTTGTCTTCATCTCACGTGAGCATCTGCAAATTTGCCATCCCCTCATAGCAGTCACATCGTGTTCTCAGACCTTGGGTGTACTTCCATCATTGGATTGTTTTTAATGAAAACCAGTGGTGAAGCGGTGCCAGCTAGGCGAGGCGTCGAAGTGGCTCTCTGCAGGCTTTGTTTTGGAGGGGGCTGTCCATCACTGTCATCCTACCCTGGTCCTAGCTCCTTGCTCCTGCACAGCAGCATGGAAAAAATTACTGGGGAAGCTCCTGCTTATGTTATAATTTTCCCCTTTGCTTATTTATTTACTGGGAAATTAATTACAAAACCAGAATAGTTCCATGCAGTTTCAGTTTTATTTCCCTGTGATTGTTCCAGTCTCTATTTATTATAATTAGAGCACATGGCCCATTTAATTCTACCAAATTTATGATATAATGGACAAGAGAAGGTTCTCTGTGAACACAGTACATGAATGCTTTGTTACACTGAATTATAGTATTTCAAAGTTCATTAAAAGTGCTATTAGCTCATGGATGTGTACATCTGAATACAGGAAAAATAGTCCCCTTTATTGCTTTAATTTAATTCAGGGGAGCAGAAATGTACTGGTCTGAGAAGCTACAGCGTGGGATGTACATGTTGTTGTCAGGAGTGAGCATCATATTGTCTTACACAATCTCTCAAATTAGGACTATGCTGGTTATTCCATAAGGGAAAATTTTGCTTTATTAAATCAAGTTGAAGAGCGAAGTTTTAACTAACAGTAAAGACAATGCCATCTTCATTTTTGTTGTTCAGTCCTCCAATTTGTTACTGGTACAATGCTGTCCCGGTACACGACAGTGTTAATGCATCCTTTTATATTGCCATTAATATAGTTATAATTAGAAATGCAGCTGATACAGTACATGGGTTTAATACAGCATTATTAATTATACTGCATCCTCGCCGGGAGGCTGCGAGTGGCGGTTCTCTTAGAGGCTTAGAGACTCATTGTAATATGTATTAAATGCACATTGCTGCAGCAGAAATAGCTTTATGGAGAAGCATATTCCCACTCTAAAATGGGCAGAACGACAGCGTAAGTGCTACTAAGCACCCTATCAACGTATGTAAAACTATTCTGCAAACGCATCCCAACTTGGGGACAATGTGCGACGTGCTCTGCCGTTGCCGTTCAGCTGGGTCCGTGCAACCCCCTCATCCTCCCGAACAGGCAGTAAATTATGTACCTCCAAATTTATACAAATGCCTGCCTTTGACATCAGTGGGCACCACCCAGGTTTCACCTTCAGGATTCAGATAATCAGCTCTCGTTCCTACCGGCTTCCCTCAAGACCAGTATGGAAATAAGTATGTGTCTGCCAGGGATCAAATGCTTTTGGAGACAAAAGTAGGTACTGAAAACATTACAGGATACTATCATCTCCCCATGATACTTTTACACAAAGCGCTCTGTTCCTCTTTTGGCCTGACATAGTTTCAGCCTGACAGAATCCAGCAGGCCTGCTTGTTTTAAACAAGAGCACATCCTATTATTTTTTTGAGAAATGAAGTGTAAAATTAATGCTTATTATTTTGAGCCCAGGAAGAAAAAAAAGGCAAGAAACCTAAGATTCTCGTTTGCTGTGCATTGCTCATTTAGTCCTGTAATCAATTGATCCCTGCACAGATATACTTATGGAGAAATGGGAGAAGATCTAGCACAGCAAGCTGTAAAAATCTGCATTTTATTTTACAAATGAGAGGGGCTGCATAATTCACTTGAGTTATGTAGGTCTCTTGTAGATGCTTGTCATGTTTTTAAAAAAAAGGGGGGGGAATAAAAATGAGGGAAATGAGAATATGTTTTCCATTGGTAACGCCCAGCACCATGCGTGTGACGAGCGTTGGCTGTCACATTGCATTGTCAAAAAGCCGCCTTGCGTGTACCTATATGATCCTATATAATTCAAGGAAGTTATTCTCCAAAGGTGACTGAGTATCCCTATACATACACCGTGTTTCTGTGTAAAATAATATGCTGTAAAATGCCATAGAGGAGAGAGTGATTATAGCAGCAATTCTATCTATATCTTTGGGCATTTTCATATTTTGAATACACATGCATGAAAAGAGAAACGTTTGTCATGCTAACCATGGTACTTTTTTCCCCCTTTTTTCTTCCTGGATGGTTTTATAGACACAAGAAATACATAATGGACTCCTGTGGGAGTGGAATAAAAACCCCCACTGGTGAGGAGAAGGCCTTATAATTCAGAAGTGGATTTGCAAATCAAAAGGTCTTGCCTCGAGTGGGATAAATTTCCAGATCTGCAGGAACCCATTATGTTTTATTATTTTTCATTCGAGTTTTAGTTTGTTTGTTATGGGTTTAACTATTTAAAATACTGCAGGGATCAGCCAAGAAAATACACAATCTCTGTTACCTAATTAAACATACCAAGCTTGTAAGAATATACTTCAATTGAAATGCTGAACATTGTTGGCTTTTTTTAATTTTACTGAAATTATAGGTATTTAGGCTGCAGAAGGAGCAGTTGTCTAATCAGCAGTATGTGTCTGTCCATAATTATGAACACATGTGCTCGCATAGGACCATAGGCTGCACATGAATCACTGTCTTCCAAATACCCAGTCTGTGAAGGGTACAAAATTAATGTCAAACATGATTTCTCTGATTTACTCATAGAAAGAATTCATTCCATTCCCCCCAGTAACTGCTTTGTCCTCTCCCGGTTTATTGCAGCATTACTGTACACAGCTCTCTGGCTGGGCATGCTCAGGATGCTCAGCACAAAGCACATATCCATTCCCTGTGTTTCCTCTCCTTCAGAGCAGGTTGAAAAGATCGCATAAAGCTAAAACTTTTCAGGCAAGGGCCTGAAGGGAGCAGCCAACCTTACACTACAGTGAGAGTAGAGGGTCAGGTTTTGAAACCCATCCATCAGAGAGGGCAATGTGCCCATCTGTGGTGGCTGCCCAAATGGAGAAGTGCAAACCTCGTTGCAACCTAGAAATAGCCTGTTCCCCAGTTATGGTTGCCCAGGGAATTAATGGAGTTGCTGCTGTGGAGCCACCAGCCCTTTCATCTTTCTGTTCCTGACTCCTTCCTTTTCCTTTTCTCTTTTTACCTCCATCCTTCTTCCTGTTGACTTCTCCCCCTCATCCCACCTCCCTCTTCCCCACCAAAGCTCTGGTGCCAATGCTTGCTTGCTATCAGTGCCGAGCTCTTGCCCTTTGGCCACCACTGCAGTTACCAGAGGTTAACATGGCTTCTAGAGCCCACCTGGCCTCAAGGCATCACACCCACGCTGGCAGCTCAGTGCTGGCACATGCAGCTGCACAAGGCATCACGTGGAGAGTTAAAGGAAATTATTGTCCTTTTTTACACTGTACAGAGGGCCATTCAAGGCTCTGTGCTCTGGGAATTGCCTCTAACTGCAAATCGAGGGGCAAACATGCGAGAGTCACCCCACAGCCGGGCACAGGCTGTGCCCAGCATTGTGTGTGCAGAGCCCTTGCTCTTTGCCTGCCCTGGCACCTAGCTCCCTGCCCAGAAAAATGGCTTTGGGATCCTGAAAGTACCAAGAGCCTTTTAGAAAATGGTTTACCTCTGGTTAGCCCCTTTAAAGATAGAAAAAGCTAATTTAAAGCAACTATAAGTAAAGATCATGCTTCTGAAAGCTGACATTATTCACAAGATCCAGATGCATTTGATGCATCAGTTCATGGCATAATGTCGCCATTTCTCAGCTATCTTGGAACTAAAAATTGAAGTAGATGATATTTGAAGATATAAAAAGATATAAAGCTAAGTATACATCAAAAGACAGAATTTCTTTAGTTTTTAAATCATGTTTTCATGAGAAGTTCCTATGCTGCCATAGTGAAGGCTAGGTGCATTTTCAGGAACTATTTACAGAAACTATCCAGAATTAAAAAAACAAAATAAAAAAATAAGGTGTGTTCTGAGTTCATATAAACATCTAAATTTCTGCAACTTCCTTTCTTCAAGAAAACCAAAGGATTGTTTAATTTAATGTGTGAAAATTGCTTTAATATGGCTTCTGTACCTCAAAAAGCTTCATCTGCACACCACAAACTTCAGTAAACAGAGAAACATACAATCTTACAGAAGTGGTAGGCTTGAACAATAGTAGTCATTAGTTATTTCACTATGAGTTTGGCTAGAAAATAGAGGCATTTAAAATGGGCCTTGTGTATTCAGTGCTTAAGGTATACGACATGGAA
Organism: Colius striatus; assembly: GCF_028858725.1. NCBI lineage: Eukaryota > Metazoa > Chordata > Aves > Coliiformes > Coliidae > Colius > Colius striatus. The sequence continues at coordinate 8,633,370 of NC_084772.1, forward strand.
ATTGTGTTTTCAAATGACATTTAAATACTTTAAATGATTGGCCTCCACCTTGGAAAAAGCCAAGAGATATAAAACTAAGGTTGACACTCTGGCCTCCTGCTATTCTCCAATATTTTCTTCTTCTCCTGTCCATTTGCCCTTTAGTCTGAGGTGAAGGCAGGATTTCAGGCTGCAGTCAGTGTTGTTGGTTGAATTCACATGGTTATTCACATGCATTTTAAATGCTGTTCAGCTATTTAATAGTCTGTACCCAGAGCAAGGCCAGTCTCCCTTGGTGGTAGGATGCGAGGTGGAGCGGCACGGTTTTGTTGCAGATCCGGGGGCAGGCGCGTTGGCTCCCAGTGGGGTGATCGCAGAACCACTGCCATTGCATTGAAAATCAGCACCCTGAAATGTGCCTGGGGGCTGCCCCCCAGCCCCCACTGGTGTCCCAGCCCTCTATCTGACGAGGCTGGAGCCATGGCAGTGGCAGTGGGCCCTTGGAGCCATGTGCGCCAGCATGGGCGCTTCTCAGCAGCTGCTGCTGCATCCCCGACGCTAATCTGCTGTGTCACTAACAAGTTGTATCATTTGAACCTTGCAGAGGAAGGCATCAATCATGAGTGCAAGCTGTGTAACCAGATGTTTGACTCTCCGGCAAAGCTCCTGTGTCACCTGATTGAGCACAGCTTTGAGGGGATGGGAGGCACATTCAAATGCCCTGTATGTTTCACAGGTAAGACAGGGAGGCCAAGGCAAGCCTCAGCGTGCATGGCTTGATCCAGAAATGACACTCGGGGGATTTGTAAAATAGTGTATTCCTTTCCTTGGGAAAAAGAAATACTGTGCCTAGAAATGTTCAAAATATTGTCTGTCTGAACCTGGGGCTGGCTCCAAGGAGCAGCACTGTGGCATTTGCTGCAACGGGCTCAGCATCACCCCACCATTCGAAGCCTTTTACAGGGTATCTTGCGACTCAAAGGTGCGATGCATTTCCAAGTACAGGGCTTGAAAGATATGGACCTAAGCCCTTACTCCCCTGAGTGAAAACCCTTTAAAGACTAGGCAGCTCATAGTCCACTCACAGTGGTGAGGCTCACATAAGTAAAGGTTTGATGAGACCAAGTTGTACAACTGCCAGCTGCCCCCTCAGAGGCTTTTTAAAGCCGTTTTCTTGTGAACGTTTCTGACTCCTATCTGAAGGGCTGCTAGGTATTCCTTCCCTGTAGTTCATTTTAAGCTGTCCCGTCAGTGCAAATGATCTTGAGTGATCTTGCTTTTAAAGAATCTACAGGATGCATATTAAAGGCCTCTTTCTATACTCTCTTCAAAGCAGTGGTTAACATCTGCATTCCCAAAGTTCTTGAGAGAGGAGGTTTGACTGGACCAGTAAAGGGGCATGGCAGCACCTGTGATTGCTTTAGCTTTGGTGGGAGTAAGGCAAACCCACGTTCCTCAGGATTGGCCCACAATTTGAAAGGCTAATTTTTGTGTGAGCTTGGAAGTAATTTATCCTTTCCTCAAATATACTGTAAAATAACTCTTTGAGTACATGTGTTTAATTCTGCTGAAGAGGCTGTTTTCACGTACTGATGGTAATTCATATAAAATGAGACCAAAATGAAATGAGAGATACTATTGAACTGCAGGCTTTAGCTGGTTAAAATGTTTCCCTTTCAAATTTCACTTAATAAAGTCGGATTAATTATTGATTTAGAATCCTCACGCAGATGCTGTGATATTTGTGATGTTATAATCACAATCTTTTTTTTTTTTTTAATACTGAATGGACAACTCATTTAAAAGCTCTAAAAATTGTGCCAAGCCTGCCCTTTCAGATTCATATGTCTGCCAGAAATGCTGATCTGGGCCACGTGTCTTCCAGCCCAGGCATCAAGGCTTCTCCTGGCCCAGTTGTCCTGCATTAAAAATGCATCCGATGCACCTGCCGCGGGCCCAGGGCTCCCCGCAGGAGTGGTGACGTCCTCTCTTTGGTCTGATGATTGAGTTCTTCCAGTTACCCGTGGACAGTGTTAGCTTTATGTGAAATATCAAAAATCCATACAGGATTTAGAGTCTGTTAGAAGTAAGCTGACTGTCAGCCTGGAGACTCTAAATTGACTACTTGTAAGGAAATTCTGCTGAACCGAGTGTATCTGTACTTCTCTGACAGATATCCTTGGACTTTTCAGAGTCTTTGCAATCCTAAAAGTGTAGTTCAAGATGAGATACCTAATGTGAAGCAATGTGAACTAATCATACTGTGTTGTTTCAGTTTTTGTACAGGCAAACAAACTGCAGCAGCACATCTTTGCAGTCCATGGGCAGGAAGATAAAATTTATGACTGTTCCCAGTGCCCTCAGAAGTTCTTCTTTCAAACAGAGCTTCAGGTATGTTTACAACAGGAGTAAAAAGCAAAGCTCAAGTTGTTGATTTCTCTGTGGAACCATCATCCTTGTGCAGCATTTAGAAAAGGTGCATACCCTTGGTGTGGTCTCTTCTGCCCTTAAACAGTCTTTCAGTATCCTCCTGCCTCCCTGGGTGCTATGAGGAGGAAGGGGTCTCTGAGCATGGCTGGAATAAATAAATAAGACAAGACAGATATCATGATTCTTTATGAATATTTCTCTTGACAGTAGTGTTGCTACATCCTGACATGTCTACGTCAAACACCTTGTAAATAATTTCTTTTTCTCTATTAATAATTTAGGGACTGATTAACATACAAAGACTAAGCAAATGGTAGCTGCCCCCTCCCCTTCCTCACTGTTCAGTCAGAAGTAAAGGAATTTTCCCTACTGAGGTATGAGAGCAAAGCATGGATGCAGCTCAACATGATGCTTAATTAGAGGCTCCACCAAAGCAGTAGCACTTTAATAAGCTGCAGGTGCTGCGAGCCAGGCGCTATGTTCCACTTTTCCTGGCAGCACTGGGGGACACAGCCACAGCAGTTTTAGCCTCCACACAGCCAGTTCCTGGGATCAGCAAGCCCCAGGGACCATCTTGGAGCCATGCTGATCAAGCTGGGCTTTAAATCACCTGACAGCTTCAGTGCTAAACCCAGGTAGATGCTGCAGCCTCCATGGTGTGTGTGCAGGATGCCTCCTGGGGAAGGGACTGGCAGAGCTTGCCCTTCCAAAGAGCTGGCAGGGAGGTGCCTGCCCTGGCCATCCTCCTTAGGCATATGTGGCACAGCCACCAAAATACTGCTGCTCTCCCCTGGCAAACGTGGTGTGTTTATAGAATGGTACCATATGCCTCATTGAAATCTATTAGCTTTATAAACTGTGATTTACTTAAACTTTGGAGGGTTTTTATTTATCTTGCTGAATTCCCAGGCTGCTGCCTCTTGTGTCGTGCTGTCATGCTGTGGAAGGATGGTTGATCTTTTCACTTTGTTGATTTTATTTTTTTTCCCTCCCAGGGGAATCTCTTCTTTCCCTTGTTCTGGCAACTTGATTTGCATAAGTGTACAAAAGTTTTAACTATACCTTGTTAATATTTTAATAAAGTCAGCAGATTTTAGGTTTGTGTGTTCTCACTCTGAACGTTTTATGAAGGCGATAGTGGCTTGCAAAGCCAGCTCTGATTTTTCCTCCCATTTTTCCTTTGAAGTGGTGTTTGGTCAAAATGCCAGCACAATTAAAATGGGCACACTGGCTTCCTAGGTCACTGCATTAACCTTTAAAATCAGATGGTCACATAAAGAGAGCCTTGTTAAATTATAGTCTTGACAGCAAACCGTTTTTTGCAATTAACAGTTTTAAACATAGTGTTTCAATCCTGAAGTGTTGTGCATTGCAAAATTGCTGTAAATAGCAGCTTTAATAAAATAAATTATGATTGTAATTTTCCAGTTTCTATGCAGGATTTGTGTGCACTTAAAATTTCTGTGCTCATAATAATTACTCGAGTAGTTTTGAATGGTGGTGACTGAATGAAATTTGAATACTTAGCTGCACAGTTTTAGCCTTTATTTCCACAGTGACTCAGAAATGTGTGTTTACGGGTGCCAGGGATTTTACTAATCCAAACACCTGAGCCAAAGAGGACACAAAAAGTGTATATAAATAAGTTAGAAATGCTCAAGACTTTTGAACCAGTCTGCCTTGGCACGATTATCTCATCAGTTTCTATTGTGTAAGCTGCCTGCTCTAAATTCCTTGACTGTTGATTATATTTTTGTCAAGAAATGAAGATTTACTGTTATTTTAGTGAACCAGTTGTTCAGCTGTTAGTTAGGGTTAGATCTACATAAACCTTTTTGTTTCTTAACCGTGCAGTTGTTCTTATGTGGGCAAATCACCATCCATCAAGGGGCTCTGCTTGATGAATTTGGCTTTTCAGTACTGATCTTGCTTCCCCACTGGCGTAAAATAACTAGTGTCAAAATCTGAACCTACACTTTGTTTTGCTTCTTTGTATTTTTAAGTGAAACCACTGAAAATACTTCTTACAAAATTGAACGTTCAACTATTTGAAGAAGAAATTCAGAGTGGGGTGCTTACAGAAAAGCAAGAAAAACAAAAAGAGAGTGGGGGAAATGACAGGCAGCACAGGGAAAAGGTAACTTTTAGAGATGTCATGGAGTGGCATGAATTAGTCACACCGATTTGTGAACATTTCTTTAAACACCAAGTAAGCCCAGATGGGCACGTGTGTGCCATGTGATGAGAAACATTGCCACTAAATGTACTTTTGGTGGTTGGTGCAAATACTGCTTTGGCAGTGTAACACTGTGGAAGCAGTCAAACCCTCTTTGCATTTCTAAACTAGTAGTTGTATTTTAATATAGGTTTATGCTTTAAAGTTAAACCATCTGATGGAACTGTAAAACCAAGGCTTAAGAGAGCTCCAAGGAACTGAGCTCACTTTATAAATGGTGGAAATTCTGATATGGATCTGGAGCAATGAGTCAGTGAGGTGACTTTGATGATATTGCCAGAAGAAAACAGAATGTTATTTAACTGCTTACATTATCTCATTGGAAATAAGGAGAGAAACTATGGTAAGGTTAAGTATGAAGCACAAAGGAAACGGTGTGTGTGATAACCCCACGCACCCTCAGGGCAGAAGAGGAGAGGCTGGCAGCTCCATGTTTTCACTTCCTCAGTTTGTACAATTGACAGCTGAGAATAACCATGAGAATCTCCTGGAAAAAGGGAGATTTATAGACAACGTATAGAACACCAAGGCTATGGCATTTAACTCTGCCTACTGAAACACGCTTGCTGAACCAAGTGTAGAGGTGGAGGTCTGGGGGAGTTCCTCACGTGTAAGACAGAAGGAGCCCTTTCAAGCAGGGACTGCGGGCACTGCCACGTGGCCACTTCTTGCAGGCAGCCAGGGCACAGCAGCACAGGGCACAGCAGCGCAGGGCACTCACACGTTGGGGATGAGCTAGCTCCTTGACAATTGAAATGTTGGTCTATACTGTTTAAAACCTAGCAGGGAGCCCTGCCAACACCAAGGATGGGTCAGAAATTATGACACATAATGGGTGCTGAGAGTGACATTTTTGGTTTGATTCACAGCAGGAAAAGATACCTCCTCGATTGTTTGCATCAAGAATTACATTAAGCAAATTGTGACTGAGCAGTGATTTTCAGAGGAATCTTAAGGAGGATTTTCATATGTACTCTTTTACCACACTGCTTTTTCCAAGGAGCCATCACATAACCAATGAAGTATTTGTATTAAAAGGATTAATTCCTGCTGTTTGCTTGTGTACTGTTAATCATACCGTTTCCTCCTAAATGATTACAATTGCTGAAAACTAAGGCAAGGGATATAATAAACAATACACAAATAATCCAGGTACCAAGGGAGCAGGGTACCTGCCAGGTCTTTCCTAGCACAGGTGTTCAGGTGTTTCATTGCCTGCTATGAATAAAGGGCTTTCTTTTCTGTTCAAATTTGGAGATACATCAAACCACTAAGCAAAGGGAGCTTCACTGGAGGAATTCGCTGTCATTTTAAGTGCCAGTTTCTTTAAATGTACATGTATCAAAAGGAGATACTATGTCTACATAGTCTACTATGGCTCATTGGCTAACACTGTGGTCTGTCTCCCTCCTCATTTTGTTTTATATGAAAATCTGGCAATTCGCATCTATCCATAAACAGGCAGGAGCTGCTGCACAGAAATTGCACTCATTATATTAATAATGATTTACCATGAACGTCCTCCAGGGGCTTGATTTGGTCCACATCAAAGTCCTTGGGATTCTTTCCGCTGATTACAGCAGATCAAGCCCTAAGCAGGTTTTCTTTTTGTAAGTCTGCTTTTAGTGTCAGCTCAGTGTTAGCTGTGCCTCCCACAGAGACCTGTATCCTGCCTGGGCACAGGGAGCACTGCAGTGAGCCCCCATGCAGCCCAATATGCCAAGCTAAGATGCTGCTCTGTACCCACAGTGGCTTCCCTGGGAGCTGGGCAGTGAGGAGCAACATCTTCATCATGCCAGTGGTCCATGAGGCCATCTGGGTATAGCAGTGTGCCCTGAAACACCTGGGGAGAGCAAGACCCTCTTATCTTATGTGTGACCCACATGCACCCAAGCGAGTCTACAGGGCTATGTCTGAGTGCTCAGTTTACTACCAACGGTCAGAACACTGAAGAAACACTTTTGGGTCTGTACCTAGCTATTCAAAAGCTTTTAGTGATTCATGTCTCCAGCTCCTACTTGAAAAGTGGACTTTACCTACTTCCTGGAGGTAAAAGAAAGCTTATTTAAATAGGAATAAAATTTTTCTTGCAGTCCTATGTGCTTGTAACCTTCTGAAATATCTCAGTGCTTCTGGGCTCCAGTGATCATACAGTCAGTGAGAGAAAAGCAAGTCTGTGGTATTTTGATGAAGTTGCAGAAAATATTTTTCCATGAGGGACTGTGTGGATGGCAGGACAAATGGGACCTGAAATGTGGCTCTATCTCAAGGCAGTACTTTAACTTAACGGAACTTTTGCTGTATTTCAGAACTTAAGTGTGACTTAGATATTGAACACCAGGAGCTTTTTACTGGAAATAAAACACAAACTCTTTATAAGTTTCATATGAAGCACCCACAAAATCATGTGCAGAATTAATTTTCTGCAAGTAAAATCCATTATATTTTTCATTTAAACCGAATTTATATCTTTACATTTTCATTGATGGTAGGCTCTTAAGAGTCTGTTATCTGTCTGTCCCTTTTTTTAATGTTAGTCCTCCTTTAAAATCCTGAAAATGACCTAGTCAGTTATCCTAGCAGATTTGGCTAGCATTTCTTAAAAAATGTTGCTGTGGTGCTTAGAGTATTGTTAAATTTTAATTATTAGTAGTTCCAAAGCTAATAAATTACAGGAATACCAAAATCTATTCCAGCCATATTGCTGGGTTTCGTTCAGACTCAGTCAGATAATTATAACTAACAATAATTAAAAATTAAAAGTGCTGTAGGCACATACCCATCATGTTGAGTCTGTCTGCCTGAACGTTCTTTATGGACTGTGAAACTGCAAGTTTTATCTGTGAGCCGTTGTCACAGTAGGGAAGAGTTTTACCTGTTAGGTCTCCTGTTTTCAATCTGTATGTTTAAATTCAAGAGAGGAGGAGTAAATGGCTGTTAAAAATTTGGAGTTAGGAACAGGCTGTCATAAAGACCAAAGCTCTGACTATGTGAGGCTGTTGCTGGGCTCTGTGACTGAGGTCCTGTGTGGGTCACGCTTGAGGTTTCCTGGGTCTGACAACCACAGAGGTTAATGCTGTATGTAAGAGCAAGGGCTGTCTGTGCTCGTGTGTTTGGTCAGCACCTTCTTCCCTTGCTGTTGGGGCTGGGGCTGCTATTGGAGCACCCACACAATCCAGACTGCATGGCCTCTTTGTGTGGCCACTTCTGTTGAGACAGAGGGTGGTGCACAAATCTTGAATTGCCCCGTGTTTGACATAGGGATGAGGTGTAACATTTTTTTCATTTTGAAAGATGATTCTGATCAATATATTGCTCTATCTTTATCATCCCTGAGGTCTCTTCAGTGAGACACAGAAAGATCATGTGTACAGCCACCTGAGATGAAGCTTTTAAATGTCTGGCACTGGAGTAACATGCCCCGTAACAAAAATCCCTGCTTTCTTTCTTACACCATTAATGCTGTTGTTCTGTGGCTGGCCCTGGCTAACAAAGTGCACACAACTTCACATTAACATGTGCAGAAACCCCAGCAGTGATGCAGAGTGAGGGGAAAGAATGAAGGGAGCCAGGTGAAAGGCATCGTTTCAGTCATTAATGCACTTAAGTGCACCCAAGTGTCAACATGTGTGATCAAGTGTAAGGAGGCATGTCGTTCCAATGTGGCAGCGCTGGCACACAGAAGGGGCTTCCTACAGCAGAGATGGCACTTGGATCCAGAGCTCAGGCTGCCCAACTAAACCTGTTGTTGCCTGTCATCTATGCCCTAGGGCAAGGGTCCAACCAACTTTGGCGTAGGCACCATGCCATCCCAACAGATGGGCAGGAGTGTAAGCCGCCAAGAGACAATGTATATGCATCAATTGTGTTTATTGAAAGCACAATTCCTGGCAGGAAATGTCCAAATGTCTATTTATTCTGAGATAAGATGCCATTAGTTAATGGATATGGAAATGCAGTCTAGGTTTGAACTAATTACTTTATATACCTTGCAAAAGGTAATGCAGACCTGCACATGTGAGATGTGCTGATTATGGGGAGCCCGGTTAAGGGACTGTCATGACACGGAGTCCCTCCTAAAATTGACTCCAAGTGCCAAGGCACTACTTGCCTCTCATTACTGTGCACCACAATTTGTAGGAGCTGCACATAACTCTACAAGCTGCTGGTGTGCTGTACAATGATACGTAAGGAGCCAACTTAGAGGTTTTCATTTGCACACAGATATCTAAGCTCACCTCCTCTCTTAGTGGTAGAAACCATTTTTACTTGCCTGAGTAAATGAGAGTGGTATGTTAATCCAGACCAAAGCTAGACTCATTCACTGAGAGGCTTGTTTTTCATGTGACAGAGAGAAAGAAAGAAAAAAAAACCCCTATATAACATGCTTTTATATTTGACAACATTGTTGCCTACCAAAAAGAGCAATTTATGGAAGCAGCCGGAGGAGAGTCTGTATGCACAGATCAAAGGGTGTTTCCTTCCCCTACTTGTTAGCTTTATTCAATTAACACTTGTTAGTATTTTTGAAAGATGTGCTTTAAAGACCCTCCTGAATCAAGTTTGGTATTTGGAAAGATCTAGACATGCGATATGTAAATAAATAAAGTGGGAATGTTTTACTCGCAGATACATTAATGCATTCCCATCTTCATGGAAAGAGAGCACACAGGCTGTGTTAGACCTCCATCCTTGACCAAAAGGAGGAAGCACGGGAGAAGAAATGAGAAATGGATTTTCCTTCAGAAAGACCAGATTGCAGTCTCTGGTCTGGCAATAACAATTACTAATGACATTTAGAGAGAAATTAAGGATGAGAAATGCAAGTTGGCATTTCAGCAGTGCCAGTCAGTAACATTGCATCAGAGCTCACAAGAGAGAAGAGAAAAAGTTTGGGGATGGAAAATTAATTTTGTTATGTCAATAATTAACAAATACCTTTTCCTCATTCTTTACCACACTATCACAAATTACCACTGTGATAATATTCAGCAGCACCTCAGGTGAATGAAATAGCACTTTAAAATCCTTATTTCTGAAGTCGAAACCACATGTTTGTGTTTTGCTCTTATTTTTTGAACAATGAATGATAGAAAGAGGTTCAAACTGACTAGGGAGAGAGAAAATGGGCTCTTGAATGTGTGGTAGCGAGAATATTCTGTGTGGCTTCTCTCTGCAGATCTCTGGGGTTTTTATAACCAAGAATGAATTAAGCTTCCTGGCACTTTGTCGGAGGGTTTTTTTTACAAATTTGGAAAAGCAGGGGTTGAACAGTGTATCCAGATCCATGCAGGAAAATTTTGGAGGAGCCAGACATGTAAAGCCCTGGAAGCCTCAGCCCTTTTATTCAGAAGTCCTTTGTATGTTCACAAGGTGAAATGCCTGTCCCTGTAGGAAGGTGGTAAGAAGCCCTGTTTGCAGCTGCTCTGATAAAGCCCCAGAGCAGAGGGTAAGCTGTGTATCCATGAGGCCGTGGGCACAGCTGGCTGTGCAGGGCCGTGCTGCTCAGGGACAGCAGATCTGGTACCACTCCTGGGCCCTGCCTGGCTTGACAGCACGTGCCTCTCTAAGCAGGACATTGTCCTTAAAATAGAAATAGCATGCTTGTGTAATTTTGAGGCAAGTTAAATTTTGTTTTGATTAGTTTTCTCTCCAAAGAGTCTTGTCACAGTTTCTCTTTGCTGGTAGGAAGAGATCTCTAATATAGCCTCTCTGATTCTCTCTGTAGTAGCTGCTGTGAAGGATGGTTTGGGGTCTGAGCTGGCTCGGCTTGGTCTCCTCCTGTAAGTGTCGCTAGCATCCAAAGGAACTGCCTTTTTTCCAGAGGAAGGGGGATGCTGCACTGGAAAGGGCAGAACATGAGCATTATTTGAGGAAAAGAGCGGAGCTTGATAGCCTCCGTTTTAAAGAGCTCATCGAAGGTGGCATGCAGCATCCTTTTAAAAGTTCAGTCTCTTCATTTGCTTGCTGCTAGAGCAAAACAGGGATGCTTGTCCAGACATAACAGTATATGCCCGAGTGTTTTCACAAGAAATGTCTAGATCATTAAATATAATAGGTCTCAGCTGCAGTTTTGATCACTGAAGCATGCACACAATTCATCACAGCAAATTAGGTACGTCTTTGTAACTTATCTTTCTGCAATTTGCTGGCACTTTTAGAGAGCTGAAACTTATATTGCATGTATTGCAGAAGCCATTTCAGATAAAATATTCTGTGTTTATTGTTGGAGAACAAGGATTCACCAATAACAAAAACATGGAGCAGTGTATGTTTCTGCTCCTGCATCTTGCAGAACCAGCAGTAGTATCAGCAGAGATCCCCAGCCACATTCATTATTTATATATTTTAGTGAATTTCTTGTCTGCAGTAAAAGAGATATAAGCTCCAACATCAGACTGTTTGTGCCAAATTCTATCCTACAGCCATTCAGGAAACCTGAGGCAGCCGTGGTTCTCAATCATTACACAGCCCATTTATCTGATTGGACTTCTGTCCTCTCTGCCTTGCTGAAATGTTGCTTGTTCTTTAACAGCTTAGTTTGACCTTTGGAAAGAAAAAGCATTTGCTGTTTTAATTTTTTTCTTCTTTTTTTTTTTTTAGAGAGAACCCAAACCTACTTACATAGAAATTGCCATTCAAAAGCAGCAGTTATTGAAAAGCATTTACTTTATTACTAGAAGAGAGCAGACGCTAGTGGGCTTGAAAATTACATTTCAGTGGATTCATCAGTTTCAGTCACTAGTTAGTCTGTGAACAGATGGATGTATTTGTAACAGTTAACATGAATTTATACCCTGGATTTTTACATTTGCCTTAAGACCAGTACTATCTCAGCTGCTGACTAGAAGGGTTTGGAGTAGGGTTGTTGGTTTTTTTCTTTTTCTACAATAGGCTATGGTTGTTTCTAATTGCAGAGATTTCTTACATCATACAAAGTGCTTAAGTTCTCAGAAATGTGAATGATACATAGCTACTCTGTAAGGAAAATGTTGTAAAAGAATCCCTCAGAATAGCTGCTGCTGAAAAAATAAACATCTCAGCCTAAACCTAGATAAACCCCCATGGACTGAGAAAATAATTTTCAATAACCAGATATTTTTAACTCTGTGTATGAAGGTAGTAATCACAGTTGCCTGTATTTGCATCTAGGGTCTGCCACAGTCTAATTGCTTGTCTCTTTTTCTCCCCTTGAAATTTAAGGTTACTGGTTAACAGTGCAATGCATTAAGCACTCTGTCTCCAAAACAGAAAGAAATACTGCCCCAGCCTCTACCATGTGGCATGTTTAGGTTTCGGGGATTTCGTTTAAATCTGAAATTTATGTCCAGGAGAAATAAATTATTAGATTGTAAAAGCAGCTGGGGAGGGAGTAAATATAGTCTCTTTTGTCCTCTATATCATTTCCCCAGGAAGATAATAAATGTGTGGCAAGCGTCTCATGTTTCCTCAGTCATACAAATGTTGTGTGTGTGTTGTATTTCAGACGTGAAGCCTGAATTCCAGACAGGAAATCCTGCAGTGTTACCGTACTGCTGTGGTGCTGGCAGAGCCCACATCACTTCTACCTTTAGAACACATTGGAAAAGTAGTTTCATGAAGATATTTTAAAAGGCCTTGGATGTAGCTCTTATTTGCTGAGTAAGAGAGTTAGGGTGTAATCCTAGGGTTTATCTCCGGCAGTGAAAGGCAACAGGAGCAGTGGTTCCAGCCCTGGCTGCTGGAGGGAGCTCAGGCTGGGGGATTCTGCCCTGGGGCCTGATCCAGGAGAACAGTTTTCCCAGGCTGATTTTAAAGAGCACAAGAGAGACTTCTGCTAATTCTTCACTGCCTTACCTGTTTTCACTGCTCTGGAAGGTCAGATGGAGCAAGCGTGATGAGTAGTCAGGAAAAAAAATGGGATGTGAGAAGAACAAAAGGAGAAGGAATAGGTAGAAAGTCGGTAACTTGCCTTTCTGCACTTTGGGCTTCTATTTAGGGCTGTCATTGCCTGCACCTCCATGCTTTTGTCAGGAAGGCTGGCAGTATTTTCAGCTCAGCCTACTTTCAGAGACCTGAAACCAGCCCTGGAACAGCCTTGCTGTGCACTCTTTCTGAAGTTGCTTTCCGAGAAGTATATTCAATCATATAGTAATGTTTGTATAATAAATACTCTGCTTTAACATTGTATTTGACAGTAGTTTTGTATCTCCCTTTGACCAGAGGGGAAAGGAAGAAAGATAAAAATAATTTAGAACACAGCTTGTTTCCAGATTGTGCCTCTTCTTTGGTTTCTGCTTATGATAAACAAAAATGGGATGGGGATGTTGGACACACGGACTTGGGTGCATGTGTGCAGTGACCCGCCTGGCACAGTAACCAGGAATGGATGCATTGTTAACGCTCTTCTCTTTCTTCATGTTTTAAGTTAATAGAGGAACTTAGAAAATACTAATCTGTGTGTCCTTAATGAGATGATTTGGCTTTGTTAGAAAAATATCGATGATAGCAATCAGATCATACGTGCTGATGGGATCAGTGTAGAGACGGCTCATGGCTTTGTGTAAGGTCAGCTTGGGTTCAGCATGGCTCTGTCACCCCAACTCCGCATGAGCCACCCCAGACTTGGCAGCAGCAGCCCTGAGCTTATCAACTCAGTCATGCCTGAGCTGATTCACTGCAGAGCATCTTATGTGTCTTCTGTGCCACGTCCTGGGCAGGCGGTGCAGACACCCCGAGGTTACCTTTGTGCAGAGCACGTCTGCACAGCCAAACTGCCTGGGCTTTGCACCATACGCTGCCTGTGCCGCGCCAGCCCTGAGGGAGAGCTCCTGCCTGACCACCCAGCTTCCTCATTTGTTTCTGTTGCACAGTTAAACCTGAATAAATTGCCATGGGCATTGAGGTTTGACTGTGTATAGCATATCTGTCGTCAGTGCATTGCATTACCGTCTCTCCAGAAGGAGTAGAGAGGAGTTTTAGAACATACTTCTGAAAAAATTGTCGTCCTTTGGGGCTGACCACATGCTCTTAGTGTTTGCGTGAAATCATGATTGTTTAAAATGTAGCATCTAGCTGCTTAGAAGGCAGGTTTTACTGACACCAGTGACACTGTTGTAATGGAGCAGCACTGTCTGGAAAATCCCATTTTTGCCCAGGTGCAGCTGTTTCACGCACGTTCCACAACCATGTCACCTTGCTGTTTTCTGTTGGCATGTTTTGGAGGAGACGGCTCATGTTGGTGATATTTTGGCCCCTCTTTTACTTAAGGGAACAAATCCTGCTTGGCTTTTTCACACTACTTGCTCCTCTGGGGTTAACTCCTCAAGGCAGTGGGCTGAGCACAATCCTGCCTGTAGGTTTCTGCTGTGCTGGTGGCATGTACGCTAATGGGGCGGCATGTGAAGTACTTCTATAAACTGTGGCCTTGCTATTTTATAGCAGAGAGACTTGCATTGGAGGATTTTTATGCCCCTTTTGAAATTAGAAACCAACAATAACAGCCATTATGTCCAAGGCAACAGGTCACTGACCAGCCATTTTGTCAGCATGAGCAGTATGTGGATGCCACGTGACAGGAATATTTATCTGCCTCTAAGAAAAATATATCTATAGCACAAGGCAATGCAGTTTGTCAGATCAGTATTCCAGTAGAGGGAATTTTCTTTTAGTTGCTGCATTTTAAAAGAATTGCTGGTAGAAGGACTGTGATGTGCTCTAGCTCTGCTGTGGGCAGGCATTACTCTTGCTAGCTCTGGCTGTCCACACTTGCTTATTTGGGCCAAGGAACTTGATTCAGCTGTAACTCAGTTAAGGCTTGAAACTGTTTTATATCTGGTCCTTAATACCAGGAACATCTAACTGGTGCAGAAAAAAAAAGCTACCAAAGTATCAGATGGTGTTCAGTGACCCTTGCTATACTGAAGAACAGCAGAGCAAGTTAAGGAGCCAGTTTAGGATCAGCAGAGCAAGTTAAGGAGCCAGTTCTAAGTTCAACTGTGAATTTCCTGGCTTTGTTGGGTTACATTCCCATGGAAACGGACAGGCAATGAAGCTTTTGTCTATGCATTTTGACTGGTGACTGCTAAAGGTACTAGGTAAAATGTTTCTCTTTTGTGAGAGGATGCCATCCTGGTCCTATGATAAAGGCCCAATCGGGAAATCATTTAGTGTTTCTAGAAGAGTCACAAAGGGTCCCATAATGATGATGCCAGCCCTCACAGAAATGAACAATTAACTGGCTTCTGCAATGTGATTTACCTTAGATCAAGGAGGGATTAATGAGAGATGCTTCAGATAGGCTTCAAATAAATCAACAAATCATGGTTTTGAGAGGAATACCTAAGAAGGAAGCCTGGCTTCCAGAAAAGCAGAGGCTGCCTGAGCTGAGGTTAAAGCATCAGGTGCTGTTGGCAGAGTGGTGTGCTGGGACCCTGCAAGCACTTTTCTGCTCTTGGGATAGCAACGGCTCTGGGCTGCAGTCAGAGAGAAACAGTGGGGCTGAGGGAAGAGGGAATTCTACTAATATTCTGGTTTAATGCACTTCTGACAACACTAGTTACATTTGTCCCTCTCCCGTTACATTCAGGGAGTGTAAGATTCTTCCCTCAGCTTATTTTGATCTGATGCATGGTTTGCTGTACACTACAAGTCACAAGGACACTGATAAATTTGCATTTCTAAGTGAAATTCTCAGAGGCGTGCAGTCCCTCAGGACAGGTATTATTAGCTCCCTGGTTTCATTGGGTGCCTCAGTGAGTCATGGTGTGTTTACGGATAGTTTCTCCAACAGAAGACTCCGGTTATCTCTTAATAATGTATTCTCCCGGGGGTTTTATTTCCAAAGTGCTGTGGTAAGATTTTCCCAAAGGCTTCAGTTTGTTTTTGTGCTTCAGCATTTTGCCCAGTGTTTTTGGAAGAAGCGTATAGACTTTTTGGTGAGGCATTTCATCGAATACAAGAGGCTATGCCAAGCCTAGGCTCACATTTGAAGTTCACCTGTAATAGGCTCACCTTGGTTTATTCGAAGCTTTTAGAGGAGAACAGAAAGAGATGACAGGTCTAGAAGACTGATGTTACAGAATTATTAGTCTCCAGTGGAACGGGGAAGGCATGTTAGGTGAGTTGTCAAAGCCTGATTAGGACTAAACAACCTGAATTAGAAGAGAAATTAAATTCATAAATCATCTAAAAAATCCTTAGCTGGTGTGAGAAAAGGCCGGAGCTGGGAAAAATAACTCTAAGGAAGATATTTGTATTTAAAAAAGGTGATTTTTCAAATGCAGACTAACACAGAAATATCTATCAAAATTCAGGAATGTAGTAAAATTAACAGAAGTGGAGTCAGTATAGGGATAAAACTGAGCAAGTGCATTGTTGAGATGATGCAGCAAGGCAGCAGAGCTCACAGCCCCTGGGGTGCAGAACAAAGGCAGGCAGCGGGGCGGGAGTGCTGCTGGGGCTGCCTGGGCTCTGCACACCAACGTCTGGGCAGGTGATTGCAGTACAGAAACACGCCAGCCCCAGAAAAAGACATTAAAAAAACCCAAACAAGCAGACAGCATTTAGTGAGTCACGTGTGGAATGGGTTTTTTTCCCCCCATAAATATTTTACTAGTTGTGAAGCTTCCCATGGACTTGGGATGAGGTGCTGGCTCCCAGAGGAGCTGGGCAGGTTCTAGGGGCGGCTCAGGGCGTCCCGTGAGTCAGAGGCACTGGGGGGGCTGCTCAGCCTCTCCTGTGGGTACAGAACCGCCAGGCTGCGTGGCCCAGATGAGTGCCCCTGTGCCCCAGTGCCCGTGAAAGGTGCGTTTGGGCATTTGGCCCCAGCGTAACCAAGTGCATGCGGGGGGCAGAGTAACTGAGCCACAGCTGTTTGCAGCGCAAACGGGCAGCTCCACGGTGCAGCTGACAGCAAACCTCCAGGCGGATGTTCTAAGACACTCCAAGTGATTTCTGGTTTTTTTTTTTTCTTGGTTCAATAACTTGTAAAGGACAGCTTCCTAACTGCATTTGTTGAAGTGCCATCTCAAAGTGTGCTGACACGGGGACTGACTGACGCATGGCAAGTTATCAGATGCTCAGAGATGAAGGAAGCAGTAACACAGGCAACCGTTTCCTTTCACAAAGGATATGCCACCTTTCGTTTGCCTCTACCTCCATTTCAAGGGATTCTTCAAATAAAGAAGGGACATGTGAACCTGTCTTGCCTGACAATTTTTTCTTTCCTATTGAGTACCACGATAACTTGGAGTTCACTTGTTACAAGCATTTTATGTAGCGGGTGAAATACCAGGGGAAAGGAAAGATGTAATGCTGTGTTTCCTGAAAAACTGTGCTCTAAACATATAAATGTCACTGGGTAAGAGTTACCTGAAACAACTGGATGGGCAATTAACACCTGGCTTTATGGGAAACACTGGTTACCACTATCAGTTTTAATGAAGTGTATTAACTAAATTGTGTTCTGAGTATTCATTCAGCCCTGTTTATGGCACACTCTTGAGTACATTTACTGTTTGTCAGAAGTGCAAACTAGTGAACATATGAGGCTTTAAGACAGGCCATCTGTTAGTCTTAGACCCTTGGATAATTGTCAAACAGTTCTAAAAATAAGCACATATGTACTGCAAGGGGGTGCAAAGGTGATTTTTCTTTAAAGTCTAATAGTAAAGGGAAAGTAGCACCCAGAAATTAAAAATAAATAGGTTTATCCTTGCTCTCCCTCTTCTCTCCTTCTCTCTCCTTTCCCTGCCCCCTTTCCCTTCAGTCTGCTCTTTTTTTTTTTTTTTTTTTTGCCAATTTAGTGTTTTTTCCACTTACTCTTCTGGGTCATGGCATCCCCTGAATGCCTCTCCAGTTTAGGATTAGAGCAGCGCCAATTTAAGGCTCACAGCTTTCTGTAGAGAGCATAATCTCTGATGGCTAAAACAAGGGTCATCTTGTGTCCTCTGCCTAAAGTAATCCCTTTATAAAGTCAAGGCATAAAGATTTTCATCTTTATGGGTTGCTGTTAGAGGGAAGCACTACCTGTGCATATACATCCATGTGCTTATGGATGTATAACGAGGAAGAATGGCTGAGAGGTTTTTGGACCAGTTTGAATTCAAAAGATGCAAAACGCTGCTTGAAAAGAGAATGCTGCAGATGGTCTTTCATAAATATTTAGACACTCTTAACTTATGTTTGTAGCAATTTGGAGGGTTTGTTTTGTCTTTTCTTATATATATATTCATATGTGAGACTTGAACCTTTGCTTCAAGTCAACGCCTCATCTGAGGTTCAGTTTTTGCCTGGCAAGCTGTCTGTGCTGGCAGTCGAGGGAGGGATTGCTTCTCTCATTCCTCCCAGCTCCCCTTGGGGAAGGAGAGGGAATGGGGAGGAGGCAGCACAGCCCCAAGGAGTTCCCAGCTGAGGACCCGATCCCTGGGCTTGAAGCCACACAGTGCCTGAAAGGGTGGCGGAAACCTGGATGGGCAGGTGGGTAGAGGCCGGGAGAGAAAGTACCTGGGCTCTCACCAGGGTCTAGGGAGACCCCTGCACATTGGGGAAATCGTGAGGATTAATAGGCGTTGTCTTTCCTGTCACAAGATGGAGCACTCATGTCCGACATCACCCCTGGGGCTGGTGTTCTCAGTGTAGGGTTGGGGTTTTCAGCCTGGGTGTCTGCAGTGCCCCAGCTGCCCCAGTGTGCTCAGGCAGGGAGCTTGTCTTGAGCATGATGGGCAGCACCAGTCTTGATAGTTTCTTAACCTCTGTGTAACATACAGTCTTTTAGGCGTATATGTTCAGGCACACAGTGTATACCTCTAAATGGTTGGTACAAAATACCTAAATACGTAACAGATGCACAATGGCACTATAGACTGGATGTATTATGGCCCCAAACCATTATCACATCCCTCACAGTTGCATTTTATTTTTTTCACCTGCTCCTGTGTGGTACACCTGTGACTTGCTGGCACTAAACGTCATTGCAGTGTGGGAGACTCCCAGCTTGACTGCCTGGCTTGGAGCTTTGCTCCATCATGTGCTGCTTTTGTGTGTGTTTTTCTCTCAGTCTTTATATAGCTTGCAAGAGTTCTTTGAACTGCTGTAAGTGATCATCTTTCAAGCCTGATGTTTTCCTTCTTGACACAGTGCTCTGAAAATTGAGATTGTCATGCCAGTGTTTTCATAATAATGCACACAGAAAAACAGAGAAATATTCCTTGTAGATGACCTGCACAAATGGCTTGATCCACATCCAGAGGGCAGGCAGGGGGTTTCCCCAGGGGAGGTCTGGAGAGCAATCACTACCTACACGGACAGTAATCAACCATTCTCTGGAATCTTTTTCTTTCCTGCAAAACCCGTCACCCAGTTCCTTGGTCACAGACACTTCGGCAAATGGTTCATTTGGGGATTGTGCAGCTGGTAGAAAATTCCAGTTAAACACTGCGACAGCCCTGAGGCTCAGGGTAGCTGCATTTTTCCCCCTGATGTGGCTAACAGAATTGCCATCCATTTTGCATGATTATTAAGAAAAGAAAAGAAGAAATTTTCCAACCTTGTCCTATAAATAAGCTGTGACTTACTTGATCTTGACAGGTGACTTAGTGCTGCTGTAGTGTTTTCCAGCTGCAATAATATCTCAGAATGATGTATTCAGTGGGGTATCAGCTGTGAGCCATGTGTAAACCAGGGGGCCTAACAGGAGCTGTGAAGAACCATTTTTACTGTTCAGTTTCCAAATGATGTCCGGCCTCCTGCCAGCCCCTGAATGTGTGCGGGTAGGCATGGCCCTGTGAGCAGAGAGGCGTGTGCAAACACACACAGGCCTGCCTGGAGAGCCTTTATGTTTGTGGCTGCTCTACTTTCCTCTGGAAATCACCATTAAGATTTGGTTTTTAGCTATAACTTCTAGAGTTGAAAAATCAGGCCTGAGCTGTTTGCTGTCAGCTCCCCCCGGCTCCCAGCTGGAGGGTGGGTGAGGTTTCCTTCGGCTGCTTTGAGTAGAAGCATTCCCTTAGTATCATACGTTTCCAAATACTCCATCCCTTCTGGCCTCCATGGTCTCATCCTGCTGCCTGGAACAGCCCAGTGTGGCACTGGGTGAAAGCTGCTTCTGCGAAGGCACGGGGCATTTTCAGTGCATTTAGTTATTTCAAAATTGCTTTGAAAGTCTGGTCAGCTGGGGCAGTTTCCTTTGTCTGTGGGCACACACAGAGGTGGCTGATAAAGTTGCTTGATAAAGCAGGAGTCAAATATGCAAAACACACCTGTGAGAGAAGAGACGTAAGCACTGAACGTCTTGGACACTTTCTGACATCTGCAAAGCACAATTGCAATGAGCTGCACACGCGTGGGGCAGAGGGAGTAGAAGCAAGAAGATAAGACATGACAGTTGCTAGTAATAGGAGACAGGTTGCCAGACTTTTTTGGAAGGCATGTTTTTGTGCTCTGAAATACATTTTAATAGGTGAGAAACCTACACTGGTTGCAGAGGATACAGACAGACTTTCCTAGGTCTTCTGGGTACACACCAGTGGTGGTTATGTAGCATATGCTGGAAGCTCTGGTGCTCACCAGCGAGCAGGACTTGGGGGTTTGTGCCCATGGCTTTGCAGGATCTGCTCTCTGAAAGGCAGAGGGAGGATTCAGTGCACACAGGCTCTTGTGTCTGTAGGTGTTACAGGTCTGTTTGTGAGGTCTTGTAGAAAATGTGGCTGTTTATTACCTGCTTGGTCCAGGGACTAATCAGTGTATTGATGGCCAGTAATGCACGCAAAGGGAATTAACGGTACGTTCCCAACATACTGAGACAAAATCGAGGTTTGCATCTGAAAAATGTGTATTTCCTATTTTTTTTTAAGGAGCAGCCCCATGGCAGAGCTAGTTTCTCAGCCCTAACCTGACTTGGCTCTGAACAGCTGCAGGATTTGAGTATAATCTGTTTCTTTGTGTAAACTCTGCTCACAAATCCAGTGTATTCGTTGTATTAGGAGCATTCAGAACATATTATTAACCTGTGTTTGAGGAAGGAGGGCTCACAGTGAAAGCTTCATTATCAGATTTAGATCCACATACCATTCCTGTATTGACCTGCCTGGTGTAATCAATGCAGCAGCCACACAAGTTGGAAATCACGTTCCCTGACTGTAGACCATGTGTCATGCATCTAGTGCTGATTGTGCATTATCTTTTAAATGACACTGCCTAAATAAGTATGGATTTGTCTACCACGAATAGCCCTTCTTTCGATTGGAAGATGGTAAAGCTTTCGCTTTCTTTATTGATACTCAGGATGACCTAAAAATAGAACTGTAATGAAGTGCACAAGAAATGGGCATTCTTAAAAGGCTGAGGAGTGTATCTGAGCACAGAAGGGCCTGTGTGTTCTTTTACATTGTCACACTCTCCCAGTTAGGTTTAGTGGACAAGCTTCTCGTCAGTGCTGCCATTGTGTCTGTAGGGCTCCATCCATCCTCCTCTTCCATCAAGTCATTATTTGACTTGAGTGTGACATCCAGCACTGTAAAGGTCATTCCTTCTTAAGGCCAGGAAAATTTCCATGTCTAGCAAAGTAAAAACACATCAGATTCTATGTTTGGTATTGTTAAATTGTCTAAAGGCAACGTAGTTTCAGCGGTCAATTCACTTGATAGGGTTTGAGTATAATGCTTCATCCCCTGACGCGCCGTCCTGGGCTTTGCACAGTGCTTCTGGGTTCTGATTGTGAAATACTGGGTGTCACAGATGGGTGTGCTCAGAGGGCCAGCGCTATGCTGACCAGGGTGGGGTTACTTTCCCATCCCACCGGCTGTCGGTAAGTGCCCGAGGGCTGCTCCGGTGCGTGCGGCGGCGGTGCCGCTCCGGCGCCTCTGTAACGCCGCGGCCCGAGCCTTGCTGCGCGGACTTTCCTCGCAGCTCTCCCGCCCGCCGCCAGCTTGCGGAGAACTTTGGCCGTGATTTAGGAACTCAGCAGCGCTTCTGACACCTGCTGGTTACTTTCTGGGAGTGCACGATCCAGAAACACTCCCGCCTGCAAACGGGGTCAGCGCCGCCGGCCGCCGGGCCCCAGCCGCCCCGAAGCGCTTCCCCAGGCGGCTTTGCTCGGGGACAGAGATGTCAGCGCTGGCACAGGCTGCTCGTTCCTGATCAAGACGTAACTGTGGCTAGTGTAGAAGGGCCAGATGATTTATGAAAAGTTAAAAGAGCTTACTTGATTTTAAAGCTTCGTCATTGTAAATAAATAATTGGATTCAAAATTCATCTCGTGTTTAAAAACTTATTGTTCAAGCTGGCGGCCTTGCCTGGCTCTGTTATTAGGCAGATGGAGGCTGGGAAGGTTGAAAGGCTTGAAATAATGCAAATGAATTTTTATAGTTAGGGATACTGAGGACCCAGTGCAGGGAAAGCTCACCGTGAAGCACATCTCTAGTTGCTCAAGTAGTTCAATAAAAACACATATAAAGCTGAGGTTATATGTAGGACTGGGGTTTTGGTCAGCACACAAAATGTAGGTGAATTGGTGCCGCTCTAAAAATACACTCCCAAGGTTGGCTTCAGGATGTACTGGCTCCTGCACACAATGGCAAGGCAGGGCAGCATCCCCTCCTGCGAGATAGCGTGATGGCATGAGACCAGTACAAACCTACCGAAAGGCAAAAAGGGAACAAAAAAAGACTCTATAAACTACTGAAAGAAGCGTGTAAAGCAAAGTCTGTTCTTTAAAGAGATTCAACCTCTGGGTTACGCGTCCAGCCTTTTTTCTGCTGGGTGTATTACCCTGGTGCCCGAGCTGGCAGTTCAGCTGTTACTGCCGAAGTATTTCTTGGACTGAGAAGTGTGTGTCACAATCTGGTGTCTCTTGCTGCCAGTACTTGCACCCGGTGCTAGTGAGAATAAAAGAGCAAAATATGGCAAGGGTTCCCCCCGTGATTCAGGTGGGTTTGGGGGTTGATTTCAATTGTTACAGTTAAGGGAATCCCTAAAGGCAATTTTTGCCCGAAGTGTTACCACTTTATTTATATGTATTGAAAGGGGGGAAAAAAGACAAACCCTCATGGCTGTACTTGGCTTGTAGCATTTTTTTTTCTAAGTTTGTGCCAGCATTAACAGATCTGTCAGAACAAAGCAAATGTGTCATATTGGCAGCTGTTACTTATGAGTACTTTTTCTTCATTGCATTTTGTTTTGTAATAATTGAGAAGCTTTTATGTCGAGCTCTGCATAAATGGTACTGAGTGGGAGGGTATGGGCATGCTTTCTATTATTCTGCCCCTCATGCATGTCTCCTTTTTTCATCTTTCCAGAACCACACATTGAGCCAGCACGCACAGTGAGCCACTGGCACTACAGGACACCTCTCTGCAGAAGACTTGACGGTGGCACAGTGGGGAGGACCATTTGAACATTACATCCAATCAAAGTGTCATTTGCAACCCAGATGTAAAACTCTAATGATTTGGCCATGAGGCGCTGCTATTATAAGCAGCTGGAAATGAATATTAATGGAAGAGATTAAAAGTATTCCATGCTCAGTATTTTTTATTGTCCTGCTTCAGCTAGTGTACTTTAGAGCTTCTGCTTCTGACTGAATTTATAGTGTTAGATAAATCTGCTTTGATGCTGTTGCCCTTTGTTGCTTCTTGTATTATATTGATAGTTAAAGATTAGGTGTGATTTTTTTCCTTTTTGTTAACTGCTTTTTAATTGCTATTTTAGGTAACTGTGCATTGTGATGTGATTGCTTGGCTGTTGTCTGAATACTTCTTTTTAATTTTTTAATTAAAGACTAATGCTTTGATTGGATTTGCCAGTTCACCGGACAGTGATTAAAACTATGTAATGAATATAATCGGTTTCAGTGCAACTGGATGGTCTGCTTTATAAATGTGACTTAATCTGATTGCAATAACTAGTACAGTTCAATAAAGGGAATACATGAGCTCAGCGTCAGTGTTGTTTATATGTCAGCACATGCCACGTCCCCACCGCTGCTGGGCGCCCACCGGGCACAGGGCAGGGGCTGGTCCTGCGCCCTGGGGGAGCGAAGGTGGGGAGAAAATGAAAGCTCTGGTCCTGGGTCTGCTGGTGTGGACACTTCTGGATGCACCTCCCAGGCTCCTGGATGAGACTGAGGCAAGGTAAGAACACTTGTCATCAATCTGGGCATGAAACTGAGCTGCTAGCTTGTAATACTCTCAAAAAGTGGAGGGGACCTGAGTGATAGCTGCCTTGGCTCTTATGCTTATGCTTTATCATTCTTTCTGTGTTTCAGTTAAAAAAAGGTTTCTGGATTGTATACAAATGTGCAAATATTGGATCAGGCCTCAGGGACCTTGGACTGTATTTCAAGCACATGGATTTCCAGGCCTACAGGTACTGTAGCTCTGTGTAACTGCGACACTTCTGAAACCACCATCGTACTCTGCCAAACAGAGCTCATGAGCAGGCATTTTTTTCCTTTTCTTTTTAAACATGTCATATAGTAATGAGGTAGGTTTTACCTCCAGTCAGAAAAATAGTCATTTTAAGGACCATGGACACCTTTGGAAAGTTAGTGAGATGCAGTTCTCATGGTATCTCCTTCTTGAATGAATCATAATCGTAATGAAAGATGTTCAGCAGTTGTGACAGCTGAAACAATGTGGTTACCCATTCCCACAATGTACAAGGCTTTGCAAGACTATGGCATAGGAACATGCACAGTTGGAGCCTTTCAAAATCCCTGCATTGAGCTAGAGCACAACTGGTCCTCATTGTACTGTGCTTGGGCTTGGAGCGTGTAAGTGATATTTTGTAGGAAAAGTTTTCAAGGACGGGTTGGCAATGCCTAAATTAGCTTATATAGCCAGTTTATTAACAAGTGCAAGGGCACAGCTTGTTGACACTGCAGACGATGTTTTCAACATTTAGATTCCTGCTGATGTTGATAGTCACGTTGCACACACATAGCTCCGTCAAGACAGTGGGACATACTGCATGAGAGGGAAGGCTGCTGGGCATAACTGAAGCAGGGTCATCCCTACAGCAGGAAGCACCAGAGCAGGTGCAAGTCCTAGCCTGAGAAAAGTTTAACTTTCTCAAAAAAAAAATGAAGTAATGTCTCATTTGGGGCAAACAATAGGTAAGCTTTTTATTCTGCCAGCTTTCCTTCTGACATAGCATTACATGGACAGTCAGAAAGGGTTTAGGCTCAGAATCTTGATTTGTGATGAATTTATGAACCCTAATGCACCAAAACTAGGAATGACTTTTCTTAATTCCAAAGAGGATACTTCTGTTTTCATATAGATAATTCTTAGCTCACTGTTTATGCAACAAAATCATTGTACTAAAATGATCCATTTCTAGAAAAAGAGTTAGCTTTCTGCCTGATTGTATCTCCATAAGCCATGGCGCAGATGTTTATGGGCTGAAAAATTAGCTAATGAAATCACCAATTCATTATTCTCATTCATAATGTATGCATACTCCTAACTCACAGGCAACATTTTAAGATGGGAAATGGTAAAGTGTCTTGTAGTACAGGCTCCCAGACACACCCTTGCAGAAAAGCTACCTCAGCTGCTCTGGAAACAGCTCCTCTGCCATCTTCTCCATACTAAAAACCAGGGAGCAGGTTCTCACAATGGAGATACTGAAAAGAGAGGCTCTTTTCCCGACACTGGATTTGGAATGATGCTTGATCACTTCTGGGAAGGCCTTTGGAACTGAAAAGGAAGATGTAGGTTTTTGTCTTCAGGAAGTTTTCCACAGAACTCAGAGCTAAGCTTCTGTGCTATACTGAAGCACATGCCTTTGTCTCAGCATCTGCCAGCTGACTAGCAAAAACTAGGTGTATATTCACTGTGCTGAGATGAGAACTCCCTGTGTGCAGATCCTATTCTGAGCATAATTTTCCCCAGCTGTTCTGGAAACGTGGGCCTGGGTGCTGAGGTCCACGCACAGCCTGGCAGTGCCAAGCAGATGGATGTCTCAGCTGTGCATTGTATCTGCCTTGAACCCTGACTAGACCATGAGCAGGGGGTGGAGGAGAGGAATAGTTTGGTTTTCCATTCTGCTTTTAAAAAGTATGGGAACCCAAAGCACAAGAGTGAGGGCTGTGGTCCTGCTCTGTCTTCTTCATCCCTTCAAGTATATGAGTTTTCTTCATGAGCAGCACAAGTCAAGCTGGAGAGAGAGACTGGGCTGTGCCTCCTCAGGCTGAGAAAAAACTGAACTGTGGTCCCCTTCTGCTGGTGCTCCACTCTCTTACAGTACTTGGGTAATATTTGAACACCAATGAGCAACTGCTACTCTTAAACTTTTTCTTTTCTACAACAATATGTACAAAAATGCAGGGACACTTGCCATCAATCTGCTAGGTTGCTCAGGTATTTTTAATATAAGCAGGCCCATATATACAGCCATTGCTATAACTGTAGCATCCCATGGCAAGGAATGGAACTGTCTTGATACCTGCTACCTCAGGGGCCAAAGAAATCCAGTTTGGGTGTGGGACTGAGTGCTAGTGGCAAAAAGCAGAGGGAGAGCCATCCACTCCTCTGCTCCTGCCGTGGGGCTGCATCTGTGATGTGCTGGAGGCTGAAGCCCCTGGAGCTGATCCTTAACCAGTGCTGGGGTGCAGGGTTGCTGTCTGACCCTGTTTCCCAAGGCCTAAGCCTCCCTAGGCCAGGGGGTTGGCAGCAGGGCTCTGCTCCACAGCCTGGGGCCTCTGTCTGGTGGCTCCCCTGTGACTGTCGTTTCTGTACCACACATGGCAGTCAGGAGCAGGGGCAGAGCAGCTCTGTGTTGGTGCAACACAGCTCTGCTGCTGCCGTAGCTGTGATCACACCAGGGAGTGCTTCGCCAGAGTGGTATATAGTTCTTGTATCCCTTAAAAGCTCCCAGGGAAAACAGAGCCTAACTGAAGGTGGAGAAAGAATATCTCAGCTTCTGGCCCGTGTTTGAGGTTTCACCCCTTTTTTCTTTTCTTAGTGGCCAAGAAATGCTACTGAAGGCATTTGGAAAACAGTTGGAAATGTTGTCTCCAAAGGCACCTGTATTTCAACAGCTGCAACACGTTGCAAATGGGATGGAGAGTGTTTCTGTAATCCCTACAGTGTTTCCTGCCTCTGCACCTCACAGGTGGTGAGCTGTGGGGCTGCAGGCAGGGGCTGGCGCTGGCACGGGCTGCTGCAGGCCTGGGCTGTGCTGATGGCTCTCAGGCAACTGTGAACCAGAATTGCCAGAATTCTTGCTGAGGATGGGCTTTAGGCAAAAAGTCTCTTTATGATCTGAGCAGCAGTAGGGCCAGTACAGTGTTGGAAGCCATGAAAAAAGTTTTCAATGTCTGAAGCAATGTTGTACAAACAACTTACTAACTTCAGGTTTAAGCAAATAGTGAAATATAACTTCATGTTAACAAAGAACCTGTGTTTGTAGCAGTCCAGTCAGTTATCCCTTATGCATTGAATGATCTTTGCATTTAGCTTCACTACATACCCACGTATCTAAAAGGCACCAGAATATTTTGTCAAGAGGCAGCAACCAGTAGCTACAGGTGCTGTACTCCCTATGTAGCCAGCTTTACACATTGTGTTTTAACCGATGCTTCTGCAGATGCTTGTCTGAGCTATTGTCCTTCAGTGAGGGGTCATCACCACCATCAGCCACGTACCTTAGAGGTTCGGAAAAATCAAGTGCTTAGCCTATTGCCTCCAAAAGAAAAGGACAGAAAAGAAGTTTGGGGACCATTTGAGGGAGTGAGTGATCATTTTGTGCTACAGCATCTTTGAGGGGACTGGAGAAGGTCAGATGCCTAGAAGGCATGTGAAAGGGAAAAATAAGAGAGGTGAGGGAGATGATGAGGTGTCCCTCCACAACCTTCCTGCCCTCCAGAGAAGTTAGTGGAAACCCCTCTCTCTGGCAGCCATCTCCTTTGCAGTGAATCTGCACATCCTATGTCCCAAGCGTGTGTCTCAGTGTCCTTTTTTGTGGTGTGTTTGTCTGGCTTTTAACATGTGTAACTCACTCATTGGTACGGGCAGTGAAGGCTTTTCCCCTGGTCTGCATAAGCAGTGTATACATTTTGGCCTGTGCTTCAAAGCACTGAGGTTTCTGTCATCCCCTCTCTACCAGCTCAGAACCACTGACCAGCTCTTGCTACAACTGACAGGCGCAGAGGTCTGGGGATACCGTACCCTGTGGTGTGCTGGCAGCAGTCAGCCAGGATCAGAACAATGCCCTGCAAGTGCTGTCATGGGAGAAAGTGTGTGAGCTCAGCACACATATGGCCACAGAAGCTCAGGTGGCAGGAGCTGCAGTGCCCACTGCGCTGTGGGGCTGATGTGAGCATGACTTGCTCTTCAGTGCTTTGTCTCTTTTTTTCTCCCTTTCTGCCTCTTGTGAAATTGTTTGTTCTTAGTTTTACCTGTCTTCAGGAAATTGCTGTCATCCTCAACTGTAAGATCCCTCATCTGCAAACGGCAGCCAAGGCTTGTCTTTTGATCTATTTATCTGTGAATTATTGTTGCTTTAGCAGATCAGGTGGCAGAGGGAGACAGGAGGTGTCCAAAGGAGAAGCACCGATCACCTACAAGACTGCTAACAAAGTACAGTATTCACTGCGTTGTGGCTCATTGTTAAGCCAAAAAAAAGTGAAGCATTTCCCCTATGTCCTGGAGGTGCCAGGGCAGCGGGGGCCAGGGCCAGCCTCAGCTGCAGCAGCCCCTCGCCCGGGGGCCTGGCGCTGCTCTGGGTACGGGGCCCCGCCGGCGCCTGCCCCGCCCGCTGCCACCCCGCCATCTGTGTGCCCGCGGCAGGCGGCCGGGCCCCGCGGCTTCCCGCCAGCGCGGAGAGCGGAGCGGGCACGCCGGGCCTGCCGTCCGGCCGGCGGGGCTGCGGCCCGGGGGCAGAGGCAGGGCCTGGGTGTGGCGCGCCGGGCTGGGCAGGGGCAGCGCTGGGGGTGCCGGCAGGAATGGCGGCGCTCCGCAGAGACGCGCCCCGTCCCGCACCGCGCGGGGCTGCTGCCGGGCCAAGGCTGTCTCTGCCGGCTGCCCTCTGCGCCGGCCTCCTCTGGCAGCGGCGAGGCCGATGTGCTGCAGGGTCACTTCGGGGCTTCTTTAAAGTGCAGACTTTGTGCGCGTGTTTTCCGAAGCAGACGGGGCTTTGCGGGACGCGAGCGCTGCGCTGGCCAGGAGGTGGGCCGGCCGCGGGGCAGCAGCCGGGCGGGAGCTGCGCCAGGGCTCGGCTCCCCGGTAGCCTTGCATCCCCTCGCCTCCTGGGGCTGGTCCTCCTGGGGCTTGTGACACCCCGTTTCTGCGTGGCTGTCACAAGCTGCCCTGTGAGAATCGTCATGCTCCAAGCCTGGGTCTTAGGACTTCAGGGACATCGAAGCCCCCTGGTAAAGCAATGTCATGACAGTATTTTCAGTATCCCACCTCCACCTGATCTCTACTGCTTTTTCTGCACATGGGGCACAGTGGTGTCAGCTGGCTGCAGCTGGTTGAGAAGGCAGCACAGAGTGTTTACTGAATTGTGGGAGAATATACAGACTGGGCTTTCTGGGTTTTGTTTCTCCTAACGTTCCCAAATGCATGTTGGTGCGTGAAGCCCTGTACAGCATGGACAGTATCCTCGGGAAGCAGAGACTAGAGAGACGGTGCATTGTGGGACTCCTCCCTGTGTGAGAAATCCTGCTAAAAGAGGCATTGCCTTTAGAAAAAAAATTCTGTAGCGCCAAAAATCTTTCAGTACCAACTAAAATCTTGCTTTGAACTTCAAAAAAAAAAATCTAAATTTATCTGTATCTCCAGTTTTACGTGACTGGAAGAGGTACCTGGCCCCCAGTGTGATCCTTCCCTCACAATAAACGAGCGAGCAAACGAGCCCTCCAAGCTGTGTGTGCCAAAGCCATGTCCCTGAGGTGCTGGGCTCTGCTTTAGCCGGCCTTTAATTTAAAGGGGAGAGAGAGAGAAAGAATATTTTTTTCCTGGTTGAAAGCAATGCAATAAATAAGTGCATCATCTTCTTCTTCCAGATGCAATTTATAGGCACTGTTCCTCAAGAAATTGGCTTCTATGCATGAAAGCTATAAAATATACATGCCATTTGCAAAAGGCACACTTTCTACTGTGCATTTTCAGGCTTATTCGTGAAATATCTTGGTGTAGGCCTGCCATAGAGGAAGGGTTAAGGGAGTGTGCAAATGAGCTCAGATAATGCTTTTGTAATGCTGCTAAAGAAATGGTCAAGAGCTTCCATTAGCCTCATGTAGCAGAAACAATTTGGCTGCTAATGGAGAACAACGGAGTTTCACCCAAAGTAGGACTCAGAAGCATTTTTCTTCATGAGGATCTGCTGCTTCTGATGTGGCTAGAGAAGGGTTGTCTGGCAGTGGGCAGGGGCACTAGAGGAAAGTGACTTTCTGCACTTGGAATTTTTTTTGACTGCAAATTGATCATTTGATGAAAGGATGTAAGAAAAGAAGAAGTTGAGATATCTGGCACCCAACTTGGGAGGGGAGACAACCCTTGCTGGTAGGTAAGGTGTGTTTCTACTAACAAACAGAAATGCAGCCTCCCCTCCTCTTACTGATGGGTTGAATACCGTCGTAGAACATAAAATTCAAGGTAAGTCTGGAGCCATCACCGTCCTCCACTTTCCATTTTGCAGAGTAATTCCTGTTATTGATACATTACATCAAAGAGTACACCCACGTTCTTTGCGTTCTGGGAACTGCCAGAAATGTGCATCATATTTCATATTGCACTGCAAATGTGTACACAACCATTTCCCTTCAAACAGTTAAATGTTCACATATGTAAGGCACACTAGGATCAGAGCCTTAGGTAATCTAATGGTACTGGATAACTTGACTGTGCATCATTAGCTCAATGATGCACCAAGCTCAGGGAGAGGAAAAAACCAAAAACAAACCAACCCCTTTACCCTGATAGATATTCGTGTGTGAGAGAAATCTGGAGGGAGTGGAGAGGAAAACACAGTCAATATGTTTGCAGTTCATTTAAGAAGCTGAAAAAAAAGTGTTTGTTTGTTTGTTTTTTGTCAAAAGTGTTATTGTGGATAGAAACATAAAATGAGAGAAGAACCAGTGAGGAATCTGGAATACCCCCATGGCATGTGGAACCCCACTGGAACAAACAGAGAAGCAGTAGGTGCTGGAAAATATATATTCAGAGCAATGCAGACACATGTAAGCACCAGAGCTGCAAATTGGGCCTGAAACACCGACTCTTCCTTTGCAGAGCTGTGTGTGGTTCCTTTTCCGAGGCCTCTTGGTGCATCCTATTCAGCCTGAGCTCCCCAGCTCAGCTGTATGGTACTTTGCCCATAAGGGTGTTGAGCAAATATTTTGTATCCAAGAGAGACTCATTAAGGTCTTTCAAACCGGATGCAAGTTTCTCATTATTCTTCTGCATAGGTCTGGTAATGGGAGCCTCCTCTAGAGATGCCCTACGCAGATGTCTTTAGGCACTGTTGATGGCATGAAGCAGGAATTGTTTTCACTGAAAGATTTATAACCTTATAGCCTTTCCAAGCCTAGGCAGTGCATGTGGACTGAGAACCAGCAGCAAGGGTTTTCTGACTTCTGCACTATTCTCTAATACTGGCTAGCCTGGAGAAATCATTTTTGGTCTAAATTTTTGCCGTTCTGGGTTGTCAGTATGAGGAATGAAATGTCAGGGGTTTTTCAAAGGTACTGAATGTTTCTGACTCCTGTTTGAATCAAAGCTGCAGGTTTTGAGTCCTTATTAAAGAAAGAAAGAAAAAAAACCCCACACCAAAAAAAACCCCAAGCCCATGGATCTTAATTTAGGGCTCCCCAAATCAGAAGCCACTTTGAAAGACAGGCAGAAGCACAGAACAGCCGATAGATTTCCATATCCTGCAGGGTTTTGGCATGAATCCCCTTCTTTGGTTCCAGGCAGAAAAATACAAAGAGATGTCTGTGAATAGGACCTCGCTGGGTGTCCAACCCTCTGAGTGAAATTTCTTGTGCAGAGGATGGTCTCGGCCTACATTTTCTAGTTATTGTATAGAATTTGTTTCCTGCTAAGCTAGGAAAAAAAAACCCTTATAAAACCTTCAGTGAATTCCCACCTTACAGAGCTACTTCAGGCTGTATGGGCAGAATTTGTACCAGAGGAGTTGACATTGAACAGGGTAGTTCGAGAGAGACACCAAAGCTCGACAGAGACATCCCTTAGAAAAGATTTGTCTTGTCTGCAATATTTTGTAAGTTGAGCCAAATCAGAGTTTGGAATAATACCATTAAAGTCAACAACCAATACCCAGGATGAGTCTAGCTCTTAAAGTGCCATTCAGGCTTGTTGAGAGACACGCATCCCAAAGACTCCTTCAGCAGTCATTAAACCAATTATCATCCTAGTCTATTTCCAACAATTATCATCATAGAGTTTTTGGATTTAATCAGCTTTATAATTGACCTGTGAATAAGACAGAGGATACCTCACGTGTAACTATTACACACTTAGCATTGCTGTGCACATGAAATACTCTACACCATAATGCTGATCTATGGCTGGGAGATGAACAACCACATTCCTATAAATTAAACAAATTAAAGGCAGTGACAGAGAAGAAGAGGAAGTAGTAATCCATCAATGGAATGTCACCACAACTGGTGCTGTTGCTTCTGGGACTTCCCTGGCCAGCAAACTTTGGAACTGGAGAAAGGTTGGTGGGTTTGTTTTTTTTTTCTCAAACTGTGTGCAACACACGGAACAAATTCTAAGTGGCACGAAAAGTTTTGACCGTTCTTAAGGGCCACAGTTACTGAATTGCATTGCAGAAATGTCTTCACACAATTGCTTAGGACTTTAAAAAGAAATCAGCCATTTAGGCATATGTCCCTCCCACAAGCAACTAACTTTTTTAATGCCACTTGCCTCGGTACAGCTCTGCAAAGTGGCCTGAATGCAGCAATTTGCGGGATTTGGCACTGTGAGCCCCGCAAGCACTTAGCAAAAGCAATTGTGTGGCTCTATTGAAAATCCCGCCTGTCATGCTGTGGGGAGCCAGCACTTTTTATCTGTCGGCACTGTTGGTGACAAATATTAAAATAAAAAGTATGACACTATAGGTGCTTCAAAATTCAAACTGCAAGTTTCCTACTGCGGGACTTCTAACCATGTAATAAAGTGCAGGGAAGAAAGCAGAGTTCAGACCCCATGCTGTAATAAAGGCAAGGAAATCTTAAGTGTTCAAATACATAATTCATTCTCTTCTGAGACTTTTTACAAGGTTTCTACCAGTAAAGATTTTAATTTGTGCCTAGATGATACAATCTTTAATTTCTCTTTTACCTCCAGAGACAGCTGGGAGAATACTGGGGCAGACCTGCTCTTTGTGGTGGGTGAAAGCAAATGGTTGTGACAGGTCAGAGAGCCCCTCAGACACTGGCGAGGGGGCTGATGGCCCCACAGGGCCAGCCCAGGCAGAGGAGAAGAAAACTCTCAGCTTCTGTTTGCTGCCAAAGTGCCTGCAAGAAAGGCATCAGAACAGTCAGTGAGTTTTGTTTGTCTTAAAGAGAAATACTTTGCACTTTAAATAATATCTTACTACAAGGATCTCAAAGCATGTAGCAAACACTGGCTGAGCCTGTGCTTTCTGCTCTCTTTTTTTCAGGTAAGGCCCTGTTCCCACTTCTCATTTTTGCTGTATTTCCTGCTGACTCGAAGTCTCTACTGCCATTTTGTTACACAGCTTTCAAAAAGAGAACTTGAAACACCTGGCTTTGAAGTTTTCTTATTAGCTATGATCTGGAACATTTATTGCTTTGTTGTAGAACTATTTTTAAGTGTACTTTAATGATATTTTATGTAAATAACAGCACAGCAATCACAAAGAAGAAGAAACTAATGAGAAATTAAACCCACCTTTGTGTGTGGGTGAGTACACATTACATCTGCCTAAGTGACAAGCTTCCAAGAAGGTATTGACCATATAAATGAGCAAATGTACCCCTGCTGAAAGTCCAGCAAAATCTCTGCAGTTATACCAGGGATAAATTTGGCTCAACTGTGAGAAGAATGCATGTACCTCACTCTGCAGTGGTCATTTAACCTAAATTATATACATTGATCTGTGTGCCCCCCTGGTGTTAGCATACAAAACAGACTGGATTACATATTCAGATGTAAAGCTACAGCAAAATTGGCTTTGACCTATTTACATTTTCTAATCCAGCCTCCGAAGTCTAGTTATGTTCTTTGTAAGCTCTGCTCTTTTTTCATTCCTTCTCAAATGCTTTCTTAGGCATATCCATCTCATTCCAAACCACAATGCCTGGTACAGTGCCTGGCATTCAATGCTTTACAGACTGTTGCCTTACATGTAGCTGTGTCCTAGACACAGCCTATTCTGGCAGCAATGCTTGAAGTCGTGGGATGGGGGCACCTTTGCTACCTTTTCTAGGAGGAAGTTCAGGAATAGTTTCCAAATTAAGTGTTTAAAACATTTCTATTCTATGTTAATTTATATTTTTACAGAACAATGCTAGAAACTAGCACCATGCCTTTGGTCTTGGCTGGTGTTACAGTTTTCTTCTTGCCAATCACCTTTTCTACCCATGCTTTGTGTTTAGTTTGATCCCTACCCACACTTATTCAGAATATCCATTCATTTGGTACCATCTGACGGGTGCCTTAGTATGGTGTTTAGCTTTTCAAGTCATGCTGTTGCATTAGTGATGATCTAAAGATATGAGGCAGGGTTTACAAGGAAGAAGCACCATTACTTCTCAATTGAAGTATTAATAAAAAACTAATTTAAAAGGACAAACCTCATTTTCTGGTGTTTTTTTTCACAGTCATTAATAAAGCTTTCAAATCCTGTCCTCCTCCTTGTGTAACACTAATCTCTGCAGCCCCCCCTCCACCCTTTTATGGAGTCAATGTCCTTCATTGCAGAGCTGTCCCACAGCAGAGCTGTGCCACTGCAGAGCTGTCCCACAGCAGAACAGGTATTGCCAGAACAGGGCCTGGCCATGTTAAGGAACCTTCACTGCAGTGCCAGCTGCTCTGAGAAAGCCCAGGTCCTAAGTCCCTGTGCCTAGGCTTGCTCTTTCAAGAAAATATTAACATTATTGCATGCTGCTTTTTAGCAGCTCCTTAATGTTGGGACAGATGTAGGTCTGATACCTTCCTGCAAGAAAGACTAGTAATTAGAGGCATGAGCCCGGTGCAGCTGGGTCAGAACGTGTTAAACAATTAAAAATAAAAAACCAGAGCACCCTCTGCCTACTTCAGTTTAGGGGAAAGGTCTCTCTGACTCTACCTGCTCTGAGGCTACATTGAGGCTCTTTGACTCTGCTCTGAGACTTGCTGACACTACTGATTCAACACTGTATCAAGACACTCCAACTGTGATCTGAGACCTGGAGCAGAGAGGGAGCATCTTGACACAGTGTCAAAACAGTAGTCAGAGCGCATGGACACAGCACTGAAAGGCTTTTGTCTCCCAAATGAAAAGGAGATGGATTATTTTCATCTTTTTTTCCTTTTTCCTTTTTTTTTTTGGTAATAATGGTAGCTTTCTCTTAAATAAAAAACCCCACAGTTTATTTGCAGGAAGAAAGGGTGACATGTGTGTGTCCCCCCACCCCTTCTTGTTTGATATAGCAACGTGACAGACAATGGCATCACTGTACAATGCACTTCGCTAAAGCAAAGTTCTTTGGCTTTGGAGAAGTAAAAGGTTATATTTGGAAATTATGCCAATTTAAGAACCAAAAGGGATTATTCCTTTTATGATACTGCACATCAGTCATCTGTATCTTCGTGTATGTTTGTTTTTGTTGTCTATTTTGGAATTGCGTTTTTGTACAATAACATTAATTTGACCTGACTGGTAATTTGGGACGTAGTGTTGCTTACCACTCTGCCCACAAGATTCAAGCTATGGCTTTTGGCAAGAACACCTACAAATTCAGATATTTGAGTGTTGACCAATATTCATCAACAAAAGAAATCAGACTGACTGTCAGGATGTGGCAATGCCTGCTGAGGCAGGTTTCTTTCCTGCAGATGAGATGGTCTTAACGTGGCGTAGACTCTGACTTTGTAACAGGTTAAACTCATTTATTTAAACAATGAGAATACAGTTGGATTTATTTTTCCTTGCTGGGATCACAGGTACCAAAAAATCAGCAAAACCATCTACTGAATGTTTTATAGATGGTGGTGGTTTTGCTGAACATTAAATGAAAACAATCCATTAAAATAAAAAATAAAAAATCTTTTTGTTTCCTTTTCCTCTTGGGCCTTCCCAAAAGGAGGTCGACATCGACCCAGTTTGAAAAATACTTACCTAAGCCAATCACTGCCCAGCATGTATTCCCTCGAGCAACTTGAGTGGGCATGATGCCATGTGAACAGATGGGCATTACTGTAGGCAACCAAGAGACCATGCATGTGAATCAAGTATGGGTGTTTACAGCATCATTTCCCTGATGAGAATGTCAAAATGGCAGCCCAGTCCGAGCCTTTGGCTCAGTTCAGTTGCATTTCACTAATTCAGCTCTGAAATGGACAACTTCACCAAATAAATAATGAACATCAAATTGAGTGGTCATGATTTTACTTCACAGAATTGGGCAGAGTAAGTGGGTGATGGACTCATCAAAAATCCTGTGCCTGACTCCTGTCTATACTGGGAAGCTTGCTGTTCTGTAAAATGAGGGCAAAGAAACACCCACACCTATGTGAAGTGTAACATAGCAAACAGGCAGGTGGATCACTGCTACAGATGTGCTCTAAACTGAAAGAAACCTTTGCCTATGACTTTAGGAGGGTGTCTTATTTCAGATCAAAATTGAAACAGTATAAAATGTGACTCGTGTGATGTGTTTGAACAATGTACTGGTGTGAGGTCAGATCCTTAAAGTTACACATTCTGAATTAAGGTTTCATTGCTGTCCTGAAGAGAGATGGACATTAAGTGTTGCAACAGTTTTGAGCCCAGCATTCGGTGTTACTCCTGTATCTGTTGAATTGATTCCTACTGAACTATCATTGGAAGTTACCATCTGTTACAAAGACAACTTTAAGTACAGAAATAAAGACCATAAATTGAGCATTAAATCCTCCTTTATCTACTTTAACAAAAAGAGACTGTGAGATATATATCCTGGAAGCTTGAGCTAAAGTATTTGTCTGAAATGCTGTTTTTATTTCATTTTTCTCTTGATGATTGGTTGTATTTGCCTGGCACTGACTTTGGTGTGGTTGTGTGATACTAACTGCATAGGCAGCCTTTGCATTTAAATCTGATAAATCTGATCATCTACATCACTTTTTGCTTTCCTGAGTGATTAGTCAGCCTGAATTTCAAGAATTGGTATGCTGAACCAACAAGATGAAATTCTTGAATTCATATTTCTTTCAGGAATAATGCAACATCTTATTGATAACAGCAGAAACTTGCTGTGTTTAGATGAATTATTTGTTCTTGCCTTGTTTTTCTCTAAAAAAAAAGGAGAAATGGTAATTTCTGCTTGAGAGATTCGTAGGAAGTACCCAGTGAGTTTTACATCCAGTCCCAGCCCTTCGTTGGGGAATTTGGGAAAAAAAGAAAAAAAAGCAGATTTTAAAACCAGAAGATGAAAATGAAAAAAACCCACTCCTAATGCTTTTCTAAAACTTGGGTGGAACACAGTATCTAGAGAGTGTCTTTTTCTGTATGCAAAATATTTCCCTGTTTTCCTCTCTTATTTCAAGCTATAAAAATCAACCTTTTCATTTGTCTTCTCTAATGTGTTATGATGGCTCTGACTCCTGCCATTAGACTTGCTAAAATGCTCTGTTACCTTGTATTTCATTTTCTAGGGAGAGTAATGTTTATTTTCTTGCTTGATGTCATGGTAACAGAAACACTTCCTTTATATTATGTCTAAGTTTGTGTTTTAAATACAAGCAAGGCAGGTTGGAGATAGCTGTATATCCCATGTGGAAAGACAGCACTAGCTTTCTGGGTGCCAGCACATACTCCCAGCTGTTGCTGTTGCTCTAGGGTCACAGATGCATCTCACACTGAATCAGTTAAAAATGCAGTAGCTATGCTTGGGGACACAAGCTCAAATTTTCAGGGACTGATTATTCTGTTTGTTTCATATGTGCAATTCCCACTGAAGTCAGTAGAAGTAGTACATACAAACCTAACAGGCTAATTTGGAGCCCAGAACTGCAAAGGATGTGATCATATATTTGATTTCTGTGGGTACCTGTGGTCTAATTCTCACCCATCTCCATGATTTTAGGATTTACAACAACTTTTAAGGATTTGGATGGATCAAAAATATATGAGGTTACTTGTGATATTGTATTTTCAATGATCAGGGGAAGAAAAAGAGATCTGAAGTATATGAGCTCACATCGGACAAGCCCGCAAAGAAAAACATGTTCTACAGTGCTCTAAAACTGAGATAAAAGAAACAGAATGTATGATACATTATGTAGGGAAAAGAAATGTGAGACCCTGAGGGATGAATGCAAACCAATCAATGGAACAGTTAATTGCCTAGAAGGAGAAGAGGCAACAACCTGTTTCTTATGGAGCCCTGTCAGTTGTCACTTCTAAGGGCCAGTGTACAGGCTGTTGGGACCCGAGCCCAAAGTCTCGACAATTTATCCAAAAGGGCTCAATTTCAAGGCAAATTCTTTGTGAGTATATATTTTATTCCTTTATCAGCAGTGGACCATTTCTTCCACACGGGGAACAGAGATGAGTATTGGGGCTGACCACTAGTGCTACATTTGCACGTGCTTGTACAAAATGACTTACACCTGCACTCCCACAATGTACCAGGAGTAATATTGCTGGTCAGGTTGGCCTGCTGACTGATCAGCATCACAGGGCAAATAAAATTGTCAAGTAAAATGGATTTGGCACCTGAATCATTAGTAGGTGATTTGAGAAGATGACCAGTAAGGTCTAAGCAAGCTGCCACTTGTTCCAGTACGTGAATGGAGGTCAAAGACACATTCAATATGATGCTCCTCATGTCAGTATTAACTATCTTTTTCATCTGTTTTCAGATTAACAGGAGTGAGAAACCCGAGAAAGAAAGTGGAGGCAGGATTGACACTGATTACACTCGAAGGTATGGCAGTTGGTTGAACTAATGGAGAATAGAATTACAGACGTCTGTAGGAACTGAAGGAGCCTTACAGTGAAGAGGAGGGGCGGGCAGTGTAGGAACTGAAGGAGCCTTACAGTGGAGGGGCAGGCAGTGGACTCTGGTGACAGGGCTGCAGTGCATTTTGCAAAATGGAGAATATGAAGGTGTGCTCTGCCCTCTCTCTTTGAAGCCTGCAGCTTTGGGAAATGGTGAAGATCTAGTCTTAGGAATAGCAAAATTCTCTGGCATCGCCAGATATGCTATTTAATCCTTGCAGAAGGAAGTGAAAAGCCCTGCTTGTGTTAGGAGTTATTAACCATTTGCGTCAGTTTCCCACGATGACACCAGAAGGCTTTACCATTGAAATAAAGTAGGAGTTTCTAACCTGTAACACTGAAAAAAATCAGTCTGAGGCCAAGAGTGTTTAAGGCTCATGAGTAAAAAGGCACATGTAAGATGCACACTGTACAAGATGGCCCCAAGAATAAAGGAAAAATTATGAGGCACTTGAAGGTGATACTACATTTACATTTTCTGGGACTCTAGGTGAACTTGATTGCATTCATCTTTATTGATGTAAAACACTATGGCCCTACACAGCCTCCGATGGGATGTACCCCACGGATTGTTGCTCAGCTGGAGGCTGTTGCAGAAAACAAGAGCTCCAGGAAGAAGTGGCTGGTCGTTAATCAGGCCTGAGCAGCCACATCTGCCGAGCCCTGGGGTGGGATGCTCGCTCCTCGTTCCTGCTGGGGTGTGGGAGGTCTGTGGCAAGTGCTGTGGCTACCCCAGGCGCCGTGTTGGGAGCGCGCCGAGCTGCCAGGAGCGGGCTGCCAGCTCCCCGCCAAGCAGCCGGGCCGCGGTGGCAGGGTGCCCGCTGGGTTCTCCGAAATCCCGGCCTCCCGGGGGACCAGCGACCCGAGCCCCGGGGCTTGAGTAACGGCGTCAGGAGCGGGGAGCAGACGCGCCTCCCCGGTCGCTGGGTGCCCTGGAAGCAGCGAGCGCCCGCCCGGGCTCCAGGCGCGTCCCGGCGCAGCTGAGGCGGGAGGCGGCCGCACCCCGCAGAGCCCCGCCCCGCCTCGCCCGTCTCAGCCGCGCACTTCCTTCTCTCCAGAGCCTTGAAATCCGCCATCCGCTGCCTCCTGCCAGTCACCGCCGCGTCCAGGCTGGTAACGGCTTACAGTCGCTGCCGACTTGCTGGTGGTGGGAAGCAAGTTGCTGGTTTCAGTGAGTGTGACTGCACACCTGTTAATCCTTACACGGGGTCTTGCTCCAGCTGCTCCCCTGCTAGCACTGCTGAGGCTGAGCTACATGCAGCTGCACCAGGCATCTCCATCCAAGCACCCTCAAGTCCTGGTTGAAGGTTCACGGTTGTGATCAGGACAGATTTGCCTTGACTGTAGCAGTGCTGCCCAAGGAGACCACGCTCACCTCACTTGTGTGGTGTATTTGCCTTGTCAGGATCTGGTAAATAATTTTAATATTGGTAATATGCAGCTTATATCTTCACTTTTGAACAGTTATGTAGGAAAGCACCTACCAAGATGATGCCTACTGGCATATAATACTGAGACATTAGAGTTGATGCTCTGCATGCCAACTGTATGGAAAAGAAGGCTGGTAGTCAAAGAAGAGAGGACAACATAAATGCAGAGAAGGGGTTTGAAAGGTGATGGTAGCAGTGCTTGGCTTTGGGGAGAAGAGGCGTTAGCCAATAGTGGAAAAGGTTGGAAAGAGTAGAAACTGACAGCTTGGTAAATCTAAAGAACCTTGCTTTGGACAGAAATGGAAAGACTGATTGAGGAAAACCAGTCTGGTGAGGAGACCTCTTGGTGGCCAAGAGGTGATCTTTTGAGATAGTTTGTAGAAGTTTGCATAGTCGGGAAAGCGATGACATTTATTATGTGGAACAATTAGCCATGTATTAGCTTTTGTGGAGTTTGGCAGTTAGGTATTAAAAGGAGGTCCTAGTCATGGGCCTATGAAGATACATATTTACACCAAGGCTGTCCCTGAGTATTGTGGAGGAGTTGCCATGTGACCTCCTGTGCCCCAAAGTGGTGAGGTGGCAGTTTTGTGGTGGGGGTTGTCCTCTGCATGAGTCTTGCACTGTAGCTGCTCTGGTGCATCCAATGAATTTAGGCTCCTGTTAGAGGCTTATTCCTACAGGGAGCAATATATGCAGCAGATGTTTGCAGTGACACAAAACAGCCTTTCAAAAGAAGCCATATTTTTTCAGTCAGTCCAAATATGTTCCTATGTGAGAATGGCAAAGCAAACTAACTGAAGATGTGTACAGGCTTGTAACATGAATTTTGTGTGTATATATGTATTCTTTTTTGTTATGGGACAGCCAGTTCTTAGCGTGGTGACCAGGTATGTCTGTTGCATGCTGGTGCTGCTCTTTACACAGGTTTTGATTCTGGATTGTGAGTAGCTTGCAGTTTGTCACTGGGCTCTCACTGCATTTCTGAGGTAATTCTGCTCATCTGTTGACAGGCCTTGATAGCACTTCCAGTGCACCTGCTTCCTACTCCCCTATTGTAGGGGAGAGACGAGTTTTCTC
The DNA here is from genome assembly GCF_028858725.1 of Colius striatus. Taxonomy (NCBI): domain Eukaryota; kingdom Metazoa; phylum Chordata; class Aves; order Coliiformes; family Coliidae; genus Colius; species Colius striatus. The sequence continues at coordinate 8,674,692 of NC_084772.1, forward strand.
ACTTCAGGTTACAACAGTGACATGAACAGTTCATCATAAGATAGCAGAGAAATTCTCCACAAATGTCATTGCATTTGTACTCTATTGCAGGGAATAAGAGTGAGTCTTAATAATCAGGAAGAAGTGACTTAGTTCATACAACTATCATAAGTGTGTTTGCTTCACAGTTCAAGTTGGACAGAGGTAGACAAATGCAAACTAGAAGTGTTCTTTTGTGAATTGGTTTTGCAGATGTTTCCATGTCACTGATATTTTTTAATTTAATGCTGCTATTAAGTACACACTGTAAAGCAGAGACAGTGTTTGCAAAATGCAATTTGTTCCTCAAGGAAAGGAATGAGGAAAGATGCATCAGTGAGAGAGTACAAGAGAGGAGTGTTAGTAGTGCACTTAGCTGTGATTGAGTTTGCAGATCTTGGCCTTACAGACAGATATGTTATGACAGAGCTTTGCACTTGTACTGCATGGTCAGTTCTTGTTTCACCTTGCTCCAGTAGCTGTAGGTTCCTGGTGAAGGGACTGCAGTGCTTGTTTCTGTTCCCATTCCACTTACCTGTTTGTCTTGTCTGTCCCTTTGCGTAAAATGTAGCGATGGTATGGCTGCAGGAGGAAGGAGGATTGATTCAGAAAGCTAATCTGATGGAAAACTGGCCTCCCCAAAATTAAACAGGAGTACAGTCTTCTGTCATGCACTTTTTTTTTACTGTGCTCTCACTTACATGCTTTAAAGTAGTTCTGTTGTAATTCATTTTGATCAATGAGAGATGCTTGCACTTTGGCTGCTTTGCTGCAAATGTTGACTTCTCTAAAGCAGAAGTACACCCTTTGCCCTATTTAATTGTGGGACTTTCTGACCTTACCTTGAACATCCCTCTTTTGTCTCCAAAGCTGAGATCTTCACAGCAAGAGTTGATGAACATAGTCAGTTTTGTGGTTTCTTTTGTTTGGAGTGTTCTGTATTGTTTGTTTGATTTTGGCCCAATGTTGATTAAACAACTATGTTTCTTTGGTGCTGAAAACTGTAGTGAGAAGGGAATACAGCCTGTATACCTTACTCTAAGTTTTAGTGCTGTTTTAATTCCAAGTGCTTGTAGGCATGGTCTACTGTCTGCAAAGAAAGTGATGAGTATTTGAAGTGCAGAAGACCAGCTGAAAGTTTGGTGCTTCTCCATTGAAAAGAAATTAATAGGTGGAGAATCAAGTCAATGTTACTTTCCTTTTCCTGGTGATAACTCTGAATTCTTTTTAAAGCAACTTTTTAATTAATTTTCTTTGGTACCTTGTGGCAGGGCTGTTTCATGGACATTCTTAATGCTACTTTGATTTTCTTCTTGTACAGTATTGTAACTAATTTTTTTCCTAGCTCTGCATTGCCTGTTTGCCCTTCAGGCTGCACAGATTATAAAATGAGTTTTCGCTGCTTCTGGCCACTGATCTACAGTCGCTTTTCTGTCCTCTAATCTGCTGTTCTTTAGTACTTTGATTCCTCATGTTCTTGGGTGGCCTTTCTTATCCCTCTCTTTTGGATTTAGTGTTTTCTCTAGCTTTTCTGAGGCTGCTTTCTCCATGTTCATTGTCTGTTTGGCATCAGCATGATCTGTAGCTTCGCTCTTTCTTCTTTTCATCCTTCACAAGATCTCTGCTGCATATGGTGGCCAAGTTTCTTTAAAACTGCTTTAGTAAAAGCTCTTTCAAAAACTTATGCAATCTACCATCTACCTTCTTGCCTGTTCTTATCTTCACTGTTCCCTCCCCTTTATGCTCCTGGTTTGAGATCTGTCAACTCTGCGTGATTAAATCAGTGTAAATAGTCTTGGCAAACAGTTTTGGGTTCTTATATACTGGCTCTCCCTGGTTCCTCAGATTTTTCCCCCCTCCCTCTCTCTGTTAGAAAACCTGCTCTTTTCTCTCTCTCGGCACCATCTCTTGAACGCTGTCTCTTTCGCTGCTTTTTCTGTCTTTGTCTGTTGTCTCCAGGGCCTCCACTGTCACATCATACAGTTCTTCCATCATATCTGGCATTTCTGACCTGATCTTCCTCTCTAGCTTGCCTGCATTTTCTCATTAGTTACAGACGTACCCTACTGATTGTCAGACTTCTGTTTTTTTTTTTTTTTAAGGTATTTCCTACAGCTTTTCTTTTTTTTTTTTTTTTCCTCTGACTTTTAAGCATGTTCTCGAACAACTAAAGGGAACTGATGGGGTTTTTGTGTTAGCTTGCTTGCTTTCTTCCCTTTTTGTTTTGCATATTGACTTCCCGGAGCCGTTCTGAAAAATCTTCAGACCATCCTATTTGTAATGCTTAACACCAGTTCCATCTGTATTTATAAAACTTTTGAGGAAGGTTGAGTTTGTATGTTAGCCTGCCTTTGTGATTTGAGACTTAATATGTTAGAGCTATCTAATAGCCACCATCATGTAATTTTTAGGTCTTTTAATATGGTTTGTTCCAAGTATGATTCACTAACAGTTTATGCTGTCAGCATGTTGCCTTGAGCTTCCAGTTGCACAGCTTTAGCAATCTTCACCTACTGACATTCTCTTTCCTAAGGCCAAGTTTCCCAGGAGATTTTTCTCATGTGACACAATCTTCTGTAAACTAGAGCGCTGAAATCTCTTAGCAAAATTAGTTCATCAGGCTTTAGCACTGGGTGACCTCACTGTGAAACAGCCTCTAAAATATACCCCGTGTGTCCAGATTGTCTAGGTAATTCCATTAGTATCATTCTCATGGTAGCTGAGCAGGTAGATTGTCTTATTATCACAGTGCCTGAATTAAATTCAGGCTAATTTAGTAGATGGTAAACTCTGCTGGTTATATTGATTCTATGTAAGTCTTTGCTTCTATTAACTTCTGTCCATTTTTAATATGAACATTTTTCAGAGAAATGCTATTATCTTTCTCCTTGTTAACATCTTGGGGGTTTTTTGCCCAAAAGAAATGTGAATTTTTGCACGAAATAAGTGTAGATTGAGGTGATGTATTTGGTGTACTCTTAGTTCTAAGAGTAGGGGAGTTTCATCAAGCAGTCTTTCAAAATAAGCAAAACTTCTGTTTGCTGTAACCAAACAGGCTGTAAACAACTTAAAATATTTGGAGTTTTAAACTAGGCAAAACAACAACTTCTCTTGGGGTTTGTTTGTTTGTTTTTTTAACTCGAGATGTTGACTATATCAAGACAAAAAGGGATCTAGGTTCCATTGTCAGTCATACCTCAAGAATGCTTTTGTGACTGTGCATTTATTTGCCTTCTTCCACCTCTGTCCACCTGAACAGTAAAAGTCTGGAAACTTAATTGCTAATTTTTATGACAAGCCAGAGCTTTACCAGTGCCCATCATGTTTAGCTTTTGTTGGTTACATTGCCTTCAGAACTGCCTTTGTTGTTTAATACAAAGCAACAATGTTCAAGTATGTTTTGGTTACTTTTGAAAGCCTTCTCAAGTCTTTCCTAAAGTTTGTTGATGTTCGAGTTTCCTGACAAAAAAGATTTTGTGACATAACCAGGAAGCTGTCGAATCCTCTCCACCCTCCCAGGCACCTGCTCTTGGAAACAGCTGTAGCAGGTAGACTATTTCCACCAAAAAGTTTGAAGTTTATCAGTTATCTGCTGTGAGATACAGGATCTTAGAATCAAAAGCGTTAAGCAACATTAATTTATAGGCTTGGCTACTGAGTTTTTATAACAATGTTTGCTTTAAGGGAGGAGAAGGATACATGAGTTTGAGGAAAGGAGAGGGTCACTTTACCAAATGATAAAAATCACCCTGCCTCCATGACTAGCAGAGCAGCTCCTGGAGCAACAAGCAGCAACCTTGGATCGCGAGGCTGCTGTGAAATGCAAATTGAATCACTGGTGGTGAGCAGCTATTCTCTGGCTCTGTGTCCTTCCTTGAAAGCACATGCTTGCAGAAAACTTGTGCTGTCTCAAGATGAGTTCCAGGAAGATTTGTGCCAATAAGGGGGTCTGCTCTTCCATTTTGTTATCTCTGTAAGACATCCAGTTTCCCAGAATGGTGTAAAAGGCTACAGGGAAGCTGTTCACTTTCAGTCCTAGTGTCCCAGGGATGAAAATAAGCATGGTGTTGGCATATGCCAGCTGCAGCTGCCATCTAGTCTGCCAGACTACATCAGACACTGTCCTCATAATGGTAGTTAAAAAAAGTGTTATCAGCCAACTTTAGGAGGCAATCTCAGTTCCTTGTAATTGTACAGAGCAATGGTTCTAGTTGAGGTTTTTTATGTGACAAAGAATTTGGCAATGAAACAGTTCTGAAATACCTTATGGTGTCTAATTTTCTGTACTTTTTTTGTTTCCCTTTACTGCACTGTGATTATTGCACAAACCTTGAATGGTATGAGCTTGCTATTAGCTTGGTTGGGTTGTTTTGGGTTTTTTTTTTTCTTTCCAGCAAACATTTTCTTTCCTGCCTTCTGTTGAAAAGTGTATAGTAATTTCTATGGGAGTGTATTTCCTGATTCTTCTTTCAAATCCAGTATCCTTCCTGATGTAGCTGTGCAGGTAGAGTGAAAGTCCAAAGCAGGTAGTGCTTATAGCATGTTACTTGACTCAGTAAAATTAAGAGCTAGTTACTTCTGTCAACTGGGTCCTCAATAATTATGCTATCAGTCAGACCCTCTTGATTTGTTGCAGTCTGCTGCAAAGACCTTAAAGGAAGGTGTTGTAATTGCAGGTGACAAGAGGGAGGTTTCTTACTCATGATGAGGGAGGCAAAAATCTCCTCTGAATCTCACTGGTGAGGGTAGCAGTGCTTTATGTCCTTATTCCTAAGACATCTGAGATTTTTGTAATGTCTGTCAGTGCTTTACAAGAGCCTGAGCTGGAATGCCTTTTCTTGCTATTTTTTAAACCATGTAAACTTTCTTTTGAAATATGGCACACAATATTACTTACTAAATTCTTCAAGGGAATACTTCTTGATCCTGTTGTGAAAAGAGGAGAAGGCTTTTGCATGCAGTGCTAGTGAGTAAGTATGAGGTGAAAATAAGACACTCGGTGTTCTTTTGTAAGAGGAGAGTATATTCAACTGATAGCTTGTTCACTAATTGCATCTATTAATTTCTCAGACGTTGCTGTATACTCATTGCTTTAACAAGTTGTGTATTTTTTTAATATTAAAATAATATTCATTTACCCAAAGAAGTAAAATGAGGAAATAAGTGGTTTAACTGTCTATTGTCACATGCAAAATCCTTGATTTTTTAAAAAAGAACCATGTAGAGAGGAAACATTTTATCTTAATCTCACTGAGTTCTGTTAAGCAGCAAAGAACCACTACTTTTGTGGCGCAGAAGTCCACAGATCTGTCTCTGTGGTGGGTATCTCCTGTGGAGATCTTGCTCAAGGTTGGAAAAGCTCACAAGCTGAATCAGTAGGACCCAATTATTAGCTCTTTTCCCCACCATACCAATGTGTGTGTGTGTGTGTGTGCACGTGCACACCATTGCAGCTGCAGTCCCTGGTCATACACATGCTCCTGGCTGAGAGGAATGCTGGAGCTTTTTTATTTAGAGAGCTCTGTTACTTGTGGGGACTATGTTTTGCATTTAAGAAATGATCAGCTTTCTCTGTAATGTATGACTGTAGAGCACATGGCTGTTACTGCATTTTTAAACAAGGTATTTTCCGCAATAACTGTTGCTTTAGCAAGTATTTAAACATTCACAACCCCTCCCAAACCAATAAACCCTTCTTTTCATAGGCAAAACAAACAGTGTGAGCATAGGCAGTGATTCATAAGTAGTCTAGTTCTGATTCAAATTCACCAGTTATTTAACAGTACAGGCTTGAGTATTTCTAGAAATTGATTTCTAGGCTGTGCTGGGTACTCTTTTGGAGAGGGCTTGCAACAAAGACATGCATGGTCTTTGTGAAGTATCCTTCCAGCAGCCAGCATTCTCCTGCTCTTCCCTGTGCTGGACTTCTGTAAATCTGACAGCAGGACCTCATCCTATAGGTGCAATGTTTGCTGATCCTCACTGGAGGTAAACTGTCTTTTTAGAGTTTTGAGGGATGCTTTGGGTGATGTCTTGTTTTTTGGGTTTGCATTTTTGTGTGGTTATCATGAGATATTGAAGCTACTCTGGTTTTGTCATACTCTTCTTTTTAAATTCAGCTTCAGGTGAATATGATTCTGCTACATGTGCTAGATATCAGGTGAAAACATTGCTAGGTATATTTCAACATATTTAAACAGGAAAGTAGTGAACTAAAATTAATAACACAAGTAGACAAAAACAAGAAAAAAGTTTTGCTTCTAGCTCTTGTTACACAGTAGAAAATAATTTGTAATACATTATGTAACTTGGTGGCAAAGGAACACTCTTTGTCTCTATCAGCTCTCAGAAGAATTGCAACTAGTTCAGCAATGTTGACACTACCAAAAGCCCCATGGTTTTGGGCATAGGGTGATACCTGTCAAATAATGCTTGTTCAATGGAGTTTAATATTCAAAAGCTCACAGATTAGAGAGTGCATTGTGATTATGGTAACAGACTATGATATAGGGCATTTGGCTTTTTTTGTGTTGCAGTCTTCAAAAAAAACCTTAAAGGAGACAGTTAACCTTTCTTTCTCAAGGTTTTTCAAGCACTTATAGAAGCTTGAGGTATGAACAAGCCTTAGGAGGATCTTCCTGGCCTTAAGGCAGCTATCCATGCTTCTAGCCACATGTCTCTGGCTTTATGCATTGAGATGCTTTAGGTTTGAGGGGGTTTTTTGTTTTTGTTTTTAATTTGTCTCTGCTGACTAATGGAAAACAGGTTTGGCCATGCACCTTAATTGCAAAATGCTTAAATTTGACAATGCATTTCCTTTAGCTTTATTCCTTTTTTGTAGGCTACGGTGGGTGTAGGTTCCTCATTACATGACTTCTCAGCCATCTGTATGTGGAAATCTTGTGTAGGTTATTGCTGAAATGTGTTGCAACTTATCAAAGATGTGCAGTGCAGGGTGAACTTGAGGTCTTCATTGTATTGCTAATTCCAAAATTTGCAGAAGAATTTTGTGGGCTTGATGCTTTGCATGTTCTTGTTTGCTATTTTGCTTGTTTTGTGAATAAATACAGAAATGCACTGCTGAATTCAAGTTTCTGGAGTATGTTTGTTGATCTTGTGCTTAAAGCAGGATAGCAGAAGCTGAAACCTCTGTTGGGTCCTTGGCAGCCATGGGTATTCAGGCTTTGGGAGCTGGGTAGCAAAGCTCAGGCTACCTTTGCCAGTGTCTATACATTAGTGATGTAGTGCGACGTCAGGTTGGCTGTCCAGAAGAGGCAGGACCACTGTGAAGAGGACAAATGAAAGACAGTGCAGGCTTCCATTGGAAGGTTTGTCTTCTGTTGTAGCTGCTTCAGAAGAGGGTAGTTTGCATGTGTCTGAATTGAGCCTTATGTTTGACTCGACTTGTATTCTAAGGAGAGCTTGAGGAATCATGCTGCACAGTGAGAATAGGCTGCACTGTATTTCCAGAAGTCTCCTTCTGTAGTGGCCTTATTCATCCTTATTAACAGCAGCGAATGGCTGCTAGTGAAAATCTGAGCAGTCTTTAGGTTGCTGTCCTGTATGGTGATTAGAGTCATTTGCACAGGACAAGGTTGAGCTTTGTTCTTTCTCACATCTCAAGTAACTGGACTTGTAATTCAGAGCTGTGTTTCACAATTTACATTCTGCAGCTCATTAACAGAAGTTATAGATAATACAACATTGTCACCTAAACTGAAGAGTGTAATTTCTACAGTTTCTAACACAAAGATTGAGGGAGAGCCTTTGAAGTTAAACATAACTGTTTTCTTTTATTGCATTAAAGTAGTTTTTATTGCATAGTTTCCTTAGTTTCTTTAACATTTTATTAGTGTCTTTTTAATAAAATTGCGAAGCAGAGTTAGTTCCTAAGTTGGTTAGACAGAAAGTAGATTTAAACATGTCCTGTTTATTTTTATGCACCCTATAATAAGAGTCTGTACAGTATTATTTCCAGTCTTCCCCTTCTAAGCTTTCATAAAAGGACCTAAATTTGTAATAATTTTAAAGGACACACTATGGTAGATGAAGTTTTCAATTGAGAGGATGATGGCTTTTACTGTAATTCTCTTGATAATCCTTAATAATGGAGTAACACATAAAAGGTTTCTAGCTAAATGGGCAAACCTTCCTTAAAGTTACAAAACATTTCTTTAGAAGAACATTTACTAATTCTTGCATAAACTCTAAGGTTTCTGTTCTTTATATTGGGTGCCTACTTTGAGGTTGAGTTAGTTTTTGATCTTTTACCTTTCTTCGTCTTCTTTGCTTAAGCTTTTACCCTGTGTTTTTTATCTGTATTTCTGGTATTCTCTCATCTCTGTTTTATGTTTTCAGGAGTCTTAAAAGAAATATTCTAAAACTTCTAGATCAACTTTATTCTCACCACTGTCTGTCCATAGACTTTTTTTTCTTAAAGAATTACTTGTTTCAAAGTGGAACTTTCTTTGTAGCTTTGTTGCTAATTAGTGTGAAGAAATTTATTAAGTCTTTATGTCCTTAACATTTCAGATTGTGGCCATGTGACAAATGGATAAAGAACAAAGGCTGGACTTAAAACAAAAAACCCAAACCCAAATAATATCAGTTTCTATAAATACAGCTGTCTAAAAAGAAAACAGACTTTCTGAGAAGAATCTTTAAGAGTGGTTTCATTTTTCAGTTATCCTTCGGGGAAAAAAACAAACCACCATTTAATTTTACTCTACCATGTTATGATAACATACCTCTAAATTTCTTAAAATAAGTAGGGAAAGGTCACATCCATTTTGGAAGATATAAATGTGTTGTGAGATTTGAGATATCTTGGGTTTGTTTCTTAAGGTGTTACTTTTCATTGTGCTGTTTGAAACTCCTTTTCCATATAACCGAGGACATTAGCTGTTAGAACTCTTGACCTGTCTTCCCTCAGTAAGGGTCTTGGGTGCTGCTGATGTGAATGGCAAGAAAGGCTGTGGACCTAAGCCACCTTAACTCACTTTATGCATCAATGCCATTGAGGGACAGCTGTCTAAGCCCTTATAAGGGGCATCCTTCATCCATGATGGAAACAACTGAGCTTCAGCTCTAAAGTAAATGACATTGATCTCTGATGTCTAATTGGGATGTGAAGTAGATAGGGCTGGTGTTACAGAGCTAGCTTACTTGAATGGTGGTTAAAAAGCTGTGAGATTTACCTAGTAGTAAACATAACTAGAAATGCAAAAGTAATGATTTCTATTTTTTCCTAATCTAGTGAAGTGGCAGAATGATTGTCCCTAATGAAGGTGCTTTTTTAATAGTAGGCAAAAATCTAAACTTTGTCCTTTTTCATTTTATGGAAAAGGGTCAGTTACTTAACATTTGGGAGCTGCACTATTAAATGCTGGAAACTACTGGTTATGCCAGTTTTCTACAAATTAGAAGTTCCTCTTGTGACTAGTCTCAGGTAATGAGAAGTGTCAGGTTTTTGTTCAAACAACTGCTGTGGAAGTGTTCAAGGTGGTGTTGGTACTGACCTTACTGTGCTTTGGTTTATGTGTGCAACAGCTTTCAGTTGCTTCCTGAGCATTTTACTGCATTGTGTACTTTATTCTTCAGAAATCTGGTTTGCACCAATATTGTAGTAAAGCCTTGTAACTGAATAATCCTCCCAAAACCAGGATGCCCTGTGTTTGCCTTCCCCACTTGAGGAACGCTATGGGCTAATGCCATGTGGTTTTCTTAAGATCTTTTCAGATTCTGTTTCAGGCCCTGGCAGACATGGCCAGCACTGGGATTTCTACTGCCATTTACTGATTTAGACTTCTGGGAAGTACCTGTATGTTCAAAACTGGCTTCCTATCCAGGGAGGGGAGGGATACCTGACCTCCAAGCTGATACTATCTATATAATCAAGGAATTGAACCTGGAAACAGTCACCTGAGGTATGGTGTCAATGCTTTCTGTATGCAGCATTATGAAATAATATGAAATGTATATGTTCTGTGTCATCTGATCCATCTGAATGGATCCCCAATACAACTAGCTTCCTTTACTTTGTACATGACTGGACAATAAGTATCAATCCACACGTGCAAGGATTTTTTGTTTTGTTTTTTTTCCCTAGTGTTGAGCACACATTCAAAAGTCACCATCTACTCCTGCTTTTAGGACATGCAGCATCATGCAAAAATCCAGACAAATCCCTGAATTCAAGCTAATTAACCAGCTAGCAAATCCTCTGAACAAAAGCATGTTTGGTGGAGATGTAAGGTGTTTCAGATAGAAATGTTGAGGCTTGTTCTGATGTAAAAAGAAGCTGAAAAAGTGAGCAGTAGTGACAGTCAGGATAGAAATTTAGGAAGAAAAATAATGAAGTTAAAAACTTCATAACGGGAGGATGGCTCTATACTAAGTGGAAGCTGTCTGTGCAAGTTGACTGGACCAATAGGTGTTTTGTTTTGACTTTTCCACATGCATGAAAACTGATTTTATTTCTTTCACTTTGCTGCACCAGGAAAATCACTCTACTGTTGTGAGATGTTGTGAAAGATTGCAAGTACTTTCTGTGGGAAAGGAAGCCTAGTGATAGTTTGAGGGATACTTGTAGAATTCATGTTGGTTTTACTTTTTCTATTTTTTTTTTTTTAATACACATCAAGTGAAGGGATTTCAAATAGAAAAAAATCAGGTTTGAGGAGAGCTTTTTGATTTTATAGTTTGGTTTTCTTATGAACTTAGTCCAGCAACCAATAGAATCTACTGAGGTCTAGGTGGTGCTGAGCATCAGACAAATCCAACTCTAGAAGAGGTTGTTGAGCCCAAACCAAATTCTTCTGTGTGCAAAGAGAACTTTTGTTTCAGTGTATATTCTATCAGCAGTATGTAATGGAGTACTGCTTGTTACTTGGACTTTCTGTACCTACAGTACCATTCAATGGATTCAGAAGTCCCTTTTAACAGAGCGGTTCACCTTGAAAGGACACCTAAATCCTGTTAATAAGCGTTCATTGATGCTTCCTGTAAATGGAAGCTGGAAATGGAGATAACCAGAAGTTCTGTGGTGAATGCCATTAGAAGCCTTTCAGGAGCTGTCCAAGAACTGGATGCAAGTGCTGTATATTTTTCTTTCATTTCAGATTTCTAAAGTCTTTCATCCAAAAGCCTTACTGAGCAATATAATTAATTAAACTAGTCTGTGCAATACAACTGAAAATCTTAGTAAACTGTCTGTCTCTAGCCCTTCCAGCTCATCCATACTGACCAGTCTGGCTTTACTCCAAGAGCAGCTACAATTCATAAACTTTAAGAAGCATTAAACACATTGATCACGTTAACTGAGAGAATAAAAGTTGCTGCCTCCTGCCATTAGGTTCAGAGAAGGCAGTCAATGGGGTTCTTTGGGACTATCATTTTGTAGTAGTGGAGAAATTTAATTTCAGACACCGGTTTATAACCTCTGCCCAACTGTTGTACAATTTTCCATATGCTTTATTTGAATGCCACCCACTAGAAGGTGCCCAAGGCAAGGATGTCCTTTGCCTTTGACTTTTTCCTTTCCTTTCTCTGTTCTATACATCTGCAGTAGCTGTTAGTTGGGATACACCCAAGTGTAGCATGGAGCAGAGAACTGTTCCTTCTGCAATGGACAGTCCTAAGGAGTCAGGGAAATACGGATGAAACTATTTGCTGAAAAATCCTCAGCCAGGGTTTTGTTAAGGGAAATTCCCCCTTTGTGTCTGATGTGACTATGGATGAGATTGCACCCTAACTCACTCTTGGTTGACATCACATACATCACTAACAGATGAGGATGAGGGACTGAGTCTGTGTTGGTTACGCTTCTAAGTCTAGGTTCATCAGGTAAGTAACCTTTGATAAGGAACAGTGACCACAACTGATGGCAGTGGCACTTGCACTTGGTTTCAGCACTCCCTAAGGATGATGGAATATAGATACAATGAGTTACAGCTTCAGACCAAAGGTTCTGTCTGTTCCAGGAGTTAGTGTGCAGGAGTAGATGTTTAGGGGAGACATCAAGCCAGAATGTATCTCCTTTTGTTTGCCCTTCCCACAGTTTGCATTTGATGGATTGGGGTCTGATACGTCTAGTGAATATCTTAAAGCCCACATAACTTTAACTAGTTTTAATGTATACGTCACCAAAGAAAAGAGGACACCAGAAGGTACCGTTTCAAGTGCTGTAATTTTTCAGGTCAGTGACTCCTTCTGAGGAGATTAAAATGTCTCAGTGTACAATTCTCGCTCAATTTAACCAGGTTAACAGTACTAAATCTGCAGTCTCTTAGAGATCACTTCATGATCCTCAGTAATGGCATCTCTTTTTTGTTTTTTTTAACATAGTTTCTGCACGCTGGTAAATATCAATGATTGACCTTGAAAGTGCTGTAATAACTGCCCACAGCGGTCATGTTATGTGCATAGGGATTGTAAATCAGCTTGAGGTTAAGATATGGTTGAATTTCTTCCATATCATGCAGGTTTTGTACAGATGTTTATGAAGAAAGTGATTTATAAACTAAGTTGGTCATTGCGTGACTGTCGTGCTTGATGCTTCTGTTAGAGGCAGTCCCTTTTTTTATTGGATGAACTGGTGTCCAACATAGGAAGCCTTGAGCAGCACTTTTGCACCGTGTGCTAATGCGATGCAAAGAAAGCACAGTAACATATGTAAATTTACATGGCAACTGTGATTCTGCTGTATCTTTGATATCTTTCAAAAGGCTAAATGTCTGTGTCTGAATTAAGGGTACAGGATGTAGCTGTTTCACTCAGTCCAGCTGGGATGTTTTGTGAGTTTATTGCCTGCAGCAACAATACCTGCAGAAAGTCACAAATGAAGCCAGAATGAACATGAACCTATTGGAAGCAATCTACAGAATCAATAGTGCTGGTGACAGTTGTGTAAACTGGAGGGTGCATGTATCTGTATTCCAGCTTTACTAGATAATCAATCTATTGATTATCACTTTAGACTTGCTCTGTATTCAAAGCAGTCATGCTTGTGACTGAGGTATAATTAGTGTCTGGTATTTGGATGAATATAGGGGAAATATATTGATTAGGATTTTTCCTTATTTTATAAGAAGGGTAAAGGAAGCACTTTTAAAATATGTTGAACACTTGTAAGGAAATATATTTAATTTCTTGTTAGACAAAGTATGCCTTGATTCCAGTACAATGTTTTCTAACTATCTGGAGACTACCAAATAAATAGTTATACTTTTAGGATTAACTTTTGTGTATTGACTGCTTGTTTCAAGTTACTTCTTACATATGTACACTGTTTCTGCAATGTGTGGAATTACCTTAAAAGCGACCTTGTTATTTGAATGACATGAATTACTTGAAACATGAAGAAAATGTACTCTCTGCTCTCAAGAGAATGAAGAGGAAAAAAAAAGTCATAAATGGCATTTAAACCAGTTTCATGGTGGGGTGTTTTTTCTTTGTTTTTTCCCCTGTAACAATTTTTTTTAAAAGTTTATTTTCAAATTAGTCCAGTGAGGTTAAAAATAAGCTTATTTCCTATATTATTTCTTTGTAAATTAAAGAATTCCTATAAGATTTCTCACAGACATTCCTTTTGCTTTTGTATTAGAATTTGATGGGCTTGTGAACAGCGTGTGAGAGCTGGAAAATTAAAGAATTGGCGCCAGACTGAATGTAACAAAAGAAGTATGACAGAGTATGCCAAAGGGAATAAATGATTTAAAATCTGAAATTTGTGGATTTCTTTGACTCATATCTGCACATAAAATATCTAAGTGTATCTTTGGGTAATATTTGAGAGGTATTTGTCAAAGTCTTACATTTGAGAGTGAATCACCTGTAAATCAAGCAAGAAAACCAAAGAAGAATAACTTTAACATACATAAAAACCTTTCAGGTATTAATCAAATTGATAACAAAACTTAAAACATGCCAGATCTTTTTTATAGACATCCCAGAGCATTGAAAAAGTCTCTGTGGACTTTTTCTAGAATTCATTCAATACTCTTTTATAAACTTCCGTATTTCTCAGGTAGTTGTATAACTCTAGGTGAGAAATGTTAAGACTTCATTTTTGTACAGTCTATATGGACTTTGAATAGCAAAGAACTGTTTTCTCAGATCAAGCTTAAAGTTACAGATGAGAAGCAAATTATGTAAAACCAGTTGACATAAGTTTTCACATGGCAACTTGATTTATGGGGCATAGTCATTTTTGGGGCAATTTCTTGATATTTTGTCTTCCAAATAACTTCAGTTGTTGTCATTTATCTGGAAGAGTCAAAAAAATAAGAAAGAGACAGGAAGAGCAGGAAGAGCAACGGAATTTACCCAGAGGAATGGTGCTTGCAATCACTTTCACCAAGCATCACTTACTTATTGGGTAAAATAACAGGGATCAAAAAAAGATTTGCACTGCCACTTCACAAAAGGAATGAACAAGGACAGGAGTTGTCAGCCTGTGGATCTTGCTATTGATGACCTGGATGTGGAGGAACACGTAGCTCTGTGAGGTCCCAAGATCTATGGCCAGCTCCTTGCAGCATTCTTCCTTTCCAACCTCTATTGTACCAGATGTTATATGTCATTTTTCTTTAGAACTTTTGAGTTGCCTCCTCTCAGTGAAGACAGTTCACTCCACTCTAAATTGCTCTAAGTAGATTTTCTGAAAACCTGTGACTTTTGAGATAGCTAGAACAATCCCTCTGACTTCTCCAGAGCTACTGTTTGTTCTCTGTGGTGCTTCTCCAAGTCCCTCATGCCTAAGGGAAGGAAGGTCTTTTTCAAAGGCTTTTTTTTTAAAGACAGGAGTTAGTAAGTAGAGTATATGTATGCCCTTTCATTTTTTTATTGCCTGGTCATAAATCTAGACTGAATGGTGAACGAGGCACTTCAAAAGTCCATACAGAAAGTAGTGATGGATATAATTTTTGTGTTTGAAAAGAGTTTGCATCTGTTAGTAAATTTAAATTATGAGTTAAATGGTTTTTAAATGATAAAGTGTGAGGGCATATCCTTTACATAATTACTTTAAATGCTTTTTATAGCTTCAGGATTTATGTTGGTAATCACATTCCTACCTGACAGTCTGCATGCTGTAATCCTGCCTTCCTGATGATTTTCACCTTGTTGAAGGGGGCATTCATTTAATTGGTAAAGAGAACTTCAGTGGAGAACCCTGCTGTATTAATGCTGAAGTAGTTTGAGTGATGTGCTAACATCTATAAGCAAGGGTGTTTTCTTGAAACAACATACTGACTTTCAGTTTTTATTTGCAGAGTAGCAGTTTTAAGAAGAGGCTAAGCAAGAAATACTTGGGCTAGATTTCACAAGATAAAATTTTTAGATTTAATGATAGTTCCTTGAAGAGAGGGGACAAGATGTCATTTCTTAATATGAAAGTATAGTAATGAAAAGGCTGCTGGATGGACACAACTAATTGTTTTGCACTCATTAAAATCCTTGTGTAAAAAGTAAATATGTGAAGGCTGTGTTGTATGGATGAAAATGATCCAACTCTGTCTTTGGAAGTGGTGTTGAGCTCTGGAAAATTCTACAGCCAGCCTGGATCACCATCTCTGCAGGCTATCTTATTCCAAGGAACACACAACCACTTGGCTTTAGCTATATAAAGCTGTTTTTATTTTTATGTGGTTACCCTAGAGAGCCCCATGCCCAGAAGTGCAGATTGCTCTTCACCTAGGCTGACTGCAGGATATGGTAATTGGACTCCAGGGAGTGGTGCTGGGAGAGGTGCAGAGCATCCTTCTGGCCTTGCTGGGTTTTTTCCTTAGCAGTGGGCAGGCAATGCTGCTTTTCGTAGCTGAGTGACAGCCTTGTTAGAAGGTCTTAAAGAAGTTACACAAGTGAGCTCTTCCAGTTAATAGCAGTTCAGATAATGAGCATTATTCACCATTTCCAACTTTGCTTCTTTTTCTTCCCTAAACCAAGAGAGAAGTGAAAGGCAGGATGTTTTAAGAATTAGAGAAACCTTTTATTTCTTAGGATAGCACTCATACAAAGTTTGAAATAGTGAGATAAGCTTTTGCAGGTGACCTCTGGCAAACTGAGGTGGTTCCTGTCTCGCCCTTCTGTTGGTGGCCAGTCCCCTCAGAGCAGGGCACCAGATCAGTATGTGTGCCTGAGCCTCTGGCACCTCGCTGCTACTGAATCAGCATGATCACCGAGTCGTGACTGAATCGGTGTGACATATGGCAGCACCACCTTTCACACTGCTGGAAGGTATTAGAATTTCCCTGAAATTTGTATATTTATTTGCTCTGAAACAAATATGCTTTTAACATCTATTGCTGATGTTGTAAAAGCACTTTCTATTAGGTACTCAGCTAGAGTACTTACACATCATGCTTGCTACTGGAAATTATTATTTCTGTATCATTAATTGTGGTATGTTTCATGCTGTAGAGAATAAGGTTCTTCTATTACTTTTATGGTGGGTCTTTGTCCCATGATTGATGGGCTAATATGTGTGTTTACAATTATATGCAACAGTCTGTCACTAGTGGTATATTTCAAAAGATGGGGAGAAAATGGACTGACTACCCTCTAATCAACCCTGGTCAGCAATTTAAATATTTTCCATTAGGGTGAGCTGATTCTGGGCAAATTTGCTCTACTTTTCTTCCTTCCAAGTAGCCCTGCTGTTAGGTTTGGAAAGTCCTATACTGTAAAGTTGGCACCCTGGAAAAATAAAGACAAAAACCACAAGAAGAAGTTCAAAAGAAATACAGACTAAGAATGAAGTTTTCAAGCTACGTTCCAAGGCAAGGACTTTTCATCTTTATACCTTTGAATTGTGAATCAAGGCAGTAAAAGTTACTACTAGGTTAAAGTTTAAATGGCATAGAAAAGGTAGAAAAAAGATTAAACATATTCTGTCTGGACAGTGGAACAAAGTCTTTGAATCCTTATCTATGCACCTGTCTATTGAGTATCTAAGTTCCAGGAGTCCCACAGAGGACATGCAATGAGCACTCTTATTGTTCCTATTAAGAACTGAAGTAATTGAAAGGAAAAGTAAGGTAAGGAGAATCAGAAATCAGATGTGACTGCCTGTATGGTTAAAAAATAATTTAAAGGGAAAGTGACTATCAAGCAGTTCATATTATGGAAATCTGACCATTGAAGATAGAATAAAAAAAAATCTATTATTCTTTGAAAGAGTTTTTTCCTCTCGAAGTAACACTTAAATATCATTTGAAAACCAGTAATTTTCACAAAGTGCCTTACTGGCCACTTGTAAAGGAGCAATTCAAATGCCTGTTTTTTGATTCTTTGAATTTCTGTCTGATGGCTGGATCTGAGCCATGGGGAATTTTTATTTTGTTTTTATTTTTCCTGTAGAGATTGCTGTTTTGTAGCTTTTTTTTTTTAAGTTTGAAAATCATCCAGGTTTAAGTAAGCATGTTAAAATGAGATGCTCTGTTTACTTTGGCTTCCTGTTCAATATAGACATCTAATTCCAAATTGACGTGACACCTTAATGTTGCTGAGAGGGTAATAATGATAATTTTAGTGTTTTATATTCTGAGTTAGTAAATTGTGATATCTCCCCAAATATAGGGGTTGGGTTTTTTTTTCAAGTCATTAAATTGGTAACTCTCCAGTGTATTATATAGAAGCTGGTTTTCTAGCTATGTTAAAGAAATATATAACTTTTTTTAAATTAAAGGCTGAAATCAGATTTGCTTTGAATTGTAATTCCTGCAGAATTTCTAAATTCTAGATTAGCACTTTAGCTTCCTTTTCATGATGTCATTGGGGTAAAGGATAGATAATAATTACTTTGTGATGGGGAAAAAAACCCCAAAAACCTTACCAAAGAGGAAAAGGCTTTTAAAACATGTTTTAATGCATAGCCTTCATTTAATACAGAAATTCTATGTTCTGCAGAAGCTCAACAGCTTGCAAAGTTGCCTATCGTTACAACACTCACTATGGGTTATGAAATATCCAGGAATATATTGTGTCTGGGGTTGGTATGAAGTATTACAGGTTGTATCATTATCAGATAATAAGATTCTATTTGTGTTAAGTATCTCAAATGCACAAAACAAGTTTGCGTCCAGTTTTCATATCTCCATATCAAAGATATTTCCATTTTAATTTGAGACTCTGGACCTTACCTACTCAAAAGCTGAGTGCTGACTTTATCATCTATGTTTCTTACAGAGATTCTCACACTGCAGACCAAAAGAATTTGCAACATTGCTTCTTTGGGATTGGCGAATCTAGCGGATGTGTTCTGCACCATCAGTACAGACTTTTGAAAATCAAACAGGATTTATTAGTCAGACAGAAGAGGTCTTAGGGGTCTTTGTTGTGTATGCTAATATTATTTGCATATCTGACCCAAAGCACACTCTGGCCATGCAGTGGTGGCATTTGCTTCAGCATGTTGATGCTTCAATTTATTTCACACCCTGAACAGACTGTTCTCATGTATTTATTTCACTTAACTTTCTGCACTGGAACAGTAGTGTCTTAACATTACCTGTTTTATGAGGTTAACACTCTTCTGACAATCCAATTTCCCAGCCAATAAATTAGTCTATTCAACTTTAGACCTCTGTGGAAAATGAATAGGTAAACAGAATATACTCTTTCAAAACCAGCATGTAAAATCTTTGCATTTGATATACCTTCACGCTTACTCAATAGAATCCCACGTATAGGTTGTTCACATGGGGTGGGTTGGTCAGTTTTTTGACCCTGGACTATTAACTACAGCTTAGTGTGACAGATATTAGCACTGGTACAAGTGTTTCAGAGTAGTTAACCCACTGTAAAGCTTGTGTATCCATGATCTACAGATTGTGAGTGAATTGCAGTTCAGCGTCAGTGCAGTCACAGTTCACATGACATTACAAATTCCTCCAGATCAGCTGTAAGCACACAGCAAGTTACCATCTCACAAAGGGTGGACTCCTGTGTGGTGAGCCTTTTACTTGGTATCCTGGATTGCATTTCATCTTATCTGTGCGCTCACACTGTGTGCTGTAAGGTGCCAGTCCCATTACGTAATAGTAGGCAGCTCACTTAAGATGTCACTACTTGAGAAAACCATCATACTCGTTCATCTTGCTCTGCCAGAATCCTCATTAGACTGAGAAATGTGTTCAAAAGCCCCATATTCTTTCTTAGAGTTGCCTCTGCATGGCCAGTGGAGTCGTGCTGGTGTTGAGCTGTTGGAGGCCGGTTTGTTTGGGGTTATGGTGGTTTGCAGGGAGCTGAGGAAGCACCTGGGGCCCCAGGGTGGTAATACCATGAGAACATCAAGGGGCGATTAATGATCTGGAAGCACTAATAGTGAGAAGGGGATAAGAAGAAACTGATGCAAAGAGCTGTGGGCTATCTGACAGATGCACAGGCTGAAGATTGCAGTTACATGATCCTTGTGAGGTTTTCCTCTTAAAAATTCTTTGAACAATATTGATCCACTGGAGTGATTTGATGCCAGTACAGTGCTTTTCATCATGTTACTGCAGTGATTTTTTTATGTTGTGCTGAATATCCTAAAACATGCACTAAAAGCTTTTTAGAACTAATATCTGTCCGACTTACTCTCTTAAAGTAATTTAAGAGTATGTATTTCTATAACTTCATACATAAACCTGAATCACTGTGAGTGTTTTTAATGTGGAAAAAGGCATTGATACAGAAACTAAAGTACTCAGGTTAAATATTTATTTATAATCATAATATTAGAATTTCTTGGTTCTCCATTCCAGGAAGTCACATATCATGACTACAGCGAAATCAAACAAATCTATTTTTCAAAGTCTTTCTAATGAACTTACTTATGCCTGTGACAGAAAAGTGGATTTCCATTAAAAAAAAAAGCTTTTTAAGAAGTAAACCTGTTATTTCAAAATGATTGATATGAGAGAATCACTTAATTTGTTCTGTATAATTTTTCATTTTTGTTGGAAGAGGATTTTTTGCAGATCAAAACATATATTTTTGTCTCAAGATTTCAACATGGGGCTATTTATGTTATAATCAAAATGCAGCTGAACTGATATTTTGCTGTTAATTAGTATTGCACACACAATGGGTAGAAACTAAAGATGAAAAAATCTCAACAGATATTTGTAGTATATCCTACATGCTAGTCTCCTGTAATCTTGCCAAGTTTTGGAAGATGAACACAGTCATTTGGGATGCCCCTTAGGATAAATGTCCTGTGCAAAGCATTTAGATGATGCTGAAGACTAATTTGAATGGTATTCTCCTTATAAACAGTGCCAAGAATAGTGTTAGGAGCCAGTGTGTAGCTGGAGTGCTGACTTTGGATGATATGTGAAACTAAACTCGTTAACATGTGTGATAACTATAGATTTGAGGTTGCTCTTCACGTACAGAAGGGGTGTTACACCTCCTCACAGGCCTGGCTTGTTAGTCAGCTTGGGAAATTACATTCTTATCACAATTCCCCCTGAAATTCAGTTGGGATAAAATATTAATCTCTTCTTGTCCTAAACAGTTCATGTTACTAAAAAGCTGCTGTGTTTCAGCTCCGAAGGACTTGCATTGCATTAGGTTATTAGATTATTATTTTGTGTGCTATCCAGTATTTTGAGACGAAAAGCATTTGTTTGTGCCATTCTCCTTCCCTTGTCCAGTGAAATTATGAACTCTACAATCTTTTCCAACTTGAGACTTCACATTTGGTTACCCAGTAATGGGTATATATTTTAAACAGACGTGGGTGGTATGTTGGCCATAGTTAAGGAGATAAGAGGATGCAGCACTCATTTGTGGAATGTAACATGCCACCTCCTGCTTTGAGAAAGATTGTGTATGCCATGTCTTTCTAGACTGAATTTCTTTAACAAAGTAAATTGGAGCTAGCAGATTAGGATGTTGTCCTCTAGTGACTTTAATATGTCTCCTGAGCAGAGTAGTAGTTTTGCCCTATGTACCATAATGAACATAGTGTAATTAACCACTGGAACATCTTGCCCCAGTAGGTTCTCTGTCACTTGAAGTCTTGATTTAAACACTGTAATTTTCTTGAGAGACACGTTCTAATGCATCTAAGATCTGGAGAGCTCAGTAGAAGTGCTACTGAGTGAAAGTCTGTGTCCTTTTTTATCTAAGACCTCAGGGTAAGTAGTTAAAATGCTCTTTTTTAGCTTTAAAAAACACATGTATGGCTATATCAAGATATCATCCTATGAGCTAATCTGTTGCACTCAGATATCATGTCACTTATGTTGCAAAACAAGATACTGGATTCTTTGCAAGTTGATGATCAGAGGCTCCCATCAGTCTGTATCTCATCAGTTATCTTCTAGGGTTCTTGTTTCCAGTGGTCTCTTTGCTTTATTCTTTAAAATAATCTCTGTCTCTCCTTTAACAAAGATGAGCTTTTCTGCAGATAAAAGAACGCCTCGCTTCTGTACAGCACAGCTTAGGCTTGCTAAAAGACTTGCCATTATTTATTAGCCTTTACCTGCCGCCTTGGCAAAATCTACATTTCTATGACTTAGCAAGTGGTTTCCTGATCATGAAGAAATAAGGCATGATGTGTAGGATCAGTTTGAGATGTGATGTTATCTTTCTTGTTATCTCTCTTGTTATCTTTCTAAATCTCCTATTACATGTGCAGAGTACTGTGAGGTGACATAATCCACGTAGCTGCATCATCACCATGAAGTAGGTACCATGAAGGCCTCTGCTAAAGATACCACTGTGGGCAGAGCTATGGGCACAGCACATAGTGTTTATTTCTAGAGTTGTAGAGCAGTAGCTATGAGTAAAGCTTTCGGTTCTCCCCAGAAGAAACTTATCACTGAAACTGGCCTTTTATTTGTATCACAAAATTCACTCCATAGTACATAGTTAGAATTTAGTACTCTGCAAAATAACCCATGACAGGAGCATACCTGAATGGATTCATTTGAGTTAAATTGTGCCATGGGAGTGGCTGGAAATTATGGGTTATTTGAAAGCAAAGAAAATTATATTATAGGGAGGAAGGAAGATTTGCAACAAATTAATTGGTTGGATACATAAAGTAGAAGTTTGTAATTTGTGTGGGGAACTTGGTGTAAAATAGGGTTGTGGTTTTTTTGTGGTGGGTTTTTTAGCATCTGTTTCAGGGCAGGTACACAAAATTTGAGGTTGCTGGTCTTTTCCTTTTGTGATGCAAGTGAAGAATACTGTGCTCTGCCCTATTATTGTGCTTGAATTGGAACTGATGCCACCGTGGAAGCACTGTGGTTCTTTTTTGCATTCAGTGCCTGTGCAGTTCTGAAGCAGCCTGCAGGCACTCTATTGTAGTTAGCCTCGCACAACACTTGAGGCCCAATTTTGAATGGCTTATGCATTAAAGAGACATTTTCCTTATTCTTTCTAAATATTTAGTGTTGTTCCATGAGGCTATTTGTAAATTATATTTGTTTAGTTTGGTACTAATATTTAAAGAAAACACTTCAACCTGGTGGTTGGTACCTACGTTTTGTGCTTGTGTCCGATCAGAGCACGTAGTGGGTCGTGTGCCTCTGTGCAGTCCACAAAATAAATGATATAATATTTTGTCTTGTCTGTCTGTTGTTTTCTGAAATTTGACTAAGGCTTACAACTTCAAAAGTGAGACTAGGCTTCTCTTTTGTGTTCAGAGAGGGTGACTAAACTATTGTGGCTGGCATTGTGGTGGAAGACTTGTGAGGCTTGTCCTTTGTTTTAATCTTTAAGTGCCTCAGGAGTCATCCATAAAGGATATCCCAGTGGGGGAGTTGGGGTCTTGTGGACAGTTGGTGGAGGGGGCAGAGTTAAAATTCTGGAAAAATCTGCAGATCTCCTTTCAGGATTTCCACTTTTGTTCCCTTTGGCTAAAATAAGTCTTTGAAAATGGTGCTGTGGAAGTGGGTAAATGAAAGAGAACTACATGGGGCTAAGGAATGGTGATGTTCTTTTGGGAGTTCAAGGCATTTATACAGTTTGAGAAAGAGAGTGGGGAGCTCACTGTTTCATAAAATCTACTGGAGCCCTCTAATTTGTTGGAAATAAAAAAGGAAATATGGAAAAAAATTTAGGTTATTCCCTTGTTTAATTTGCTAGACTGGCACTAATTCTGCAGTTCACTTACTGTACTAGTTAATTTCAATATCCACTCTGCATTCTTGATTTCAACAGGGGAGAAGGTGGATGCTGAGGGCAAAAGGGTACTGGATTGGAGGGGGTTTGAGTGGAGCGTCGCAGCAAATTGTGCATATCGTTTTTGCTGCTCTACTTGAATACAACTCCTGTAAATTTTTTTTTCCTATGAGGTTTTTAATCGTGGAATTGTTTTGCCACTTCACTGAAGCTGCATGGAAATATTTTTTATGACAAATTTTAAAAACTGGATGGAAATCCTCAAACAGAAAAGCTAAACTTGCAGGTACAAATAATATGGAAAGTCTTTTCTGACAGGTTCTAATTTCAAAGTTACTGCATACTGCAAGATGACTTAAATTTATAACAGGGCAGAAAGCAAGTGCTCTAGAGATACTGTCAGCCTGTAGCCCCCATTTTTCATTCATGCCCCGTTCCCTTTGCAAGATAAAATACAGTTTTGCTTAAAAATCTTTCCTTTACTCCATAACCAGCTTTTTAAGGAGGAATCACAAACCAAGTCCCATTTCTGTTCACATATTTTTAAAGGTGTTGATTAAACTTCCCAAAACAGTTACAAGTCACATTTCCTGTTTAAGTATCAATGGAGGTTTGTGTCTCTGAAAGGCTGTCAGGATGAGGCCCAAGAAGATGCACCACATGTATATCTATGCAGGCAAACAATGTGTAGAGGACTTTTTCAATATTTTAAAATAGTCTTTTGAGTAAAACCTAGTTCAGTTAAGTACCTTAGCTCTCTTCCGTGGGAACGTTTGTTTCACACAATAGAATCCCCTTTTACAGTTGTCTCTTTTCAGAGAGGTTCATTTAATATTTGTCCATGGTACCACCAACTGCAGTGCTTATTGAATGGTCAAGAAGGAAAAGTGCCTGTTCTAAGCAGCTTACAATCTAAGGACAGACAGCTAGACAGATAATATAAATGAGAATATATAACAAATGCAGAAGAAGAAAAGGTTTGCTGGTGTGAGGGGGAGGAGAGACACTTCAGCATGGTGAAGTCATATTTTAATCACTCTGAGGAGTAACAACAGGTTGCATTATGGCAGGTCTTTTATTTAATGCTGGTGGGGTTTTTTGTTATGTGACTGCCATAAAATGTGTTTATATATTTGTGCATAAGAAACTGCATACTTTCTGTATAATATGTTGGTTGTCCTTTCCTATTGAAAGAAGGTGGGTTTATTTCAAAACTCTAAATCTCAAACCAGTCTAAAACCTGCCCAAATGGCATTTATACTGGTGACTTGCTTGACAAGGGTTCTTTGTGAAGGTGCAAATGTGCAGCAGTCTCCCTGCTGTACAGTTAAACTTTCAGTGCATAAATCATTTTAGTAGATTGGGCCAGCAGAGGATTGCTTATAGTGCATTGTGTGTGATTTAATATTATGCTATATGCAATCCTGGAACTTAATTCCAAATCCCCAAAATGGTGTAACATGTATCAAAGATTGAGTCCGGACTGTGTTGTAGCACCTAAAAGGCTGGCAGTATCAATACTGAAGTGCTTATGACTCCTTAAACTGTTAAAAATCTTTTATCTCTCTTAAAAAAACTTTAAACTTTAAATAGAGTGAGTGGGTGACTCAGGACTGGCCCTGCACTGCTGTTAGGGTGAGACCCACTTTCACAGGGGAAGAGGACAGGCTGGTGTGTTTCCCCTTTCATTCCGTCTGTTTGCTGTAAAAGTGGTTGTAGACTTGTAGTAAAACGATTTATAAAGGACATATCCTATGCATACAGAGAACAGGAGCAAGAAGAAAATGATTTTCTTAAATGAAAATGAAAATTCAGATTTTATTTTTAAATCAACAGATTCATTCAAATGAGAGTTGGCAGTTGAAAATATTTGTGTTCTTAAGGAATCAGGCTGAAACTACATAACTTCTGTAAGATTAAACTAATTTTGTGTTCTTAAGTGAAACGAGTACCGAAGTGGAGGAAGATCTTGCTTTTTGTGTCCTCTCAACATGTGAGGTGATATTTTTGGGAGGTACAAGAAAAGATGAATTTAAGTTGGCTGGGTCATTGGACTTCATATTAATATTAATTGCAAGAAATGGACTCTGTGCTTTCCATTTACCTGAGTCTACATGAGAATTAGATTAAAATATTAAAAATGAAACTTTTGGGGCTGTGACTGATGTAAATTTTTGTAGTTATGTTTTAAAATTTGCTGTGTAGCCATAAATGGGGATTGACCTGCTGGAGAGCAGCTCTGCAGAGAGAGACCTGGGAGTGCTGGCTGATAATAGCCTAACCATGAGCCAGCAATGTGCCCTCGTGGCCAAGAAGGCCAATGGCATCCTGGGATGCATCAAGAAGAGTGTGGCCAGCAGGTTGAGGGAGATTTTCCTCCCCTACTACTCTGTACTGGTGAGGCCTCATCTGGAGTCCTGTGTCCAGTTCTGGGCTCCCCAGCTCAAGAGGGACAGAGAACTTCTGGAGAGAGTCCAACACAGGGCCACCAAGATGATCAGGGCACTGGAGCATCTTCCTTATGAGGAAAGGCTGTGGGAACTGGGGCTGTTTAGTCTGGAGAAGACTGAGGAGGGAACCTCATTAATATTTACAAATATCTAAATGGTGGGTGTCAGGAAGTTGGGGCAGCACTTTTTTTCTGTTTTATCTAGTGACAGGACAAGGAGTGATGGAAATAAGCTGGAACACAGAAAGTTCCATTTAAATATAAGGGAAAAACTATTTTACTGTTGAGATGAGGGAGCCCTGGCACAGGCTGCCCAGGGTGGGTGCGGAGTCTCATTCTCTGGAGATCATCAAAACCCTCCTGGACGTGTTCCTGTGTGACCTGATCTAGGTGGACCTGCTTTAGCAGAGGGTTGGACCAGATGATATCTAAAGGTCCTTTCCAACTCCTACCATTCTATGATTTTATGATTTCAAAGAGGCTTATAAACAAAGTTGAAAGGATTTTAACTAGTGATACTGAGGTGAATTGACTGTCAGGTTTCAAAAGTCAGACTAACTCCTGTTGTCTTCATAACATCTTGCTCCTGGGCTAGATGAGTGCAAGGGCATTTCTTCCCAGTGAGCAGCAGCCTGCCCTGGGAGAAGGGGGACCTGGTGACAACGTACAGAGGCACTGAGCAGGACATTATGGTAACACTGCTAAGGAGCCCTGATGGGAGATAGCGGTGCTTCATGAGCCATGCAGCATCTCTTGGGGCAAAGAGCTCAGCAGCTGATAGACGCTGTCCTTGCAAGAGCTTCTATGTTGTTAATGAGCATCTCCCCAGGAGAGTAACTGGGGTTAGACAGCAACTGCCTGGTGCCACATAGTGCTGTTTCTTGGGTGTTTTTTCAGCTTTCTTGATTTTGCTTAGGGCTTCCATCTCTTCAAACTAACTGAATTAGAAACCATAACTTTAAGGATTCATTCTTAGTGCTTTTAATCTGATGGAATGGAAAGTCTTAGAAAAAAAGGTCCATCTAATTTGGGAAGAGTTCCCAGAGATCAACTGGTCCATAATAGTGTTTTCTCCCCTCCAACATACATTATGTCACTTTTCCTCTTGAAGACTTTTTCCGGTCAAGTAGTGCAAAACCAAGGCCTTTTTATCTTCTGTCAGGTTGCAGAAGCATTGAGTTGCTTACCAGTGAATTTCTATACTGCTTAGTCCCTTGATGGAAGTGTTGGAGGAGACCACATTTGAGTGTTAGGCAAATGGGAAAGAACTCTTGTAGGAAGGAAAGACTCTGTGCTTGAGAACCTTTACTGTTCTGATTAACCTTTAGGAAAAAACCTATTGATAGCATGACTGTTCATATTTATTAAGACTGAGTATTTTTTTTTGTTTATACACCTTTTAGCCTCTATTTTCTTGGTGAGACTCAGTGGGGAAATACTACAGAAGAACAAATAAGTTTCTAAAATAAATACTGACATCTTCCATCTTCTAATTTTTCTCCCATGCTTTTTCATTTCATTTGCTTTTTCCTTTGCTCAGTTAACATAACATTTTTTTTCTGGTTTATATAAAAATTTACAAGAATGCACTTGTCTAAGTTTCATCATAATTGACTTGCTGTTCTATTTATTTTTCAGTAAATCATCTTTTGAAAATAGTAGGCACAAGTAATTATATCAAGTCTTCAATTTTTTTAAAATATCAGAATAAAATGCCTTAAATCCTTCAGTCTTTCAGCCAGGTGGAAAATACTGCACATTTTATTTTGGTTCTAATTAAGCTGTTTAATACTCTAAGGATGTTATAGAGAAATGTGGAACTTCAGAAATAAGGTTAAGCTGCATATACTTAGGAATGAGTGCCTCTTTAAAAAGGTACTTCTAAGAACCAAGCACAGTGATTCAGCAAAACCTCTGTGACAATATATGTGAAAAGTCAGGCTTGATTCCTGGATCTTTGTTATTCAGATGAAATACTATGTAGAAGATGTTTTCAGCAATGTTTTTCTATTGGTGATGTTTACAGGCTTTTTGAATTTTTTTTCCTTTGGAATATCAGATTTCTGTAGCACGTGGCACAGGCCATATGAGGTATGTTGGAGGAGGAGGGAAGAAATCTTCAACCTAGTGCAGCAGTTACGTAGTCTGAGAGTTTTCATTGATAAAATGCTGGTTTTAAACTCTCCACTGCACTCTTAAGGATGGCTTCATGAGTAGCAGGCATGTATTTTGGGACATCCATTTTAAGGACGGCATTTGATTGTCACACCCTCTTTTAGTCACTTCCCCCCTCCCTGCCAGCTCAGGTGGTGTGCATCTGTGACGTGCCAGCAGCGTACCCCGGTGCACTGCGAGGAAACTGG
This sequence comes from Colius striatus, assembly GCF_028858725.1. NCBI lineage: Eukaryota > Metazoa > Chordata > Aves > Coliiformes > Coliidae > Colius > Colius striatus. Next base: position 8,702,640 of record NC_084772.1, read on the forward strand.
CAGGTTAAAGCAGAGATGCTTTTGCTCTGTGTGAGCTGTTTTCTTCCATTGACATGACTTCTTTTTTCCTTTTATAAATGATTTTCTTGGACTTCTAATTTCTGTTTTATCCTTCTATTATTTTATTATGTGTTTATTACAAATATAACAAGAAATCCTGAGCAGGTACATGTTACAGCAAACTGAAAACTTCTTTGGAAAAGTAGAGCAAGCTTTGAATTGCAGCAATGTATGTGTAAAACACACACATACACGTAAAAATATGGTATTTGTACTGTCTCTACTCTGGTAAACAAGAAGTGAGGAATACCTTACTCTATAATTTGACTGGTCTAAACAGTTAACTCTGCAGAGCTTTTTAATTCTGAAACTGCAACTGAGACCCTGTAATAAAAACAGAGAGATTCCCAATGGACTGTATGTATTTCAGTTGAAAGGTGCTCAGTAAAAGAAGCAGCTGTTCGCCTCTAATGAAGCCCCCTGGCTTTGCCATTGTCATCTTAATATATCCAGCCAAATTGGCTATAGAGAACACACAGTTAGATATAGACTTGGTAGAAATCCTTCCTCTGTGCTGCACTAGACCTTTTGGGATCTGGGCAGCTGACCCAGCACTGTGGGAATACTATGCTGTTCACAAATCTCAGTATGGCTTTATGTATGGTCAGAAAGGGAGATATGGCCTATGAAGAAGTTAAGAGAAAGTTTTGGGTTAGGTGCAGTTCACACAAATTCTAATTGGGAGTGGACAACAGTGAGGATAGTACAAATGGAATTTTTGAGTCACACCATGGCTATGACACTGGATCCTCCTTAGCAGGGCCAATATGCACTCTTTAGGTAATTCCTAGACAATTCTAAAAGATAGTCTTCATCTTTTTGTTTTCTAAATGTATTGCATAAGGTATTTGGGAGGTCATAGTTCGTTCGCTGAGAGTCATTCCCAGTTCCTGTAATCTCACCTGGTGAGTGACAGATTTGTCTCTTCACAGAGCTGTAGGAAGTATGGTGGGGTTCTTGTGTTTGCTGGAGTCCACCTGCATGGGTCTGATTGCAGCCTGTAAATTAAATAGTGTTCTAGCATTCACCCTGTAACCATCACGGTGCCAGCCCATCCTGTTAATCAAGTTGAATTCAATCATATTTGAAACCCACATGATATTTGAGCTGTTTTGCTTGTAAGGAGTTCTGAAATCTGCAGCCTTCCCTATGAAATATGCTGTTAAATGGACCATTTTTTTTTGAGGCTGAAGATATGATAAATGATATTGCGGAGTCTGACTAGTTTCTGTCTAGTACAGTTGCTGTCTAAAACCTGTAAAATTATACCACAGTTGACATAGTTCTAAGATAATGTAGTAGATTTTTAATTACAGCCTCTTTCTTTAGAAACTTCATCATAAAACAGTTAAAACTTTTAAATGTAAACTTCAGAAGCCTTTGAGGTGGCTTGAAAGCTGTTTGTGAATGAGAATACGTGGCATTATTCAGGAATGCATGTGAACATGCAAACTGTTCATGTTTTGAGTTGGATGGCTTTAATTCCCAGCTTGCAGCAGTGTTCTCACCCTTAGCATAGGCCACATTCCTGGGCTTTGCATTGGCTGCCCAGGTAGTGCTAGGTTACTGTCAAGATGGCTTTTGGGCATTTAAGGTCCTTAACTGTGTAGGCACTGAGTATCATCTGTGTTTTCCATTTTCTTGGTTATTTTCCTCTGAAATCACCTATTTCTTCTGCTTTTTAGTTGACAGGAGATTGCGTGTTGGTGCTGAGTAAAAGTTTAGAAGGTTATTGTCATTAGTCCTAATCTTTAGAGTTATCTGAACTGGACAGAAATCTCATGCAAATGCTTCTTTATACTTCTGTTTTGGTTGTTTATTGAACTACTTCTATATTTTTCTTTCAAATATGAGAAGCATAGTGCCAATACAGTGTCTCCAGGCTAGCTTCTTTGGTTGGTGTTGGGGTCAACAGCACAAAGCAGGAAGGGCTGTAGAAGCTGTGTGTCTGAGGAGCCCAGATCTGGGAGTTGGCTCCTTGCAGACCCCTTTTCTTTTTTTTTTTTCTTTTTGATATATCCCTTTATCCTTTCTATCATAAGAACCAATAGCATTCTGTAAACTGTATAAGGTTGAGTACATTCCACCTTGATATGATGTACTACTGTAGTCTCATATGCAGGGACTCGTGGGCATTGATCAGAGAGGAGCAGAGCCCAGATGTGGAGAGGAAAGAGGTTTTATGCATAGGAGTTTTAGGGACTCTTACTACATTCTATCCCTGTGTGCTTCCAGAAGGAGACCAGGAAAACTATGAAATTTGCCAAGGTGTAGTGACTCTATCAAGGTGTAGTGGTGTGATGGCTCTATCATTTTTAACTTTTTTAGAAGCTTAGTTTAGTGCATGTGCTTTCCAGTATTTGAGAGACCTGTGTTTAAATGTTGTCTTTAACTGTAATTTAATGAGAACAGTTTCAAAATCTGCTTTTATAAATCTCCATATTTCACAGTTGCTGTTAGAAGAAAGCTGTGAGGACAGTGCTTTTCCAGAAACTGTTTACTGGTGTGTGTGTTTTGTTGTAATGGCAGATGATGGAGACATCAGTTTTACTGAAAGTCTTTTATCTCTCAGTTTGACCCTTGTGATTTCTTTTATTTTTTTTAAGTTGTCATCTTGTGCTGGATTTACCATTCTATCCTTGGGTTAGGTTGATTTCAAGCACTTTAATAAAGGTTTCCTTCAAAGAAGAAAGAATGAAATCTAACCTGATTTTGATTGCACTAGGCAGAGTTGAAGACTGTTGTAAGCCAAAGGTGAACACTGTCCAAGACATGTTATTTTTCTTGTTAGAAAACATGTGTGCATCTTTGTTTCATTATTTCTTCCTGGTAAATGGACATTTTGTAAACTCCCACCTGAGGGCATGGCACCTCCAAAAAGGACTGTGTCAAGGTTAGTCATAATGAGTAAAATATGCAAATTCAAATTAAAAATATTTTCTTAATCGAGGATGCATAAATTATTCCCAGTGGGCACCTAAGTGACAATAAATTTCGTATGCCTGGGAATTAACATGCTCCACTTATATTACTTTGCTGTTCCATTAAAAAAAATGCATTATTCATTTAAATGCCTTCCACTGTCTTAAGCTTCTGGAAAAGAGATCCAACTGTTATTTTGAGGCCTAAATTTGAGCAACATATAGAATAATTGCATATGTGCTCGCATCCTAAACTTGGAAAAGTTGTTACATTTAACATGTTTTTGAAAGTACAGAACTGAAATCATACCAAAAAAAAAAAGGTTTACCAGTTCCTCTGATTGTTGTGGTTGACTGAAACAATGCCATCATTTCTGATACCTAGTTGTACAGTGTTCAGATGCTTTCCGAACGTATCTAAATCTTTTCAGCTGTGGCTGCATCTCTGTTAAACCCACACCATAGGCAGACAATATGGTGCATCAGCATATTTTTCCCTGTCCCCTGATCTGCTGTGGGGCTGCTTCTGCAGACAATGCTGCTCTTGTCCACACCGTGCAGGGGTGTGAGGGTGAGAAAGAAGCTGGAGTTGAAGCATGAATTTTCAAGAGGGACCAAGGAATATTTGAGCTGGGAATATGCAGGAGGGAATGAATATCTGTGGGGCTGGCATATGGAGCTCTTGGCTGTCCCTCTGTAGCTGTCTTTTGATAATCTTTAACTACCAGTTTGTTCATATGAGCAGCAGTTATTAAAAATGGGAGTTGTTTATCTGCACACATTCTTCTTCTTAGCTAAGCAGGTTTAATTGTCCAAGGTTTTTTTTTTGAGTGTATAGCTGAGTGCTTTGTATATGATGTGGTGTTTTTTTGAGCCCTTGAAGGTGCCTATAATCCTAAGGATGGTGTACAAGCTCAGATTCTGTCCTTGTAAATCATTTACACTGAGTTTTCAGAAGTGCTCAGCCTAGCCCTGCTCCTTAGAAATCAATTGTTAAGGTCCTTGTGACTTCAGTGGGAGTAGTTACACCAACACAGAGTGCTTTCAAAATGCCTCCCTAAACTGTAAATGAGAATATACATTTGAGAATGTTGCAACCTAATTTTTATACTGAGCTTGTGATAGTAGTAACTGAGTGCCCTAGATTTAGTTCTTTATCTACTTGATTATGTCATTTCACCACCTTGTCTGCATTTGGCACTGTAATTCGTATTTACATGGGATTTACTCTTTTTGTCTCTTTGGTCCTTGTATTTTTACTGTAGTGGTCGAATCAGTCAAGGTCTACACCTGACATTTGAGAAACTCTTTATCCTAGTTATTTCAGTATGCAGAAGCATGAGACATTTTATTTTCTTTTCCCCTCAGCTGTATGTGTTTAAGGAAAAATGATTGTGGACTAAACTGAGGTATTGTTTGGATTTTCATGTTGGTGGGTTTTTGGGGGGATTGCTGTTTGCTTTTTTTTTTTCCTTTGAAACATCTGAATAAATATTTAAGTAGCTCTTTATAAACATTGATATACTTCATTGTTCCTTATGACTCGAATGTTGAAGATACTAAACTATGACAGGTTTTAAAGAATATTTCAAAACCTGAGTCTGGAGGTAACAGCTTTATTACTGCATGATGACTTGACCCATATTTCCTAACATGATTTCCCTACTGTAACTTGTTCATGTAAGTCTAATGATATCGGTTGACCTTGACAGATAGACCTAAAAGCCTGTGGTTGTCCTGTTTTTTTAGGATCTTTCAGGTTTTTCTTATTTCAGCTTTTCAGCATTTTCAAGAAATCCCTTATAAATAAAGAATATAAAAAATTGTACAAAGAAAGTAAAACTAATTCCAGCAACAGGACTTTTTGGAATTCCTTTGAATCTTGGTATGGAGTGTATTTACATTTAGTTGCACAGAGACACCTCTCTCTCTAGCATGAATACTTATTACCTGTGTAGCAGAGAAACAGTGCTAATTATACAGCCCTATGAAAAATGATTATCAAATACTTTTGACTCCTTTAGTGAATGATGACTCTGCTGTTGTCATTTAGGATTATTCTGAACCCTCAGCTCAGCCTTTAAATGATTAATTTTTATTTATTTGGTCCTCTAAAATCCCCCTAGTAGCATTTTTCCACTTTCCTCAAGTGGAGTTTCCAACTGAAGTACCTTGGCCTGATGCCTAGGGTCAATTTTAGTGGTAATTATGAGCTTAAAGTCAGGTATTTTAAAATCCACTAGGTTAGAAATATCAGGCTTCTGCATAATAATGTAAAGGGGACACTACCAGCTTTCCAGTGGGCATGTCACTTCTAGCTCTGCGATCACGTCTTAAAACTTGCTTTGAGCCCTTTAAGAGCAAACCTGAAAACCACCTCATTACTATGCATAGAAAAACTACTTTAATCACTTTGAGATTTCTAAAATGTATTTGTTAAAATCTTTCTCTCATTCTGAGGCTGATATCATTTGACTAAGGGCACTGAGGGAGCCTGACTTGAGAGGTATTGGGACATGAAAATATTGGAAATTCTTATAAGTAGTGTTTAAAATAGCTTTTCTGTAAATGATTTGGTTCACACAGAAAATGTGATCGTCTGGTGCTGTGGTTTGGCAAGCACTCTTGATGAATATGAATAAATTCACAGGTGATTTCACTTTTTATGAGTAACATGACCATGTTTAATTTGCTGTAACAACTTTCCTAGCATCAGGAATTCTCCTTTTCTTGTGTTTGCCAGTACTGTAGGCAAGAGATGGAGCTCCTGGAGTGAGTCCAGCAAAGAGCCACAAAGGTGATTGAAGGGACTGGAGCATCTGTCCTCTGAGGAAAGTCTGAGAGAGAGAGCTGGGACTGTTCAGCCTGGAAAAGGGAAGGCTCAAGGGATCTTACCAATGTACCTTCAAATACTCATAGGAAAGGTGTACTGCTTTTGCTCTGTACCCATCTGCAGGAAACATAGATCCAGAGTTCTTTGTCCTTGCTAACCAGGCTTGAATGGTCCCCATCACATGAGATTGCTAATGCAGCCCCTTTTACCCTTCTCATGCTCCTGCTGTCTGAATCTCACATCAGAATACCCGAAGCTTGGGATGGCAGAAGTGCACTGCCTGCTTTGCTTGACTGAGTCGGATGAATTGCATAGAGTTCACAGACTGACAGAATGGTAGTGAACTGAGTTCAATGTCTACTTTCCACCACCTGAGTCTCATTCTGTATCCTACAGCCCTGAGATATATTGATTTCTAGATTTTGATCTGGATCCCTTTAATATCCCTTTAGAATCAGCATAGAGGACTTGGGAAAAAACCCATTATTTGAAAATCTCTATACTGAATGCTAATTGAAGTTGGCAGTTAAATCTACCTGCACCACTGGTGTGATGTATGTGATGCTAACATTTTTTTCCCCCATAAATTTGAGGCAAAGTGTTTTGGTTTTGTTTTCTAAATGTTATTTAAAAGGGATTTTTTTTTTTTTTAAAGAAAGGTAGCTTATCTCATAGCCAGGGAAAACAAAGCAAGTAATAACTGGGAGAAAAGAAAGTGGTGGTTTCTAAATATTTGCTGCTGTTTAACTGGAAAAATGCAGGGTTTTGGGGGGCTTGGTTTTGTGGGGGAGGTGGGAAGTATTCGTGTTTGTGAGGCTTGCTTGTTTGTATTTTGGAGTGTTGTGGTTTTTGGCTTGTTAGCAATAAAATGGTTGGCAATAAAAATTTCCTTTATTTTCAGTTTTGTCTAATAACTGGCACAGAGTTCTGTGGGTAGTGGGTAGGATTAGTGATAGACTGAATATTCAACTTAGGAAGTGTTAGTACAGATCTTCAAAAATATGTTGGTAGATGTTAATATTGAAACAGCATTGGAAAAAAAAAAAAAAGGCTATTTCAACATAACTAGCTCTTGTAGCTTGATCACCTGATCCAGTATTTTTGAATCCTCGCCCTTGCTGGGCTGGAATATGAAATTAAGCATTCAGATCTGGAAACCCCGGTCTCTGGAGAATTTTGCTCTTTTGGAAAAGGCAACTCTGTCAGCACAAAGGCATTTCTGGAAGGCATTTCAATGAAGATACGAAACTGTAGAAACCACATAGAGAGGAGGAGAGCAGGAAAGAGATAAGGAAGAGTAGGGGTGAAAAAAATGTTAGAAAAACACTGGGCCAACCCCATTATTTTGTGCTAACTTGAGTTAAGTGACCTACAGTATGAAACCTTTCTTTAAAAAAATCACAGACAACAACAACAAATGGTTAATGTATTACTATTAACATGCAGATGACACCTGCTGGCTTGCTCTGTTTTTATGTGCAAACCTGTTTCTTATAATTCAGTTTCTGCATGTTTCTAGTCACTGGAGAAGGTTTTAATATAGACTTGAAATGTCTTCTAATTGAAATTGATTAAAATGTGTTTCACTGCTTTTGTGTGGTCTCATGGAATGTATTTTTGCATTTGGAATTGGTGTTTTTTATTTTTATCTGCTACATAGTGTAAGTCGTTGATGTAGCTTCAATGTGTGCTGGATTAGCTTCTACTGTTAACATTCCTTTTTATTTCCAGTTGCTGGAATCATTGCAGCTGATTTTGCCCCTGGCACAGTTCACTGGGGAGTTGGTACCTGGGGTTCTGTTGATATCCCTGTCACTGGCAAGGTAAGGAGAGGTTGACTTGCATTTGCTATGAGTAGCAGGCTAGAAATAAATCATTTTAATATGCTTTCTGAAGATAAAAAATTAGGAGGGGCAGTGGGTGTCTTGCTGATTATTTATGTGCATGCCAATAGTAACTGGGAACCTTGACTGTGGTTCTTGAAATAATATTCTTTCTTACTGATGTGCTGAGAAACAACTCTTGCTTAAACACTGAAGGAACTAACCTGTTTCAAAGGGAGTATTTTCTGTATGCCAAATCAAAATGATTTTTTTCTATGGAAAATAAGACCTCCTAAATGAATATCTGTAACAAAAATTCTACCATAGAAGCATGACGCTTTAGCCTCCTCTCCATTCAACAACTTTCTCTTGTGGTACTCAAAACCCAGCTCATAAAAAACTGGTGTGCTGCCAGTCTGTTTAGTTATCTGTTATGATGCTTGCTCAGATGATGTTGGGCCAATAAAATAACTTGTTTTGCAGAAATCCTAACGAATTTATTTCTTTTAATAGCATGGAAGGAGTTACACAGCTGAGTGACATTTGTTTAGTTAGTCATGTAACATAAGCATCTTTGAAAACAGCCAACACTTAGAAGGAGCTCTTTTTAAAAAGAGACTCAGTTTTGACAAGACTGTGCTTAATGTCTGAATACGAGTGAAATGAATAATTTCCTTGCAAAAATGCCATATTTAGCACACTAATAGAAGAAGGAAAGTGGATCTTTGATAAGCTAATTATTTTTGGAACTTGCATCAGAGTTTAGTAAATCAGCATGCTGCATCTGCAGTGCTAACCAAACTAATCTAAAATACTTGCCTCCCTGTGGAGGTATAGAAATGTCATAGTCCGTGGAGACCTGCACTGCATTTATGCAGGTCTGCCTTTTCTGTCATAGATTCAACAGACCTTTCCAGAGAAGAGCTACAGTACTTTAAACAACCTTAACATGGGGTTTAAAGAGATTAATGAATATCAGCCTTGTACTAAATAAATCTTTATCACTTCCTTTTACCTACTACAGTAATTGCCTCAGTGCAGTGGAACTCATTCAGTCTGCCAGCTTGCCATTAATCTCAAACACATCTTTGACAAAAGAATCTACCTTATCTTCATTTTGTGTGTGTGTGTGTGCGAGCTCTGGCATTTAATCAGGTCATCAAAATACTATATATGAATCTGTTTAGTTGTACAAGTGTGTTTCATGTTTGAGTAATGCTGACCTCATGTAAAAGATTTATAAATTGGAAAATAAAAAGGAGGGGCTTCCAAATCTGTTTGTTACAAATATGTGCTCATTCCTGTCACTAAAAATTGTTTTAACAAATATACAAGGGCCAAGATAGTAGTATGCAATGCGTATTTGTGCAAACAGGGTGTGTGTCTTGTCCACTAAAACATCCTCACTGTTCATCCCACCCAAACAGCAATAATTTGGGTCATCAAAGATAGCTATGTATGCACGTGTGTGTTTATGTTTACATTTTACTGCTTCAGAGTGGATTTATGTTTACAGGTATGACAAAACCCCTTATTTAATATGGCCATCACATTGTTATAATTTAGAATCAGGCTGCCATGGTGTGTAACTAATGCAGATGTTTTCCACCTGTTTCATAATGCAAACAATTTAAATTTTTTACTTAGGCACAATGTTACAATTTAATGATGTATTTTCACGTGAATGGAAACCTGTTTAAACTGTCTGCCTTTAACAAGATATATATTTTTAAAATTATATGCTTATTTACTTTGTATTTCTGGAGTATTCTCAGACTCTTGTGAAAGGACTGTTTTCTAAGCTCACAGTTAAACGTATAACCAGAAGTTAGGTATTTTTGGAATCACCAGTAAGGATAAGTTATATAAATGGATTAAGTTCTCCCTAGGAAGGAAAGAATAAATTGTATTTAGGAGGAATAGAATTCTGGGTATGGGAGGGGCCTTTTACACTCACTCAGGTAGTTCATACCTACACAGAAATTTGTGTGGCAAAGAAGGCGGCAAGCACAACAGCTACAGATAGAGATTAAGTATATATACTGGGGCAACATGAAGTTTAACATGGGGTGGAAAGTGGGTGTAATGTTTTACATAATCAGACTTAAGTTGGGTGCTTTCTTGGATTCCTTCCCAGTAGATGGCATTCAGATGAGGGCATGATGTACTCATTAACTTCATCAAGGGAGATAATTAACAGTTGCCATTAAGCAGTTTAACCTCAAAGGTTAGGTAGGAAGATAACCAAAACCTGGGAAAAAAAAATTGCAGGGCATAAAACTCCATGTGGATTGAAATATTTTCTGTAAACATGCTGAACTAACAAGTGAATGTTGAGTCATTGAGAATGGTGGGATACCTTGTAGTTTTTTAAAAGGAAACTATTTAGCTTAGGTTTTTAAAATGGAGGGCACGGGTCTTATGGCTGCTGTTATGTGTAAAAGATGAGGACAGTGTCTCCATAAGGTAGTGAGGAGATGGGGACTGTCAGTGTGGTTTGATGTGATGTGACTGGGGAGGGCTCTACACATACTGTGTCTACATCATGGCATACAGACTATTAACTCAAGTTTCCAAATCAATATAGACATGCTAGCACAGCTCTGTGCCCTACAGGCATCACCACCTTGCTCTTGACAGCATCCTACTCTCTTTACATCTTGTGCTTGAAAATCAGCTTGCTCTGTGCTGATTTGAAGTCACTGTGCTCCTTTGCATGGCTTAGACCTGATCTAGTGACACCACTCTTGGAGTTGGGAGATCTGGGTTCGGTGTGTGTTTCTGTGTTTGACCTTGGGCATGTTTCTCTATCTCTGTGCAGCAGTTCTCACATCACAGTAGTTATGCCTGTTCTTTAAGCACATTGACATAGATTTGGAAAGCTTTATGTAGAAACTTGTAAGTATTATTGTTGTTAAACACTAGAGGTTATCCCCAACTCCTGTTTCTCCTTGCCATGTTACCAAATTTCTTAAAATCTTCAAGGAAAATAGATTTCTTTGTGGAAATAGTACCAGTGAAAAAGTAAAGCAATACATCCTGGGTTATCCTGGAATTTCAGGTGACTTGAGACTGGATAATCGAGGCTGACCTGTACATTTATTTGAACTGTTTTTGATTAAGGGGTGGGTCTGTTCAGTGGAAAAACCACAAGTGAGAATTTGCCCTTTACGTTTAGATGATTATTTTTATGCTATGTTTCTTGACCTTTCAGTGCTGTGTTTGGTGCTTGTGGTTGCTAAGCACTTTTTAGCTCCTTTAAAATCAGTCACAAGTCACTGATGGGTTTGAGACTGTGTTCAAGAGCTGGCAGGGAGCTTGGGGTTTTGTGTGGGTTTCTTTCCTCCTCAACTCATTTGCAGTAGTCCTCACGTATCTTTTGCTGCTGAGCTGCTAAGACCACGACCCAGCTGATGCTGTAATACTTCTTCCTTTTTCTCCTTTGACCCACTGTTTTCAGAGTTTCCTTAGAGTCCTGCATGTGAACCACACATAGTGCAGCTTGATGCCTCTACATGTAGCTGCTGTTTTTGCCCTTGCTCTACAGTTGACCTTGCAAGGTTGGTCTTTCACAGTAATATTAGTATTTTATTCACTTTCAGGCTTGAAGGCTGCACTTCTATAAAAGTGTTTACCCTGAGTACTGTTGTTTGCATGTTATTAACAATTGCAATAAACAAATGGATTTCTAGCAAGGCAGAAACACTGTAAGCATGCATGAACCATACATACACTTCCTCTGATTTGCAAATACATTCTTTTATGGGATGCCAGAATTATAGCCATTTAATCCAACAATTTCTTCTAAATATTCACACGCCATTGCAGGACAGAAACTTTCCAGTACACATTGAGTCCCTTTTTATAGACTGTTTTTAATTTTCTGATATATTGGCTGAATGTTTGAAGTAGAAAATGACAAATAAGAGCTAAATTAGTTTGGCCAAAACTTTTGAACTCTGTACCAGATGTTTAATATGGTTTTGTACCTGATTGATAATGTGTTCAGTTCTGAGCTTCCACAGAAGCCTTCTGCAGAGGTGGCCATCACTCATTCATGGGTTGTAAAACTGATATTGAACAGAGACAAGGGCAGGGACTTCTATAGCTTTACTGAATTAAGACATTGGATAGAAAGGAGTGGAAAATTATCCTTCCAGAGTTCAGCCTGAGAAAAGAGTTATTAGGAAGAATGTTGGATGCAGAGCCTGGGATGAGAATGGCACAGTCAAGCCAGAGGCATGCTCTCAAGGTCCCTCCCCTGAGCCTTCCAAAACTGCCATCATTTCATTGTGCTACTTTGGAGGAGATTTTTCAGTCTCTCAACTACCAAATATCTAGAGATTGTTTTGATTTTCCCACTCCTCTTCAATCTTGTTATGCCTGTCTAGTTTTGTTCTTGCTTGCTTATAGGAGTGTGATGAGTGCTTATTTAACTAGCAGCTGACACACAACATGAGGAGACTTTGCTAGTCCTGCTGATGTGGATTACAACTCTCAGGAGGCATGTAAAACTGGTGCCTCTAGTTTAGGGTCCTTGATTTAGGGTCCCAGGATGAGCTAGACCAGAGGAGTCTGCAGTCAATGGAAAATTTTCCAAAGGCTCTGTCCTGAGTGAGAAACAAAAGTCATATTGAAAGTCAGTGGGATCTACACCAAAATAAAATCATGTCTATGTGAGTGATTAACATTGAGCAGGCTTTTAAGGCTGGAAATCTTTCCTCTCTGAGATGCAGAGCCAATCAAAATAATTCTGACCACCCTTTGTTAGTACACTTGCAGATTGAACAAGTGTTATTTTTTCCTTCAGTGTCTATACATAGTTGTTATTACTTTAGTTAATGACACAAATCTAGCGATTAAGAAACCATTTCTGGATTTCTAGTAATTTCCTATCTGTTTTCACAGTGTTATGAGAGACTCTTGGAAATACTTTTCTGAATAAATATCTTCCCTTTTTTAGTGTATACCAATCTTCATTTCTTGGATGCTTAGAGATTATATGCTAAAAGAAATTAGACAGTATTACTAACAGTTCTCAATTACCTTGCTTCTGAATTATGGCTAATAGCTGATTGAGCTGAATGTTATTTGTGGGTGTGTTTGCTATTGACATACAGTGGTCTGGGATTTTTGTAACAGTGATCAGTGATCACCATTTAGCCATTCACGTTTCCTGAAAAAGGTTCTCCTTTTTGTGAGGGATGTTCTAATAGAGCCTCAGTACTTCTCTGTACTTAGTCTATCTTCTAATAGTTTCTCAGCACCAAGGGCATCACTTAAACCATTATGTTGTGTACTTGAAATGCTTCTTTTTTCAGAGCTCTGTACATCTGATAATAGTGACTAGTGCTTTCCTTACAGTGTAATGGGACAGAAATACACGCAAGTTTGCAGCAGCATGGCAAAGTCATTTAATGTAATTCTCAAAACACTACAGCAAAAACTAGGCTTTTTTTTTGGGAATAATTCAAGGAGCAAGTTGGAAACTAAAGAACATATCTATAGATACAAAGCAATGCAGAGCAGCGTGGAGCAGAAGGATGGAATTTATTTATTCTTGGTTTTTTTCAAGGCTTCTCCTTGGACAAAGATGAATTAGAGTTAGGATGAATGGATGAAAATGGATTTTTTAATATATTTTTTTCTTTTTCTCTTAAGACACTGCTTTACTGTTGTTGTTGTGAAGGCAATAACCACTCAAAGACGTAGAGGGTCTAAGTAATGCACGTGCAGAGACGTACAGGGGCAACGTAGTACAACCACCAGAGCTGACTCGAAGCCACCCTTCCTTTGCTAGCTACCTCCTTATATGCTGCTTCTGCCCATGAGATCACCCAGGGCCCAATTGATTAACTTGCAGCACCTGTTTCTGAAGTAGCATGCCAGCTGCATTAACTTATCCCTACCATCTTTATTCAAGCTGGCTGGTCCAAGCTACGTCTGTGCCTACAATTCCCCCCTTTTTCTTTTTTGAACCAGCCAGCCTTTAGCAACACATTTCAGAATTAAAGGTACATGAAGAAAACATAAATATTTTTACCCATGGCCATGAGTTTACAACAAAAGGTCAATAACAGCTACATCGCTGAACAATACAATACAGAAATCCATAAAGTCAAAATAAACAATCTGATATGTGTTGGTAGGAGGGACGCACACTGGCAGGAAGGGATGAGGTCTTGGTAGCTCCACTGATATTTCTTTTTCCTGATGTAGTTCTGGACTTTTCTTCAGATCCTTTAGCATGCTGATCTGTGAGCATTATCAATAAGATGGAAGTATCTCTTCATCTGTTGGTCATCTTAAGTTCTTTAATTCTTTTATAGCTGAAGGAATTTACAGCAGCCTAAGTGGTGCCACAGTTGCGAGGGTTTACATTTTAATAGAGTGATGGATTGAGGGTGGATCACTTGGTTCTTTCCTCAAGATTGTTTTTTCCATTGGTCTTACAGTTAAGTCCTTTCTGTTGATGTGGCTTGATCCATTTTGCCGGAATCCATCGGGGACCTTGATCTGTAATGACACAAGCATAGCCTCTTCCCCACGTTAACAGATCTGCAGGCCCTTGCCACTCTCCAGTAGTGGGATTCTTATACCAAACTTTAGGTTTGTCAGTAAAATCCAAATCCCGACTCATTTGGGCAAAGTGTGTTAATGCCGGTGGTTCATTCCGGTTTGCCACAATTCTGAGATGATTCATTGTATAAAGGGCTTTCATTAGTCTGTCTTGAGGACTCACCCCCTCTTCCCCCGTTTTTTGTTTTTCTAGAAGGCCTTTTAAGGTTTGATGTGTCCGTTCAATAATGGCTTGACCGGTGGAATTTCCTGGGATACCAGTAGTATGTTTAACACCCCATAAGTTTAGAAACTTACGTGTTTTACTGGCTATGTATCCCGAGCCATTATCAGTTTTTATCTCTCTTGGAACACCAAGGACAGCAAAGCAACTCCTCCAATGTCTTATGACGTCTCGAGAACTGTCACTGGTTAAGGCTGTGGCCCAGACCATGGCTGAATAAGTATCAATAGTAACATGTATACGTTTAAATCGCCCAAAAGGAGCATAGACAGTGATATCTGATTGCCATATACCTAATGGTGCCAGACCCCTGGGATTGACTCCTACACCTAGGCCGATCTGATTCTGGCATGCAGGGCACGTGGAAACAATACCCTGAGCGTCCGATATGGTCAGGTCAAACTGCTTCGCCAGCATTTTCGCACTTTGATGAAAAAAATCGTGCGATCTTCGGGCTTGAGAAAATTTGTCAATTATTGGCCCCGTAGGTATCAATAAAGGAGCTGCCACTATCCTGTCAACAATTTCATTGCCAACTGATAGGCCATCTTTTAAGCCCGAATGGCTTCGAATATGTCCAATATAATAAGCAGTTTGCCGTTCATTTATCTGATGCCAGAGTCTCAGAAATAAGTTATACAGATTCTGATTAGAGATTTCTTTCAACAGCGCTCTCTCTAATCGAGAGACAGCATCGACCACATAGAGGGAATCGGAGATGATGTTTAATGGGACGTCTGACCATTTCTCAAAAGTTTTAACTACAGCCATCAGTTCCAGCAGTTGAACTGAACTGCCTGGGGAGTGGACAGTTAGATTTTGCCATTTTCCATTTTCCCACCAAACCACTCCTGCTTTGGCTTGGATCTTACTGGCGTCGGTAAAAACAGTCAGGCCTTTAACGGGTACTGCTGATCTCAACGGCCGGTCTTCCATTTGAAATTTAACAGAAAACAATTTATGGGCCGGATAATGATTATTTATAGTTCCTGGATAAGACAATAAGGCCCACTGTAATTCATCAGATTGTTGCAGTGCCCAGTTCAAGAACTCATCTGTGAGAGGAAGGAAAATGATGTCTGCCTCAATCCCTGCTATTTCCAGCAGACGTTTCCTGGCCTTAACTATTATTTTTGCAATTGCCTCAAGCCTCGTGGTAATTGTTTTTTGTAAATTATATGGCAAAAATATCCACTCCAGGATCCTCAATGGGTCTTTCGCTACTGAATCCCATTGCATCAAGATTGCCATTACATGCTGGTTTTGACTTATCACAGCAATGTTAATTGACAAGTCAGGATCATATCGGTGACTGTAGTTATTGACTATCTTGCTTCCTATTTTTTCTATTGCTTGGATTTGCTGCCGAGATAGTCTTCGCGCACTATCAGCCTCTACTGAGCCCTTTAACAAAGGCATTAGTGGCGCAAGATCCTCATTTGTGATACCACATATGGTTCGTACCCATTGGATATCACCTATCAGCTTTTGAACGTCTGTTAAGTTAGCAATATCTGTTTTAATTGCCACCTTCTGAGGATAAATGCGCGCATCAGTGATAATATTACCTAAATATTTCCAAGAGGCGTGCATTTGTACCTTCTCTGGCGCGATCACCAACCCGGAGTTGCTTAACTGTCGGTTCACTTCTTGTAGAATGCGATGCTGGTCCAGGTCTTTTCCTGCAATCAAGATATCATCCATATAATGGTAAAATAAGACACGAGGGTATTTTTTGCGCAGAGGTGCCAGCGCCCAGGCAACATAAGTTTGACAAATAGTTGGTGAGTTCTTCATTCCCTGAGGTAAAACAGTCCATTGATATCGTTTTGCTGGCTCTTGTTTGTTAATCGATGGTACTGTAAAGGCAAACTTCTCACTGTCATCCTCATGTAAGGGAATTGTGAAAAAACAGTCCTTTAAGTCAATCACCAACAGGGGCCACTCTTTTGGAAGCATTGCAGGAGAGGGTAATCCTGGCTGTAAAGCACCCATGTCCTGCATCACTGCATTAACAGCTCTTAAATCATGTAACAGCCTCCACCTCCCTGATTTTTTAGGGATAGTAAAAATTGGTGTATTCCATGGACTGGTGGATGGCTTAATATGACCCTTCTCTAGTTGTTCATTTACTAATTCATGAATGTGGGCGAGCTTTTCTTTGCTTAGCGGCCATTGATCAATCCAAACTGGTTTATCTGTTAGCCAGGTTAACTTCAGGATTGGTCGCCCATCAATGGCCGCCATTAAAAATTTTCATTTGACAAACGAAAGCCCATTTGGCTTAAGGCGTCTCTACCCAAAAGCCAAACTGAAGTATTCATTACATAGGGCCTAATTTGCACACATCTATTCTCTTCGCCCTGTATACATACCGAAATCAGGTCTGTGCTAATTTTTGTCATCTGTATTCCTCCTACTCCAACGACAGGGGTGTCTAAATTCTCTAAAGGCCAGCTTTTTGGCCAATAGGATAATGGGACAATAGTAACATCTGCTCCCGTATCTAGTAATGTGTTGTACCCAACCATGTGTTCACCATTTGGATGTTGGAATACAACCGTCTGAGTGGGCTTTCCCTGTGAAAGCGGCACCGCCAGTCTTACCTCAGGTACTCCAGTGGATCCAAAACCACCGTCTCAACGCTTACGACTTCCTGCGAAAGGAACTTTAGCTCTGAAAGGAACTAATTGCGCTATTTTAGTTCCTTTAGGTATATGAACTGGTGGCTGCCAAACTTTAACCATTATTCCAATATTTCCTTCATAGTCTGCATCAATTACACCGGGGAGCACAAAAATACCCTGTCGAGAGGCCGATGACCGTCCTAAAAGCAAAGCGCTTAATCCATAGCCAAGGGGTCCATTAACGTTAGAGGAGATAATTGTTACCTCTGTGTTGTGGATGGTTACATCTACTGCTGTTTCCACATCCACTCCTGCGCTTCCTGCAGTGGCTGATCTGAGGCCATCCAGGCAGCTCTTGGTGTTGAAGGGCGTTTTTGTGTCATCGCGCTCGCCCTTTTTGCACTCGTCAACCCGTTTCCCTTATGCATTGTATGTCTGGCCACTCGAGAGCGGCACTCAGTGGCTCTATGGCCAAACTTGCCACATCTGTAACAATTACCATGAAATCTGCCGTTGGACCCAGATGGCCTGGCGGAGCTGTTTGTCCATACCAATGGTCTGGACCGACATTGATTTTTCACGTGTCCTATTTTTCCACAGTTAAAGCACTTTGGCCTCCGATCTCCTTTGTGGGCTTGAACTAAAGGTTTCAATGCTGTTGCCATTGCCTCAGCTAAATGTGCTGACGATCCTACCCTAGAGCAGGCTTCTATCATGTCGACCAAAGTTGCTGTCCGCGGGAGAGCCTGCAGGATCTTTTTGCAGTCATGATTAGCGTTAGCAACTGCTAAGTGTAACCCTATTTCCGCCTTTACTTCAGCCGACATGTTTGGTATACGATCCAGAGCTGCTCTTAGGCGGTCTAAGAAGGTCATGAAAGGCTCATTAGGTTTTTGAATAATAGTTGTATATGAGGGAACTGGCACCCCCATATCAGGAACAATCTTAAATGCTTGACGTGCCAGTGTCTGTGTTTGCTGCAAGATAGCTTCATGCAGCCGGGCTTGTACCTGAGGATCAGCGAATGCTCCTTTACCCAGCATCATGTCTGCTGTGACGACTCGCCGCGGATCTCCCTGTTGTAAGTCCATGTTTTCCACCACCGTCAGATCAACTCTTTTTTCCCATTCAGACTCCCATAGTAATACCTGAGTGGGCTTCAGGAAAGTTTCTGCAAGCTTCCGGCAGTCAAATGGAGTCATTAACCCACTGGTAAAAATATGATCCAGTAACGTCTGAACGTATGGGTTGGACAAGCCATATTGCATTACCGCTTTCTGGCCTTCTCTTACCAATTTCCAATCTAAAGGTGCCCATTGTCGTTTTCTTTGTGCTGTTATTACTGGAAAGGCTTGCGGAATAAATTCGCCTTCGATTACCGCATCACGTATGAGGCCTCTCCATTTCTTAGCCGGATCATAATCATCTGGACGAGGATCTCTGAGTACCTGTGGGGATGAAACTTTAATCTTTGTTTTGGTTAATTCATTAATTCGTTCCAACAGCTGATTAGCTGTTGCTTTTGGTTTTTCTATCAGTTCCTCCAGCTGGGCCAAAGTGTGTTTCATATCTTCTCCATGTTGTATTAACTCTTCCTTTAATAATTGTCTTTGTTGATCTTCACTAGAAGTTGGGGGTGATGATGGCAGAGGAATACACTCAGGGATTGATGAGCTCAGGGGCAACGGCATATCATTTGTAAAACGTACCTTCCGTTCTCTGTTAGGTACTCCTTCAGGTATAGCAGAAGGGTGGGATGGGGCAGGATGGTGAAGGGTGGGTGGGAGGGGAGGAGAAGCAATGTGTGTATTCGGCTCCTGGAACGGTGCTCTAGGGGGTTCTGGGGGAGGTGGGCTCACATCCATGCTCTCCTCTTCCAGAGGTGGAGCCGAGGGTATTACAACATTATCCCCTCCAAAGAATCTCTGAGTATTTTCTTCTAGAGGTGGAGCCGATGGCACTATGAAGTCACCACCTCCAAAGAATCTTTTAGCATCCACTGGGAACGCAGATGGTGCAGCAGCTTCTGCTTTCATGGCAGCAGCGGCAGCACGCTCAGCTTCTAGCTGGTGTATAATGGATGATACCAATTTACACAAGCCAATAGCATTATTCAACATGTCTCCTAGCTTTTCCCAGTGTCCTTTTTCATATACTTCTTGGGGGGAAGCAAAGAGACCTACTTCCTGTCCCCATCTTACAAGCCTTAGCAAAGGCTCTCTTTCATAATTGAATCCTTTTTCCGCAAGGATATGCTGGAGGGTGTCGATAGGACTTTCCTCTTTGCTTAGCATTTTTCCCATTATATCAGTTTGCTCAGATTACTTGCCTTTTCCAGCAGAAATCCAAGTGCTTTTCTGCCGAGGGTTCTTGATCCAACCGATTCAGCGAATCACGTCGGGGTCACCAAATGTTGTTGTTGTGAAGGCAATAACCACTCAAAGACGTAGAGGGTCTAAGTAATGCACGTGCAGAGACGTACAGGGGCAACGTAGTACAACCACCAGAGCTGACTCGAAGCCACCCTTCCTTTGCTAGCTACCTCCTTATATGCTGCTTCTGCCCATGAGATCACCCAGGGCCCAATTGATTAACTTGCAGCACCTGTTTCTGAAGTAGCATGCCAGCTGCATTAACTTATCCCTACCATCTTTATTCAAGCTGGCTGGTCCAAGCTACGTCTGTGCCTACACTTTACCTACAGCTTTCCTCCAAATTTGAAACAGGACAGGAAATTTGCACATATATTTTCTAATGAATGGCATTCTCCAGCTGGCCTTTAGTCTGTCTAGTATTTTGCACAGCCTTGGAGATTTTGGTTCTGTGTGCTTTATTCACCATGGATATTTGCATCACTGAGAGTATTTTGAGAGAGACTCTATTGGGAATAAATTTTTATTAACTGATTGAAGATATAATATTATTTTTTATGTAGTAATTTTGCACTTCAGAAAGCTTTTGTGTAATATTATAAATCACATTCAAGCTAAAACACACATTATGGAATTTATAATCCTTGTTTTCAAAATGATAATGGTGGTATTAATTAAGTTGCTGTTTACTAGAGAGTCTCAGTCCCTTATACACTATTGAATGGAGTGGGAGCAGGGGGCAGAAACCTGCAGGAGAAACTTACCCAGCCTTGTCAGCGCCGTGTAGGTGCTGTGTACAGCAGCACAGCACAGAATCCTTTCTGCATCTGGGAGCACATGGCTGGCTGTGCCTGTGGTCCCTTGGTCAACTCAGAAATCATGGGCTTGTCCCTGGGCCAGGCACTTGCTGCAATACCATTTCTCTGCAAGTCTGCCAGGTGACTTTCTGTTGTTATACAAGTGTGTATTCTGTGTGTGCTTTGTAATAACCGTAAGGATGATTCTAGGGGAAAAAAAAGGCTAATGACACTTGAAAAGTTTCTTGATCTGAAATGTTTTCTGGTAGAGGTTTTCTTCTACTTTAAAATAAAGCAGCCTACTTTGACGAATGACAGGTCTTAATCCCTCTTAGAGGGGAAGAAAGTAGTAAAATAGCAGCTTTGATTTGCCTTTCTCTTGAGGGATGTTACAATATATTCCGTAAGCTGCAGTAATCATTATACCAGTGGCATTTCCTTTTTCCCTTAGACTTGGAATCTCCCGTTCTCTGCCACTGCCCCCCACCTCCCTGAGGTTTATGTGCCATCTTATGAAAATATGTCAAAGTTTTTGCTTCTTTTTTGAAGACTTTGCTTGAATATCCTGGAAGGCTGACCTCAGAAGCACTCACTCCACCTCAGAAATGAATTGTCACTGAAATGTAAATTTTGATGAGGATTTTTTTGTGTATGTGTGTGTAGGTTTTGTTGTTTTCCTTTTCATTCTCCAAGAAGATGATTTTTGTTTGAGCTGTCTAAGCTTTAACCTTGGCAACTTGAGGGAGGCAGATGCTCTG
Organism: Colius striatus; assembly: GCF_028858725.1. Taxonomy (NCBI): domain Eukaryota; kingdom Metazoa; phylum Chordata; class Aves; order Coliiformes; family Coliidae; genus Colius; species Colius striatus. Next base: position 8,723,633 of record NC_084772.1, read on the forward strand.
TGGTGCTCCCTGAGCACCATCGCTGAGGGGGTCTATGAAGACACACCAGTACAGATATGCACACTCTGTTGCTAGACTAAGGGGTTTATAAGCTACCAACTGGTTTCCATCAGCCTGTGGTTTTCCATTCAGAGTCTAAAAGAACTGAAAACAATTTTGTTTGTGGAAAAGCTTAGTACCTGCTTATAATTAAGTCTCTGACAGTGATTTTCACGCAAGTCTATTGCTTATTTTATATAAGCTTCAAAGGGTTTTACAAAAATGAAATGTTTAACTGCTGGAAAAAACAAATAAAACCAAATCATAGCAATAACTTGAAGGAGATCTTTTTTCCCCAGTGTTTTCTGGGAAAATTGGTAACACAAGATACATCTGGAGATCTGCCTCAGATAGCTCTCCCATGTTTCAGGTTGCATGCAGTGTGATTTTTCCATCTATCAATCTGTGTGTGTATGTCCACCAGATTTTTATCAAGCACAGTGAGAAGAAGCCTGCCTCTGAAGAGCTTCACATGATATTTTCTTGAGTCACCTGTATGAGATGACTTAGAGTTTCTTTCTCTTTAAGTAATGCTCTATCCATATTAGCCTGCAAGCATACTTCTCTTGAACTTTGTTCTAACTGCAGCTACTCCAAGTACCCTTCTAATACTTACACTTCTAATGTATTTTTTTGTGATGAAGTGCCTTTCTGTAATGAACTTCTTCATTTCATGTTTTGTTAGGTCAACGTATTTTGATTTTGAGTATAAAATTGCATTGCAATTGAGATTTTAGAAAATATTTGGATTATTTTTGGACTTATATTCTCTTCTCTGTGTCCATGACATTAATGATTGCAATCTAACTTATTTTTTACTTATTTGTTAAGTAAACCTTGTGACATGATACTCTACAGGATAAGGTATCATTTCGAGACATAAAAGTATAAAGTAACTGGTCTGATTTAACAGACAACAGGAAAAGCTTTTTCTATAATTATCTGCATGTTTCTTTGTAGCAAAGGGAAACTGAAAATCTGTTTTGTTTTTGTATTTCAAATGCCATTTTATTTTAAGTTACTGTTTTTCACCTTGCCGTATGATTTTGGTTTAGGAGATCTATACCAGCAATTGCCTCTAAATGAAACCCATTCATGGCAGTAATAGTGTGTAGCTTGTACAAGGGAAGAACTTAAATCAGACTTGAAACACACACTGAGTTCTGTTACATTTTGTATCATTTTTACAGTCACTTACAAGATTTATCCTATGCAGTGTGTTAAAGCATATCAGATCTATTGCTGGTTTCCACAGAGAGTTAGATACATTCTGTATGCGTGCAACAGCCCTGCAATCATGTGTCATCCTGCTTTTGGCATTTTTAAAGCACTTTGATTGCAACTGAAGTGTGGTGGTGGGGTTTTCCATTGACGTTAATTGCAGGCATAAGAGATGGCTACTGGGAAATGTAGCCCAAATATCTTTGTGTATCTCTTGTCATTAGATTTTTCGTTAGGTGTTTGGGCTGCTGTTAAGCAGAACTGAGGGGCTTCCCTTGGCACGCTCTGTGTGTGTGTATGCAAGTAACTTGTAACTTTGACCTCTTTTACTGTTTTATTGAGCTTTCACCTGGGTTTAGAGGGAAGCCAAGGAATCTAACTGTGGTCCTTGGAAATTCCTCTGGTCAGGATGTGGGCTCTTCTAGTTTTACTGTTGTGTGGCTGTTCAGTACTTGTTTCATCCTCAGTTCCAGGAATTGGTATTCTTTGTTAAATGCCTTCCATTTATGCTTATTGGATTTGTACTTCTAGAATACTTTATTATTATTGCATTTTTTCAGATGGGAAGGACAATAGATAATGTGTTCAGTCAACATATTAATTTAGGAGGATTTTGTTTTGGTTGCTGGAAAAAAAAAATCAATTATTGTTCTTTCTTCTCCAGCAAGTTTGTATCAGACCACTTAGCATCGCATTGATCCAACAACTATAAGGTCTGATTGAGGCCAATGGAGATAACTCTTCAATAGCAACAATTCCACTTATCTGCATGCTACATATATTATCTTCTCAATCCCAAGGTAAGCCTGGGAATTTCCATTATTATTAATTATTGGTAAGGATAGGTGAAGGCTGAGTAATGTTTGCTGTTGGTAAGAGACATGGAGGACCTGGTTCTCAGCTCTCAACTTGGCATGTTGCTAGTGCCAAGTCTAGATTTTGCCCTGGAACAACTGGAACAAAGACTAAATGATTACAGAAAGAGTAATGTTTTGCTAGACCTACATAGCAGTCCATACATACCTTCCTTCTCATTCTTTTATATTCCCAAGACCAGATTTTGAATCACCAAGTTCTTTTGGGAATTAACCAGATTTTTATTCCTCTTGACACATCAGGAGTTGTATTTCAGCTGTCTGGCTGGTCAGAGGGTTCCATTGCAAAAGTTACCTCTTATTCTGGTGTCGGGAATGATGAGGGTAGAGGTTGGGGGAAGGGAGGATGCTTTAGCAAGCACCATAGAAAAAAGTCTCCCTTCTCCTTAGCCTCCTGGGAATGGGTCTGTACTTGGCTTGTTGCCATGTATATTTGAATGGGGCTTTATAGCTGTCTCTGCTGAGATGAACTCATGGCTTTAAGGTTTGTTTGGGTTTATTTTGAAAGACTTGGATGCAGCTGTCTCAAATTTCAACTCAAATATGTTCATTTGGCCTTGCTTGTAATGAGCTGAATTTCATATTGCCTGTACTGTGCAGTCTGCTTGCTACACAGAATCTTAACAGCTTTAATAATTCCCCTAACCATCCAATTAGAGTAATAATAAAGGCTTAATTACATATCCAGTTAATCATCAGATTTGTTCACTGAATGGTTTTAATTGGTAGATAGAGCTGTTACTCTATTCCAGTTTGAAAGCTATCACCCATTTTTGCTCACAGCTATATCCACCCAATTGTTTTTATGACAGGGACTTGACCAGCATTTATTAAGGTAATAAAAAGGCTCAGAAACAATGAGACATAACTACCCAGTGCTGTGGCAGCACCCTTTACCTCTGGGTGCCTGCATTCAAGCCAGGACCTCTCTTTACAGTACTCTGTACTGCTCATATTGAAGGAACTCCAAATAGCAAATGGCTGCTTCACAGGTTTCCAAAAATGAAGCTATTCTGTATTCTGCCCAGGTAGTTCCCTCAAAATGACTGTTAAAGACTCTGAGACCTGGAAGCCCCTTGGCTTTGTAGGATTCAATAATGCACCACCTAAGCCATTTTGAAACAGATACTTCAGTAGCCCTGAGTCTTTTCTTATTATGGAAACATATAAATTGGCTCATCCTGTAAAACCCTTCAGTTTTAAAAAATGTAAAACCTAATTGCCTTATGGACATTCAAAGAATGGAGGTGCTTCTCTGGGGAGATTTTGCACTGAACCAAAAGATGACAGAACTAGTTACTGATTAAAAAGAAAAGAAGAGTTAACCTCTTGATGCCAGTTGTCAGGATTTCCCCCACATACATTTCTGACTGGTTTAATTGCTACAATATTTCTGCAGCACACAGATATTCATTTTCTTTAGGGTTGAATGGGGTAACTGGTTACAGAAACCTCATTGTCCCAGTCATGTTCCCTTCATGCTTTCAAATCAAATGCCCTGTACAACTGCAAAATAATTTCCTTCCTTTAACAAGCCTTTCAGTATCCTGAGTTCAGAGGACTCATTTTCAATGTTGAGCTTTAGCTGACAATATCAACCTTCGTTGTATTTTATGAAAGTATCATTTGAAACTACCTTAGTTTTGCAGAGGGAGCCTTCCAGTCTGTCAAGAATAATTATTCTGCCCTTGCATAAATAATCTGTTATCAGAGGAGAAAAAAAATGGTGATATTTTTAGTAGGCTTTACACCCCAGGGAAGTAAATGGCACACAAAATGAACTTTGAAAATCTTGGTCTATAGAAAAAGGAGCAGTGTGTGACAGCAAGAAAGAAAAGTGAATTTCTGTGAATTAGCCCAGCTCATTATTCGTGCTGTACACACTTGCTGCCTCATGCTCCCTGCACTGTAGCTGGAATATAAACCACAACCCAGCAGCCGCCTGCCTGGCCCTCAGTGTCAGCTGCTGTGATTGGATATGTCCTCCAGCATGGCAGCTGGCAGCAAGGAGCTATGGGCTGGGTACAACTGCTCCTTCCAGTGCGTGGCACAAGACGCCTTCAAATGCATTTCAGTGGTTTAGGTTGAACAGACACTCCATTTCCCCTTGCAGCTCATTTGAGGAGGAGGAGTGATGTACATACAGATCAATGGCACTTTGACAAACTGTTTGCATAGCTGGATCCTTTAAAAAGAAAGCATAAAAGATTTCAGAAAATGCAGATGCCAAACCACGAGTATGAGAAATGGTCTTAGTTTAGCAGTCGTGTAGTCAGAGTCCTGGATTTCTGGCTGTTTGGTGCAGGAGCTGTAGATTTATTTAGTATGCATATTGCACATAAAGATTAAACAATGTCAGTGAGAGTGTAGCGTGTAACCTTTTGATTAACTTCTCTTCAGATAATTAATGTAGTTGTTCATAATGTGCATGTGTTCATGATACAAATCTAATACTTTCTGTAATCAAGGTTGGAAAACTCAAGGTCTTCCTGCTTGAGCCCTGAGGTGTTGTGTAATGTCCTCACGCAGCAATATGTAATATATTGGTATCACAACAGCATCTAGGTAACACCAAAGCTAGTAGCTACTAATCCTGGAAGCTTATAGTGAATTGACTCATATGGGATTCAGTCACTCTGGACCATCCCATCTTGCTTCCTTGTGCATCCCTGGCCTGTCCTTTAGCAGAGGAAAAGGAAAGGAGTGGCTGAGCAGAGCTCACCTATTCCTTGGCTGTTTTCAAGGCCAAGTGAGCCTTTTGGAGGTGCTCTGTTTAGTGTCTCCCCTTGCCTGCACTCATTCTTCTCCTGGCTGACTGCTGAGCTGTCTTCCTACCAAAGTGCCTCAACAGTGTTGTATGTTGTAGGCTCATGGCTTTGGATGAGTGTGGAAAGAGCAAGTTGTGTTGGGATAGGCAGACTTCATGTGAGGAAGGTGCAGAGCAGCCAGGTATCACTGCCATCATATGCCTTTACTGTCTATGCCATGGGAAGAACTTCTAGAGCAGATTTGGACTTTACAGTTACAGACAGCTTTGGGAAAGGAAGAGCCTGAGATGCCTATGCCCATCCATTGCCCTTGAAACCTTATTAACGACTTGCTCACAAAGATTAGTAGTATTGTGATGCACAATGACTCAGGTCCCAGGAGACATTCAAGTGCCCATTGCTTCTATACACTAATAGAATGTCATACACTATTTTCTTGTTTGCAGCAGCTGTAGATTATCTTGGGTTTCCTTCCACACAGTTAATGCATCTTCCTGTGTTTCAGCTGCTTGATGGCATCCTATTGAGGGGCAGTTGCAGACTAGGGCTGTTTGCCTGTTTGTGTGCTTACTTTCTCTCAGTACTGCAGGCCACAGAGACATAAGCCTCAAAGTCACTGAATTTTTTTGTTAGACATGACCTTAACTTAACAAAATGTTCCAAAAGTTGAAAGGGGTGAGTATGTATCCACCAAAGGTGATACTTTTTCTCATTGCATTTGAATGTCATTTTTTCAGAGGACACTAAGGACACTTTACAGTTATAGCCCTTCATTTTTTTTTTTTCCTGTAGAATAAAAGAACTAGAGGTAGTCTGTGATAAGGGGTATTTTTCAGAGAATCTTCCACCATTTCCTTAACAAGTGTGATTAGCCCCAACTTTACAATGCTTCTCATTTGTGAAAGGAACTTGAGAGAACTTCTTCATGAGGAGGCAATTCTTTCTAGGCTTACTGCTTTTCTGCACCACTCTGCCATAACTATTCTTGGACTCCACTGGAGTTAATGCAGTGCCTGTGTCTTGCCTTGGTGAAGGCCACTGCTGCCTTCTGAACTGTAGGACCTCCATCGTTGTTTTCAGACAAAACAGTTTTGTCTGCTTACATTTTTTATAGGGTTTTTAAAAATCAGGACCTTAGCAGTCCTCTGGTTATCTGTGCCTGACATACCTTGTTCACTATAATCAGGTTGAGATTCCTTTATCTGTCCCTGCCATTATGCAGTGTAACATGTTGCTTACAACCGTATCAGGAATCTTCCCGGTTTACGATGGTTCATTAAGTGCATACAATTAAGCATCTGTTCAAACTAAAATGTTAAACTTTATGGCGTTTGGGTTGACGATCAAGTATGTTCATTACAAATGCCACATTTCAGTACTTGCCTTTTTAATATTTTATTGCATTGTCTCGAAATTAGCTTTTTACCCTTTTTTTTTTCCTGCCCCTTTCAGATTCTGCCCCAAGAGAAATTATTTCTACAGCTTGTTCTTGCTTCTCCAGAAGCATTTCCAGTTCTGCCCTGGCCTGTCTCTGTGACCTGTCAATTCTTGTTTGTCTCCTCTGTAAATTATATGAACCTTGAGACATTTTCCTTTTCACATTTTACATCAAACATTAGTTCTTTCTCCTCCTTTATTTGGCTCCATTTAAAACTCTTAAGTGTTCACTTTTATTTTTTCACCCACCAGAGCGGTAATTAGTTCTTGGAAAGCTCATAGACCTGCAAACTGTACCCTTGCTATGTGAAGTTGTCTCGTGATCCTATTACTGTGTTTCTTCCTTTTCTCAGTGTGCATCCCTCTGCCTTCCTACTGCTTGTCATAGTCTTGTCAAGCATTCAAATGTAAGCTCTTTGGGGAAGGGCTTTATGTTTTAATATGTTTCTTTATAACTGCTGGTGCACTGTAAGAATAAATGAATGTTCAAGGTCAGTCTACTAAAGTTTATTTGATGTGCCAAAATTCTTCTCCTGCAACTTCGATCCAGAACAATGAGCAAATTCAAAGATTTATGTCCACCAGCCTTAACTGTCAAATTCCAAATGCAATGTAAAACTATCGCAACAGTGATGTAGCCTTTTCCTGGGGCTCTCCTAACCAAAGCGCCACTACAGCAGAGGATAACACATTTTCAGATGTATTTGAGTCATGAGTCTTACACTGAAGGCCACAGATGGGGCTAAGAATGGCTGTCTGGATCTGGCCTTATCTAGCAGGTCTCTGCAGACTTCAGAGAGAGAAGTAATGTCTTAGTCATGCAAACGTCACACAAATTTGTGGCAGGTTGCATGGGACCTATCAGTACTGGCTGGGACTATGCATAGGGTTGAGGAAGCATTGATATCAGTTTAAAAGCTCAAAGACGTATGTTATGGAAAATGGGAGTAATTGGATCTGATGACCACTTAGGCATACTCCAGTAATACAACAAAAACTACATTACAAAGATGTTCCTATTGGGCTGTATTGTGCCAGTCTGGAGCTTAAAAGAAAGGAATGGAGATTTTAAGTGTGATGTTACTTTCTGTCTGCTGGATCCAGGGGTTGAAGTCCAAAATAAATGAACTGTGGTAAGAACTGAAGGTATTCAGTAGGGTGAATTAATTCAAATTCTAAAGTTTCTTGAGAGCAGCTGTTTTGCTGCTAGTTTTGGTTTTGAACATAGGAACAATTAAATACTGGTTTTGTTTGGCTATCTCAATCTGCTGCTGTATTGTCTGTAGAGTAGTTTTGGTTCTCTTCCCCCTCCAAATCCATTCTAATAACAACCTATTAAATAAAATGGTGTTACTACTGAAGGGGACAATCATGGTAACCTTTTTTAAACCTCTGCCTGTGCTGAGGAGTTGAAATGTATGAGGGGAATTAGCCTCTCAAGGAATCCTACAGGAACTTGTGGACTTGTTTCTCATTTTAAATAATTCTTTTCCTTATCCTGGATCTCTTGGGGGAAACAGAATATTTGCCAAGTCACTGTTAGCACAGTTACCCTACAAAACTAGATACTGGCCATGTAGTGGAAGAGCCTGGAAGATTTGGTGAGCTGGGGTTAGTACTGTACATGATGGTGTTCATTACTGGTTCATGCAAGCCTCCATCTCTTCATTCCTCTTGCTCTTTACTTGGGTGAAAGTAGCTTTGTGCACAACTTCAGCCTGTTGGTGAGAGCTGGCTAAGCAGGAGGAAACTAATTTTCTTCCTCCCTTCTCTTATCTTTTGGCTTTGTAGACTTTAAACCCCTTCTTTTCTGTTTTGTTGCTCCTTATTTTTGCTTTTGACTCCTTCTACCCAGCTGTAGCTGTAGCCAGGCGTGGGACTGGGTGACATTTGTGTCAGACTATGCCTGCACAGCTGTCTGCCTCCTCTTCCTGGTGACTTGGGGTTGCTCTATTCCTCTGCCTGCCTTCTCCTCCCCATGGGGCTGCACAGCTGAGCATGCAGCCAGGGACAGGGGCACTGGGTTTGAGTGGCTGTCCAGGAGAGGTGGTTGATCTCTTTTCTAGCTCAGTAGTCAGAGAAGTCTCTTCAGCAAGTAGGAAATAAAGATGTCTAAAAGCAGGACAACTCTAGCAGTATTTTGCAAAGGGCACAAATTAGTAGACATTATAATGAAGTTGCTTTCCACAGTGTTTACGTTTTCCTAACTTTGTCAGAGATTTTTCTCTCAGAAATATGTTAATATGAAAGAAAATTTCATAATACCAGGGGAAAATGCAACATCCACTAAAAGAAAATATTGCAGAAGCAGGCTAATTTAAGTGCCTAATTATTTGGAATCTCAACTTTTCGATCTCCTTAGCAAGTGATGTCAACTGAAAATGGTGTGTTTTTCTCTTGAGTCTTCTTAGGACTGAGGGATTTTCAGTTCAGTCCTCTCTTTAGAGAATTGAACTGGCATCACGTGTGTCTTTTCGGGGCTGGCTTTTGTCACTGGATATTTGGTGATGTTGTAGGAAAGACTCTTTTCTGCATACAGGTTTTATTTAGAATCTGACAAGCCTTGAAAGCTAATCAATTACTGTCTGAAATTTCTCTCTCTGAAAAGATGATCTGGTGATTGTTTGTTGGAAAATAATGATGAAGTCCTACAGTAGTAGGCACCATGTGAATCAGGTAGGTGCTGCCAAACCGTGTAGTCAGAAGAGCTCTGTGTTGGAGATAGTTTTTACTGCAGAATTGGGATTAGCCTGTGCAGAAGCCAGGTCTGATAAGCCTCCTGGAGTCTTCAAAGATGAAATCACAGATTTTTTTTTTTTTTAATACATTGTTTATGGCTCTCAACTATCAAGAAAGACATGTATTTACATTCATTTTCATTTTAGTATTATATTCTCACCACTGTGGCTCAGCATCTGATAGACTTTCAGTCCAAATCTCCCATTTTGCAATTCTTGTCTCCTTTATTTGTCTGCCATTAAGGCATCTCCCTATCAAATAGATATTTGGGAGTCCCTTGTTGCTGCTTAACCTAAGTGCAAGATGGTTCTGATTGACATCAACCAGAGAGAACCCAGTGCTGCTTATATGGGCTGGGAGAACAGGCTAAAACCCTTCCTCACTCATAAAATCTGTCCTGAGAAATTTGAATAGCTAAAATGGAAGCTCAGTTATTTCTGTGGGAATTACTGCTCGTGTATAACTGGGGAGAGGGGAGAAAATAATGTAGCAAGGAGAGCCTTCAGAAAGAGAGAAAGTAGGTGATAAAAATAGGGCATTTCCCTGACTGAATTTCCAAGCTGTACAGCAAGAGGTTTCACTCCTCCTTTTTTGACCTTAAAAAAAAAAAGGGGGAGCGAGAGGAATGTTGGTACATCAAAACAATATTGGATGATTCCTAATAGATTTGAATAGCCACTCAAAAGGTGTTTTATTTTGCAGCTATTGATTACACTGGAACTGAATGCCATGTGTTTAAAGCATTTTAAGGTATGAAATACGATTGTCTCCATCACAGATGCTCTGAATCACAGAAATCATAGAATGGTAGGGGTTGGAAGAGACCTTTAGAGATCATCTAGCCCAACCCCCCAGCTCAAGCAGGTCCACCTACATCAGGTCACACAGGAACCTGTTCAGGTGGGTTTTGAAGACCTCCAGAGAAGGAGCCTCCACACCCTCCCTGGGCAGCCTGTGCCAGGGCTCCCTTATGTCAACAGTGAAATAGTTTTTTGTTATGTTTAAATGGAACTTTTTCTGTTCCAGCTTCTTTCCATCACTCCTTGTCCTGTCACTAGATACAACAGAAAAAAGTGATGCCCCAACCTTCTGACATCCACCATTTAGATATTTAAAAATATTAATAAGAAACTCCCAGAGTCTCCTCTTCTCCAGACTAAACATGGAAACTAGTTAGAAATCTGGCACTGTAATTCTCCAGCCATACAACCCCTCTTGCTACTAGCAACTTGATCTATACTGAGCATACAGTGTAATAATAACTCTGAGATTAATGTAGGTTTGCTTTTAAAAAAAAAAAAATCCATAAGCAGTTGAATTGGTAAATGACAGTTATGGATTTTTTTCATTACGTGAAAAGTGTGCAAATTTTCTGTGAAAATGAATGTGCATGGAGTAGGAATGTGTGTGACTGTACAACACGAGTTGTGTGTGTAACATGAAATTGTGACATGTCTGATGGTTTCAGCTATAAGTGAGCCCCATCTGGTGGCCATGTGGGGAAATAACCAGAGAAAAGTCACAAAAGACTCGGAATCTCTTTTCAAAAGATCCAAGATTTAACGACATAAACGATATTTATACATCTAGGTGTAATATAATCTCTAGACTTTAAAAAATACTGAGTTGTACAGTGCAAACTAATGGCTTTATCTCGGTGAAGAATGGAAAAGGTGGTTTTGGAAGGTTCACAAATAAGGGTGGTGGTTTTTTTCTGTGGAAACTGAATTTTAATCAAAATACTTGCTTCTGGTATACTGACTTTTTCACCTTTCTCATTCAAATAAGTGTCAACAATCCCCTCTGCTTAGAAAACCAATACTGAATTGGCTTTTGCTTGTGGGTTCAAACGCTTCCTGGAAGAACTTAATTCTCACAAGCTCCTGTGGTTTTGTTGTACACCATAGTAGCAGTGCACCAGCTAATGAGGACAAGAAGAGTGACTGGAGAGGTAGCACTGATAGACTGCATGCATATGAAATTCAAGTTAGGCATCTCCATTGCATTTCTCCTCTGGAGTTGTTCTAGGTGAGCTCAATGAGCTTGGCCTGTTCCTGGCTTAAACCAGCAGATGAGTGAGACTTGGGATGGGTAGAGGACTAAGTTGCAGGTTTGGAGTTCCTGTGTTCCAGCCTTGCCTGAACTTCTCTAGTGGTGGGTTAATCCTGGGTCAGGATAGTATTTATCTGAAAACTATCATTTTCAATTCTTTATTATTCTACAGGAAGGAGTTGAATCCTGATTCATTTCTCAAACTATCTGTACTTTATATTCTTCTTCAACTTTAGGCATTTATAGCCCTATACCTTTCTACAACTTTGTATTGCTCATATTTGCTAGTTCTACCTAACCTAAAACTGATTTGTGTTTTTGTAAATGTAATTTATGAGTTTCTCGTGCATACACTCAGCTGTTTGGTGAGCAGCCTGTTGTGTTGTGGTGAGTCGGAGTGCTCCTGCTCTGTGATGGTGTGTTCAACATGGGGATGAAGCCCAGGTACTGTTGGGGTCCCACAGGTACCGGTGTGAACCCCAGTTGCCCACTTTCTCCCTGCTGAATGTGCCATTACTCCATTCTCTCCCTTTCACCGGGTATTAGCTAAAGCCGCTTTCCTGTTTCTGTTTGTTCTAATATGGCATCATTGATTCTGTGGCTGAGTGTTGAATGTGGTTGAATTTTTGTTTTTTCTTTTGTATTTACCTCTGACATTTTAGGGAGAATTACAGGGAAAGAGATGTGACTGAATTCCTTTAGCAAGGAGAACATGGACATTGTATACTTGAGTGTACCATAATATGGATTTGGTGAAGTTTGCACAGTATGTAGTGTATATCAGTAATGTACCAGCTGCTCTTTTGCAGGTCTTCCATTACAGTTCTGTTAGCTCTAGCTAAATTACTTTCTTTTTGTTCTAGTTTTTTTTTTTTTTTAACGAACTGCATGGCTTTCAGCTTTACCTGTTAATTATAACACCAGCTTGAGGACCTCTTTTAGTACATGCTTTTCTTCTGAACAACTTGGAAAGGATTTTCTGTTTGAGGACATCTTAGAAGACTGAGAAATTGAGTTATGACTAAGTTAACCATGCATTTTACATCACCACTTGAACTAATATTTGGACCACTTTATGCTGTCTGGTGCTGTGAATTTGCTGTGAACCTCCACAGAGAAGCTGTTTGGTGAAGTGCCGTGGATGGGGATTTTATGTGATCCATCTTTTCCTTTCAGCACTATGTTCTTGTGCTGTGCCAATTGTGTAAACTTAACCCTTTTCCCACTTTGCTGGAGAGCTGGGGAGGATGTGATTTCCATTCTGACCAGGCCAGGTGAAATAATTTCACACTGCAATGCTTGACATTTCTTACAGGGATTAGTTTCTGTGCCAGTGTTTACCATTCTGTTTTGACCTGTTTCAACTGCAATGATTTACAAAGCATGCCTCTTAAATTGCAATGAAAATGAAAGTTTGTGTTGTTTATATAATGGAATTGCTGATGAACTGGTAATCACAGTGTCTGCAGCTGTTACACTGTGAGTAGCCAAAGCTGCTTTTCATTAAGATTTTAGGTCTCCAAACCAAAAATAACACCACTGTCTCTCTAGGGGTCAAAGTTGTCCATTTCTGGTTTAGACTTTAGTAAATGCATCAGTGGCATACTAGCTTTTAGTTTTGTTTTTGAGTTGCTACTGGTAGCTGTTGATAGTAGAGGTGCTCTTTATTGTAACAGCAATGCATTGTTTAATAATACACCACTATTCTATTTTGCCTTTAGTTTTAAAAATTTAATGTGGGTTTTGCTTTAATTTGTTTTTCCCTTCACACAATCCATACAAGAGACTGAATTTTGGAAGTGCTTTATGTCTGCGCTAGCTGGTTTGATGCAAAGACTCATCAAGTTCAGAAGTGATCCCACTCCTACTTTGAGTCACAGATTTTGAGATCTGTTCATCATTCTACTACGGAAACACCACAGAATCTGTCATCTGGTGCCTTATGAAGTCTGAATTTGTATCACTAAGTAAAATAAGAGCTGTGAAATGTCAGCTGCTTATAACCCATGATCAGGAGAAAAACTGAAAGTAGAAGAGGAAGGAAAACAGAGGAAACTAATGTTAACTTGCAGTGGTAACTGCTATGTATTTCAAGTACCATCAATAATGTTATGAGTGAGCAGTAGTAGGGTGGGTGCAATCGAGTCTAAGAGCAGCAATAATTAAATGATGAATGATACATTAGCAGGAAAAGGAGAGAAACGGAGATTTGGGAAATCTTACAAAAATATTTTAACTCAAAACACTGTTCCATCTCTGAGGCAGGATAAATTATCCTTTGGCAGAATACAATTTTTGAGAACAGTGGAAAATGTTATGGAAGCATTAACAGGCCACAAAATTCACTGATAGTTTATAGTGGACATAGAAGTTTGAATTAGGCACCTTCACACAGAATTAAGTCTTTGACTTAGAGGATTTTGACTAAGACCAGAACAAGTTTATAAAAACACTGACATTTTATGCAGCCATGTATGCAGGGAGATAGCTGAATTTGATAATTTGCCCACATGGAAATCCTTAGGCACTGGGGCATAATGATATAATGTAATTGCTAATCTCAATTGCTTTTAAGAGGCTACGATTCCCGAAGTTGTATTTGTTAGATCCTCTATATTTTGTTACTGTATTTTGATGGATGCACAGAGCAAATCGAACTGTACAAATGTACCCAGGGAAAAAGAAAGCTTTATAATATGATTTCAGTGTTAATTGATATAAAATACACTTTAGGTCCATGTAAGTAAGAAATAGAGATTGGCTGTGTGACATTTATGTACTGAAGAGTTTGTGTTATTTGATTTACATAATGCAGTACATCACTAGAGAGAGAAATTAGAGACCAGATCTTTATTTAAGTGGACCTGATTTCTAACCTAGGTTGTTTTTTGGTTTTTTTTTTTTCTGCCAGCTTGTCTGAATTCTGCAAGACAATTTTCATCAAAACTAGGTTCTGTGGCAAGATGCAAGTTTTGTTAAAGTTGAAAATCTCCACAAAACCATACATTTTAAACACTGTTGTCGTATTTTTTTCTGGAGGGGAAAAAAAAGTTTTAGACAAGTTCCACATTTTTTTCTGATTTTCAGTGTGTTGCAATTTCAAGAATTGATTTGCTTTCTTTAATATCATTTATATATTTTAGCAAGTATTTTAATGTAATATATTAATTTCTAGTACGCAGTAAATTTACATCTTCTTTTTTGATCAAATGTTAAAACCACTTACCGCATACAGAACCCCCCGATCTAGAAGTTTACAAGTGACAACAGATTCCTTTAAAGAGAAAATAAATATGAAACGGTATTTCAGGCCACAAAATGTGTGTCACCATTGCTGTCAATAGTAATAAAATTTTTCCAAAGAAGAAATTTTGAAAAAGAATAGTTTTGCAACTTCAGTATACCACACATACACATATTTCCCTATATTTATGGATAAAGACAAATGCTGAAAGTACATGTGAGCTAGAAGTTGTGGTACTGCTTTACTCAATATATTATTTTTAATTGAGTTTCTTAGCCTTTCCCATAAGTCAATTAATTTGATTACTTGGATATATATTGTAATTATAAAATATGGGAGTAATCTACTGCTGATACAAACATTGCATTAGCAGCAGGGCAAACCTGAATTAATAATCGTGTCCTTTGTGGGTTTTTGTTCTGGTGTGGTTTTTCTCTTCCTCTTGGTTATTATGTGGTCTATGTATTGTAATAACACATTTGGGCTCCAAGTGAAAATAGAGGGCTTCATCAGTTTCTTAGGACTAAAAAAGATAAGCAACGTCCAGATGGTGTAGTTAGTAACAATCTCTCCAAGATATTGCAGTGAGGAATGTTTTAGTGTCTTGGTGATGCTTGAAATGGATTTTCTATATGTCTTTTAACTTATGACTTGATTGTGATTTGATGTTTTTCAGACTGGGGTAACTGCATGACCTTTAATTAAATTACACCTAACTTCTACCTAAGTGAGCAGGGGGTTGCAGGGGGAGAAAAAGGTCTCTTTCTCAAGCCTGAGAGTCCTTGACCTCACCCACAAGAAAGATAAGCAGAGTAGATGATATGTCTTGAAAGAGCCGGGATTTCAGCTGAAAGAAATGGGCATCCTGGTGAGTTATCTAATGAATAAAATAGGTAGGAAAGTTGGAAAAAACATGTTTGTCTATTTCCTGGTGTCAGATGAAAATGCAGGGTATTTATATTCTGGAAACAATTAACCTGTAATATGTATAAATCTGTAGGAATTTTACCTCTTTTGTAAGGCTGATAAAAAACAACCCAAGTTTGCATCAGTTATTTGGTGTTATTCGCCTTGCACACCAACAGTCGTAGGAATATATCACTCACAAAGATTGTGAAATGTCAAATGGAATAAAACCACCATGACTATTCTTTTTCCTTAGTAATCTTGCTGCTTCTAAAATGAAAGCATATTCTGAACTTTGGTTAACAATTGCCAAGAGCAGCTAGCATCCATTTATGTCTATGTGGCTGACCTTTTTGGTCTTCTATGTGTTTTTGAAGATATTGCCCACTCTGAATGGCCAGAATGGAATCATTACAAGTCAGAAGGCTGGGATGTGTCATGGACAAGTTGAAGAAATGAGAATATAAATTGCGATAATTTAAGAATCATTTCAGTGTGACTGTTGGGAAGACTGACTGCTGCTTTTTAAAGTACTGAATTCTGAGGAGCCAAGAGAACTTTGGAGGTTGAAGGTCTAAGCATTAATTTGAACATTGATCTTGTGGTATATAAGAGTGTAATTTTTTGAAAAGGATTTTTTAATTGCATTTCAATAATGGCAAAAAGGCAGCAAATTCAGCAAGTCGTGTATGAGCAACCACCAGCCAACCTTCGGGTGGTTGGTACAACCTGACAGCCTGTTCGATATTTGCATGTCAGCATCTACAGCTTGAATTTATGAAAAGGGTGAGTAGAAAAACAAAGTCTCAATAAAATAAAATGCTGGGTCTAATTCTGAACAAATTTCTAAACTTACAGTATGGGATCTGTTGCATATCGGGTAACCAGAGTGAATCCAGGAGGTATTGTCTCAGCAAATGCATGGTGTGGCACCACACAAGTGTCTGGGTTAGTTCAGTTATCCTTAGAGGTCCCTCTTATGATTTGATGTTACTGATACAGCTGACCAATCTGTTCAGAGACAGAAATGAATGTAAAAGCAGATGAGTTGCTGCAACATCAAGCAGCTGGTCTGTAATCTGTGTTCATGGGGTATATGGAAAACTGTCTTATAAGTAATTCTAATTTTGGATAGTTATATCTCAGTCTAAATGAATGTGCTCCTTTTTTTAGTAATTATTGTAGTTCAAAAACCTGTTGAAAATTAATTTGCAAGAATATTGTTTTCCAAACATGTCTTTTATCAGCTTCTCATCTCAATTAAAGAAATTATTAGAGGACCCTGTAGTAATGGACTGAGGGCCAATCTCTCTTAAAAGAACAAAGTAATCAAGACTTTAGTTTCTTTCAAGAGTCAAAAGAGATGGGAATTTGTGATATACAGTTGACATAACTTCAGATAATTGAAAACTGCTAGTGGAAGAATTTAAAATCTAGAGTGCCATACTGGGCTTTGAGGAGAGAGCAGTCTCGATGTTGAGTTTGGATTCTCTCACATGGAAACAAATGTCTGCCTCAGCTCCTGACTCCTTACACAACTCCAGCAGTGTTAATATTGCTCTGAGATAGGTCCACATACCTGCATACACGGAAACACAATAAAATGTCTTGCAAATGGTTTGTAATTTTTAGTTGGCTTTTTCAAATGTAGTTGTCACTAAATGGTTTAATATTGCCTCATTAGAGATATTTCTTGAGTGGTGTGCTGTAGGCACACACATTCTTCTTTAATAATTTCAAGTTGATGGCTGCCTACAGCATGCTCAGCAGTATTTGGAGAAAAAGGTAACCAGTGAATATGCCTGATTTAAATTACTGGTGCTTGAAAATGCTAGATTATACTTTTATATTATTTTAATGAGTCATCAGATCACTAACAAACCCCCAACAGCCTGCATGTTTTACTAGCTGATTGAAAAAAAGAAACCCAACCAAACAACAAAAGGGGAACCGTTTTGTCAGGAAAGTATTTGCAATCTTCTTAAAAAAAATAAATCCATTATTTATTTCTAATAAACAAACTTTCTTGGCAGGTAAAACACCTGTATGGAGACTCTTTAGATTTCAATCCCTAGTGACAACACTATAGGGAAATATTCTCACTGTATCGTACCTGTGTCCCAAGAGCAGAGGGTACAAGTGAAGGCTGGACAACCACACAAAGCCAAAGCTGTCCCTCTATGGCACAATTGGAGCAAGAATTGTCAGTAACTAGGCCAGATCATCATCATGGCTTCTTAAGGTCCACGAGCTGGGAGCAATTGAGGAAATGCTTGGTCTGGGGGTTTTGGTTTAATCTTTAAATAAGCACATGTGCTTACTTCTTTCTCTCCCACCAGATGTTCTCTAGAGTTCCATTCTAACCTAAATTATTCAATGATTCCAAGAAGGTTTGAAGTACTCTCACTGAAAATGTGGGCATGTGTGTGCCATTGGAGATGAAATGACAGAACAAGGAGATCTAAATTACAGTTATTGATTGAAAGAAAAATTAGCACCCACTGCACCAATCCTCAACTGTTTTTTACTGGCAAAATACAGCTTTATCATATGTTCAAAATTCATTCACTGATGACTTAAATATTGTTGTAGCATGCTAAAGAATGGATAGATTCCTCTTTCAGTAGTGCTGAATTTGCTCCCAAAATTCAAGTTATCGGGAGTAAAATTAGCTGTGTGGTGTATATCATGTGGTTTGACATCAGTCTTAAAGACTTCTCTAGATTTATAATACCAAGCAGTAGGAATATGTACCAGTACTTCTTATAACAATTTCTCATTATCATTTATCATCATTTTGCAATGAAGTTGCTGAATGGAAGCAGCCACATATAGCTGTTGCCATTAAAAGATCATTTGCCAGCTGCAGCACATGGTGCTGTGTAGGTTGGTTTCCAGGCTAACTCTAGAAGCTAAATACAGTAGCTCATGTGATATTGTGTGCTCACTGTTGGGAGCTGGTGAGTTGTTAATGACATTTCTTATACCTATTTTTTTCATGATAAATCTTGGAGATGATCTTTTCTTCTGGAAACAATAGCCTAACCTGCAGCTCAGTAATTCCTAAGGTCTGATTGAAGCTAGGGTCTGTGGTTAGATTTGCCTTCATTGTGAGCACTTTCAGAGATGATCTTCCAGCTTTTGTCAGTTGGAGATGCAGGAAGTGGTTGATGCCTAGGAATCTAAGAAATTGACAGCTTCTCTCCTGTTTCTGATAATTTTTCCAAGGAAGAAAAAAATTGCTCTAGTCTCTTGGTTGAGTAAGCTACTGTTATCCATGTTAAAACTGTTTTATGCTGCTAACCATCCTGGAGGTGCTGGTCATTTGGGACACAATGTAAGAGTTGCTTTCTGAGACACTGGAATTTGTAGTTGAAACTCATGGTGTACAGGGGTTGGTTCTGTTGAGGGGTGTGAAAAAACACGGGATTAATATTGCTCTGTGTGTGTATGCGTAGAACAGAAACCTTAATATGTTTCTCAGCTGGTACTGTTTTCTGTTTTACTTCTATACTGTCTAAATCACTTGAAATTTGTGACTATTTATTTAGTCTTATAATCCCCTTGTGTGTAATTGAGTATCCCCATTTCACAGATAAGGTACTAATTGATTTCCTCGCATTATGCAGGGAATTTGTCAGAGCAGAGAGTTGAACACATGTCTCCAGAGCCTGAGATTCCCTCAGTACTTCCTGGGCCATATTCTTTTTCTGCGTTTCTCCGTTTCTCCCCATTTTGTTGCCAGCTTTGAGAAATTTGCCCTGTGCTGTAGAGGGTAGACTTAGATAGCCTCTGACTAGAGATGTCAATTTAGAAATGGGTCTTAAATAAAAATCCAATCGGGATGCACAGAGGATACCACTCCAAGGAGAAGGATGGGTAGTAATGGATGTCAAAGGCCAATGACATAGTTCTGCATCAGTTTGCATCACTTGCAGTTTGCATCTGTATCTGTGCTGTTAGGAAGCAGGATCATATAATAATAATAAAACAAAGACTTTTAATAATGGGTCAATGTTTTCACCTTAAAATGCTTGCTTGTTTTCTTACTGTCTTTTTTTTTCCAGAGCAACTACTGAAGGCAGACATATATGCTGTGACTGGTATTTGAAAAAACAAAACTGCTCTTTGTTAAAAGTTGCTGCTGACTTCTGTGGTTTTCTGTGCATATTGAAAACTTCTGGGGTTTGCTAAGTGTAAATGGTAATAGTGGCCACTGATACCATGTCCTGATAGATACCAGAACTACAGATTTTCTTCTACTGTTTTAGAAAAAGTTATTTTACTTTTACTTACTACCATTGAAATTAAAAAAGAAGTTGTAGGAAAGCAATTGCTACTACAGAAGCAATTCACGGAGAAAATTAGCATTACCAACCAAACTCTTGGAGATGCCATCTATGCTTTGCTTGCTGTAATCTTTATAATTTGGACTGTGTGATTTTTTTTTTTTTAAGGCTGTAATATTTCCTAATATTTTATTAGAAGTAATTATTTTAGAATTATAAAACATGTATGCTCTTTTTCCTAGGAGGCTAAAATGGCTACAGGTCTTTCAAGTTAAATACTGTACATAATTAGATAATTTAAAAAATGCATCTTATTTACCCAGAAGTGATTCCAATCTCTTGACAACACACAAATAAGGCAGATAATTTTTCCAGTGTGTATTTACAAAGCTGCCTAGCCTTTCAGTCAATATGTGGTATGCTAGCTTGCACAAATATATACTTTAGTTCATTCAAGCTGTAACTCACAGCATGCAAATAGGAGCTGGGAAGCCTTCACTGGAGCTGATACCGCTATGTATGTTCAATTATAAATGTAGAAAACAGTTTTTAAAACCCTCAAACATATCTGTATTAACAGCAGCTCAAATCCATTTTGTAATAACAGTGTACATGGGTGACACTGGAGCACAAATCCCACCTTTTAAGACTAATAGATCTCTGTAAAGGAACTCTATTCTGATTCCCTTTCTGAAGTAGGAGGTGATTATGTTGAAGAAGGCAGTGAGTCTTTCACAGGTTGGCATTTCAGGACCATCTGCCTATGGAGTTTTTACATGTATGTCAGTGCTGTAACTGAGAGGTCTGTTTTTCCAGGGATGCCAATCACTGTATATGAAATGTCCAACCATAATGAAGTTGAATGTAACCTTGACAGACAAGGTGTTATGAAGTGTTGGGGCTTTTGTTTTCTTCTGTATTTAAGTGTTATAACAGGACTCCAGTAAACCTGAAAGTGTCTTTCTAGAAAGTGGAGGAGGTTGATTCCTTCCTGTCCAGAGAAGAGCAGCTGATTTGTTGGGAAGCCATCACTTAATGTGCAAGAGCTGCAGTGACTTCTTTGTGGGTTACTGGAGTAAAAGGCATTTTCATTTACTCTTCTTGTTTTAACCCTTTGCACAATATTTGAAACTGCCACTGTAATTAACTTTTGCTGTGTTTTGCATATGTTCTATGGATTGCTTCCTTCTGCCACCAGCTGTGTCAGTCAGCCAAGCCACTTCAGAATCTTTTAAGTTGTTGTCACAGTCTCTGTGAGCTTTGGTTCTGCTAGATGCAGCTGCCTCTCTGCAGAATTCACTCTCTTTTTTGTTATGAGGCTTGTGAATTGCCACCATCACAATTTCAGGTGGATTAGAGGACAAGAAAATGTCCAGAGAACTTGAAACTGGAATTTGGCTATAAACTAGCACAAAACATGGAAGTGTTGAGGCAGCCTTTTTCCATGACAAAGAAAGTTTTCCTTGAAAAATGAAGGAGTCGTGTTTTTTACTGTTTCTGCACATGGATGTATCCTAGGAGTAGATATGCCACAGGAAGACTTGTTCTGTTAACTGAGACAAGCCTCTGAATTTTTCTTCTTCACTGAGCCAAGTGGATCAGTGGAAGTCAGATCACCACGTGTTCCAGCTAATATGTGGTTTGAGCTTTATTCACCCTTTGCAGAATGTGCAAAACCAGCCTTTATAACAGTATTCTGAGAAGGAGAAAAATCCCAGTGTAGTGAAGTGCAGCCGTGAAATGCAATGCTATTTCTCTGCTGGTGGAAGTGGTGCAAAGTTAATGAATGCTTTCGCTCTAAAATCACTCTGTATTAACAATCCTGCACTGGCAGGAAGAGCTGTGAGCCAGCACATAGACTGGATAGCCCACACCACGTGTGGCTCTATCCGTCCTGATGGACGATTGAGTGCTGCACAGATTCTGGGGTGGGGAGTGGTCTGTGGCTGATTAGAACTGTCTTGGATGCCTCAAGTGCAGCGTGTGCATGTGTGTGGGCAATATGCCCCGGTGTTGGTGGAAGGAGAGTGATTCCTCCTCCCTGCAGTGGGTTCATCTGGCACAGCGGAGGCTGGAGTGAAGAACTGTTCCCTGGAACCTACCCTGCGCTCCTGCTTCCTTAGCTCCAGGCCATTGCTCCTTGTCCTGCTATCTTCTGAGACTGGAGAATTCCCTTCCTTCATTTATATTATTACCTTGAAGGTATTTATAGACTGTGATTGAGGCCCCCTGAGTCTTCTCTCTTTGAGACTATGTAACTTTAGCTCCCACAGTCTCTCCTCACACATCTTACCCTCTAATTCCTCTATTGCCTCTTTGTATTTCTTCTAATATTTTAAACACTTTTCCTAAACTCCAAGCACCTGAGCAAGCTGTAGTGTACCACTAAGCAGGGCAATGCTATTAATGCCTACTTAATATTCACTTTCCCTGTAATTCATCCAAGACCAATACGAGCTTGTGTCCTTGCACATACTATTCTCCCATTTTGTCAACTGCTATCAAATATTACATCTTTTCTTCTGCCTTTGTGTGTATCTTCTACAATAGTGCTAGTGCTGTTTGGTTCTACTTTTATAGTTATAATTCATGCTTTATAGAATCACAGAATCATTTAGATTGGAAAAGACCTTTAAGATCATAGACTCCAGCTGTTAAGCCAGCACTGTCACCTCTACCACTAAACCTAAGTGCCACATCTACACATCTTTTAAATGCCTCCAGGGTTGGTGAATCAACTACTTCCTTGGGCAACCTGTTCCAACACTTGACAACTCTTTTGGAGAAGAATTTTTTCCATTGTGCAAATTGAGTCTATTTTGCTTTAAATATTTTTATTTCTTCCTGCTCTCAATTTGCTTTTATATTTCTGTTTGTTTTGTTGTTTGTTTGGGTTTTTTTTAATGTGACCATAGTGATCAGTGTTTTAGGCCATCTTGTACCTGCCTAAATGTGGACAATATGTAGGGTCCATCATGTCTACAGATATTGAAAGATGACTATGTAGTGACAAATTTATGTCATTTCTCAAAAGTGAAAAGTCGAGGGGCTGACATTGTTAAAAGCTACGCACAAAAGGCTGAATATAGAGGAATGTATCATCACTTTCTTAAATCTGTTAGGTCCTTTTTATCAGAAGCTGACAAGTTAATCTGAAGACTTGATTTTCCAGGATACTAGTAGTCTTAGAGTCTTGTTTCCAGGGGGATATTGAAATATATCGTAGTGATATTGAACACACTCAGCACCATGGATCAGATACTGTAGGAGAACTGACCTTGTAAGAGGAAGAATGGTGAGCACTGGTCTAGATCTTCTGTTGATATTTGGCAGGTTACCTAAAAGGACCTGCTCCATCCTGGTAATTAAAGAAAAAGAAAAAATTACAAGTCTGACTTAGTGAGAAAAGGAATTGAATTATTGGTAGCGTAGGAATAAAAGTGAGCTTTCTGATAACAGCAGATGTAGTGGATGTTTTATTATATTGAGTTGGGAAAAGGTGTCCTATTGACATATTGAGAGAAAACCTTAGGATCTTCAGAAATTTCAGGGCTGAAATTGCATGAAAATGGGTAAGAAAAAAATGGTTCAAAAAGAGCAGGGGTGTTCCCTTGGTAACTCTGAGAAAGGCTGTCAAGGTGCACATTCAAAAGATTGGTCACTTGATCTATCAGTGGAGAGCTGGGAGGCAGGGCCAGGGCATCCAGGGATCCTTCTCCCTCAAAGTGAAGAATACAGAAATTTGGTAATCATTAAATCATATTTTGATGACCAGATGCTTAGTTTCTGTCTTCTGAACTTTAAGTAGACACCTGCATGGAACAACATTCCAGCACGACAGAGGACAGCATTGGCTCTGGCTGCCACAGATCATCTCCAAAGACAATGGGAATGTGAATGAATGTTTATGGTGTCAGCTTTGCAGCTTCACCAGTCTGTTGGTCTGTTGTACTTAGATGCGAATCAGTTGGTAGAGTAGTAATTTAAATCACTGGATTAAAAAAAAATATATACTTCCACTAAATGCTTTTTTCACCTTACTATTTGTCTATCAGCATGAGATCATTATTTCCTGGCAAGGTTCTGTTCCATTGACATTATCTCTTAATTATATTAGAATGAAAGACAGAATAAAAACTAATATTTTACTGTTCAGGAATAATTTCTAAACCCATCATTTAGATTTAAAGGACTATGTCAATAAAGCAGAGGAAGGATGCTCTTCAGATTCGGTGTAATTGCTGTAATAAGGAAAATGGATTATGTCTCTTAATCTGGTGAATCGATCCTCACAGAAATGGTGTGGTATAATCTCCCCTGTCTAAACCTGCTCTTTCAGTTCACAGCCTCAGGAAGCTGACAAAGATGGGCAGATTGTCACTGAAGTGGTTTCACTGGAACCTCTCTGAGAGGAAATGTAATGGACTGACTTGGTTCACTTTGTTAGGTGTCACCTTCCATTCCTTTTCACTGCCAGTACAAGTTATAGTCACACAGAGCTTTGCTTTTTTGTTCTTTTTTTAAAGTTAACCATTTTTCAGCAGATTCTATTACAAACTAAATGTTTAAGAAAGTTGTTCCAAGGAATTTAAACATCAAAGAAGAATAAATTAGGACAAAATTTAGAATTAACTTCACCCATACCAAACAGTGGTATTGAATTCTTGGTGAAATTGCAGACCTTTTGTAGGTTTAACTGCTGGATGGTTGGGATGGAATTGATCATTCTCTTATTACTGTGTTTTAAATCCTGCTCACTATTGGCAGTGTCTGAATGGCAGCCACCCTTTTAATTGCTGTTGGGTAAAAATAGGAAGGAATTTGCATTCATTCCTCAGAAACAGCAAATGTTGCAAGGGTGCACTTGAATTGGGGCTGAGGGGAAATGTACTATCCAAGAACTGGTCATAGTTGAATAATTCAGAAAGAATTGAGTTTTGCCCATAAATTAATGCTGAACAACCTCTTTTATGTGTGAATAATACTGTGTTTTTATAGTTCCAAAACACTTCCTTTAAACTACAGACTTAATTCAGTTTACAGATTAAAAACCAGTTAATCATATGTCTTTCAGAACATTTAGTTTCCCAGATCAAATAATTTTTTTTCCCCCTCACAGGTTTAGTCTTAGATGTAAGGGACAGAATCCTCTAATCTGTCCTGTTAAAATAATATTTATAAGCTGTGCAGTGAACAAAGGACATAACTTTGGATTGTTCTCAATAAGTGAAGCTTTCATCTGCAGAGCTAACAATTTTTTTCCCCTCATACTTTTATGTAGAAGTACTTTCTTCCAAACTGTCTGCCACGTCCTGCTCTGGTCTGAAAAAAGGAATGAGGATAAAAAAGTTTTTTGTCACATCAGGGTTTTTTTTGTTTTGGGGTTGTTTTTTTCTTTTTGAGGGGGGAGAGGTGGTAGGGTTTTTTTAGTTTTGGTTTGGTTGGTTGGTTTTACATTTTGGATTTTTTGTGGGGTTTTTTTGGGGTTTTTTTTTTTTGAGAAACCATTTCTCAGAACAGCCACCACTCTGTTCCAACATTAATGGCTGCAGATCACTCATCCTGAACTAAGGGACACAGTTAATATTGTCTGTGAATCAAAAAATTTCATTTCCAGGATGATAAAGACTGTTTATAGATTGAAGGTTAAATTTGCAGTTTGGGTGTTTATAGTACTCGGATTTCTTATGGTTATTTCCAGCACTCTGATAATAATTTTACTCTAATGTTGATGCATCTTCACAGCTTGCTTATATCAGCCAAGGTAAGTAGAAGTGTAAGGCATATAATCCTTGTCAGAGACCAGCTCTTTCCAGGACGATGAAGGACAGGCGGACCACTGCTCTTAGGGCAAGTGACAGTTTATTGCTTCTTCTTATGCTCTTTTTATAGTCAGTACATATCGCAAAGGTCATCAGTATAGGTTAACAAACAATATGAGTACGTATATTTTCTATATGCTACAAATCAATCAAATGTTATCTACAAAATTTATGGTACTGTTTACTACATTTTTGTGATATATGTTCCGTGGCTACAAGACATCTGGTGTCCTTATCATTGTTGTGTATACAGGATGTTTTTGCTTAAGTTAGGGGCTTTGTTTAAGGAGCCAACCCTTTCAGGCAGGCTTCCTTAGAAAGGATTAACCCTTACCAGGCAAATCCTTTCGAGGGCCATTCTACCCTTTCAGGCAGATTGGTCTCATCATTTCACCCTTTTTTCTTTTTATTCAGTATGTATTGTAGCGGGAACGTGTTGTGTAGCCATTAATTGTAATTTTTTTGTTTTTATACTCGTTTGTTTTATCATATCATCAAATGTTATCTACAAAATTTATGGTACTGTTTACTACATTTTTGTGATATATGTTCCGTGGCTACAAGACATCTGGTGTCCTTATCATTGTTGTGTATACAGGATGTTTTTGCTTAAGTTAGGGGCTTTGTTTAAGGAGCCAACCCTTTCAGGCAGGCTTCCTTAGAAAGGATTAACCCTTACCAGGCAAATCCTTTCGAGGGCCATTCTACCCTTTCAGGCAGATTGGTCTCATCAAATCCTTATTGGTATGAATTTTAAATTGAATAGCAGAATAAATAGGCATTTAAAAGCTGCCTACTTTCCAGGTGTGCTGCTTTTTGCTTTACAGAAGGTGAGAAGATACACTGGATTTTATTTTATTTTTCTTTTTTAAAAAGAACCACTTACCTTTTGTGTTCATAAACAACCACAGGAGGTAAATGACTGAGAGTGGTGTTCTTTCCCAAGGGATGCAGATCTGTTACTTAAGGACACCAGGACTGAAGGTCTTAGAAACTCAAGAGCCCCATTAGATCCCTCTCCATCAAGATGAATGCAGTAGTCACAGGAGAAATTTAAGCTCGTTTTGTGATACCTTTCCCAAGAAGTTGGACAATGAGAAAGACATTTAGATGTGGAGGCAAATGAGGCAATTAATTCCAGTTTGTGCATGTTGGAAAGCCACTGTTCTTTTACTTGATGATGTGTGTGGAGAGGATACTATAATGGCTGTTTAGAAGCAAAGCAAACCTTTACGTTCTTCATGCTCTTCTCACGCAGCCTCCAGATCCCTGTGATTGTGAAATTACACCCAGTTTTCATGCACAAAATTTATCAAGTGTTTTAAACAGATGAAATCCTAGACATGCTATAGAAGTACAGTTAACAAACGTTACACAAAAAAGTGCATTTTGCTCTTTGCAATGTCACCTCCCTGTCTTTTAAAAACAAGCGAATGAATAATAGGCTTTGTAAAACCTTCCTGACCCTGCACAACTCCCATACATCCTCAGCCGTGAATGAAGTCATCACCATCTCAGAAACTCTTTTGGCTCAAGTCTTTTATTCTTCTGCATTTATTCTTTCATTTGGTTCACATTTTTCTCTGGAAATTTTATCCTTGCAAAAAATGAATCAAAAAAATAGAGCAACTGCCTAAAATTCACACCTTTGTCAAGCTTTAAGAGAAGACCGATATCTCTAGTTTTTACTTTCCTCAAATATGGGAAAACTATCCCTAAAGCTGTGGTGTCAGTGATACTTGAGTATTTGGAAGAGGGTGAAATACTCAGAGGCAGTTGTTGAAGAACCTTCTCTTTCAAAACAATAAATACACAAATTGTCGTGGTTTGTACTCTTCACAGGTTATGCCTGCTGGAGGCGACTCAGCTCTGACCTACAAATTACTGCTCATCCTTGACTTTTCTTTGAATTTAGGAACTGGGATAAAAGGAGGCATGATGGACATTCAGACTGGTTCCCAAGGAGAAGGTTTGTTTTAAGTGATGGCCTATGTGTTGCCATGCCATACTTGTGAAAACAGCATTTACTTACTATAGTCTGTCCTTAAAAACATAAACAAGGCAGCATTTTTTTCTTAAATGAAGATAAAGGTGAACATTTAGCTTGTTTTGCTAGGAATCATTTAATTTTGTATTCTGCAATTACTTGTGACAGTCTATGTATTTGTGAGAAAAATAAAGGTTTATCTATTTTTAGGTTTTTTTATTGAAACTATATTTTAGTTTAGTTTTTTAATTGAAGCCATAACCAGTGTGATTTCTATGGTTAAGACAATGTTGCGGCTAGTTAGATCTTCTATTAGATTTTATGTGTATGAGAAATTCGGGGGTTTTTTATTTCCCTCCTCTCTTTCTTTTTTTTTCCTCCTTTTTTAGATGTTGAAAAGATGAAGTACCGTTATTTTCCACTTCATGATTGGAATGACTCTCCATATCTTAGCTCTTTTACTGTCCAGCTGGCCTGTAACATCCCTAATTACAGTCTTCTAAGTTGTCTCAGCCAGATTTCATAAAGGTGAGAAGGATGCTAATTTCAAAGGTAATTGGTTTATTTTAGAGAGAATGATAGAAAGCTACAGAATTTAGAAGAAATAAACTGGTTTTTACTGTGTTGTGCCATGGAGCAATGTCCTGGCAACCAGACAATGTGTTAACTGAGCAGTTGCTCCTGTAGTGGGACAAGGCCAGCTTGCTCCAACTGCAGCAGCAATAGTTTAACCATGTTCAAGTGACCAGAACAGAGATATTAAATTGAGGGCAATTGTAAAACTGTTTACTATAGAAAAGCATTTTCAACAAGGGGAATTATTTAAGCAGCTGCATTTCTATTTCTGTTGCCTTGTAAAGGTTCCCAGCGTGTGTTTCCTACACTGAAAACTTGAGGGGCTATGAAAGCCTTCAGTGTAAGTACCGGATTCTAAACATTTTCTTCAAAATAAATTGATATTGCAAATACTTTTTCTACTTTGCATCCCTTTTGGAAACAAATTTATCACTGTTCATATGACCAGATAAAGGTATTATCCCCTTATATGAAGCTGAATCACTGCAAACCAGCATTTTGACTGAAGAATGTCTTCACTACCAGCATTTTGACTGAAGAATGTCTTCACTACCATGGTGTACATAGATTTGCCTTCCTACCTGTGGTTTGATGTTTAGAAAATAGCATGTGGCCACTGGTCGTAAAAGTGTCATTTTCTGTGTTTTTAGAGTCTTCTTTTCAGAGGGGTTTTAAAAATTGCACAAATGAGCAGGTACATACATTTTCAAGATGATTTGTATTTAATGTCTGCATGTTCAGAGCAGACTACAGATGACAAGCTTTGGAGACTTGTTAGAAATGTGATTGGGACCTAAGTACCAAAGTACAGCACAAGCAATGTTTGTGTCTGACTTGAGCCCCCATTGACAAGAGGAGAAAAAATAGCTAAACCACTAGGTGTAGAAGAGGTGTAGGAAGGTATTCCTCCCTTCTGAAAGCAAAACTTGCAGCTTCTTTCAGCATAGTCAGTGTTGCTCTTCTCTACGTTTGCATGTGTTCTGTGTTAGAACTTTAAATCACTTCTATTTCATCACTGTCAAGTGCTGCAATCACCACTTCAGTAACTAACATCCAAAAGCATAAATGAAGGGGCAGAAGAGATAGCGAGATGTGTGGGAAACCAGAGCAATTCTGGGGCAGACTGCAACAAGATGTGAGTTGCTCCTCAGTGGGTGCTTCCCCTGGACTCAGAGCCACACAGTTAATGACAGTGCGCAGTTTTGAGGAGAGGCTGGCTACTAGAGGTCACAAGGAGAAGGGAGGCATGGTAGTGGTGTTCACATGTGGTAGCTATTTGTGGAGAGAAATAAATGTGACTGTTTGAAGAACAGCTTTAAATTAAACCAATACATCTTTTGACACAGTAGAAAAATCGTTCCCCTACAACCATCTCTCAGAAGATGGAATGTCAGGAATAAAATACTTGTGCAAAAGTCTGGATTCACTAATCTGGGGCTCCCAGGGACTTCAGGTCATCTAATAGCTTGATGAAACAGTGTAGCTCAAAGGAAAGTGCTTCCGCTGGGATGTAGATATCAATAGCAATGAGCCTTTTCCCAGAGCTATTGGAAGAGGAATGAACTAATGGTTGTGGGATACAATGTACTGACAGCAGCTTTATGGGGCAGATGTGTGACTTTTTATGATTATACAATATGCCTAGATATCAGACCAGAGAGATTAAATAATGTATGTGTTATTAAGTGACAACTTAATGACACTGTTAGAGGAAGGCAGTATTTTTACAATATTGCATGGTATAGATTCTTTGTAACACTACACAAAAAGACCTGGGAGTAAATCTGTGCAGTTCTGGTTGAGGTGACCTTTAAGTGTAAGAGGGGATGAAGCCTGGGAAAATACACTGTAAACAAGCTTCAGCAGGAATATTTTTCTCCATGTTTGTCTTCTGATTTAAAGTAAAACCTTCTGTAAAAGCCATGTATGGGGGGAAAAAGAACCCCCAACAATGCAATTTCCCATGTCATTGACAGTTCACTGCCAGCAATACACATCAATGACTTGGCACCTCAATTTTCCCCTTTAGTTTGTAATTATAGTCTGTTTGAGTCCTATGGATCTGTTGGATATTTTGTATGCAGCTTCTCCTGGAGGGAAACAATTCTTTACTTTCAAGCAGTCACTGAGGAGGAGTGCAGTGTGTTGTGCCCAGAGGATGGGCATGAGCAAGGTGCTCCCTACAGCCTTCCTGTGCTTGAGAGAGCTGGAACTCTTTACCCTGTGTTCGTCCTGGCTTCCCACCAGAGCTGGGTAAGGGAGCCCACACTCTCCTCCCCTCCTTCCAGGCTCAGGATTTTGGTGTGGTTTAGAGGAGAGAGCATGGAGGCAAGCAGGGTTTGTTTAACAATCTGTCTTTTTATGCAATGAACTTGGATTTATTTACCTAGAAATTGGTGTGTATTATTACTTAGATGGCTCTACCTTTTCACTGAGAATTCAGTACAGCCATTAAGAGTTGTACCTGTGGTTAATGGCATGGAGAATTAGCAGGTGTTATGTTGTTGAACAGCTTATTTTGTTGGTAGAATTGTGGATGCATTTTTTTGATTTGCAGATGCAATTCACTTACCTTTAAAAAGTAAATCAGCGTTTGAAACTGCCACCTTCTCTGTGTACTGACACTGTGCACTGGACTCCAGCTGCTGGCACTGTAACAAACTATTTTACTTAATAACATTTCATGCTCTTTCCTGTGAAATTCAAAGGTTTGCTTTACAGTTTTCAGGCCTGGCGGCTGCTGTCATTCAACAAAATACCAGCATCTGTTGAATTTCTCGGAATCTGTCAAGTTGGGTGATGGTATTTTTAAGAATATGTACTCACTTCAATTCAGCCTTGAGTGTTTTGAATCCTTTTATGCACAGCCTCATTCAAACAATTTAAAGCTTGTACTGTATTGATTCAACAGAAGTTTTGTGATGGCATAAACAAAGAAAAGGATTGCATCTTTAGCATGGTGAAGAATGCTGTTCCCATGGCCTGTGTGTTCTAATGATGATTTGACTTTCTTGGAGTTTAGCTCTTGAGAATTTCTTGGAGCCTAAGTGATACAAAGTTTGCAACTTGCCTGTTGTAAGACTGAGTCTCATCAAGTCCAGTCTGAAATGAACTGTGGTTGGCCTTGTCTTCCTGTTTTGATAAATGAAAAAGCGTTTGCCAACTTTTTCATTGCAACTGTGTAAATTACCGAAATAGTAATTAGGCTGAGGTTGGATTCCATTCTCTGACTTATAGCATTGCCTCACAGAGAAGGCAGCAAGGGAATTATTTACCTTTTAATTGTAGTTCTCTGAAGGTAAGAGTCTCTGTGGATTGATGCTCAGGGGGTCTCAGCTGTTGTGACCTTGGGTACTGAATGACTAGATTAAATGGTAAAGTTTAGAACTGGTCATAATGAGTTAGTACAAGAAGATGCCTTGAGGGGTCTATATGGCATATCATAGCCCCTAACTCCCAAATCCTTTTCAGACTAATTATAATAATTAGAACTTAAATAGGAATAAAACCCCAGCTCTCAGGGGGAGGTAGGAGGATGAGTGTGGCTCTAATAGCGGACACCATGCTCGGAGAACTCAATTATAAGCAAGTAATTTCCTTCTCTCCAAAAGGTAATTGGCCTCTTCCACATCTCTGTTCTCATAGATGATGGGGGAGAATTGCATGGAGAGGGTGCTCAGCTGCCAATAGGAGACAGGACTGCTGGATATGAGTGGAAATGAAAACCAGCAATGGCCTTAATCTTCTTCTGGACTAAAAAGGAAATGTCCTGAACACTACAAAATGCCCGGTAGGATATGTATGGAGAAAAACATAGAAGTAAAGTAGATGGATGTATGAAAGCATATTGTTTTCATTGACCTGGAGGTGGATGACTTCCATACAGATCCAGAACAGGAGTGATTCTCAGAGCTTGCTGTTGCATCTCAGTATCCATTCCATTGTCAAGACCACCCCACCTCTGAGACTGCCAATAGTGGCCAGTTTGCTCAAATGTGGCAGCAAACTCACTATAAAAAGGATCTCTTAGGTTTTGCAGTTTGAACATGCACATTTAAATTACACTTTCATTACAGTTTTAGTTAAGGAGCTTCACTGTAAGGTATTTCTAGGGAAAGAAGCCTCAGGGGTAAATTTGTATGCCTCTCCACCTCCACTTCTTCATCCCCATGCCAGGCCACTCCGAGCAGCTCTCCAGCCCAGCAGACAGTACAGCTCCATGAGGATCTAAGTGAGTTGAGATTTTCAGACACAAAATGAAAAAAAATAGCCTTCTGATATTAATTCAGGTGTAAGAGTGGGTTCTGACTGGTGTTTTGGACACTCTCTCTGATATAGGAAATTTGATTTACTGGGAATGTTGAATGTAGGCCTGGGCTGCATCAGCTGGGGACAAAACCAGCTGAACAAATCTGTGACTAAAATTAGGAAATTGTCTCATGTCCTGTAGAGGGCAGGTTACTGGCCAGGTTGATATTTGTAATTTGACAGCATTCTAGAGCCTCTGAGATTTGCTTGCAGTTAGTAAAATGCATAAAGTTCCAGAGCAGAAACATGTGACTTTTAGTTTGGAAACATTTTGTAAGTGACTGACTGACTTCATCTGACAGTAGTCTCAGCACAGTTAGCAGTTGCTTACATGTCCTATTATTCCTTGCAGTGAGGGGGGGAAAAAAAAATCCCCTTCTTTTCCAAAGACATATCTTCATAGACTACCAGACTATCTTCACAGTCTCTGTGGTCTCCACTCTGAGAGTATTAAAACTCTAGATCTCAAAATCTCTACATTTGTAGAGACTCTTTTAGATGAGACGGCAGTCCTTCCAGCTGCTCCCAAATCACAAAGTTAGTGTTCAGGCCAATTTCTAACTGCAATGATGTTTAAAGACATATCTGAAAGATTACCCCAGGAACTTCCTTGCCTGGAAGATAAAACTGTTCTCAGATTCCCAGTAATGGGTAGAGAACTGCACAGTGCTGTGCACCTGCAATGGATGCCTTGTTGGTTTTAGCATCAAACATTGGCAAACTTTTAACTAACAAATCTCTAAATGGTGTTTTTAACCTCATTGGCATTCAGCATCTGTAAAAGCTATGGTTGCCATAGTAGCAAGCTGTTGCCTGAGTGACAGTGTTCTTATGATGTCATCAGAAAACAGCCTGTTCCCAGAAATACCTTGAACTCCATATATAAAAGTGCTGCCCTCAGTGTAGTTCAGTATGGAAACAACTAGAAATATCTGGTTTTATATTGTTATGAAATACCTCTTTTCTATGTTGTGGCACATCTTGACATCTGCAGTGGAATTTTAAAAGAAAACAAGAGAATTACTTTGAACTTTTAAAAAAAAGGATTATTATGTAAAGCGTATATCTGACAGTGACTGTTACATTAACCATAATCATTCCATGCCTGTCTGCTGTAGACTGCCTATTGTTTAACTGCAATGTTTTATTCTATGTTGTAAGGTTCATATGAGTTTCTTACCTCCACTCCTTAAAGAACCACAAATCTTAAACCTTAATGGTGGGTTATTCTTCTCTGTTCTCAGTACTTGTCAGAGAGTGCCCTTTTCCTTGACATACATTTCTGTATAGAAATAATGGACACTTTATGCATTCTCCCTTTTTACTAGTCCCCATTAAAAGGTGATAAGAAACAGCTCAGAGATGGAGTATCTGAGATGGTACATGCTGGTGTGGGAGTGGTAGCAGGAAAGTTGCTATCCTTCAGTCCTCCATACTGTGTGGTGAGTTTCTGCATGTCCTCATCTTGCACTAAAAAGTTTTGAGTGGAAGGAGTTGTGTGACTGCTCTTCCAGCTCTCTCCAGTGTGTTGCCATACATTCAGGAGCCTTTACACAGCCAATACACGTGTGCAGTGTGACCAAGGGGCTTCCCTGGAACATGAGTACATTGCCTGAGCCTGTTGCTCTCTGAGCTGTACTAGTGCTGCTGTGACAACAGGGCAGCAGATACTGGCACAGCTACTTGTCATGCCCTAAAACTCCCACTTTATCACTAGCCTGGCAGGTCAGTGTGTTCCGGGGCAGCTCAGAGCTCTCAAGGGGCCAAGTCCTCTCTGGCTAGCCTGGGGAATAGAGCATGACCCAGAAAATTCTTAGTCTCTCTGAAACTGCCTATACGTTGTCTCACCTGATCTAGGTGTCTGTCCTTATTTTGTGCCATCAAATGGCCACAGGCATCTTTTAATGTTTTGTTTAACTAGGTTTTCAACCAGGTTCAAAACACCAGCAGAAGATGCCTTGCCTGCTACCCACCTCATTGTGTGTTCTTGCTCTAATGTTGCATTTTTCCTGTCAATTTTAAACCCGAATGTGCTACTCAAGATATATTACATTTGTATTACTTCTGGTATATGCTCCAAAGATGTTGGAGTTTATTTTAAAATACACTTAAAATGGAGCTTTTTGAAGCCACCAGAGATTGAGCTACGTAGATGGAGAAATGTACAGTTGTAAGGGAATGTTTGTACCGTGGATCTCTCTCACTTTAAGTCAAACAAAATATTTTGCAAAATCTGTTGTATTTATTATCAGTCTTGCTGCCCTTTATAAAACAGAAAAGATGATTTGTCATAGTTAAAAATCAGTGTTTTGGGTTTTTTTAAATGGCTAGCTAATAACATCATGTACTGGTACTGAAGAATAAAAGTATTCTTCCGGCCTCTTCTTTTGTCAAAGAAAAAAAAGTTAATTGGCCTGATCTGCTTTTTAATAAGAGCATTTATTACCTATGGAGGCAAATAAGTTTGTTTAATTCCCATTTACTTTTATTCCCTTGGAAGAATAGATCATTTATATTTCATTTCATGTAGGACACTCTGGACTTGAGCTGTCTTGCAGCAGAGAGAGCTGGAGAATGGAGCAACAACTGTATTATTGAAGAGCTCCATAGCCACAGACTGGGAAAAGCATGATCGGATGTGATTTTCAGAACAGATGCCCAAGCAGAGTTGGCAGTTAATTAAAAGCACTATGTACTTAATGATTAACTAATCACAGCATGATGGCATTCAACGGAGATGCAAGAAACTTCTCTGCTGGATTCAACAGAGAAACTCCTAATGTCTGCCTTCAGGGTACCGTACTTACAGCCGTTTGCTTTTGCATTACCAGCAGAGACAACACAAGCAGTTAGTCTATCAAATTTCATTAAGCATTGCTTAGTTATAACTTAAAAAAACAGAAAACATGAGCTTAGTCAATACTCTATCAGCTATAAATATTGCACAGTTTGTCTTTAGCAATAGTATTCCACAGCTGTATTGTAAAACAAATGATTGCAAAGCACTTTGAACATTTAATCATGCTTCATGAGGGAGCAATATTATTATTTCCATTCTACCAATGAGTAAATAAGGGACAGAGACATTACATGACATAAATGATACGACTGTAAATAACAGTCTGGAAGATTCTGGATTTTCACCAACAGATGGTATTTATTTGCTTTGCAATAGAATTGTAAAATCATGCTTAGAATGCAACACCTATTAACATCATGATTTTCCTAACCTTTTCAGTATTTTTTTAAAATCTTACCCTCAAGTATGAATTTCTTTTGCCCAAGAACTGGCAATCTTTTTTGGCTGAATTTATGTTCAGCACCTAACACCATAACATCCTGTGGTGTTACAGCCCAATTAAATAATTACAGTTCTGCATTTCTGCATTTCATGGATTGTGTTCACAGAAAACCCAGTTACATGCAATATGTGGTGCAGAAAGCTGAGGCATTTTCAACCCAATTAGAAAGCAAATTTCTGGGAAATCTCTGGGGTGATTGCTTTCTTGTCACAATTCTACTTCATGGTGTGGGTGCAATCCAGATAATTAGAAAGGAGAATGACAGTGGATTTAAAAAAAAATACAGTTTGAATTGAGTGAAGATACTGAAGAGAACATTTTGAAATTGTTAGACACTGCCAAGGATAATTGCTCCAGTGTGAACATGTTTGGCAAAATAGAACGGCTACTTTTTCCTGCAGTGAAGTACTCTGCCTGCCTGTAAGGATGTCTGGGTCCTGCTCCTGCCTCACATAGTCTGCAAGTGCTAAAGCCTTGATCTTGCTTCTCAGATTTGCAGGTAGCAGTATCCAAGATGAGACGAGATGCTTGGGGTAGTTAAACACATACACTATCCACAAAGGATTCCTGGCTAGAGCAGCCAATGGCACTCAACACCAAGGCAAACTGAGGCATATTCTCTTAATACAGTTTGAATATGATTTTCCTTCTTGCAGTTAGGTCTAATTCATGGGAAAAAAAACATTCATTATGTCCATTGTCCCTATTGCCATGCCAGCTGGTGTACATGTACTGTGCTTCAGTGTGGAATTAGCTTTTCCCAAAGCAAAGCTTAAACCACCAGATTTTCTGTTTCAGGAGATGGATGGGACAAGACTGGCCAGTGTCTTTGCCATGACAGTGACCGCTCAGCGTGTGCTCCTGCCAAGCCAGACTGTGCCCCTCATCACCCTGATCATCCTCTCTGCTGCCTTTACCCAGTCCTGCTGCACCAGTTGACCACTCTCCAGCAAAACATATGAGCAGTGGGCTGTGGGCAAGGCACAGAAAATAAAAGGCTCAAATAGGGTTCCAGTCTCTTGATGTATGCCTAAAGCCAGGCTGTCCTACTCTGGATCCTCATGGCCCTGCTGTGGTGTTCTGGTGCTTCTGCAGGCAGGACAAGTTTGTTTTGCTCTGCATGCCACTTCATGTCTATTGGCATGTAACTCTACAGAGCTGAGACATCATCTCGGGGATTTTTGTGTGCTGAGTGGAAGACATGGACAAAAGCCTCAGGTTTTTTGGTCACTGCCCAGAAGCCTTAAAAGGTGACGCACTTGGAAAACCCTCTGATTTTCAAGTCTCTGATTGCACTGTTGGAGAAGATAATGAAAAGTCCCTAAACTAATGATGTTTACAGGATATTCATTGTGACAGTGAAGTTGTTTTAAGTCCCCCAGTCTCCTTTTGGAAGAGGAGAGGCCCTGGAGCTGCAAGGCCGTAGTATGACTATGGGGTTCAGGAGTGGGAATGCTGCTGGATTTCTACTGTGGTGTGTAGCAAGTGTCTGAATCTCCACATTGTGTCACTTCTTTACAAAAAGGGTACCAGCATGTAACTTTCTAGCTGTTCTCATCCAAATAATCAGAGAGGCTGTCTGTGTATTAATAAAGCAAAACAATAGTTTTAGTCAGTGAGTGACCAAGTTACAGGTAAGAAGGAAATAGAATTTAAGCACAAAATGATCTGACATTAGATCTTCTTTGCTGCTCTGAAGAGAAAATAGAGTAAACAAAAG
This sequence comes from Colius striatus, assembly GCF_028858725.1. Classification (NCBI taxonomy): domain Eukaryota; kingdom Metazoa; phylum Chordata; class Aves; order Coliiformes; family Coliidae; genus Colius; species Colius striatus. The sequence continues at coordinate 8,760,918 of NC_084772.1, forward strand.
TGGTGCTAAAGTGGATGTGTCTGGTGCTTTTGACATATAGAAGAATATAACGTCCTTGTTTTCAAGGTAGAAAAACAAAGAGAAGTAGTGCAACGTGAGCAAAGCATGAAGTGGCTCCTTTCCATGGTAACGTGTCGCATGAGTAACATCTTTTTGGTGCTAAGGCATGTAGGACACTCTTGAGACCCACAGGAAAAAACAACCAATCTTCAACTATCTTCTCTGGGATAAACAACCAAGCACATCACAGATGAGAGACACTTCAGATCGCATTTGGGTTGTGTGATGTTACTTGGCGTCATAGTGGACTTGTGCCAGCATCTCAGAACTTTCCATGGTCATCAGTGGTGCTTTTTACCTTTTTTTTCTTTTTTTAAATGACTCATAAAAACAAGATTACTTTTTAAGAGTATCCACTGAAGAGACCATAGTTTTAATGGGGAATTAGAATGCTAAAGCCCCTATTACAGTATCCTGGGTGTAGAAGAGGCTGACCATTCCCACAGGATGGTAATAGCTGAGAGCAATAGAAAAAGCCAAGAAAGGAAAATGTTTATCTTGTTTCACATTTCTCTGTATGCTTGTGTTTGGATTCTCTTTTATATTTTCAGTCACTTCAGGACAAAACCCTGGAAAACAGATGCCGAGAAACAACGAGACCAGAACTCTCACTTGTGGGACTGAAGCACTGAGATGCTCCGTGGAAGGAGCCAGCCCCAGTTACACTAGCTCACTATTGTGCCCTGATGTCTGCTGACATGGCAGTCATGGACCATCAGAGCAGGAGCAAAGTCCAACCAAGCTGTGACAATGTTTTCTGATGCCTTCCTTTGCTAACTACTTGACGTTGTCCCTTCAAAGAACAAGCTAGCAGGAGGAGAGGATCACAGAGAGAATGAGTGGTGTTCATGCTGATAGTTCAGTGTTTGTATGTACATCTGTCTGAGGGTGAGCTCTGCTCTTTCTCTGTCACTTCCTGAGACATAGCAGCTGGTTCATGCTCTGACAGGAGTATTAATGAAAAATCAATGCTTGCCAAATGGAGAAAGAAAAAAAGTCACCAAAGCAACAACAAAAGGGTGTTGAAGTCTTCAAACAATGGAGAATAAGCAAACTTGTGATAAGTGTTGACTATCTTTTTTTAAACGCCAGAGTCTCAGACAAAAAGATTGCTTGCAGTTAAATCACTGAGTTGGGGTACAGATAACTAATTTCCAACCCTGGTCAAGAAAAGTTGCTTTGGACAATGGTTAGAATGTGAAAAATCATTGAGATATGAGCTGTAACCTACACTCCTTACTCACTAAATTGTTTTTTTTTCATGCTGTGGACCATCCATGTAATATATTGACTGATAAAAATGATTTTTCATTACATTTGTCTTATTTTGTGTTACTCTGAGTTTATAAAAGTGTTATTTATTTTAACAGAAGAGGAATTTCTAGAATTATATAAGGACTGATGCATTTTGTGTAATACAAGATGATGATAAGAGTGTGTAAAGATCCTGGATCTTTATGGCATTTCGTATTGAGCAGACATTGCCCTCCTGTGAAAATTAGTGACAGCACTAACTCAATAAATTTTCCAAAGCCTATTCTTTATTATTTCCAGTTGTTTTAGGGATTATCTACTATTTGTTGAGACTAGCCCATAACTTGAAAAGCATGGTAGTGGGGTGGATCTTCTGTGAAGAAATATGTGTACTTTTCCCTTTGCCATGCGTAGTGCATTGTAGTTTTTCTGCCTTCCTTACAAAAGAAAAAGGATCATATTTTAGAATAGGTATGCATTAACTAATGAAAAATTTGAGAAAATGTGTCTCAGAGCAATACAATAGCACTCCCTCCTGCTTTTATACAATAAAAACATCTAAAAAGAGGGGCAGCAACTTGGAAAACAAACCCTGAGATCAGTCAATTGGTTCTGCTTTTTACCATATAAACTCCTATCTTAATTTTCAGCATACAGAATCTTAGAGGATGAATCGACCTTGTACAAACTTGGCCAACCTCAGCAATCTCCTGCCAGATGTGTGCTTCATTATTTAAGTGAAACCGTACTGTCAGGCTCCTTCTGAAATGAAGTGGACATGTCAATGCAGCGTCTGGTCCTCACATCCTTCGCTCCTGTAAGTAGAAAACACTGTGCAGAGAGCTGATTCCATGTACTCCAAGGAGACTCACATGGATTTGAAATGTTAATCGATGCAATTCAGAGCTCTCGGAAAAAGTTCTGTCCTGAAAGTGGTAGAACTTCAGAACTTTGGAACTAATTTATGTCTTCAGTCTAAATATGTTTATAATGTATTTCAAAGGTCAAGATTTCAGATATTTTGTTAGATCTAAGAACAGATAAGCCATAATTGTGTCCTTTTTTATACTACTTTTAAAATATATTTGATTTAGCCAAAACCAGTCTTTGCACACTTACAATTGCAAGAAATAGTATGCTATTGTATTCTAAATTAGACTTCTACCACTTTCATTCTGTGAGGTTTTTTTTGTTTGTTTGGGGAGGTGTTTTGTTGTTTGTTTGGAGGGTTTTGTGTTTTGTTTTTGTTTCAAAGAATTGGCATCACTGTCGTATTGGACAACTGTGAGATGCTGTCCTGGTGTGGAGAATAGAGCAAGTGAATGCCCAGAACTGTTCCTCCTTGCCCTTTGATCAGCAGGTTCAGGCTGAGGGACAGCATTACAGACCTGAGGTCACCTCAATAAGAGTAATATCCTGGTTAGGACAAAAGTGCTGCCCAGTTACAGAGGAGTCATGTGAAGCAATCCACCAATAGCTACTGAAAGGAACTGGATGGAGTGATCTTTGAAATTTGACACTTTCTGTTTCCACAGTGGGCAATGTAAATGGTACAACAGACTCTGAGATATCCACAAAGCAGCGTAAGTCATCAGAAACACCTTGGAAAACAGCTTGCTAGAGGAAGACAAGTAGAAATAGCTCAGCTGAGTCCATGCAGTGTAATTGTATGTACAGTTTAAAAAAAAAACAGTTTAGAAAACACACTGTGACTCTTGCAGAGAACAGGAGGTATTTCTAACAACACTTATTTTCCATCTAACTTGATTTTTGGTTAGTTTTCCTTTCTAAATAAATGCATGTACTTGCAGGCAACAGGATGGCAGCCCCTATCCTGACCCAGATGTCTCCTTTTTTAGGAGACAGCTCAAGAATTTCACACTTTGCCAAATTTAATTGAATTTTTTTTTTTAGTAAAGATTGCTTGCACAGTGTGGAAGCATTTGGTTTAAGCAGAGCCTGAAAGATTCTGAGCATTTAGAAGTGAGCAGCAGACCATGTCAAATTAAGACGGTTTTCTAAGCACAAGCAGTTTCTTTGATTTTCATTAATTTATTGCATATGTAATTATTTAAAGAATTACACATGGAACTAAAAGAAAATTCTCTGAATTCATGGGGAAAAAAAAACCTGTTTATGTTTAACAAGGATGTTAAGTGCTGTGAGAGCTGAATGAGAGCTCTTCTCTTGATGTGAGGGATATTTTATACATTCCTGTATGCATTACTTTACTCCAGTAACTAATGATATGTAACATTTTTGACATATCTTTCCTTGTACATTCAAAAAATCCATTCAGCCTTTATGCCAAACAGCTTCCATTGTAGCCTCCACTCCTGTCCATCTTTGTGTAGCTAGGATGGTTCTTCAGGTGCCTGATTCTATACTGCTATTGGATAAAACATTCTTACTTTATAGATCTGCATTCCAAATAGATGAATTAGTGGACAATGTCTGAGACATTTACTCAACAAGACTATGGAAACAAGTGCAGGGAAATGAATCAAAATTCATGGCTTCTTCCACTCAGTGCAAGGGTGCAAGCCCTTCTTCATTTTGGAGGAACATCTCCAACTTCTTATCAAAATCTACTACTCTTTTTTTTTTTTGCAAGTAATCTTATCATCCTAAGATAGTCTCATGGATATTCGTAAATCAGGTCTATTTTCAAAGCTATGGACATGCATGCACACTAAATGAGGTGCAGAAGAGCTGAGTTTCCCTTGGCCCTGGAGAGATCATCAAGATCTCCTCCTCAGAGACTGGAAACAGTGGAAGAGTGCTGGCCTCAGCTTACTATTCTAGTTTCTTTTTCTGGGCAAAAATCTCTATATAGACTGACAGTAACAGAATAAAAGAGAAATTATCAATAACGTTCAGCTTAGTTTCCCTTGCTGTTATTGAAGAAATACATGGTATTGCTTATAATACTAAAGAGCAGTCTGGAAATCCATGGAGAGCAAGGAAGCACTGCAGTCAACAAAAGTGACTGGTAAAAGGCTGAGAGCTTTCCCAGAGGTTTCCCATGTCATCTTTGAATTTGAACATGCTTTTCTTCCCCTTGGTAAAATGGATAGTCCTTCCTTAGCACATTGTAAAGGCAGAATGTGTTTCTCATGTATGGGTAAGTCTAAAATGTCTCTTGAACCCATTCTCAGTTGAGTAATGCTTTGTCCAGGTTTGCAAAAACCGTATAGCCAGAGTCAACTTGCCTAGTCTGATATCCCACTCTCTTAACTCCTTGTTTTGGGACTAGTTTAGCATTGTACTAATACAGCCGTGTTTCTTTCATTTACCTCAGACTGTGGACAGACCTGGCATGTGTCAGCAGTGAAGGTCAAATAGTTGTATCTTGTGAGGATGTGGCCACAGGAACTTCCAGAAGAACAGAGCAAGAAAACCACTACTCTCTGTGTGTACATCCATATCCAGAGGTGAGTCAGGCTACCTCATGTGAAGAAGGGAGCAAGAAGCATAAGTTACTTACCTTAATAGCACTGTCAAGAACTTGTAGTTTTCTTTCTTCAAAAGCATTTGAGAAACAGAGGGGACAGCTTAAGAAAGAAGTTGTTCTAATGGAAAGAATTGTGAAGGCAAGTCATCCTGATACTACACTTCAACTGTATGGCTATGGATTATTCCCCATCTGAGGCATACTCAGAGCTCTTTAAAAATCCAAGCACAAGATGTTTAGCTTAAAATTACTTAAGGATATTTTTTATTGCGTTTAAATATCTCTTTCCACAGTGTTAGTCTGGCCCCCAGTCTGTGCTGCTGGTGCACTGGTGCTGGAGTACATGGAGCAACTCTTCTTGTTTTACGGGAATCTGTTTGATGCAGGACCCAAATATTGGCAATTTTGAGAGTATGTTTTGCCATAGAAAGCTTTTTCTTTCTTGCTCACCCCCCACCCCACCCTGTTAATTCTGTTGCAGGTCAGTTAAAAAACAGTTGTTTGACACAGCAGCAAAACTCACATTTTGAACAGATCAATGGACAATAGTTTCAGACATAGTTTTACTGTAGCAATAGGCACTAAAATCAATCTTATGCTTATTTAATAGTTTGGAGGAAAATCCACCTGCACACAAAAGGAATTAGAAGTGGTTTGTTTGTTTAATAACCCCCAAAACCTATCTGAAGTAGTGCTGAGGTTTTATCTCTAGAAATTCCATTTATTCTGTATTACAGGTACCCAGTTGTTTCCAGGGCTGATCAAACTGTAGTTGCATCAATAAAGGGTGATACTTAACTCTAGTGGAATCCATCCGTTTAGAAATGTTATCACTTAACACTTCAGCAAATGAGTATTTAATAGTGCCTAGGTTGTACATGGGCTGTTCCCCAGAGCATTAAATTTCACCCTAAATGCAATGCAATCATAAGTATACTTTGAATAACAAGGTAATTGTGCATGAAAACTGTTAGTTAGGTATGCAAATAGCTTGCTGCCCTCTGGATCTGAGAGTTGTCTGGGCTGCTTCTGTTCAAAAAAGTATCCTTGTGGTTAATTGTCCTGATTGCCTCGTTTGAAATTCCTTTAACAAAATGTCTCAAAACTCCCATCAGTTTGTCTTTGTGAATTACATCCACTTATTGGCCTATTCTAAAGCACCATTTTCAGTTGAGGCATTTTTACAGCAGTGATCAATTTGCTTGAATTCAGCTTCCCACAGTTCTTAATCACCTTTGACAACTAATCATCTACACTCACATTGCATTCAGTCGCGTCAGCATATCTGTACATTGTACACTTTTGCAGCAGCTGTGCTGTTCCATCATCAGCGTTAGAAACAGTCCCCTGTGAAATGCATAGCATTGGTAGGGAAAAGATACTAGTGAAAAGCAGAAAGGGGATTGAGGATGTGTTGGCAAAAGCAACTCCACAGTAGGTTTGTTTTGTTTTGTAAATGTAGGATCTTTACTTGAAGAAAATTTTAGTCTTTTTTTAAAATGAAATATCTCTGGACAGGGCAGTTTAACGGTGGAAGAGAATTACAGCAGGAGGGCTTTGCTCGCATAGTGAGTGATTTTTGTTGATGAGAACTGGCCTGAAGTTTTTCTTAGGAGTCCAGCCTCATCTCAGAGTCCCTCTCTTGCAGAGCAGAGACAAATGTCTTTGGAATCCGTGTGCAGAGCAGAAAGTTTTTCCCGGCAAACTCTTGATTTCTCACTTCCAGGAGCCCCCTGGTGCCGAGCAGGGCAAAGAGCCCCTGTGTTAACAAGTCACAACAGCAATTTTGCAAGTTAAGCCCACCTTTTCTTTCTTCCAGTGTACAATGAGGACCTACAGAAGTCTCAATAAGGTTACTTTGCACAGGATAACTCTAAAGCCAGAATGCTATTAGGAAGATTAAAAGTATGTGACAATAAGGCATTGTTTTGTAAAAGTTTTCCTCAAGCCTGTTGCCTTTCCTGATGCTTTTAGATTCCTGTAGTAACCACTGTGGTTGCTGCGACTGAATCTACATGGCTGCAAACTTAAAATCAGAGCTTTAAAAATTTGTTTACCATCAAATACAGCAAGGAAAGAAATTTATCAGTCTTCTATGGTCACTGAAAGACAAGGAGCAAACCAAATTTTTTGTTCTAAGACACTTTGCCATTGCAATATTTGTCTGCTTTTTGAGGAGACCAGATTGATTTTGGAGTCATTAAAATGTGATCTCATCCTTCAGAAAGCACAGAGAAATTATAATCTTATATATGTCCCCCCTGTTGCTGCTATCAGGGAACACCATAGGTATAATTATGCTGTGGTAATAAATGGTACAAGACTATAGAAAGCTGGAATAGAACTAAACAAGAACAAAGAATGTATGAAGTGCATTGTCCTTCTTTATCTTTTGTGGCATTGTGAGGGAGGGCTTGTGTGATTAAAATGAAATGCTAAAACCACCATGAGAAAAACTTAGAACATCATTGTATTTGCAGGACATGATGACCGGTGTGTGCATGTGTGTATATAAAAACATTTCTCCTTTATACAGATTTTTACAGTTCTCATTAGAATAAGGGAGAAAAATAAGCATTAATATAGGAAGAAGAGAAAGGATACAACCTGAAATTCTATTCCATGCATGCTGCTATGTTTATTTTCACAAACTGGCATCTTCTGAGATATTTTATCAGATGGTCTTTGGCCAGTACCTCATCTATTGCATAAGTAGTATTTTTAAAAGTCAAGGGAAAAGTTGTGTTTTCTGTTATGTATTCCCCTCTTCTGCAGTCCTCTTTTTTCTGGACTCAATTGGCAGTAACTGCAGTGCTCAGAAACACAAAGTAAACTTGAGCTGTGCTTGCCCTTGAATGATCTCTGCTCTGTTCGAAGAAGGGTGATCAGAGCTTTGTTTCCCTGTGAGTGCAGTCTTCAACTTCATGTGAGACATGTTGAAGTGTAAAAGCCACAGGTGAATTTAATGTACATGAACCAACACATGATAGAATGGTCTCTTAGGAATTATTCACAACATCACAATTTCTTGTTGCATCTTTCATAGGTTTGTATTTGTTTTCTTTTTTTTTTCTGATAGGTTTAGCAGAAAAAAATGTGAAAAGAACTTTTCATCATTCCTGCTGCTGTTCCATAGTCTTTTAAATTATTTCTGCTTTAATTCAGTATATATTTATTGCTGCTCCTCAACTGTAGAATCTGTTTTTAAACACAAAATAATTCCTGCTTTTAATATATTACAAGTTGCAGTGCACCATCCTGTGATTTTCATTTTTATTGATTTCCCAAGCCCCCCACTCCCACTTCCCTGAAAATGACACTGATTTTTAATACCAATGATTTGATCAGATGAGCAGTTATCAGACATTTTTAATCTAATATTTTACCTATTTGCTTTGTTATGACGGAGATATAAAGCACAAATGCAGTAATCAAACAGGAAACAGGATTATTTAAGTATTTTTAGTTATTTAGGCATTTCAAATATTTACATGGGCTTTTAAAATTATTATTTAAGTGTAATTTGTTGCAAATGTCACCTGAGAGATTACCTGATGAATGTTGACTCCATTGAACTCATTCTGCTACACTGTTGGTCACTAAGGAGTGCTTTCAGTGGCCTGTCATTCTACAGGTATCAAAAGCAGTGGGAATCAAGCCTTTTGTTAGCACAAGAAGGCTTTATCACCCAAAAAAGTGTGTCATCTTTTCTGATTTATTTGTTCAGATTTTTTTACTTACTGCCTTCTGGGTCAAATGACAAGTATTTGGAAGCAGTGTAGCTTCAAAGCCCTCTGTTTTAAGGAATCTAATTATGTAGCACATCTTAGTAGAGAAATATTCCTGATCAAGAAAGTTTACTGCAACATGTTTCTCAAAGGATGAACCTACTGAATCTCTAAGGTGTTTTTCTGTACTAGCCCGATTCATCTAGTGAAAATGTTGGGAAGGCAAGTACAGCTATTAGGCCCAAAGGCAGAGGATGAAAGCAGAGAAATTGTCTGCTTCTGCTCCTCACCTCCTCTTTGGGAAACAGCTTTTGATTATCCAAAGGTAAAAAAAAAAAAAAAAAAAAGTAATATTTTAATTAACTTCTGATAAAGTGTGTAACTCAACACAGAGACCTGTACTCTGTGACATATTTCTTCCTAGCCTTACTCTAATACTTTCAACTGTCTCTGTTAAGGCAGATATGAATAGTGTTTTCTTCTAAAAATCAGTCTGCATTAGCAGCTGGCCTGGACTACTACTTTAGGAAAGCACAGATAGTTTAAATTTCTCAATGTTTTGCTTTAGAAATAAGACAGGGAAATAGTGGAAATTTTTCTTAGATGAGCATATGCCAGACCTGCTTGCTTTTGAAGAGCTGTGATTGTCAGAGGTCCAAAATGGGCCAAGTCAAATTAGTACTAATTAACACTTCAGCATCATTTGTGCTGTAAATACTGCATTCACCACAACTTACTACTGCCTCATTGTGGCAGCCTGTGAATAAATCCTCAAGTACCTAGCAGATGCTCAGATGTTTAGAGGACATAAACCATGCCACTAAGCAGATAGCATGATAGTCTACATTTATGAGAACATGATATGTTCAAAAAGAAAAATAACCCCCTTCCTGTTACCAAGGTGAAAGAGAACCATTAATACCGAGTCAGTATCTTCATATGCTATGGGGTTAATTACCTTAGTTTTGTACAGCATTGTTCAAAATTTCTCTTAATTCTATCCGGTAGTTGCATTATTAATCTGCTTTGTAAACTAGAAGATTTATTTATAAGAAAGGGCTTCTTCACACAGGCATCTGCCTGCCTGCTTGCCTGTTTCCCCTCTCCTATTTAGAAACCCGAGAGTGAAGGTGGCTGCCTCTGAAACAAATAATGCAGAGGGTCTCAACAAAGGAAGGGGCTGCACTGGCTCTTCTCTTGCAAAATTCAGCGGTGTTGTGCCTCAGCTGGATGAACAGCTGTGGCAACGGCCCCAAGCAGGTGGGGAAAGAGTGGGTACGGTGGCAGATGAGATAGAGCAGGAGAGCAAAGGCAGCATTTGGTTGAGCAGTTGGGTAGAGATGTATTTAAAGCAAGGGAGGGTCGGCAAGAGGATTTTGACAATGGGCAAAATGTGGAACAGAGCTAGTAGTGTGTCCCATGATGCTGACAAGATCACTGAGAGCCTGGCTGGAAGGAGTTGTGTAAGGACTCTTAAATACATTTGATCTGAGTAATGTTTCTAATGCTGATGAGAGTAGGCATGCTTTACAGGACTACTAGAAGCTTGTTTTTACATTTTAATCATACTAATCTTTTTGACAGCAAGAAAACAAAAGAACTGTCTCTGTGTCCTCTCTGAAAATGTGACTCAGAGAGAAACTTTGATTTTCTCTGGTTTAGAAACTTGGTAATGCCCAAATGTGTGTAAAAAAAACCTGCACAGAAACATAAACCCCAAACCTTGTTTAATGCATCATCATGAAGAACTGCCTGCACTTTTTTTAACTGAGTGCCTTATCCAAGGGGGTGAAACCTCTTGGTAGTAAAGGAAGAAAATTGCCTTGGAATGGATGATTTCATTGGTCATCCATCTACTGTGCTTTAAAGCAGTAAGTGGTCTTTCTGATGTCTCTTCCACCAAATATCAGTTCTCATTTTTAGACAGTCTGGCAGTTGTATACATTAGGGGATGCTGCTTAGAAGTAATAAAACATGCTATGGATGTGATGAAATAAAATTAATGTATAATGCCACAGAAGAAGCATATGTTGAATGCTTCTCCCAGGGCTAAGTAGGGTATTTAATCACCAAAGTTTTGGCCTTTTAAAATGCTTGATTACACACATTCAGGAGTCTTGGCCTCCAGGGCATTACACAGAGGTTTGGAAGGTTGGGGTTTGATCGGCAAACACTGCTGGTATCGATTTCTTCTGGTTTCACTAAACTAAAAAAAATTAAACAGCACTTTTCTGGTTTTATCATCTCTATTATGATAAGCACAGGAAAAAGACCTTTTTTTCCCTGGATTTCAGTTGTGAAAATATTATAAGGGATTACAATTCAAGATTCTATTTTCACTCGTCTTTACTATTATGAGTAGTGACATCTGCCTGCCTTAGAGTTTGAATTTAAAAAGGCATTGCTGTCTGGTTTGTTATTATTATTGCTCCTCCATTCTCATACAAGCTGTAAAACCATTTTAGCATAAATTCCTTACGTAAATGCTATTTTTAAGTGCTATTGGGGTTGAACACCAGTCATTAAATCCTTCTGAGCCGTAACAACCGGGAGAGTTTAATGGGGCCCCCATCAAAGATGAAAATAGAAGAAGATGGAAAGATGCTTCTGTGCATGCTACCTGCAGCCTGGAGGGGAATAGAGCAAGGAGGACCTCTATCATTTACTGTGCTTCTCTGTTGTAGGGAAAAAAAGAATTAAAACATATAACCTAAACCAAAGCCCAGTAAAGCCTGTGGGAGGCTTTCTGTTAACTTCAATGTGCACTAGATCTGGTTGATAGATTTCTAAAATATAAAGCATTTCACGTGGTGTGTTGAAGAGATTTTTCCATGCAATGGACACATATAATGAGATCTTTCATTCTTTCTCTTTCCCAGATTTGGCCTTGAAGAAAACACTAGAGCTGAATGTTCCTGTACTTAGGGCAGAGTTAGATTCTGACCTGAACATTGAGGACACAGTCCTTTTCTATTCTTGTTTGTTGCTACACATAAGTTCTTTCTCATGTGCTGCTCTGTTCTTGGTTATCTGCAGGGTAAAAGATGATGAACTAGAAACAGATTTGAACATGGAGACCTGGACAATGAAAGCAATAACTCTTCTATCAAGCCCATGAACATAGCTAGCTGCTTTTCTCCTGTAGCATGTCTGGTAGTTACAGATGTGTGGAGGGTTACCTTTACAGATAGATGTTGGCAAGTGTCTAGTTTTCTCTAAGAAGACTGAGCTGAGGAGCCCAAAACTGAGCACAGTACTAAAGTACTCTACTCACAAGGGTGGAGTAGAGGGGGAGGAGAATGTCCCTGGACCTGCTGCCCACACTCTTCTTGATGCATCCCAGGATGCCATTGGCACTCACAGGTCTCTCTCCTGGAGCTGCTCTCTGGCAGGTCAATCCCCAGACTGTCCTGATGCATGGGATTGTTACTCCCGAAGTGTAGGACTCTGCACTGTCCCTTGTTGAACTTCATGAGGTTCTTCTCTGCCCAACTCTCAAGACTGGAGTGACATTGGCCTTCCTCCAGTCCTCAGGTACCTCACCTGCTCTCCGTGTTAAAAAATGATGGAGAGCGGCTTAGCAACCACATCAGTCAGCTCCCTCAGAACTCTTGGATGCATCCCATTAGGACCCATTGACTTAGGAGTGTTTAGCTTGGCCAACAAGTCTTTAACCTCTTCCTCATCCACCAAGGGCGAGTCCTCTGTGGTCCAGAGTGTCCTACTATTCTTGCTGAACTGGCCTTCCCGAGGGCTGACCTTGGCTGTAAAGGCTTAGTTCTCATAGCTCACAAACTGTAAGCAGTACAATGGAGACTGTGTTTGCATTGTAGAGCCCTTTTTAATGTTCAATATCCCAAATTATTTTAGTGAGTAGATGTGTGAGTGCTGATAGAGCTTCACAGAACTGTAAATAGTCCATGAAGCCAATACCCTGGGGCAGCTCATTTGCCTAACAAAGAGCATGTGAAATACGCGACTGGTATAACACAGCACAAATATTTACTAATATCAGTTTTAGAGTTTACCTTTGAGTGGGAAAACATCTTTTTAACGATTAATCTTGCATGTGCCCAGCTATGCAATGCAGAATATGTTCATCAGAATCCTGTCATTAAGCCATGGATGCACATATACAGGTGTTTTGGACAGTGAACTAGTTAAAATGCATCCTACCGTGTTGTGCTGAGCACAGGAGAAAGAAAAGGTGTGGTTAGGATTTTGTATTGGAAATTAAAAATTTAGACACAATTCTGGCTTTTATACATTCGGCAATAATCAACAAGAGTCAGCTCAGAAAGGCATTTGAAGAGTTTACTGTGGCACTTTCAGGGTCTTGCTTAAACAGCAAAGCTGATATGTTTGGCAAGTGCTTATCAGCAGCTGGTAGCCATGAATATCTTTGTTGTACAGAAAAGCAGCAAGCTGTTTCTCATGGTTCTCAAAGCTGTGGGCTCCTGGGCAGTACTGTCAAGGTCTCTCATAGGAGAAGTGTTTGTGCTGTTGTGCCCCACACCAGGCTGTCGATGCCATTGCAGCTTTGGCACTGTGCTGCTGCTGTCACCAAAGCAAATCCACATGTCCACGGAAACAAAGGGCTACACAATGTGATTCCTGTTACTGTGTTGCATTGAGTGGTCACATTCTGCTTTTCACATACTGATTTAAACAGTTCTTCAGTTTCTTTGTTTCTTTGCAATAGAGAGAGATGAGTTTAGGAGGATGCAGATGAAAATAGTGCATGGAAAGAAATTTTCAATGAGGTCACTTTGTTGTTTCATCAGATGAGGGGGAGGTTAAGGACAGTCATTCAGGCTTGCTGAGAATGCAGATCGCTAGTAAAAGGTAGAGATTCTCAAAAATTCATCAGGCAGTTTATACCAGGAATGTCATGTTTTTCAAATACATTACTTGACAACTAATTTATTTTCCTTTTCTCCCACAGTTCAATAGATTAAAAAAAAAAAAAAGAAATCTGTTTCTAAGGAGGGTTTTGTTCTGCATTTTGTGAAGGCATTTACACTGACACAAAGAGTGTAACAGTACCAACATGTCATTATTCTGATTATTTTTTATCTGCTTTGCCCTGATGTGGATGACTATGCAATGTTTGAGACCATGGAAACTGGCTTCATTGTGTGTATGTGTGTTATGTGCTTTAAAGAAATGCTGTGTGTAGGCTCGCCTGCCCATATGGTGTGTTACAAGAACAGGGCTTTGTGGGTTTGGAAGTTTACCAAGTGCACTTAGAAAATTCCTTCGGTTGAGCCCGTTTGCTGTCCCAGTTCTTTCTCTTCTATTAACGGTTTGTTTAAACACCTAAAATATTTCATATTGCCGTGGATGTCATTTATACTTGGAGGTCATGGGAGTGATTGATGCTTTTTGTAACTGTGCTGTTGAGTTCTGCCTTTCCACCTTAGCAAGAACTCCGATGCAGCATCTAAGTCGAAGACCACAGAGATGTTCAGCCTTCCCTGAATTTATTGTTTACCACATAAAGCTGTCTGTGGGTTCCTGGAGTCATTTCCTGTGGGATAGCTGTGCACAAAATTCAAAGAAGAGTGTTCCAAAGGGGGAAAGAGAGCCATGGACTGAGGCAGCCATGGAAATGAAGTCAATGTGATTTAAAAGTACCACCGATTCACTTTCCTTCTCTGGGTCCCATAACAAATGTCACCAGCCCATCTATGGTCCCCTACTGTGATATATCCCTTGTATATCTTCTTTTTGCAGAAGTCTGAGTGTATTTGCAGAAAATTTCTATCAAAATAATGTGACAATCCAGGTATGTTTTAATTGTTCCTTCACCCAAGGCTGTTCATCATTACAAGGCTGAGAAGGCGTCATGCTGGGACAAGCACAGCTGTGGAGTGAAACCAAAAAACACAATGTGTTTGAGATGAATGGGAAGCAGCATTCATGAAAGGTCCTCTATTAAAATTAGAACTGGTAACAGCAAGGGCTTTGTTTAAAAAAAGGAGTGGAAAAGGAGGATAAGGGGGGAAAAAAGAGAGCAGGAGTATAAAGCCTCCTGCAGAATGGGTAGAAGGGGGAGATGGTTAAAGTGTTTTCAAAACTCTTCATAACCAGGGACACTGAAAGGAGGTTGGAGATGTGGAAGATCCTGTTCCACTGACAGGACCTACCACGTCCTGACAGCAGCCTGCAGAGGCCTGGCAATGCTGCACAAAGGCATTTCCAAATTCCCTACAATGCTTTTTGCCCCTGGAGTATGTAATTTAAGAACACAACTTTTTCTATATCCAGCTGCCATGTAACAGTACCAAGTTTTTTGATTTACGTATAAATCATAAATGGAAGTCAGGTGAATCTTAACAGTTAATGTATGGACTAATTAAAGAGAGGATGGATCTGCAGCATTGCAAAGTTCTAATGGGGTCAGGGCTGAAATGTTATGGTTTTGTATGGGAGATGTTATCTATTATAATTCCTCTTTATTGAAATATGAATCATGCAAGTCCTACCTTTGATTTGTTTCTTTATCTGCACTTTGTTGCCTTCATAGGTTATACAAAACACAGCAGGGGAGAGCCGTGAGACTATGTATCAAGCATTATAGTGCATTAGGGTAATCACTTCTCTCTCTAACACATCAGATGCTGTCATCAAGTTTTATGAGTACAGGTGTTATTTTTCTCAGAATCTCCTGAAACTATTCATCTTAATTAGCAGTAGTATAAGCTTCTTCATGAAGTTGGAATACATGTTATTATAAATAAATTCTGTGGTAAATGCAGCCACTTGTTATTTCTAAACAGAGTGATTAAAAAAAGTATGTTTCAGAAAGCTTTCTTTATAAAATTCATTTGAAACTGTTGCTGTAAGGTTAGAAGTTGCAATGTTTTCCTCTGAAGGAACTAGGTGGTGAACTCTGGTTTGTGGTTCAGAGGATAAGGGCTCTGTGCTCCAGGCAGACTCCTGGAATGGCTGATGTGATGTCAGTGTCCCAGGGACATGGGAGGCTGTTGGGCCCTTTGTTCTTCTTGATGTAATAGCACATGTTTTCATATCATCATGTGTGAATATGTAGGTATTTTTGTCTTTCGACCCTGATCCAAAAGAGCTTTTTAATGAGGGGATAGCAAATGCAAACCAAATTGTGTTATTAAATACCACAATTTCAAAAGACAAACAATACTATGAGATAATCCAGCTGCTGAACAGGTTTCTTAAGCATAAGCTCAGCTGTTGCTCACTGAATTTTCAAAGTAAACCAAAATATGGGCTGAATAGTCCCTGTTCCCATGGTGGTAAACTGGCCCACCAGTTCACAAGCAGCAGCTCCCCAGCAAGATGGCACTGGTGTTGAGGACGTTGTTCCACACAGTGTTATTTCTAGTTCCAGTCTTTTGCTTCTGTTTTTCTTAAAGAGGTTGATGAATAGAAGACCCTGAATGAAGTGGTTTGGCATTTGTTTTCTGATGTGGCAAACAACAAATGTTACAATGTTGTATTGTCACAGCTGTGTTCAAGGCCTCCTTATTCATCAGCAGCCTTAAAGTAGCTGTGCCCTGTCGTTCTGAAACACTGTACATTTTTTTTTGCATCAGTTGTGAAGTAGAATTTGACAAGAGAAGTGCTCGTAGAGTACAAGCAATAAGAGACATCTTGTACATTTGAATAGGACATTTAGAGAATATTTTTACCATCACCATTTTTTGCCATGGGGTGGTTCACCCTCTCAGCTCTCAGCACTGTTCCAAACAGCAGTGGTATCCTTGTGAGGTTTGCCTTTGAGTGTGTGTATCCCCTTCACCCCTAAATTCTTTGCAGCCTTTTGCTGGGTACTGTGTGGCATCTTGTGTTGAAGACTAAAGGTGTCTTATGGTGCTGATTGTCTGAAGAGCAGGAGCTGGTTTGGCACTGTGAGACCTCAGAAGATCATCGGCCCGGCTCTCACTGGGCCCAGGCAGGAGTCAGCAAAAGCACTGGGCTTGCACTCCTACTCATAGATCATGTCATGCTGGGGGTAGCTCACATGCAGCATGGCTCTTCATGATGTTGTCTGAGCACCCTGCACTTCCATTTTCTGTTTAACTGGTGATCCTGTTGAAGCAGCATGTTTTTGCCCACATATTGCTTTCTTACCATGATGAAAAGATATCAGAACTCTCAGAGAGAAAAGCGCATTGAGTTATTTTCCCCTGATGATGTTTTGTTTTCTAGTGTTGGATTGAGTGGGTGAATTTGGGTGTCAAAACATGTATCTCAAGTTCTGTAAAGGTGAGAAAATGTGTTTGTGTATATGCAGTAAGCATCACAGCTTTGTGCAGATTGTAATTACTCTATATGGAGCCTGGGCAAGAGAGGTTATAGTAAGTGTTGGCATTTATGGAGAAGCAGTTTGTCTATTCATGTCACTCAGTGCAACAGCTGCATCTGAAATTTGTTGCCCTTTGCTTGTAGACTGATCCTGGTATTTGAAATACTTTGAGTGTTTCACTGTTCAGGTGTCCAAAATTTGAAACAAAATCAATTATAACTGCTATAGGCAGGAGGGTTTATGGTCGTAATGTTCCAATGACAGTGTCAAGGGAAAGCATCAGGAACTTTCAGCTAATGTTTATTTGCAGCCGTTTCTACATAGTCTTAAAATAACGGTAATTGGTGCAGAAAAAGCATGTACAGCACGATCTCTGCCCCTACAGGAAAGTAACTATATAGATAGATAATACAATGGGAATAGAAAAAAAGAAAGATGTGATATAAAAATGCAAGTCATGTTTTAGATGGAAGATAGTTGGTTTCGCTGCACTGGCTTCTAATGGCAATCTCTTTGCAGGATACTTCAAAAGTGATGGATTGAGGCACACACATAATGACCTGTTCCAGGCAGAAACTGAGACAGCCTCAAAGGGAGTTGCCAACCAGATCTATAGAATGAGACATGTGAGTGTATACAAAAGCAGTGTTGGTACAATTTTGCACGTCTATCTTCCTGCCAAAAAGTGAAGGAAAAAAACCCCAAACAGCCAAGACTGCACATTTGGGAGGATTAACCATGTGAGGTTTTTCTTTTATCATCAACAGGAATAATGTTCACTTTGTTTCTGTTTTACAGGGACACCCACATAGCCTTTAAAAAGCATAACTAAACTGGAGTCCACACAGGCTGTGGGTCTGTGCAACAGCTGTTCACATGACAGTGTATTTTATCAGTGCACATTTAATCATTTTTTCATGAGTAACTGTCTCAATCTATCAAAAATATTTGTAAATGGATTCAGTTTCCAGTGAAATGTGCTTTCACTAGCACAACAGTGAGACAGGGAAGACTTATGCCCAGTGGGAAGAAAAAAAGCAAACTTGTTTTCCATTGCAGGTTGAAGAGCTCAGTCCTAAGGCATTTGCCTTGTCTATTGTGTGAAGCCAGTACTTCCACTTAGCAGCTACCTCATTTCTGGGAGGAGATGTTTCATTTTATATGACAGATTTCTCCACGACTGAACAAGCACAAGCAAAATGGTAGGTGACAGAGGACAGCTCTGTATTTCATTAGAGGAGAAACTCACTTGGAGAGGGGGGATATTTGGGATTTGCTCCTCGTTTCATCCCTAATTCACTGTGTCTTTCTCTTGTTTTCCTCTTCTCTATAATGGGTTAATGCTTTCTTCCTGTATCTTGGAAATCTCCATAGTCTGACAGTGCCTGAGGGCTGTGTGACAACTTACTATAATAATTAAACAGATGAGCTGGTAACCCCTTCCCCTCAGTTCTCTGGCAAATTCAGTGTCTGTGTTAGCCCAGCCTTCTTGTGACTGACCCTCTGAGTGCACAGGTGTGGGAAGAAGATCACTTAAGCCTCTTGGCTTTCCAAAGCCATCACTGCCCTTTATGTGAGATAACACAGATCCCTGGGAGACAGGGAGGAACAGGATGTCCCTGAGAAAATGGTGATGAAGGCAGGTATCATGATGCATAATTGCTCTCCAGAACTGGAGACTGTGCATTAAACAACTGGAGGAAGTTGGTTAATGCACAGGATGTGGAATCACTTTAAAAAGTGAAAATGTACAGATATGCCAGCATTGCCACCAACATGGTCTCAAAAGCTGGTCTAACATGAGCTGCCCTTGGGCTACTACCGCAGCTTTTGTACCTGCAGTCATACCACAACTGTAGAAACACACATGCTTTGATTGTACCCTGAAGGAAATAAGCCTTACAACTCATATCAATATATTGAACTTCAACTCTGTTGTATAAACCAGAAAATCCAGATGTCAAGTCTGTTTTTAAGCCCTAATCTGTAGTAATGAAAGTGAGCGTTTGACGTGTTTGCTAGAGCAAGGGGATTTCTATGTGCACAGACCTGAGGCCTTACAGGAGGGCTTGCAGAGTGAAGAAGCTGGTCGTGTTAGATGTGTAACTCCATGGATGTGTTAGTCTGGGCAGAAGCTGCTTGCAGGGTGACTAGAGCAAAGAATGTCATTGGCTCACACACAGGCAATACCAAGCGTTGACCACGCTGTCTGTTTTGGCATGGACCTGTACCTGCCCTTTCTGCCTCTGAATTAGGTTACAGCTAAGCTGGGCAAACCTTGTTACAAAGCAAAACAGTTGTCAACCATCCTGTCTTGGCTGAGACTGTTGTGGATGCTTCCCACCTGGGATCACTGCTGCCCTTGATGTGTCCATCTGTGACTTAAGGTAGGCTCCAGAGCTGGTCCAGGCCAGTGGGCACCGTTCCCTGCTGCAGAGGGGCAGACACTGTCACAGTGCCTCTGCACTGAGACAAGGGCTTCCAGTCAGGTTAGTTTAGCTTTGACCACTGATGGAAAGGAGAAGTGGGGAAACACTCCTAAAGGCAGATACTTGTTTCTTCTGCAAGACAAGACCATACCACCTCCTAGCTGGGATAAATGCACTTCTGCTTTTTGCAAACTTATACCCCTCTAGTATGACCTAGACAACAAAATGTGCAGTTCTTCAGATGTTCTTGTCTTTCCCTCAGACACTGTCCCAAATATTAAAATCTCATGCATTTTACACCAAAATCATGCAGTCTCTTGATGTCAGAGTTGTGTGCAAGGGTCTTCAGTATAAAAGAGAGTCAGACCACTGATTATTTTGCTGTGTCTCTAGCATTCTGGACTCCACGCTCATTGGTTAAGTGTCCAGATGTCCTGAAGTTGTTGCATACAGCTGGACAATAAACTATCTGCTACAGAGAAATAGCAAAGGCCTTCCTGCTTTATTAGGGTAAAACTGACAGTTTTATTGACTGGCTTTTTGCCTTGATCATATTTACAGTGTTACACTCGACCTATTTAAATCATTTCAGTAGCAAGCTGGGTACTGTCTGGAAGCAGTTCTGCTTCCAGCCTGAAGAATAGGTAGCTGTTTAATGGATACAATGAACTGTCATAGCCACATTTTAATATGAAAAATAATTATTCCTCTGTAACAGCTGACAGTTTGTTTTGCTGTAGGCAAAATAGAGCTTTGATAGAGTACATTGCCAAAATGAACCCAACTAGTCTGAGAAACACACAGCACAAGCAAATCAGTGCTTTTACTACCTGTGTACAAGACATGACTTTGTGTTTTTATACATAAAAAAATCTACTACAGATGTTGTTATAAACACAAGTTAAATAACCCGCCCCCCCCAAACAAACAGAAGCAAACAACAAAGCCAAGAGCAAGTATCAGCCCACATCAAATGCATCAAGCAGTTGATAAATGAAGGATCCCTGCAGCCCCATCTGAGGGGCTGTTTCTCAGGCTGGGGTCTATGTGCCACTGCTGCTCTGAGAGATATCAGGAGGTCTTCTGTCAAACAGCAAAGAGAAAAAAGCCTCTCCCCTTAAAAAGCCTATATGCATTCCCATGAATGCAAGCAAGCAATGTGCGTGTGTGCACATGTGAAATTAACAGTGTATGTATCTTAATTGGTTGTAAATGAAATTGTTATATCAGCTTGACAGAACATGATCTTAGGAAGATAATGTATTCCTTTAAAGTCACACTTCATAAATATTGTAGGAAGCACAGCTACGCTGCTGTTAGTGTGCTGTCCTGGTGTGCTGCCACACACAAACCTCAATGCTGCCGGCCCCAGGATGCAACCAAAGAGCAAACCGGGAGCAACTCGACAGCCCCCACTTTAGTGTTTACAGCCATGGCTGCACTTAATCATAGTCGTATCAAAGGGCTTTTTCCGTTGTTGGTTTTATTCTTTGCCACTAATGCAGAGAAAGTCAAGCTTTTAGAAGCAGTCTCCTGGCAAATGTCACGTAAATGTTACCGACCCGCGGAGGCAGCCGGAGCTCTGCAGAGAGCGCAGCCGGATCAGCCTGGCCGACCAGCCCGCGGCCGCGACGGGCAGGGCAAGGCCGGCACGAAAGCTCTGGACTGAAGTCTCTCGATAACACCGAGTTATCGAGAGCTTCGCCGGCCGAGGCTGCCAGGCCGATGTGGTTTGTCCGTGCGGGTTTCCCGGAGGGTGCTATGCCGGCGCGGGGCAGCAGATGGCGATAGTGCTGCAGGAACGGCCGGGCGCTGGAAACGCTCCGACGGCTCCTATGGCATCGGCTCACGGAGTCGCAGAATGGTCGGGATTGGAAGGGACTTCCAGAAATTATCCAGTCCAGTCCCCTGCTAAAGCAGGTTCACCTCGATCAGAGGGCACAGGACCTCGTCCAGGCGGGTTTGGAAGCCCACCAAAGAATGGGACTCCACACTATTGATTTAACAAAAAGAGGGAGGAGAAATGGAGAGTATTTCCAGGGACTCAATTCTCTGAATGTTAGACTTAACATCGTTTAGGGAAAAAGAAAGTGGTATACATCAAGTACTTCCACTCGAAAATGTATTCAGTAGCAGACTGTGTCTAACAATTTGATTAAGTATACCATAGGGCTATGCCCAAAGTGCACTGCTCTCTTTGTTTTCAAATGACTTATTTAAGTAAGTGAAAACCAAAACAATCCAACAATGTCAGCCAAAACCCCAAATCTAAGAAGGTGTGTATGAGTATGCTGGAAGATCCAGGGATGTCTCCATCCTCACCCAACTGAGAGAGTGCTGTAGAAAAGGGTGTACATACATGATGATGAGCACTGCTAAGTAGGGATGTAAATGAAATAGTTTCAGAAGAAAAGATAAGTGTGGAAAGAGGAAGAGGTTTGGTGACACATTTGAATACTCAGAATATGTCATCAAATTTAAAGGGAAGGGTATAGGTACTATACAACAAAACTTTTTTCAGATTCTTTCTCCTAAACTAAGAAAATAACATGATCCAATTGCATTAGTTCATAATCTCATCTATTAGGTTTGCACAGCCAAATCTTTAACTCTTATGTAAATTATAACTCAGCTGACTTCAGTAAGTAGTGGCAACATATACCAACTTTTCTGGAAAGCCCTCTCTTGTTTGACCAACTCTTCTGCCTTTCAATGGTGAGTCTTAGGATGCCTTAACATCTTCTGGAGTCAAAGTTTGGTCTGTTTTTAGCCCTGTTTTTTGCTTCCTGATGGTCAGTCTTCCAGTTGTTTCCTTAAAATCTCTTACCTATATTTGTTATTTCTACTTTAATACTAAAGCACCTCTAATTGAATTTTCTGTATTCTAATAGGTAGCTTAAATGGAATATGACTTTTTAAGCATTGCATATAGCTCCTCTGTTGCCTACAGCATGTTCCTGAAAGAGCTCCTGTAAAACTTAGAGGAAATTCCACATGAGATTCTCACTGATTTTCTTTCTGGACAGGATAAGTACCAGTTTAGCAGCCACAAACTTCCTTGAATGTATTAGAGCTTGCAAATGGAGTATGATATACATTTACTTGTTTTTTGTGTCAAAGGTGCTGTATTTCTGGATGAGAATAAAAGAAGTCTCATGATTCAGCTAGTTAAGCATTGAAGTGAGACAGATTTTAATAACTTGTCTCTAACTTAGGTGAGTTTTTATCAGAGTGATTTTAACAATAAAGAAGTTAAGGAATATTAAGTTCTCAGCTTCTGTGATGGCAGGATAAGTGCAGGTATCTATGATAACTCATTACCAGGTAAGTGCTAGGAGTTTGGTGGCATATTGAGATATGCAGGATTTTGTTGTTGTTAGTTGACTGAGTGATAGATAAAAGTGTGGGCATCCTATTTTATGCAATTAGAAGACATACTGGAACAAAAGAAAGAGTTCCATTTAAATATAAGACAAAACTATTTCACTGTGAGGGTGAGGGAGCCCTGGCACAGACTGCCCAGAGGGGTTGTGGAGGCTCCTTCCTTGGAGGTCTTCAAGACCTGCCTGGACATGTTCCTATGTGACCTGATCTGGGTGACCCTGCTTCTGCAGGGGGGTTGGACTAGATGATCTCTAAAGGTCCCTTTCAACCCTACCATTCTATGATTCTATGATTTTCAGAAGAACTTTGCTGCCATTTGGAGACTTCAATGAGAAAGCTGCTGGGCCCAGAACATGTGTCTGAAAACAAGGGCAACCACTGAGTTCTTCTTTGCTGATTTAGGGCTGTCACAATACTGTCTACTGTTTAAAAAATCTGGACCCAGGTGTTTTTGTGGTATTTTCTAAGTAAAAGCCAAGAGCTGCTGCTGCTAAGTAAAAGAAAATGCTGTAAACCAGTGTCTCTAGGGAATTGCACTGGATGAATGAGTTAACTGTCTAAGCTGCTATGTATTAGCATGAATCCATGGGTTAAATCATTATTTGTAAATTGAAGTTTCCTGAACACCTTCTAAAGACAGACTGGGAAGAAGCTGCACAATTATTTTTGTTTTGCCTAATGAGCCTGGCTAAGTAGAAGGTCACCTTAAAGTAGATTTTTTCAAGGATACCAACATTTTCCCATCAAAAATAGCTGGATCTCGAGATGTGTGCTTCAGTAATTGAAGGTCATATTAGCATGAATAGGCCTAACCTTGGCAGATAGCTACCATTTCAATTTAACATTGGTTTTCTTATAAAGCAGGAATACGTTTTTTTCTACAAGAGTTACTCTTCATAAAGCAATCTCATAAAATCTAATGTAGAATGCTATATTCACATCTATTAATAATTTAATCTTTCCTCCCTTTTAAATAATTACAATGGATGAATAGAAATAAAATCCTCATGCAGTAGCAAAGATGTAATAATGTCATGTGTGTGCATGTGTATGGAACGTCACATGACACTGTTGCTGCAGTGAATTAAGGCTTTCTTGATCTTAAGTGATAAAAAAATAAATTGGATTATAATGTGGGTTTCCAGGATCTTTAGAAATGAATGCAGCATTCATGAATATGGAAAAGGTTTCCTTGTGGGATTCAGAAATGAGGTGACAGTGCAGCAGCTGGCCAACAAGTACATGTGACTATTGGTACAAGAGTATAAATATCATTCACTGCTGCAAGCACAAATTAAAGATGTGGCATATACTCTCATTTGTTAAGTTGTCTCCCGTGCAAAAGAACTGTTCACTTAACCAAGAAACACAATAAATAAAACCTCCTATTGTTTCAGGTTTATTGTGGGGTGAGAATGTTCCTTTGAAGCTTCTGGTGCTGGCTGCTGTCAGAAGCAGGATATTTGCCTCAAGATCCATTGCTCCTAATCAGGTCAGTTGTTTCTTATGTACCTAAAACTAGCACTTATTAGATACTTAGGTCTTATTTTAGCATTGAGAAGTGTTCTGAGAAAGGAATATGACTCAGGTTCATAACAGTTTGAGATTCTATTCAAGTAGCAAGAAGTTAAGTGCATTTTTAGAGTATTTGGAGCTAATGGAAAATGAAGTCTTTTGAAATGAATCTCAACTGATAAAACCATGATCCTAAATCAAAGTTTTCTGTGAATGTGCAAAAGCTATCCAGCATAATTACCTAGGGTTGCCATCTAGATGTTAAAGGTTTCACTCACCACCAATAATCAGTTATCCTGTGTGCAAATTAGTTTGCATATAAAATAGCTCTTGATGGGTCCCAAAATTAAAGCTATCTGCTGCTATGTGGCTCTGTTACTCCACCTTACTCCACCAGAGACTCCCATCTGAAAGTTATCTCTGTACTGATTTGAAGCATAGTAGAGAATTTAATTAATGCTAGCTAGGATAGTAGCATAATGTAGAATCCTAGGAAGGTTGAAATTACAGCAGCCCTTGTAAGAGCATCAGTATGTGACTCAGAGAGAGTTTTGTGCCACAAACTGAATTTCTTGTAAGGACTATATAAACTTGTCAGGGCAATTGGCATTATTGATCGAGGATTTTTTTTTCCCTGCATTTGAATGGAAGAAATGATAAAAGTATAGTTAGAATTTGTTTGGAGAGAAGAATTTGTGGCCATACTGGAGAGTGCTGAGCAAGGAAATAACTGAAGAGATGCCTCTCTGTTTCTCAGTAATTGGGCAGTAGGATCCCAAGGCAATTTGTTTGTTACAGATTCTTCCTTGCAAAACTCTGCTGAAATATGTGTATTCCTGAGATGTGTCACCCTGAAAAAGAATCAACGTAGAGTTTCCTGCAATTTAATTTTGTACACATCAACACATTTCTTGATTACACTTCAAGCTTTCAAAAAGGATGCCAGTGTTTTCCTGCAGTAAAATTAGGACTTAAATCTTCATCCAGTTGTTTTTACTCACAGCACTGCTCTCTGTGGACAGAAGCAGACAATCTGCACGTGCTTTGTTCTCTCTCCATAGCCCTGGCATATGTTCAGTGACATTGTATAGACCAAGGCGCTAGCACAAGCTCTGTTTTCCCAAATGCTGTCACATCACAAAAGTGGTTAACCAAGCTCAGGTGATTTATTTTTCATAGTTGGGTTTTAGTTTGCTTTTTTTAATAATAGGTCAGAGGAAGAAAAGCCTTGTTACAATCACAATAAATGCCCTGCATACATCCTAATTTACAACTGCAGGAGAACACTGTGTTCCAGATTACCTGTCAGTTGTAGACAGCACCTATCACTTCAGAGTTACAATGAGGGAGAAACGGAAGGCTGCTTTTCTTTGCTCCCAGGTACTGCTCTGTTCTGCAGTGCCATGGTGAAATATTAATTACATTTATCACAACAGGATTAAACATGGATTGAATGATTAATTATTTGGCATAAGGATAGATTAAAGTTCTGCCTAGGGTTTATGTATTCATTAATTACTTGTTAATTCAAAGAGACGCTGCTT
Organism: Colius striatus; assembly: GCF_028858725.1. Classification (NCBI taxonomy): domain Eukaryota; kingdom Metazoa; phylum Chordata; class Aves; order Coliiformes; family Coliidae; genus Colius; species Colius striatus. The sequence continues at coordinate 8,786,573 of NC_084772.1, forward strand.
TGGAGGAGGAACACTCTTTTCAACTATGTTGGTGCAGAGGTTTTTACAATTGGTATTCAAAGATGCTTTCTAGAATAAAATAATTGTCATGACAATATATTCTGCTTCTTAAGCATGAAGAAGAAAACTTTAAGTCTGTAGTGCCCGGTTTACTTCCTTGCAGGTCTCACTCTTTTATTTTGTTTTGAATGATGCTTTGAAGGCCATTAGCATTGGATTTAACATCCTTGATCTATTTTCACTATCACAGCAGAAAGGATAGGCTGGAATGGACTTTCTCCTGCCCCTCAACAGGGAAACTTCCTATCACAAGAGCAAATAAGTGTGAGCCTTTCATAAAGTGTTCGTACTGGGCCAGGAGTGATGTTACACAGTTCATATATATTCCTTACCTGGATATTGTAGAATCATAGAAAGGTAGGAGTTGAAAGGGACCTTTAGAGATCATCTGGTCCAATCCCCATGCTCAAGCAGGTCCACCTAGATCAGGTCACACAGGAACGTGTCCAGGTAGGTTTTGAAAACCTCCCGAGAAGGAGCCTCCACATCCTCCCTGGGCAGCCTGTGCCAGGGCTCCCTCACCTCAACACTGAAATAAGTTTTCTGTATGTTTAAATGGAACTTTTTGTGTTCCAGCTTATTTCCATCACTCCTTGTCCTGTCACTAGATACAACAGAAAAAAGTGCTGCCCCAACTTCCTGACACCCACCATTTAGATATTTGTAAATATTAATGAGGTTCCCCCCTCAGTTTCCTCCACACTAAACAGCCCCAGTTAACGCAGCCTTTCCTCATTAGGAAGATGCTCCAGTCCCCTCATCATCTTGGTGCCCTGTGCTGGACTCTCTATAGCAGTTCCCTGTTCCTCTTGAGCTGGGGAGCCCAGAACTAGACACAGTACTCTGGATGAGGCCTCATCAGGACAGAGTTGAGGGGGAGCAGAACCTCCCTCAACCTGCTGCCCACACTCTTCTTGATGCATCCCAGGATGCCATTGGCCTTCTTGGCCACAAGGGCACATTGCTGGCTCATGGGTAGTTTATTATCAGCTAACACTCCTGGTCTCTCTCTGCAGAGCTGCTCTTCAGCAAGTCAATCTCCAGCCTGTACTGGTGCATGGGGTTGTTCCTCCCCAGGTGCATGACTCTGTACTTGCCCTTGTTGAACCTCATCAGGTTCTTCTCTGCCCAGCTCTCAAGCTGGTCAAGATCTAGCTGAAATGAATGAATATGACAGCAAGAGGATCATATTCATGATTATGTCTTGAATATATATCTCAGAGTGTTTCTGAGCTGATGAGATTTTTAAAGAACTTTGGGAAGGCTCCACTTTTGTGTTGCCACTGTCCTATGGGAGATTTTGCTTTGTGGCATTTTCACTTAATTTTACAAAGCCAATGTGAATGTTGAGTAGTTACTGCAGCAATTGCTTGGTTCTGATAGCATTTGATGCATATAGTGGTACAGATTGAAGGCTGACAAAAAGTTCAGCTTTGCCCTGTTCTTTCTGTCTTAATGCCTTCTTTTTTTACTGGTGGCTATGCTATATGTCATCATTGCATATATCAAATAGCTGTTGTGTTGTCCTGAATGGGAGAGTGGACAGCCTTGCAGTCATAGGTGCCATTCAACTCTTAGCTGGTATATAGTGAGTGATAAAAGCTGTTGTGTACATGTATTTGTTTTCTTCATATAAGGAATTCTTGTTTCTCCTCAAATGACCTGTACTCGTGATGTTCAGTATTTAACAAAGTAAATCAGGACATAGTTTGCCACCATGTTACTGAAAATCAGCTAACACAGCCAAGTAAATACCTATCCTTCAGCTTTTTGCTTTCTCTGTTCTTGGCATCATTATACTGCAACCTTTTCGTGGTCCTCACTGTAACTTTAGTGATGCATGAACACTTTAAGTCCTTTCCAAAACAGTGTATACTACTGAGGGTGCACAATCACAAGCTGTAAGTTTTCAGGGTTTGTAAGAGGTGCAGGGGTTTATTAAAACCAGATTCTGTCTGGGTTTATGTGGATCTCACAACATGAAGAGAAAATAACAGAACTGATCAGAAGCTCAGATACTTCTAGAAATGGCAAATGGAGAAAAACGGTCAAAACTGAAAAGACTAACCTCCTCCAAAACACCCCCCTCCCCCTCAAGTCCTCACTCCCAGAAGTCAGCTGTTTGGGGGATTGCAAGGACAACAGGCAGCAACTGCAGGGAGTTCATTGTCCATTTAGGAAAGCACTGAAATTCCAGGGCTTGAGAAACAATGTTATGAATGTAGCAGCACTGGGAGATGCTAAAGAGCATGTCACCCTGAAGATGTGAAATACCACACAGAATCAACAAACAGGCCTCTGACTAACTGGAAACAGTGGTGCAGATTTTCATTTCTGCCTCATTTAAATAAATCCATGAGTACCAGAGATCAAGCTGTGTGTCCCAGTGGTGCTGTGTCATGAAAGGAGGTTTGCTAATCCGAGTATGGGGGACATTATGGGGGAACGTGCATTTTCTGCAAACCATTTCCCAGGTTTGGGAGGCTGCTGGATTTGCATTGTCATATTTATTAGTCAATTCCCACTTGCACATCATCATTGTTAAAAAATGGCAACACCAGTTTTTGTATCCTGGACTGAGTGTGTTGTATTGGTCTGAGTAATAACCTTCTTTATTTTTAAGTCAAGAGCGTTTTGTTTATGTACTCTATCCACAAGGGAAAATATACTTCTGCTATTGCTGCAACACATGAGGGACAGCTAAATTTAATAAGTTAATCTAGACTTCTGGAAACAAAATTAAATTTTCAAATAAAGGCAAACTGACAGCTAAGGCATAAATCTTTTATTTAAAATAGAAAATAACCCTACTCAAATGCAATCAGAGAAGACAGATGTAGGTAAAAAACAAGTAGAGATAGGATATATGGTGCATAAATTTGCTATGTCTGTGTGATAGATCAAACAGGGTGACCTTAAAAATGTTCCTAAAACATCAGCTAAAATATGAAATTTGCATCTATTATAATACTGCTTGTTAATGTAAGATAGACTAGAAAGAATGTTAACACTGAAAGTAAAATAGAGCACAGGTGTAAAGTGTACAACAGAAAGGTCACATTAGCTATCAGAGTGCCTGAAATGTAAATATTTACTAGCTTGGAACTGGCAGGAAGTTCTATAAATGAGAAATATCATCTTCTTCTGTTTAATATATCTTCTCCAGTAAAATATTTAGCTGAAAAAAATACCTTGATTCACAAAGTTCCTAATTAGCTAAATGTTTAACTTCAGACATCCTCATAGATCCAAATTACCTTAATGGGAGTACTCACGGATGCAGTTTTACTAGAGACAAGGGCAGGTCTCTCTGATGAAGAGTGTTGTCAAGATTACAGAGCATGCTGTGAAATTTTACCTGTCTTTGGAGTAGTAAAGGGAGCTGTTTATACTCAGATTTCTCAAGCATTTGTCATTCCATTTTTCTGGGTGCAAACCTGTGGTAGACTGTTGGGTTTGTTTAAGCATGGGATCAGGTTGCTACTTGGAAGGTGGCATTTATTTCCTATTCAGGAGAGAAAATGTAGCTTTTCAAGAGAACCTGATGTTAAATCATAAGGAGCTCTTTTGTGTAAATGCTCTCCTTGGACAAAAAACTGCCTGGGCTTTCTTGACTTCTCTGTCATTCTCTCCTGGACACCTTTTCCTCTGCCACCCTGTCCTTACAGCAGTGAGTAAGCTGTGCTGCTTCCTGGGGTGGAACACCTTTAGATTCAGCCCCCCCTCATGTATGCAGCAGAAATCTCCAGCTTTTTCATCATTTCTTCATAATGGGAATTTCTCCAGCTACGTAGGCAATAGCATAGACACCTCTCACTCAGCCTCAGCTCCTTAAAGAGTTCAAGACTGGCTTGTCCATCTGGTCGTCCCTAGAAGTACATTGTAATTATCTCCTGGTTTCTTAATAAATCTGGGTTTTCTAGAGATTTCCACTGTAATTGGATCAGTCATTAATGTAGCCCAGATTTCTCACAGTATTCTGCTGAGATTACATCTGTTCCAATACAGTGACCCAGTTAGAGCCAAGATACCTATGTGACTATGCAAAAGGAAATCCATTTGTAAAACATTATGAATATTTTGACATACAATACCAGGATAAAAGAGATGTAGTCAATGCTGATAGTGTGGTCCAGCTACTGGGAACAGCAGCTGGATGTGCAGAGGGCTTTCCAGCTCCCCGGACATGGATATAGATACTGATAGGCACAAAGGGATTTGTCCTTTCAGGTTTTTTGTTTGATGTTTTGTTCTGGTGTTTTGTTAGCTTATTAATGTTCTTTTGTGTGGGTTTTGTGAATGATTTGCTTTTAAAGTGTTGTAATTCTGAAAGGTCTTTTTTGTATTCATTTCTAGGAAGAGTGTTGAGTTTTCAAGTAATTGATTAGTGACAAATGCCATCTTTTGAGAAGTTCTCTTAATCTTTGGGATGTCTATTTTGAAGGTCACTTCCATTTATTAACTGATTGAACTGTACACCTGAATATTTCATGAATTGTCTGTATTGTTTCTAACTTCTGCAATACCTCTCCATAGGAAAAAAGTCAAATAACAGAAAGACTTTTAAAATGTTACCCAGAAAGCTACATATTGACCTAATATGATGTTGTCATAGGTCAGGTTGAATTGGTTCTCTCTCATCTGTATTACATAACAGAACAAATCAAAATTGGAGGTGATGTAGATGTATATGTGGGAATATAGTCTTCACACTGGGTGTCAGCTATGTGTAGTGGTACAAGTTCTGTGTACAGGCCCCTAGTAACAACAGCATCATATAGAGACAACACAAAACCAAACAGCAATAGCAAATACAGGGGCTGCCAAGAAAATTGTGTAGATTAATCACTGGATGCTCTTGAATGTGTGAGGAGTGTCATTCTCTGCATAAGGTAGGATTTGGTGTGTCATAAAAAAGCACAAATCTCTCACTGTTGAAGGCTCCTCCTGAATGTGGCAGGGGTCTGTCGCTCAATAACAAAGGTCTCAGACTCAGTCTCCACTGATGATCTGTGTTTAGGTGTGTTACGTTTGTACTGCCTCACCTCGTGGGAACGGACTGCTGAAGAGCGAGTCCTTCACACCATGGGATCATTAAATGCAGGTCATCTATAAAAGATTTGGTATGTGACAGAAACTCTTCTATATGTTGTTATAATAAAACATGCCTTAGTAGGAGACATTTTAGAAATGTTGCTTGCAAGAGTACCTTAGAGTATAATTTAAACTTTGCCCTGTACTGCCAGCACTATGCAAACTGAACTCTGCTTCCAGGAGTGTGACAACTTCATTCACATGCTGTTGTTTTTAAACACTGACTTGAAACGTTTGGTTGCTTTGTAGACTGATTGGGGTTATAGAATCATTAGAGCTTGCTAATTTAGGGAAATGACGTTCATTTGTTTACAAGAAGTCTGTTTAAAAAAAATTATGTGTTGTTCTAGTGTGGTATCTCCTACAGATTAGCCACAGTAGAGTATGTGTATTGGGGCAGCCAAAATACAAGTAGACAATTAGCTTTTCTACCAGAGACTAGTTTTGTTAACATTCCCTTGATTTGACAGCTGGAATAGATGAATGTCATTACTGACCTTTTCAATTTTACAGCTTCTTCACTTTCATAATTCCAACTCCTGCAGCTGCAGCATGGAAATGAACTTTAATAATGTTCCCCAAACTCTTGGAAATGCATTACTTAACAGTTACATTTTACAATACTCTAAACAACATGAACCTTTCATATCACTGCTTTTAAATGCAGACTAAATGCAATTAGTGTTAGCAATTATATGGTGGGCATTTCTTGACTGCTTTTGTGGAGCAGATCTGAATAATCAAACATTAGGTATCCACATTTCATTGTGATTTATGACGATGGAAAAATTACTCTGCCCTGAGTTTTAATTATTGCTGGGAGATATTCTCTAGATTCTGCTATTCATGCCTTTCATTTAATGTCATAGGGTCAAATACTGTTCACTTTATTGGTGTGAATAATTCTACCAAAGCTAATATAAGTAAATATAAAGAGCAGAAACTGGTTAAACAATGCAAATTACAGAGGTACAATTGTGTAAGCTGTGGTATTCCAATGAAATTGAAGTAAGGACATGATGCTGTTCTAGGTGAGACTCTGCTGTTCTTCTTAATTTAGTTAATCACAATCTGCATTTATGTTAATTGAATTCAGCTTAAAAAAATAAAGGGTTACCGGGGATACCATCATGACTGAGAATGTGAGGTTATGTTTAACTAAAAACTATTACTATGGGGTTTTTTTTGTCTTAAGTACAAAGTAAGACTAATCCAGGTTTAACGATCCAGATCAGGTAAAGCCATAGGGTTCAAAATTGGGATGCAGGGTAAAATTGCACAGACTAGCAAATCTAACCTTAAAAACCTCAGGAATCCAATGTGATAGTGATGTTTCTTGATGGGCCCTAGGTGTGCCTGGGGCCCATTAGCTACTGTGGCTGCAGGGTTTATGGAGAAGCTTGCAGCAATGACCCCTTGCTCCTCCTCCTGCCTGGCAGCCTGGTAAGGTCCACAGTGTATTAACCATTTTTTAATATATTCTTAACAGTTCTTTTGAAAGGCTCATTTCAAAGCTCTCACGTAGCTAATGGGCTGAGCCTCTTCTGAGACTTCAAATATCCTAATGAGATTAACTCATTAACTAGCTGCCCATCACTTAGTTACCGATGCTCTGATTCATCTGGGGCACTGAGATGCCTGTGAAAATGTTAGCACTTCTTGGAGATGATTTCTCTTTGAATATTTTTAGATTATTCCATTTTCCACCCTAGGTAAGTCAGTATCATTTTCCCTGTCATACAAATGGATTGAACTGTGCAGTAACAGTCTTTCTCCCTTCAGGTTGGTCAGGGAAAGGTGACAGGTTTTGCCACCATGACACTACGTCCTTCCTTAGGAATGAGACTTAAGCCTCCCGGTGACTAATTAGTTGTCTCTCCAGGGATGGATTTGTCAGTGTTCACACAAGTAGAATAGCACAAATGTCTTCAATAGAGCCCAAGGAATAAAAGTAAAATAATTTCACCTCAAATTTTACAAATTAAACAAAAACCTCAAGTAAAATACACAGGAATATTTATGGAAGTGCAAAAGCCATGGCAGAAAACACAGGGTAGTGCTAAACCTGTGAGTGGCATCAAATGGCAGAGGATGTTACCTCCCTTTAACTGAGGTGGTCTGAGTCTCATTTCTGCTGCCTTGTTTGTGTCTCAGTGGTCAGAAAAAGCTGAGGAATGAGTGGCTCTTTGAGAAAAGGCCAGAAAGAGTTTTAGTAAGCCTCATGCAGAGAGCAGCCAAGCCTTAGCATGGAAGTGGGTGGTAGAGGTGCCAGCAAGGAGTCCAGGCCTGCTTTGGCTGCCCAGATATGCTGGTCACTCCAGTTCAAGAAACAAATATTCTGTCCCTGAACATAGGACACAAGTAATGCCAAGTCTGGGAGATGCCCTTGAAGAACTGGCTGACAGCCTGGGTTGCTGGCATGCGTTAGTTTTAATGGACACAGGAGTTTCCAAGCAATCTTGCTCACGGAGGTGCTCAAAAGAAACAAGAAGCTGTTGCTGTGGCCTTGCACAGCCAGACATGGGTAGTGGCTTAGGGGGAGCAGCCTTTGGGAAAATAACAGGGACCTCCATGTGCAAAGCCCTAATTTGAAAAGCCCCTACGTAGCACAACTGGCACATAGCCATGGCGCTTTAAGGCATGATTTGAATGGTCTGAACAATATGGGATATTTCTATCCAGTTAATGATCCCATCCTTGACAATTAGACAAATGCTATTATGATGACTAATTAAGACCACACTGGTGATGATACTAGTGTATAATCAACAACTTCATTTATAGCTCTTAAGGATAGAAAACGGTATTAGATAAAATTAAAAGACAGAAGATGTTATTTTTCTTACAGGCTATGCTTCTCAAGTGTTTGTCTGCACACAGTCTGACTGCTTCTAAAGAAAGGTCTGGTTTCTTGATAGTCAGGTGTCCAAGAAACTTGAAGAGTGCTCTTTAACTTGTCTCAGTGACATGAGTCTGTCTTGCTTTTCAGGGTTTTTTTGGTGAGCAAAGCTGGCTAAAATACTGGATTTGAAAATCACTATGAAAGTTTTGACTATTGATGGAGAAAAAAATATATAAACAGTATTTCCATTACATTTTTGGTTAAACTATTTAAAGTTCCAGTAATTTGGCTGTTGGATTAGGATAGAATGTCAGAAAAAAAGGGAAAGGTTTTTGTCTTGTCTTTTTGCAGTCATGGTCTCTGGTTACTGTCAGTAATACAGAGACACAGAAAAATTCTTAATTACCTGCACAAGGACTCAGTACACACTCATTTCTAAGGTGAACAACATTCAAACTATTGAACCTACTAAAATAAATCTTTCTTGAGTTTGGTGATTTCTTTGTTATTGGGTTTGTGGTTTTTTTCTTACTTAGTTGAATAAGTCATTTGAAAACAAATAGAGAAATGCATATTAAGCATAGCCCTGTGGTTTGCTTGGTCAAATTATTAGACACACTGTCTGCTGTTTAATTCATTACTGAACAGCCTAGGCTGTGACCCAAAGCACCAAATGTTGGAGTCTAAATTACACACGTTTTTACCTTTTTCCCTATTGTAGGCTACTGTGTTGTACTACAGGCTAATGTGTTGTACTTCAGAACTGTCCTCCACATTCTTAGAGTGTAATGATTGTAACACAAAAATGGAAATGTCTGTCTCTGAAGGGTAGACCCAGTTTGGGCCCATTCAGATGAAAGAGCAGTCAATGTCTGTCCAGATGCAGCAGCACTAGTAAATAAGAGAGAGAGCAGCAATACTTCATTGGTCATTTTTCTTGTTGTATACTTGTTTCAAAGACAGCAGAAGGAAATGGGAAAGGAGAGAAACTGCCAAAGTCACATCTGTACCTAACTGTGTCTAACATTATCTTTTATGTCAAATCATTATCATACCCAGGAAAAACCACTGGTGTTTAGTGCCAGCTGTCTGCTTATTACAGCAAAGGAACTGGGAGAAGACATCAGGAACAAGGCAACCATGAAAGAGATATGGTACCTCTGTATTATTAACACTTTTAGGTATTAGCTGTGCTGCTTTGGGGTAGTGGGCAGGAGGCAGCATGGTGTGGAGCTGGGAAGCACATAGTAATGACTTGGCCACGCAACTGAGTTGTGACAGCAGAGCTTGCTGCCAGTCCCCTTTCCAGGAGGGCAAGTGCAGCAGCAGTGCTTTGGAAGAGCCTCCGGCACAGTTACTCAGGACTGGGTCTGGCAGTGGGCATCCCAGTACTGCCTTCTGTGATGAAATTTGTTAACTCAGAAGTCTGATCAATATTTAATGTGAGTGACAGTGTGTTGCTGCTGATTTAAAGAAGAAGTGAACATACGCTATTATCTCTGTGCTTTTCACAGATATGAATGATGGCAGATTTCAACATTACAGTTAATCTGGGAGAGGATGTGTTTAGCCCAGGATGCAGCCCATTGCGCAAGGTAGGCTCTGGAAATGCAAAACGATAACAGCTTAAGTTAATTGCATAAACCATTGATATTACATGTTCTTTGATGTGAAGAACCACACCACCAATTGAACTTGTCATGGCAGTCTGGGACTGATTCAGTGCGTGATCATTTTTAGACAAGCAAATCCTCAATCACGGGTCTATAATTGCTTCAGATTCTTGTTATTGATCTCTTATGTCAAAATAATTGAACTTTATGGCTGACTTCTGATGCTTATTGAGAAATCATATAATTACTTCCAACCAGCTGTGAGTCATAGCAGTTGAGTACATACCACTACTCAGAGTGCTTGATATATAAATTTCCTACCAAATAAACACAAGTGCTAAAATATGTCAATGAAACTAGGAGTCTGGATGCATGGTCTCATGTTACAGTATTATATCACCTAATATTTGTAATACCTGGAATATTTGTTATGCATTTGTATATGAATTGTATATCAAAACTGGCAGATGGCTGGGCCCACAGAGTGATGGTGAATGAAATTAAATCCAGTTGTTGGCTGGTCAGCAGTGGTGTTCCCCAGGGTTTCGTGCTGAGGCGTGTTCTGGTTAATGTCTTTGTCAAAGATCTGGATGGGGAGATCAAATGGACCCTCAGTAAGTTTGCAGATGACACCAGAACAGGGATCAAGGTTGTGCTGGCCAAGCAAACACTGTGAAACACGGAGAGCCAGCATGTTTTATTGTGCTGAGGCTGATGGAGACATGTCCTATAAACCACCAGAAACTCTCTTTTTCCACTTGAAGTTCACACTTCTCTAGAAAATTCTGTCCTGTATATCACTGTTTTTATCTTTGCCTTTACTCTTTTGTTTATACTCATGAACTATCTGAAGCTTTATTTACAAAACTCTGCATCCAGGACACGGATATCCTTGTTCTCCTTCAGAAAGTCTTCAGAGTAGACATAAATGTGTAGTCTCTTCCTCATAAAGCTCATAGTTCCATGATTTCACAAGACTCCATAATTTTTGTTGACTATAGGATGGTGACAAATAAGCAGTTGCAATCCTTGTGAACAAGCAGTTTAAAAAAAGCTCCCTGATAAACTGAAGCACTTTTCTAGAATGACACAAGCATTTGCACATCCCATTGCTGATGAGGAATAAACTATACAGTACATACACACACAGAGCTGGCGAGGTACTTAAGTAAAAACAATGGTTTGTCTGAGGGTAATGAAGACTTCATGTTGCCTAGTTGTTTTAGCTGTCAATTTCTAGATCAAATCCTATCTCAAAATCACATTAGCTTTACTGTATCTTGATTCCCATGTAATCACTGTGCTGCTAGTACTGGTTTTATTCACTCCCGCATGTCTTTAAATATCATTTTAATAATTCTCTTTCCTTAAGTGGAAGAAAGCATTAATCAGCCGGTGCATTTAGTACCTATTTACATTAATATCTAGACAAAGCAGTGATTTAGAATTCTTTACACTTTTTTTTGCAGGTTTCTCATTATATTTCTTACTGTCTTGAGGATACATTTCCTCAAGACACTTTACAAAAACCCTTTACAAAAAGAATAGCTTTCATTATGAAATCAATTATATTACCTCTAAACTTCAGGGGCAATGTCAGAGAAAAAGCTACTTTAATTGCTAATGTTGAGCAGTTTTTTAGGACCAAACTCTCTGCTTCCCAGATGTCACAGCAATACAGTCATCACCTTCCTCAGCACTTTTGCCCTCCCTTGTCAGTGTGGCTCTCTTTCTCAAGAAAGTGATTGTCATCCTTGTCTTTTTCTGTTCTTATGTCTTAACTCCCTTTTCAGCTCAAGTTCAAACTGAAAGCTACCTTTTTCAGCAGAAATAGTCTAAAGTTTACCTTGTGACCTTGCATAGCAGGAACCCCTGACCACTGCCTTTCCAAAAACATGATTATAAGGATGAATTTTAATTCTGAAGCCCATGGAGTAGTTATTAAGATCTTGATGTATGAATTTTAATTCTAGATTTTGCATTTCATGTTGCAGAGAATCCACCATGCAGATACATAACACTGCCTGTGACCAGCCCTTTCTACACTCTACTCTTCTGAGTACTCTCTAAGTGGTAAGACATTTGCATTTGAACTAAGGTCCATAACTGCATTTTTAAGAAGGTAGATCTGGTTTCTTTTCTAGGACTAGCCCCCAGAATGTTTGCTGCTTGCACTGGTCCAGATGTGAACATACTGCTCAGTTTGATCCCATCTGATGCTGTGGAGCCCAGGGAGTTACATACCTCTGGGACCCAGAGGAGAGGGCTGGACACAGAACTTTCCAGGAGTGTTGCACTGGCCACAGACATGTAAATTCCTCAAAGTTCTGTTCGAGATTAAATAAGGCACATTCATTTTTTTTTCTGAATGTGGACCTTTGTTCTCATACATTTATATATACCCACAACATAAGTAATGTGGACTGATAGTTTTGGTAAAAGGCTTATAAACTAAGAAGTGAAAGTACTCAGCAGATGTTCATTAAATGCAGATAGCGTGGCTGTTCCAGTTTTCAAGGTCTTACCAAGGTGCAAAACTGCATCAGCCTGTGTCTCATAGAGATACACAGTTTCTTTCATTTTTTAAGGTAATACTTACATTAAACTCTGGTTCACAGGAAAAAATGCAAATGAAATCCTAAAAGTTTATCAGCATCTTGATTAAAAACAATTTCACTTGTTCTTCCTTTTTTTTTTTAGTACACAAATAGACCTCTGAGTCACTAATTTGTTTGCCCTCTTAGAGGCTGTTGAAATGTAAAAGAGATGAGTTAGCAGCCCCTGGCAGTGGGGGCTATAGTGGAGATGCTGACAGACTTATTTATAGTGTGGTCAGGCTACCAGGCATTACAATTACATTTCACTTGGGGAAGTTTGACTTCTTTAAGTAACAGCTGTAGTTACACAGCTATTAAAAGCACATCTTAACACCATACATGTTTAGGTGACTGAGTTTTTGTCATAACCAGGGTACAGGACCAGTGGTTACCCTGATGCTCTGTTTCACTTCAAAGTCATACAATTGTCTTGTCTCATTCCCTGCCTTAATTACTTTAAATGTACTGACAAGCACAACTGACCAATTAATAGTACTTTTTCTCATCTTATCTCATTTGTTATCCATGATGCCCTTCCATGTTGTAATGACTTTTCAATTTTTCATGACTCAAAATGAGAGATGTACATAATGAATACAAATAGCAAATTGATTAAATGTAACATGCATTGTAGCACCAGCGAGATTGTCATCTGTTATTAATGAGAGAGATTCGTCAGGTTCTTGTGAAAAGCCTCGTGACGCACAGCAATCCAAACCAAATAGCTCTAAGACTGTAGCCGACCTTCAACTGCCTAATTGCCATGCAACACAAAGAGGAAGGTACACAGGATTCTAAAGGTAATGTTATATTTATCTGGTTTTGTGCCATCTTAATGTTTGGGAGCTTAATAGCAAAACATGCTAGTTGGGTTAATGGAATATTCCAATAGATGGTGTGTCATTGTGAAGCACCAAAAACCCAAGCAGGAGCCAAAATACTGATTTTTACAAGGTCGAGCCTAAGTGAGGCCTTTGCTTGTGCCAGTGTGGTCAGCAGCTCAGCAGTCAGGGAGCTCATGCAAAAAATGAAGGAACCTGCTGTTCAGATGTCTCTGCTGGATTCAACCAGACAGACAAATACATAACTTTGGCATCCTTACTAAGTTACCAATCATCAGGCAATGGACTACTCCAGAGCTTTGTTCAGTTGTTCCTGATTTATTATATATAAATAAAACATCTGTTGAAAGCTGGTCTTATGTGTACTGGAGGGAAGTGTTTGCTATCAGAGTTGGTGGTTTTGAGCTCTCTCTTCCATGCAAATGTCTGACAAGTTCATTCAATAACCAAAAACTTTTTGTAGAATGAGGTAAGTTTTCTTCATTGTATTGTGGAGGAACACCCTGGGAAGGCTCACATAAATGAAAATGGCTATGCAGGAAATTGTTTCCCAACCTGAGGCTAAAAATCCAAATAGCTGAGCCCTTGTCACCCACAGGCAGCTCCTTCAGCTTCAGTGTGGATCAACAAATGCGGTGGGCTTTTTTTTCCCTGAATGAGAGCCCTGATAATACTTTAGTTCTTTCTTGATGTACATTGCTTTTGCTTTATTAACTTCAAAAATACTTTGCACTAGGTGAAGGTCTGCCCTCTGGTCAGTTTGTTCTAGCCATGGACCCTACTTGATTAAAAACTACAAAAAACATTTTTCCTTTCAAATTACTATCACATCAGTATTATACACCTGAGTTCAACAAATGAACTGAAGATTATATGTTGTTATTTAATTCTTCCAGCTTCTGCTTTCATAAGTGAATGCAGGGATTTTATGGGCATTATTTAAAACAAAAATTTTGATCATAAAGCCTTTGAAGAACTAAATAAGACTGTAACGCAGTTGTTACACATCTCAAGGTGAGGAGAATCTTTGAAATTTACTCTGAAATTAGAGACTTTAATCTGCATAATTTATACACTGAGTATTTATAAAAAGCACTACAATTGAAACTCACCTGTCATTAAAAGCAAAAGGAGGGAAACAATGGCTAAGACTGAGGCAGGGAAATGGTGTTAGGGATGTTATTTCCTAAATATTTTCTAAGGAACGGTTTCTACCAGTTACTGAGGAAATTAAGGAAAAGTGACAAAGCAACAATCATTTCCAAGTAATAGTTCTTTTTTCTTTTCATTATCTGTGCTGTCTGCCCTCAGATCTCCTGCATTGTTCAGATTTCAAAACATTTCCTGCTGTAATAGACAAGCAAGAGACTTTCCACCCAGGCAAGGAGAAGAGCTCGGCTCCTGCGGTGCAGCTCTCACCCGGGGCAGTGCTGGATCTGCTGCTGGTACCAAACAGCCAGCTCAGGCATGTTCATGACAGATAATTCTTCTAGGCTTGGAATTTGGTTTGAATAAACATGTAAAAATTAGGCTATAATTTTCAAATAAGCTGGACTTTCCCCATTCTGCTTATTTTCTCTTCCTGCCTCCTAAACCTCCCTGGAGGGACAGGATTGCAACTTCTTGCCTTTGGAAATGCTTTTGACCCATCAGGGTTTTCCCTCTTCACCCTGCTACTGGCAGAGGTTATCTATCTCAGGAGCTTCTGTTTTATCTCATTGGGATAGCGAGGGACCTCATTGCTATACAAGAGTCCTGGGCAGAATTTACACCCTTCCTCTGGAAATACAAGCTGCTTATGTCAATTCCTGCTCATTCACAGACTCATGTCAGCTTGTCAGGGATTATTGTTTGTTAAAAATTTAAGAGAGGAAACCTGACAGGATTGGTCTCTTGGTGCTACAACAACATAAATATTTAATAATGACACGATGCTACATTTCTATTAACACAGCTGGCACTCTGCACTTAGCACAATGGGCTAATAGTTCTCTTTATGACTATTCCCCCAGTAAAACACTTATGTAATAGGTGGATAGTCCAAAGCAACAGTGAGCAGTGCAGAAGAAGCAATGTTTTCTGACTGAAGTGACTGAAATCCCTAGTGATTTTTCCCATAGAATATGTCTATTTGTGGACTCTGAAAGGATTTAAAAATTGTGGACTCTTGAGCCAGAATTTCTCTATGTGTTCGCCCACATCCATTGTGTGCTATGGGCTTGCTGTAACTATGATGCCTCAGATCTCACAGAGATTTTGGGTGCTTGTTCCACATGTGTTATAAACAGACACAGGACTGTCGTAGCTATACTTTTAATAAATTCTCATTTCTGGCCAAATTTGGAAATTTCCCATGAGTTGTTCCACTGACTGCTGTGTGTGGCTTTCTGGAGCAGGGTATAATTACTTATCATCAAAGAATCATAATCTTGTACAAAATTACCGGAGAAAGCAAAATATCAAGCTTTAGCACCCTCTGTCTCCATTCACTTACTCTGTCTCATGTATAAAGTCATGGGGTTAGGGACAGTTTGACCTGACAGAGGAACAATGCATCTTTATTTTTAGAATTGTAGCTGTTTGATTTACCTATCCAGACTACTTTTCTCTAGTCTTCCAAAGTATTTCTTGAACATAAACATTTGAAACTGGACTTTGTTCATAACTGAAAAATTGTTTAAAGGGTTTTTTTTGTCTCAGCCCATTACTCTGTATTTGACTGATGCAAGTAACAGAAGCAATTCAGCAACGTGTGTCTGATCAAAAGGAATGCTGCTTCACCGCTCACGTTTTTACTTCTTTGTTCAGTAACTCGTGATGCCACACAGACCACCCAGCCAGTTCAAGGTAGGTTAGAGCAGTTACTTGTTTATCCAAGTAAGTAAATTTCTTCTCTACATCCATGACTGAAAAATCTGTGCCACTCAGTCAAGTGGGGGTGAATGCTGGGCAGTGTGCAGCAAAGGCAGAGAGGTTCTCAGTCACGTGTGTGGTGACACTAGACTGGTTCAACGTGAAAAAGCAGATGATACAGTGCATAGGTATGTTGATACACCTCTCACATGACCTGCTATATACTCCCTCTGAGCTGCTTTCTAATCTGGGGACCACAAGCTGAGTCTTAAGCTAGCAATGCACCTGATATATGTGTAAACATAAAATAAATTGTCCCCTGCTTTTCTTCTCAACTTACAGAAATATTCTAATTAGTAAATTCAGGTGAGAAAAGAAAGGGAAGAAATTTGGAGCAGGGGAAATGTGTGACTGTTGACTTTGCAGTAGCTCTGTCAAAAAAATGTATCCTGCTTTTAATACACACCATTTGGAAAGCAAAGCCCCTTTTAAAATGCTTCAGAACTCATGTCCTTTTTAATTGCCTGGAATTCATGGTGGCTGTGTGAGAAAGCCATAAACATATACAATCATAAAAACACATTTAGACAACCCAAACAGAATCGGTGCCATATTATTTTAGTTTATTATTCCTAGTGGAGTACAGATTGGTCTTCCTACTTTGATATTTATTTATACCAAGGAACTACAAGAACATAAATGCCACTCTTGGGATAATCCTAATGCTGGGGCCGAACAGAATACACATTGCATCTGTCTCATTTGCAGTAAAATGAAGGAGTGTTTAGGTTTAATCCTGCTAATGAAAGACAAAGTTGAAGGTCAAACGTAGTCTTCAGAATGGATGTGTTACCATGAAGCTGAGAGAACTGTAGTTCTGCATTAAAAAGTTTTCTTAAAGTATCAGATAACTAAGGTGGGGAAAAGGAAAATGTAGCTCTTTGGTTTTATTTTTCCTTTTTCTTTGAAGCCACTCAAGGATTCTGTTCAAGACTTTAGTGCTCATATGAAAAATTAATGATGGGTTTTTGCTAGACAGAAAGCCTTCTTATTTTGCACATGATTAACAAAGAAAACTCAATGCAGGAGTGAGATACTCAGCAGGGGGTGGTTCTCTCCGAGGCCAGCTCACAGCTTCACACCAGAACATTTATTGACATGGGAAAATACCCACTTTTATCCAAAGACAGTTAAACTGATAGGATATGTGCGGGGCTGTACGTACTGAATAACAAGGAACAGATTCTTGACAAAGGAAAATGTCAACCAAAATAAACAAACAGCCTAGCAGCAGGCTGACCCTGTGCAGTGCCTCCAGGCTGTTTTGAGTCTACTGCAGAGTCAAGTGCAATGTTAGTCTTTTGCTAGTTATTGTCAGGAAGTAGATTATCAGTTGAAAGGCTGGAGGGTGACTTTAGACAGTCTGCCTGTAGCAGGAAAAAAATAGCCAAGGACATATAGGCAGTAAGTAACACATACAAGCCAGATCTGCACGCTGCTCACATGTTATTTTGATGTTCCTCACCTACAAAGACCTCATTTTTTGGGGTCTAGATACCTTTCCAACAGGTCTTTTCCCACATGTAAAATCACAGAATAAGCTCACGTGTGCTTGTGCAACAGAAAGCATTCTGGTTTAACCCTGCTATCCCTGTACACTCAATTTGAAAATACTCTAGTCAGCCAATTGCTACCTACACATTCAAGAGCAAAGCCAACCAAAGAAGGCATACATTTTACAAGTTATAATGAAAGTACATTACAATGAAAGTTAAATACAACAGGGCACTACAAAGAGCTGAATCTCAAGTCAGACTTGGGGTTTCAGATGTCAAACGAGAATGAAGCAGATCACCCCAGACCAATTGGACCAGAAAGCTTTCTTTCCTTTTCTTGTTGTACTAGTAAATGGAGAATGATACCCCTTCCCTAGATACTGCCATTATGAACCACAAGCTCTCTTTGTAAGTTCAAAAGGAGTTAAGTTAGTTTTCAAAGTACTATGCATAAGTACACATGAAAGGAGCAGAATTCCTCTCAAACAGAAGTCTTCTGTGTAGAAGCTGGATTTCCTTAAAACTTCATTCCCATGGACAGTAAGGATGAAGGTTTCCCATACCAGCTGGAGTGTCTCTTGCTTTTGAGGTGAGGAAATCTGTGTGATGTTAAAGTTTGTAATAACAGGTCTTTCGCAGGGTGATGCAACATAGGGTTTGTAAGTTATCATTTCTAAATGATAGGGAATCAGTTCTGCTGGATATAAAAAGACATGAAGCCACAAATACAGCACTTGATAACAGCATTTATGAGTTTTTCTAAAAGGCTTCATATTTTGTCTTATTTGGTTATAGTTAGTTTGCTTGAGCAATTCTTTTGAAGTTACCTGCAGTGGTGGCACTGCAATGTGGTGACTAGTGTACAATTACTGAACCAGGCTGGCAGAATGATTGAACTGGCTCACTGCCATTTTCACAGCAATTATTTTTTTTTTCTAGTGAATTTTTAGATCAGATCCCTGCAGGAACAGATTGAGTGGAGTTTTTATATTGTTATTATGAATGTTTTGATATCTCAGTAATGATTTTTTGATATTTGATAATAAAGCCTTGAGATGATAGCAGTGGAAACCTCAGAGTAGCTTTCATAACCTATTGATTTTTTTTTTGCTTTTCATGGTGATTTTTTTTTTCTTTGCTGCCATCGGTTGTTTGGTTTTTTGAATTATTTTTGTGGGGACTTCTCTCATTGCTTTTGCCTCCACACAGTGCTGCTACATATGAAGGATATAAAAAGGTAAGTGTGCTTACCTTATCCTGTCAAGTTCTACTAATCAAATACAAAGCAGCACAGCCCAAGTTTGGTCCTGCATCACTAAAATCAGTGAGAGCTTTGGTTTGTTTACATTGAAAAAGAGGATCAGCCACTATCTGAGAGCAGCTGGATGAGATTATGAGATTATATTATATACAATGAGATTATATTCCAGTCTGTAACTCAAAATTTAGACAGACAGTAGGGTTTAGGAAATGATATAATTTATACCCCTAAATTGTATTCTCTCTAGGACAGGAATGGTATTGCCACGTGTCATCTGCAAAACATCCAGATTATTTGGGCAGGGAAATAAAACTTGATGACAGAATTGTAACTACAGCTGTGAAGTGGAGGACTAGAGACATGCCTGGGAGGGTGAGGTGCCCCGTGCTCCTGGGAGCAGCCGGGTCTCCCTGGTGCACTCTGGCCAGGCAGGAAGCTGCTTCTGTCCAAGCTGAGCCTTGTCACGATGAGCAGCCAGGCTGGGTTTGCCCGTTGGCTGCTGCCATGCATCTGGCACCGGCTGTATTTTCCTCACCTTTGCTCAGGGAGAGCTCTAATCTGTGCTTCCCTCTGCTCCCCAACCAAAAGTGTCCATGAAGTCTTACAGGCATGTATTTGTTCTTGAGACTTACGGTGCTTTTTATTCTGGCTGAGATTGACAGACGGGCTCAAATGTTCCTGTAAGGCAATATGAGAGAAAAATAAGAACAGACAGACAGACAGCAATGGCATGACCCTCATTTCCTTAGGAAACCAAGCTAAAAATGAAAATGTAACCTCAGACTCTTTGCTCAGGGCTTCTTCTTTGAAAGCCAGGATAAGAACATATATATCCCAGATCAGAAAAGACATGTGGAGATTACTGTATGACTGTATTAAAGGTGTCAGCCAAATAAACAAATGGTGAATAGCTTTTAAGCCCTCTTAAATCACCTTTGTTATTGCTACAATTATTAATAATAATTTTATTATATTTAATTTTCATAGGAAAAAATAGTCTGAGGGTACAGTTAAAACCAGAGAAGGATACTTGAAGGACAGAGTACAGATGTGTGTGCCAAGGTGCTCCTCCACCCCTGCTCTCCATTCCAGGGACAGACTGAGCAGTGGGCTGCTGTCATGTATCACACTGGGCTGCAACCACACAGGCAGGTAACAAGAGAAAGAGGAGGCTGCCATCAGTGTCCCTTCCCTAGGTAAGGTATACATACAGCAGAGAGGTTTTTGATTTTTATCTCATGTAACAGAAAGGAGCTAAGGAGTGTGGAGTGAGCTCAGGAGAGGAAAGCCCAGGCTATGCTCATCTACGGGCCATAGTCACTCACAGGCAATTTGTAAACATTTAGGTGGGTGTTCTGTATCTGCATGACTTGACTTTAAAGCTTTATCGAAGCTCTTCAGTCAATTCACTGGTGACCTTGATCCTGTAACGTATGCTGGCAATTGTGTAGTTGATGCATTTCACTACGAGGCACTAAACCCTCACATATTGGAAAAGTCATTTGGTCTGTTAGAACTTGCATGGAAAAGTACAAATATTTCATAAGGACAAGTGGACAGATTATTCTCAGGCTATTGATTCCATGTTTTGGTCTGCTGAAAACCTGCTGCTAAATAGACCTCTCTACCGGAGAGACTGAGCAAAATGGCCATTACAGGGAGAGGCTCTGGGGAATCTATTGATTGGACATGAGAACTCTAATCATGAAATAGCAAAGATTGAGCATGCTCTTGTGACTACTATTTGCATAAAAAAGGTAACAGGTGTTGAGAAGCCAGATTCTTTTGTGAACATTCTCAGTAGCTGTCTCACATTGAGTCACATCCCTTGCCACATCCAGCAGGGCAGTCAGCTCCTCAGGCTTCTCATTCTCCAGCACCTAGAACACTGCAACAACACACACGTTGTCTGTAACAAGGAAGTTAGCAAATACATTTGCTACACAAGGTGGATACTGAAGATGAAACTCTTACCTCCAGCAAACCTACAGAATAATGTTTTCTCTCTTAATTATCAATTTTAGATTTTGAAATGGCTAATTAATTTTCTATTTGATTATTATAATCACTAAGTTAATTCAGTTACTTTCAAACAGTTATTACAACCAAATTCTGGTAAACTTTCCATCCTCCTGACATGCTAATTTTGTCAACTTCAGGTATTAAAAACTCAAAAATGAGACAGCTCTTAAGATTTTGAGCAAAACTAGACTGTTACACAGTTTACCTTTTCACAACAGTATTTGTTTCTTTCTCCCTTTATCTTTATTGAGGGTTTTGTTTGGTTGGTTGGGGTTTTTCTTAAGTAGCTTATCAAAGATAGGGACTAAAAATGTGGATAGAAACTTTCTACACTTTTCTGAACAAAGGCCAAATTTTGCACATATTTATGTAGCCCTGAGCTTTATGATTTTATGAAAGCACATATGAAATTATATCATTCACTATCAGACTAGACAAAACTAGTAAGCTGTAAATGTTTGCCACAGAATTTATCTTCAGAATTTCCACATATGTCCTTTTGTAGCTTTGTCACTGAGATGGTACTCAAGAAAAAACTGAGTGCATTCATTGAGGGTTTCACTTGGAGAATAAGGTATACAGCCAGAAATCAAAGTGTGTTAACAGAGAGTCTGTAAGCCCCAAACAAAAGCTCACATTACAAGCAGCATTTAGGTAACCAGCTGCCAACAGCTCTGCACAGCAATCTGGTCCTTCTGAGTGCTGCTAGGGACTTGCAGTTCAGTCTCCTGGTTGTCCCTTTCCCCCTACCTTTGCTACAATTCTGTTTCTTTTGGAGGAGTACAGGCAACTGTGGTTCAGGTGTGTGAGGCTGGCTCACAAGCCCCCTGAAATCTGGGGACATTAGTCACTGGGTTCTGAACTGGTAAGAGCATGTAAGATGTTTGTCAGAGGCAGGGGAAAGTGGGAGAAAGAGATGGAAGATGGTTGTTCATTATATAGCATGCATGATCTGTCCCGGAGAGAGACCATGAACAAGTGAAATCTTTGTGTGCATCTTCTGAGGCACTTGCTAGTCCTCTGTTTTGTTGGCAACTCCCCAGGCATCAACACTGGCAATCCTAACAGGTTATTGCAAGATATCTGTAGAAGTCAGGCAGTTATATAGCTCTGAATGGGCTTGGAGGACTTATGCCCATGTATTTAATGTCTTGTGGCATTTCTCTCTCGTTTTACCATTATTTGGCCACACCAGCCACTTAGAATAGAATATCAGAGTCCAAGATTTAGAAAATAGGTACTTGTCCTGAAACCTTAACCCTCACATCAAAACATTCACTACCTCTTCAGAAGTATCTAGAAGTAAAGGCTGAGACAAATAATAATTAGTTTTGGTTCTGTTAAGAGCTCCTGCACACTTGGGCATGTTGGAAGCAACCGCCATGAATGTATGAAGACATGGCACATTATGTAGCTCCTGAAGTGCAGTATGATTTTCTTTAATAAAGTAGAAACCAGAATGGCCCTGACTGAGCTCTTCTACCTTAGCTGCAAGTCCCTCTGATTATGGGCTGATGGTACATTGTACCTCATATCTGCAGTTCTCAGTTCCTCGCAGATGGGATTCAACAAGGTATCTCAAGCACCAGTAGCTCCATGAAACACTTCACTAAATGGGGTTTTGTACGACAACAGTCCCCTAAATGCCAGTTTGGCCTGCTTAGGGAGCGGTGGATTTGCTCCATATCTGATGAGAGGATTCAAATTGTCAGTTCAGTGGGAGAATCTTTCTGTTGTAGAGATGAAAAGCTCAGAGGACCTCACTCATGCTCAGTGGTCTTGTAATTAAATGTTACACACTTGATAAGCATTGCCTTGCAAGCCTCAAGGCTAATTTACATGTTACCACCAAAATGTCTTATTTTGGTTTGCTTGTAAAAATACTGTACAGGCATCATTGCATGTCATTGCAAATGGTTTGCATCAATGATGCTTGGGTGACTCTCAAAATTACTAAAAGCTGTACACAATTACTGCTAAAAAGCTCCATACAGAACCAATAATACTTCCTCTACAATAGCTATTTTATGACTAAGATGGCTTTCCTGATGTGACTGACAATGCTGGGATCACAAACAAGCAGCCTGCCAGCACATAAAGAATAGCTTTTTGGGGGAACAAAGTAGTTTGATTCAATTGCAGCATTACACGTATAATTAAAGTGCATGTCACTTTTCCAAGAGTTGCCCATAATTCAAAACAGTAAGACAGGGTAGGAGGAAGAAGAGAATAACAAAAGTAGATAGGAGCTAGTTCTAAGAAGGGTGATAGGTATGATGCCAGTAGGAAGGTATTTACTGGCACATTTAAATGTTTTATGTTGTAAAAGTTGCTTTTAGTGTTTTTGGCCACGTGGCTCACATCACTCTTTACACAATGGGTAAGAAAAGAGAGAAGCTTCTCAGGACCCCAGGATCCATTTAGCATACACACCTTTATCAGTTTCTTATTCTGAGGAGGTCATCCCACAAGTAACATTTCAATGCAGGCATATCAGATGGACTGAACTGATGTTTCTGACAATTCACTATTTCTTTAATACTTATTTGGCTGACTCCAAAGCAATGCTAAAGCACTGCAACCATTTATTGGAATATATTAATAATAATAAATTAGAGTTTCATTCACTGAATTCCAGTTCTCAGAAGAATAAACAACCTTGTGCAGATGCAGAAGAAAGGCAGAGAAATATTAGACGACTTATGCACAGTCTGCAGCAGGTGAGTGGAAGAATTTCTACAGAACCTCTCTGGCCTCTGGCCTTTCTTCCAAATCATCTTTCCTGTGTTTGTGCCACAGTAAAATGATTTTGCATATATCTTGTCTCAGAAATATGAAAAATATATGCAATATGCAAAACAGCCAATTGGACTGCCTTTTGGAATATATCATCATTTATGAAAGGTGCATCTTGAAGCCTAAACAGATTGTGTGCAATTAATTGCAAACTGTCAAAGAGACTACAGCACTTTACTGCCAATTTGTAAATAAACCTTAGTATGCAAGAGGGCTTAGGTGAGTTTCTGTGGATAAAGGAAAGGCAATAAGCAAAGGCAGTGCAACACAATTTTTACACTCTGGCCTTGTAAGAATTTTGCTGACCCTGTAAGAAAATGGTGTGGTGCAGAGTCATTGAACGCAGGTAGGCTCCTCCATAGGTAAATATTTTACATAACCCAAGTGAAGAAGCCACAGCTTACTGGAAAAACTAAAAGACTAAAAGAGTCATCAAGTGCAGAAATAAAAACACATCTTAGATTAAAATCTTGGTAAATACTTAAGCTGTTCTATACCATAAAAGATGTGCTGAATGATGATGGTGAAGTGTGGATCATCCCATATACAGGGGATTGCAAACAAAGCAGACTGCCTTTAAGTCCCGACTCTGACCCTCAAATGATCTTTGTTATAAATATGCTCATCCTGGTGGCTGGCCAACACCTGACTCAATTCCTTATCCAGGGCTGTCTAGCCCCTTTTGTATCACTGCTGCTACCATCCTAGATCTCATTGTTCTCCTCTGTAATATTCAATAAATACAATATGTTTGGTGCCACTGCTGATCTGCTGAGCCAGTCAGCAGCTGGCCCGGTGACTCGGGCTTGGTTTCAGCTTCAAACAAAAAATGATGATGCCTGTCCTTCTAGGTTTGAACCCCTCCAGTGAACAGCATCACAAATGTAATACAGACCTTCAGTAATTACTGAAACAGAAGTTTGTCACAAGCTGCTGGCGGCACTGACGGACAATCTGCTTGAAGGTATAGTTAGAGGAAAGAATATGTAAGAAAAGATATTTGTGATGGGCTTAACTTGGAATTGTTTTTTCAGGGGATGAAATGTACATGCATGTGGAGGCAATGCAGATGAAGAACTAGGTACCTATATTCATAAACAATTCTTTACACCTACTGTTATTTAATATGTATGCAAAAATTAACAGAGTGTAAATAAGAATTTGGCCCAAGAAGTAGCCATAACTGAAGTGCAATTCATATCTCCTCTGAAGTTCATGTACATATTCAGTTTCCAAAACAAGTAGACTTGGCCCTTGGGGAAGAGCAGAACTGCCTACATTTTTCACACTGCCATTGAGAGGGTCCTTGAGATACTCAGTAAATTAAAAAAAAATCCCTTCTCCACTCCCCTGAGCCTTGGAGCAGGTCCAGAGCTTAATGCAACATAGAGACACTTCCCTGTGCTCTGTGAACCTGCAAAAAGGCAAATCTAAAAGTCTGCTCTTCAAGTGAAGCAGTTCTCTTTATTCTTTTTCTCCCCTTATCTTGTAGTGCAAATGCAGTTCCAGAAGCGACATTAAACATCCCAATCCACGGATGGAGAGGTAAACTCTAGGTTGAGAGAATATGAAAGAAAAAAATGGCCTCTAAGCCTGCATAGGCTTCAGATGGAGCTTAAAGGGAATCAGTGCTCCAAAGGATGTGGTGGCAGGTGGGGCAAACCTGCCCATGGAGGTGAAATGCAGGCCCAGTTCACTGCAAAATCAGACATCTAGACTTGAGAGGAGGGAATGAGCTGCTTGATCTAAGCCAAATTAATAATGACACTTTGTTTCACAGCTTAATATTTGAACAATATTGCTCCAATTAGTGAATTTAAGACATTTTGTTTTCTATGAGATATATTGTCTCTTTCTCAAATTAAGGTATTTTACTTCCTTTCAGGATTTTTTTTCAAACTAGATTGCCCTTGACTTTAAGGACAGAGGTTTTGTTCAGGAATCTTTGCTGAGTTTATGGCACAAACAGCTATGCCCCTCCAGCCTTTAACTCCAACTCACAGAGCCCACATGTCCACATGCCCTTGTTTGCTGATTTGTTAGCTGCGCTGTTGGAGATTGCTCGAGTTCCACCAGCAAAGGCTCGCCCATCTGCAGCTCTCCTATTTTCCCTCATGTCACTCAAGCAGACTGCCTTGCAGCTCGCCTGCCGCTGGGGCCAGAGCAGCAGCACCGCAGTGTCCCGCTGGCTCTGCCGGGCAGACACCCGCTGGCTCCCGGAGCTGTGGGTGCGGAGGTGAGCCAGGCTCCCCAGCGCTGCCCGCAGCCAAGCGGGATTTTCCTTCAGGGAGTACTGGAGGATGAGGCTCCTGTTCAGAGCCACAAACAGCTCTAAAATACTGAGAGTGTTCTGAAGATGGAAATTTGTTGTATTGTAATTTCAGAAAGCATTAGCTGAACCCCCAACATAATGTCTTCCCCCTTCCTGAACAGCTGACAGGGAGCCCTCTGAACACTCCAGCTTCAGCCCTTGACTCTGTTCATTAGAGTCATTTTGGTGTACTGTGAGAACACAAGTGCTTACTAAGCATAAAAAGCAGAGTTCAATTAGCAGTATGGAATGGTATTTGTATACTGGCTTACAGGTTTACCCTACAGCTACTAGGCTAGTTGTTGCCAGCTATAAGTCATCAGAATATGGCTGGTACTCAGGGTTTTGCCTTCTCTTTTCTCTCTGTCTACCACTGAAGTAATCTGGAGAATTTTCAACTGCAGTTATTTAAGCATTCTCTTTATCCATAGTTGCCAGTGTCTTTAAGAGCTCAACCCCATTTGTCTTACCACTACCTCTGCAGGTGCTCCTGGAAAATGTGGAGACCTCCACTGCCTGTGCCTACTGCCAGCCTGATTCCATAGTTTCCCAGCTCTGGTGAGGTACCAGTGTATGCTGAGCAACACTGATGCTATCCTGGGATATTAATATGTATGTCAAATAATGCTTGTATGTTGCAAAGATTTTTGGAGGATACAACAGGGAGGAAGAATAGGGAGAGCCTATTCTCTTCTTTAGAAATAGCCTTCTTCCTCTGCTGTCTCTTGACATCTGCCCCTCACAACAGACTTGTGGTGCAATGTGTGCTTCTGCTCCTTTTAGAAAAGGTTTCCAGAAGGATACTGACAGCACTGAAATACGACTCAGTCTGCTTGGTTTTTACCAGCCCTACTCGATTGCCCTACAAGAAGAGAGAGGAATATTTTCCTTGCTGTCTGGAGTAAAGTCTTCCATTACCATGTCACAAAAGAAAAGAGGCTGTTTGGTAGCTCAGGAAAAAATGCTGACTTTAAACCTGAGATAAGGCTCTATCATTTACACTAATGAGCTCACTGGTGGGGAATTTGTAAAATTTTATGATAAAAAGTAGCTGTAGTCAGTGCTTGATGGAATTTACTATTTTACATTTTTGCTGAAAATACACATAACTACTAATAATTTTCCCATCCAAACCTACAGAGAAATAAATGCAGTGAGTTCAAAGATCTTCTAAGTAATCCATTACTTTAAAGATTTATTCTTTAACCATGGGTTGGTCTAAATTCTGCTGGGTTGAATAACAAATTAGTTACTCAGAAGGAGTAACTTAATGAAATATTAATACTGGGATTTTAATTGTCCTGTCAGATTTTGATTTCTGATGGAAGTGCACCCTGGGATTCACCCTGGGGTTGCTCTATAATAGTTTCTGTGCTGGTTACCATGTATGTCCAATATGTGCAGTGGAAAAGGGGAAGTATCTAATAGCCTTTGTTATCATATACTGTCAGAGCAGTAAATGACAAGTGTTAAAGAAATCCCCCAGCTGCTGTAGATTACAAGGACCTAGACTTATTCTGAACCAGAATAAATGAGTCTGGATGAGTAACCCTGCAAAAAAAAACCATCAAAAACCAGAAGAAAGCAAAGGGGTGAGAGGAATAGAGGTGTCTCCAGCTGAAGGGCTGGAAAACTTTCACAGTTTAGCATCCATGAGACATGAATGAAATTCCAGCATGTTTTCTCTTCCTCTCTGTTTTTGGCTGGTTGGTTTTGGTTTTTTTTTTTTTTTTTGCAGCCTATCCACTTCATTTGAGGTGTTGAAACACCACAGTGTCTCTGGTTCAATGCCTGGAAATGCTGGCTAGAGATGCAATACAGTGCATGGACTTCATTGCATGTGACCACTCAGTGCTGCATGCAAAGAAGAAACAAGTCCTTACAAAATATTCCCTGTGCTGGTTGTACCCCTGCAGCCTTGTTTTCTACCTCGGAGTAGCTGTCTTCAGTGCTGTCTCAGACACCTCATCCTCCCAACAGTTGTGGTTCTGATTTGTTGTCACTTTGATATCCATTTGGGAAAGGGTGCCGGGTTGTATGATGAGCACTAATCCCTAAGCAGGAATAGCAGAACAGTAAGCAATGAACATAGAGACTTGGATGTGGGTTTACTGCTACTGAAAAAGGCAGACAAAAAGGGGAAAGTATGTAGAGAACAGGAGAAAAATGTATGGAAGGGATACAAGAGAGACAGCTGGTTTATGGGCTGATACTGATGTATTTTCTAACTCCATGAGTCCTGCAAGCACTGAGCATATGGGAAAAAAGGACAGACCAACAAAAAGGATTAGTGTGAGTGACTGTGAAGTGGCTAAGAAGCTGATCTTGTGTGTAAGTGGTCACAATCACTCTCACCTCCCAAAAGTGCATTGCATTTTAATGAAAATATTGTCAGATCTATGGCTCTATGTATCTCTATCTTGATGTGGCTCATCACGAGACTTTAATTTTCTGGTACCTAACAGTCTGTGTCTACTTGTCTCCTTCCTGGCTAGCTTCCCTCCACCCTATACCCATCACTTCGAACCTAATACAGCAGTGCTGAAGTGTTGCTACTCTGCTTTGGGAAGAGCAGCCACTAGAGGGAAGGATTCACAGGCAGAAGTTCCCCTCAGCAGCTCTGGTGCTTCCTCCTTAAATAAAAAAATCAGAATTTTACCCTGCCTGTGTAAGATGGCCTGCTTTGTCCTTTCAGATAAAATGTATTGAATGAGATTATTTTTAGTATTGCAGTTTCACTGTACATCCTGAAACACGGACAAAATTAGGAGCCAGAAAAAAACCCTAAAATCATTGGCTGTCTTACACAGAGGAGATTGGATTACCTGTTCAAACAGAGCTCTTAATTCTGCATATAAACAGAATCTACAAATACAAGACTACTGCAGTAGAAAGTAAAGGCAGCCCGTAGCCCCTAATAACCCCTAATTATTAGGAGTTTCAGTTAACATTTGGACAGCTTTGGTCTTAATTCTTTTAAGTCTGAAGAAGCAGCATGACCAAAGTGGCCACATCTACAATTACAGTGAGCACACATGCTGTTCCAACCCATGCTGGCTTTAGCTGAATGTTCTCTGGCAGCTTGAGTTGGGATTCTGCCCTGTTGAAATATAATTACCTATCTGAATGGCGACTAATTTCCTGTTTGAGTTATTTATGTGCAACAATGCACTTGTTTTGACAGAAGTCTATGACAAGAAAAACAACTCAAGCTCCTGACCTTGGCATCATTGCTCACTGAGGAATTTTTTGTACCTGAAAGAAAACCTGTTAAAATCCAGTCCAAGTAATGAATTAACTTTTGTGTTGCCAGTAAATACAACAGCAGAGCTCTAGCTGTAAAGCAGACATCCCTTAAGACTTAAGGTAAGACTCTTATTTTTTTGAAAAAAAAGGAAAAAAGGTAAAAGCTTGAGAGCCCTATACTACATATGGACAATTATGGTTCTATAAACCAGAATGTTTCATAGTTGTCTCAAGGATGGTGTTTTCACCCATCTTTAGCCCTGAACTAATATTAATTTCCAGTTTTGAAGTTGCCCAATGTAATATATATATATGGCGGATTTGAAGTTAAATACTGTATTGCAGGCAATCAATAAAAAGCAGCAGATTTCATTATCCACATTATCTTAATAAACTATGTTGTTCTTCAAAATATACAAACCCCAATATCTCTGCAGCCCAATGATCCTTCAAGGTACACAATTTTATATTCATTTGCTACTGCAATCCCTACTTTGGTTAAGATTGTGTAGCAGCTTCCCCTTTGACCTTCTGTTTGCAACTACTTGTATACATCAAAAATTCCCACTTCAGAGGCTGAGGTGTTCCACGGCTGCAAACTGCAAAAGGGAGTTTTTTTATTTCAACATTTGATCAGAATATTTTTGAATGTTTCAAAACACATAAAGGTGCAATGAAAACATTAAGCTTGTTTTGTTTGATGTTCTTGGGCCAGAAGTGAGATCTGAAAGTAAAAAAATCAGAGCTGTTTTTTCTGCAGGAAGGAGTGCGTGATTAATTTTGTGAAGCAATCTGGTTTTGTTTGATCAAATGAAATCACAGAACGTTTGGATATGAACATATGCAAATGATCACGTGGCAGTTATTCTCAGGTACAAACCTTGGAATGCATTTGCACTCTTTAGAGTCCATGCTACTGATGGGTTTTACCCCCAGTAATGCCATCTTTATCCTGCAAGCCCAAGTGATGATGAGAGAATTCCCCTGGCCTGGTGGTGGTCTCCCCTGGCACCGGAACCAGTCTGGCTTGCCATTCTCTATCCTTTCTCTGCTGTGTCAGGCCTGTGTTGGCAGGTGTATGGCACCTCAAGTCCCTGTGGCCCTTCTTATTCTACAAGGTGTGGAACAGTACAGGTAATTTCTGCTGGATGGCACCTTAACAGCTCATCTGTTCCTGCTGTGCATTCTCTCAGCAAACTCAGTCTGCTCTTTGAGATACCTTAATTGCTTGCTGTGGAAGCTGAAGGTGACACCATAAGCAAATCACCTTAAATACATGCAAACCTCTCACAAAGGCAAATCAGATGGTTGTAGAAAGTGCACTGTATGTATCAGCAAGAACTGTTTTGCTCTAAATCTCATTTTTACACAACTTCAGACTTTGTACAGAATCCCAGCAGATGCTTGGGAAGACAAGTATCTTAAGTTTATATGAGCATAGATAAATCCCTGAATTGCTTTTTGCTGTTTATACTTCATAAACTAATATAGTGGTGAACAAACTGCATTTTTGGAACTGTGAACAAAATGCATTTCATATAAGTTATCCAGTTATGGGCCAGAGCTTGCATTTTGTACTCAAGAAGGATTAAATCAAAAGGCAAGTGCTCTGTGAAAAGGTGGTTTATACACAGCTAGCTAAACTGTTGATAAATTATGCTCTCGAAGGAAAACTAAAGGTTTCCAGTAGATTTCTCTGTCCTTGTTTTCAGAGAAGCTTATGCTTGCCCCCTTGGAGACTTTCCTCATAAGTAAAGCTTAAGTTATATGTCTAGTGAGATTGAGTTTCTAAGGATGATTTTGCTAAAACAGGATTAAAGCTCACTGATGGTGTAATGCAGGGCAGGTAATGCTGCTGCTGTTCATGATTTAAACTGCTTTGTGGGTAAACCATATTTTGGTTTCTACAGATAATACTTCAGTACTTCTGAGATGTAAAGAGGTAAAACCCAGGTTATTTTGGTCTCTCCATATTTTTTTCTGGAACAAAATAAGCAACCCTCTGATGAACTGAGAAGCACAGCAGCTGATCCTGAAGCAGTTCTTCAGAGAGTTATGAGGATGCATTCCTCTTTTTTTTTAAAATCCAGATTATTTCCAACTTGTTTGGTTTGGTTTTGTGCTTTTTTTTCCTCTTTCACCACAGTGAAACATTGGGAGATTTCTAGAAATGAAAAATCTGAGGTCCACCCATTAACATCAAGGTCATGGCTTAGTTACCCTGCAATGGACAGTTTGCACACTTCCTCTATATCCACAAAAGTGTTTCTTGAAAGCAAACATCAAACAAAGAGCTCTGCTTGACACATACATTAGTTTCAGTGTAATATCTACAACATCTATTATGGTTTGTTAATACCTTGACACCATTCCACACTGTTCCCATTGTATCCGAATGACAATTGCTCTCTTCTATCTCAATGACATTGATTAACAAGGCAATTTGTAATTAGATGGGATAATGTAATTCCTGGCCCTCTGTAAACATGTGGATTTCAAAATCGACTCCTAGCTTGGGAGTGTTCTGCCACACACCACTAATTACACCATGTACTTACAAATCAGGACCTACATCCTCCTGCTGAGCACCTCCTTTTTGTTCCCAGTCAGAGGCTGTTGTCAATACAGAGAAAATCAACATCACTGCCTAGCTTGGCATATGACATCTAAGGAGAATGAAGTAATGGCTAACTTGTATGGCTAGTGTTACTTTATTAAAGCCAGAAATGCAGAAGCTAGATGCTGTGGTGCTTGTCAAGTGTGCAAGACTGATGGTCTGTGGCCTGGATGGTGTCTGGCACAGCAAACTTTGCATCCCCTCTTTGCCTGCCTGCTCACCTCCTGTGTGAGGAATGGGGCATCTGGTAAAAGTGACAGATTTGTTCATTCTTCCAGCCCTATCTGCTCGTGTCCTTTCTGCTAACTCTGTCGGTCAGAGCCTGTGAAGCAGTCAAGGTGGCCAGGAGATGAAGGCCCACCCTGCCTCTTCCCAAGGGGTCACCACATAACATCAGGGCAACTTCTAGCTCAGGAGGGAAACTCCTCTGGGATTCAAATCAGCAAGCTATAAATAAAAAGCTTTATAGTACCAGAGAATTGACTTCTGTCATGCACAAGAAGTGTTTAAAAGAAGAAACATATGCATATTTTTTTTACATAAGAAATACATGTAGGCTGGAAGAACTCACAGTTAAGTGCTCAAAAAGTGTAAAAGGGCAGAGCTGTGCTCCTTTGGTTTCTGTTTCCCCATGCCATTTACCAGTATGCAAGGATGCAAAAAATGCTCATTTTCATTGCTTTTTATTTGCTTTAGCCTTATCAGAACCTCTTAAAATATTAGTGTTATTTTTAAAAAGTTGCTGATTCTGACTTGGGACTTGGTTAAGAAGGTCAGCAGTAACATTATAAATCATAAGCTTATGTCTTGAAGTAAAACATAACACACTATCTAGCAAGTTGTGGCTCCACCCACTCAGGTTATTTCTCATTTTCTCCTTCTCAGGAGGGACTTTGTTTTTATTGTATTATCTCTCCAACTCTTTTCTGACCACTTTCCTTCCCCTATAACCATTTTGCCACTACCTTGCTTTCCCGACTGCTTCACTGCTGAGTATTTAAAACAGAGCACGGGATTCTGCACTATGAGGGGTTATGGCTGTGTGTGGTCCCGCAGAGCCAGGCAAGGCCAGCCCGCAGGCACGTTCCCACACTTCACTCGCCTCTGAGCAACTTTACAGACACACCTTTAACTCAGCAGAGCAGTAATACTGATCAAGTGGGGGTTTTGTAGCAGTTTTCAGGGAGAAATCATTTTGCCAGGTAAAAATCTTATGAATCACACAATCAGAACAGCACAGTAAGACAAAGTAAAGCCTTTACCAAAATTCACAATGGTTTGTACTGGAGCCATACTTTGGACGATATTCAGTTCCCAGAAAGGATGCTACAAACTCCACAGAAGTTTTTATCTCTGAAAAGAAGTTTAATTTTGCAAACAGCTCTGTGAGAGAGGAAATTACTTTGTTCTGGTGGTTTGTTTCTAATGGTTCACCAGTAAATCTCTTCTTTAGCAGGCACGGGTTATTTCTTGACAGCACACCCAGAAAGAACACTAGTCAGATGTCCACTAAGACAAAGCATTCTCTGCACTTCAGGTAACAGCAACGCAGTCGAGGCTGGAGGCACCAGTGGCCGGGCACTGGGCCGTGACTTTCTCGGCTGGGTGCTCTGACGGCCGCAGCAGCCTCTCCGTGCTCTCAAAGTTTCCTGCTTGGGAAGCCTTGACGGAGGCGCCGCGTTCAGTTCTTCCCCGGGACGAAGGAGGCTGCCAAAAGAGACAGCGGAGGGAGGGACCCTTTGTAAAGCACATCCCTAGGTGCGACCTCCGGCGGGGAGGGCGCGGAGGGGCAGATCTGTCCGCGGCTCCGAGCACCACCGGTAATGCTATTTCTGGTCGGAGACGACGGAGGATTTGGCACCACCGAGCAGCTACCTGCTTCCTTCCAGTCTTCCTCATCCAAGAGCATAGCAGAGACCCGTGGCCCCACTTCTATCTCCCAGGCCCTCAGCCAGGCTTTGCCCGACGTCCCCGTCCTGGCTGACCTGCCGCCGTATCCTCCTCCCCGCGAAGACCCTCCCGCACCGCGTCCCGCGCCCCCGGCCGCGCCCCGCCGCTCCTACCTGCGCTGAGCTGCGCGGTGCGGTGCGGTGCTGTGCTGTGCGGAGCGGGCGGCTGCTCGGCACCTGCTCCCGCGCCGCCTAACAAAAGCCGCGGCGTCAGGTGGCAGGAGACGGACTGCGCGGCCATTGGCGGCGGCGGCGCGCGGCGGGCGCCGGTTGGGCCGGGCGCGGCGGGGGCGGGCGCGGAGCGCTGACGCCAGCGCGGGGCCGGTGGGGAGGCGGGGCCGCGCCCCGCGCCGTCTTTGTGCTCGCCGGCAGCCCCGGCAGCGCCGCCGCCTCCCGCCGCCTCCTCCAGCCCCGCGCGGCGCGGCGGGCGGCTCGGCTCGGCACCGCTCGGCTCGGCTCCGCACCGCACGGCACCGCATCTCCGCGCAGCGCAGCGCGCTATGTGTGCCGGCGCTCCTCTGCCTCCTCGCGGCCGCTTCCCACCCGGCGGGGTGCTCCCGGCCCCGCTCTGAGCGCGGCCGGGCAGGGAGCGAGCGGAGCAAAGCCCCGGCGCAGAGCGGAGCGAAGGGAACGCGGCGCCATGCGGGGCCCGAGGCTTGGGCTAGGGCTGGGGCTGCTGCTGGGCGCGGTGTGGCTGGCGTGCGGGCAGAACGAGACGGAGCCCATCGTGTTAGAGGGGAAGTGCCTCGTGGTGTGCGACTCTAATCCCACCTCCGACCCCACCGGCACGGCGCTCGGCATCTCCGTGCGCTCGGGCAGCGCCAAGATCGCCTTCTCCGCCATCCGCAGCACCAACCACGAGCCCTCCGAGATGAGCAACCGCACCATGATCATCTACTTTGACCAGGTGCGGCGGGGCTCCCGGCGCGCTCCCGCAGGAGGAGGGAAGTTGCCGGGGAAGGTGGCGGGGCCGGGCCGGGGACGCGCCGCCCCGCGGGGCCCTGCCCGCGGGGGGGGTGCGCTGGGGGCCGGGGGCTGCAGAGGGGCTGGGCGGCGGCAGAGGGGCTGGGCGGCGGCGGCCCCGCGGAGGTGCTGACGATGCCCTTCCCTTCCCAGGTACTAGTGAATATCGGCAGCAACTTCGACTCGGAGCGGAGCACTTTTATCTCGCCCAGGAAAGGGATTTACAGTTTCAATTTTCACGTGGTGAAAGTGTACAACAGGCAAACCATTCAGGTCAGCCCCCAGCGCCGTCACCTCGCTCTGTGGGCACCGCGGGAGGGAGCGGGCCGGGTCGAGGGGCCGGGGACCATGTGGGCGTCAGGGCAAGGACATGCCACCGGCGGGAGCACAGACCCACCCGAAGGGTCGCCCAGACCCACCAGGCCTCCACCCGCCCGCTGCCCCAGTGAGCTGTCCCAGGATGGGAGGTGATGGCTTGACGGCCACTTGCCGATCTCTGTCTGCGTACCCGGGCCACTGTGCTGCCCCGTGCGGCGGAGCGCCAGGGACTGCATCCCTGCACGAAGCCGGTGGGAACTGCAGTCCCCAGTGGGCTCCTCACCCGCTCTCCGGTGGCAGAGTGTTTCAGAGGGCTTTGAGGTGAAAGGAGTGGCCTATGGCACAGATACAATCATGAGTATAGCTCTGGATGGGCATATGTAGCTATCCTATACACACCTTTTCTATGTGCTTCGATGCATACACATGTCTAGGTAGGGATAATAAATTACCAACCTGAAGCCAGGTAGCGTAACCTAGACAGGAGATCTGTCAGTGTGGTGATGCACTTTGCAAAGGTGAATGTACAGCTATACAGCACGGTTCTGGTGTAAGTGGCTTCACACATCTAGGCTGGGCAGGTAGTGTATTATTAATGTGAGGCGTGCAGTCCCGGGATCATTAGTGCGAGCTGAGCAGAGTGTATTGACTGTGTTGTGTCATATTGTCTTTGCTGCCTAACAAAGGAAAACTACTTGAATACACTTCAAACGCGCTGACTCCAGCGGCTGTGGCTCTGCTCCTTGCTGTCTCTGAGGTTTCGCATAAAGCCATCTTTCAATAAGTATGAGCAGACCTCTTTTCATAGCCTGAAAACACAGGCACCCTATTGAAATTCTTCAAAATAGGATCAATGTTCTGTTTTATATGCACTGGATGTTTTGATGTGGTTGTCAGTCTAAAACAGTGGTGAAAGGCTTCTTCCTTTCGAGTACATACTTTAGCTGGGTTCAGATTGGTATTTCATTTTTATGAGGCTGGAGTTTCAGCTGTCAAAAGAGGCCCTTTCCTAACTAAGCATTTTGCCTGCTAGGAGAGCCCGGGCGATGTCTGACTTTAATTGACAGAGGGCTTTGTTTTATCTTGCTCTTTAGGTGAGTTTGATGCTAAATGGGTGGCCAGTGATTTCTGCCTTTGCAGGGGACCAAGATGTGACCCGAGAAGCTGCTAGCAATGGAGTCCTGATTCAGATGGAGAAAGGAGACAGAGCTTATCTAAAACTGGAGAGAGGAAACTTGATGGGAGGTTGGAAGTATTCGACGTTCTCTGGATTTCTAGTGTTCCCACTTTAAATCACTTCTCCAGGAAAAGGGAGAGATGTCTTACAAATTCCCAAGTCGTATCTGGGTGTAAAGAGTTATGGACCGCAGACTTTCTACATTCAAACATTAAAGAAGCTAAATCCTGCTTAGGTTTGTGTACATCTGCTTTGAAGAATTACTACTTATTTTTATTGTGTTGCAGCCAACAGGCGGGAGACACTATAATTGATCAAAACCCATTTATATTCTTCTCCTCCCACAAAATTTGTTCCCATCTCTGTGTCACTGGTGTAATCTGCCATCGTTCCCCCATGGTTTCTGCCTCACTCAAGTAGACTTTAGATATCTTCATTGTCCTTTACAGCATATTTTGTATTTTTTTTTAAACATGTTAATCTTGACTCTTTCTCTGAGTTTAACTTTTAAAAAAAGAACAAAAAAAAGCAAAGTATTTTTGAATACATGGATGCCATGATGGAAGGGAAATGCAATTCCTGCTGTGTATGGGCTGGCAAAAGGAAAAATTTCTACACGAACTGTTCACAGCCAAGGCTGACTAGAGTATTTCAATATTTCTATGTAATTCCGAGTGATTGTGAAATTTAAGGCTGCTAAATGTTTTGATGCTTGTTTTGCTCTTGTACAATGTGGCCCAACTAAATGCCAAGACGTATATTCAACTTTTACTATTACTCTGTAATATATGTGTGAATATCGAAAAATAATTTTTGCTTTAATTCAATAAAGTTTAAATGGTACTTTTATTTTTCTTAACCCGAAATAAGGTTTCTCAATGCAGGAGGCTCAGTGCAGTGCTGGGAGGGCAGGGGGAGAATGGGGGCGCGAGATCCCCGCTGCGTTGCCCCTCTGCCCTGGGCCGGGTCCCCTGTAGCTTCCCACCACCGCCTCCCCCACTCCCTTCGCAGCTTCGGGGCCTCGCAGCTCGGCCGCGCAACTACTGCGGGCAGTGCCGTTAGCCCCAGCGGGCTCATCACCAGGAACTTTCCCGCTGACTCTTAGATCTGCTTCTTGATAGCGTTTATCTGTATGATATTCTATAAACCTGATCGCATTTTATACCGCCGTCAAAAATACCTGGCAATGTACACTTCGATGCTAGTATTATTGATTTGCTAGTATTCTCTCGTTTACAGTCTTTTAAAGATGTAAATGCTATAATTTTGCAGTACTCAAAGAAATTAATACTTTTATTAAAAGGTGCGTACGAGGATTTCGATTGTATCCTAACTTTAATGTGAAATAAACCGGTGACACGTCCCCCTGGGCTCTGTGCGTGCGGGGCTGCTCCGCGCCTGGGCTGCGGCACCGGCGGAGTCGGGCGAGTCCCGCTCCCGCGAAGGAATCGTATTAGGTCCGAGCTGGGGTGGGGGAGGGAGGGAGAGGTGGTGGAGGAGGAAGACGAGCACCATAAGCCTGGTTTCTTGCTTTATTCACAGGTTCTGCCGTGGAAACAGACCCGCGGGGCGGGCAGGGACGCCTCACTGGCCCGGCGAGCGGCGCGGAGGGGCAGCCGTCGGGAAGCGGGGCCGGCCCGGGCTCTGCCCGAGCCAGGAATGGCTACGGCTCTTCGTTGCCAAGTGAGAGACATCGGCCGCAGGTCCCCACCTGCTTCTCCGTCGCCTAGGATGCGGGGGCCAAAATGCCTTTCCCCCCGCCCCCGGCTGCCGACTGATGCATGTTGCGATTCGCGCTCCGCAGCAGCGAGGAAGGCGCGGGCCGACTCCCGCAGCCTTGCCAGCAGCTCGCCGGGAGCTCATCGGGAGCCTCGGCAGCTGCGGCCGCTGGCCAGGACCCGTTCGAGGAAACAGTTGAGGTTTGTGAAGAAGGGTTAATGACGGAAGGCGGTCGGATTGTTTCCCCTTGGAGTTTTAACATGCCCAAGACAACCCATTTACCGAATTCTCCGGGCCGCACGCTCCCCTCTCCATGAGGCGCTTTATTACTTTCCCCTGAAGCCTCTACCCTTTCCCGCACGGCGTTGCGCTCCCCGCCCGTCACACCGCCCGCGCCCGGACTGGCCCCGCGCCCCGAGCCCCCGGGAGAGCCCACCCACAGACGGCAGGTAAGGGCAAAGAGAGCGAAGCCTCTCTTGCCTCCTGAGATCGCAGCCAAGGGGCAAAGGGAGCATAAAAAAATAAGGGGAAATAAAAATTACCAGCTTGCAAGAGAAAGGACAGTGGCCGCGTGCCCTCACCCGACCCGGCTGGGGCTGCGGCCGGACTCGCTGCTGGGGTGCCCCGGCGGGCACCGCAGATGCGGGGGCTGATCATGCTGATTATGCTTTTTTTCTTTTTTAAAAAAAATATTCTCCCGTAACACGAAGCAAATAAACCCACCACCATCCACCGAAAGTTTTCCCCTGGTTGCGGGAGTCTCATTAGTATCGTGCAGCTGGAAATTATATTACCCCCAATCGCAGCAAATCACTGCTCTGCGGCTATTACAAAACGCCGCCGTGGCTGCCTGGAAAAGCCTCGTCTGTTCCGCGCCCGCGCAGCGAGCCCCTCCCCGCCTGCGCTAACCCGGGCTAAGTCCGAGGCGCGGAGCGAAGCCTTCGGCGAGGAGAGATCGCCAC
The DNA here is from genome assembly GCF_028858725.1 of Colius striatus. Classification (NCBI taxonomy): domain Eukaryota; kingdom Metazoa; phylum Chordata; class Aves; order Coliiformes; family Coliidae; genus Colius; species Colius striatus. Next base: position 8,825,371 of record NC_084772.1, read on the forward strand.
AGCATTCTCGCTTAGGAGGTGAAGCCAAGGTGCTCGGCCGCCCAGCCGGGCTGGAAAGCCCCACTCGGAGCCCGGAGCGACCAACTTGGCCCGGAGCTTGGTCCTGCTCCCGCCCCGGTTCTCCGAAGGGGCGGGCGGCTCCCGCTGCCTCCCCGCCCCGTCTCCGCGCGGAGCTTCCCCGGCAGCAGCACCTGGGAGCGCAGGAGAGTGCGTCCGAGCAGCGCGGGGGAAAGGCTGCTGTTGGGGCATTTACTTCAGCAGACGAGCTGTGTTAAAAAAAGACCCAAATCCCATTCTATCAGCGCTGTCCCCTGCGGCGTCAGAGGAGAGGGGCAGGCCCTGAGAGGAAAAGGCAGCCCAGAAGCTCTCAGCTCTGACTGAGTTGGTGTGGTGCCCCGGCGGGAGCCGGTGCCGCCAGCGGGAGCAGCGCCCCGTGCGGGCAGGGTCGCGGGGCAGCCTCGGGCTGGCCGCTGGCGCGCTCGCAGATATGGAGCTCAGGGCGAGGGAATGAGGACCGAGTCCCTGCTCCTGCGGGGCCGCGCTGCGCATCGTACCGCAGTGCTGGCAGGGCTCGGCCTCGGGTGAGTGCGGGGCCGAGGCCGGGGCGGGGGCGGTCGGGCGGGGTCGCACCTGTGCGCGGGACAGGTGGCACCATCTTCCTACCGGCTCGATGCCGCGCATCCAGACCCCCACTGCCCCGGCCGTTGTCCAGGGACACGACGGGGGCGACCAAGCTAAAGAGCCAGGTGCAAGTATTGGGCTATGCAGGGCTGGCGTGGACACTGGGACCTGGCCACTCTGGGATGCCATCCTCCAGCTGCCGAGGCTGCCGTGTGCACGCAGGCTGCAGCCACCATTTGGGCCACTGGACAGGCCCCTGAGGCCAGCTCTGGCTATCACCAGCTGGGCTGTGTGGAGGCAGCAGTGGATGAGGGACTGGCAGGCCTGCAGCCACCCTCAGCTTTGCTTGGTGGCCCCACTGTGATCGGTGAGCAGCGAGTGGAAGCCCTGTCAGCCCACAGCCCATCTTGCCCACAGCCCATCTTGCCCACAGTGCAGAGTGCCAGCCTGACAGCTCCTGCCCACCTATCCATGCTCCTTGCCATTGAGGGGTCACTTGCCAGGCAGCTGCAGTCCCTCAGGGCTCCAGCGACCTCCTCCTCAGCCCCTGCAGCTGTGGTACTGCTGAGCCTGCTGCCAGGCATGGGCCACGCTTTCCCTCAGACCTGAGCACCTCCTGCTCTTTACCCGCTGTAATGTGTTTTTCAGTTGATGTAAGTAATGTCTGATTGAATTTATTGCTGATTAGCGTTGAGCATCAGTTTACACAACAAGAAATTATGTTTCATTCAGTTCATTAGCATGACTAGTGTTTGGTTTATGAGCATATCACTAATGGTAATGACCAGAGTTGATTGATTTCTAATGTGAATATAATTACACAATGTAGGGGAATTAGGGGGAAAAAAAATCCAGATTTTTAAGTGTTGGGTTTTTAGGGAGTGCGTGGGGGGGCGAGGGGGTGGAAAGGGAGAAACAAACCAACTCACTTCTACGCAAATGGCAGGAATGTAAAGATTAATAACTCCAGCAGGAGACATTGAATTTGGTCAGAAAGAAGAGAAAGTCAAATGCAGTTAACTCCGGGAACAGTTAATGCACACGCCACATTGCAAAACATAATTTCCCCGCTTCTCCCCCCCGCCTCCCCCCAGGTACAGCTCGAAGCCCAATAAGTTCGCCTGGAAGAGGCCGTTCCCGAGGAGCCGGCAGAGGCAGGGCTTCGTGCATGGCCGGGCAGCGGGTGCCGGCAGCCCCGCCGGCGGCTGCGCGGCGGCAGGCAGGGCTCGGTGGCGAAGCAGCTGCCGAGCAGAGCGGAGAGTTGGTCGTGCCTCGGGGGTCAGCGGGAGGAGCTCGCTCAGCTGCAGGATCTCGGATGGCAACGGCAGTGCCGCCCCTGGCAGGGAGCGCCTTGCCTGCCCCCTGCCCTGATCCTTACTGGGAGGGGGAGATGTGACTGGCAAGTGCTGGAGAGCCTTGGATGGAGCAGGGTGAAGGGCTGCAACAGGTAAGGGGAGGGTAGCGGGACTGTGTGGCCCAGCCACTAGGTGGGATTTCAGAGGTAAGGAAGGAGGGGACAGTACTGTGAGGACTGGGGGAGAGCAAGTTGGAAGCAGGTTATGGACCTCAGCTGTGCCTCATCTCTGCTCTGGATCTCTGAGGGTGACTGCTTTCTACCTAAATGGAAAGGTGGTTTGGGAAGGGATTGATCAGAGCATTTTGCTGGAGACACCTTCAAGTGACATGTGCAGGGGAAGAGGGGGAAGGCACAGGTTCTCTGGCAAGCCCTGTAGCAAAGAGTTCCTGGAGCGTGAGGTCCTTGCTGAGCTGGTTTTCTTGTCTCCTCTCTGGCAGAATGGGTTGGGGAAGCATGGAGTATACCAGCTAAGAGGCCTCTCATGGTGTTTGCTCACAAAGAGGCCTTGTGTTTTTAGGGAGGGTGAAGCAAGCTGTGTGCCTTGACACCAGAGAAGATGGTTTGGGCAAGGCTAGCAGTATTAAGTCGTCATGTCTTGCGGCATTGGTCCGCTCTGTACTCTCAATACTGTCACTGGAAACCCAATATATACTTGAGGCTGTGCTGCCTGCACTAGGGATATATGAGTTAGGTACATCTTCCTCACCCTACACTAGCACCTCCAGGTTTCCTAACTTGCAGAGTCATGGAGTGCCTCTGCTCCAGTGCTCCTGGGTCAGTAGTAGTGTTGATCCCAATTGATCCACATCTAGATGTAGAGCTTTCTCTCCCTCTCTCATGGCCTTCTGTTGGACAAATGAGGAAGATGATGCCGTTTGCCCTTTTACAGCTTTATACCTGTTTTGGTGGGGAGATATGTTAATGAGCCATTTTACATTTCACCAGTTGCATTTAGTTTCTTATGGTATGAGAGTCCTAAAATGTTGCTGTTCTGAACTCAGGATATGTCTGGGATGCTGAAAGCCCTCTTTGGGGTATTTTCCTTCAGGAGGGATTTGCAAAGCTGTTGAAGAATGATTCTAATGTTGCATGGGCATCTAGACTTGCAAGAGGATTCTGAGGGGCTCCTGCCTCCTGTGCCTAGATCACTAACAAAAATGTACTCTGCATCATGAGTCTGCCTCACAGAGTGCTGCTCCCAGCACTCTTGTTATTGGCGACCTCTTAATTTTTATTCTACTGTAGTGTAGCAAGCCATGCATATTTTCATTTTATCCTCATACCTTCTTTTGTGTGCCTCCCTGCTGTACTTTGAAGATTGTAATGTGAGTTGAGGGAGATGGAGAAATTCTGCTATCAGAAGAAAGAAGACCTGAGGAAGAGATGTTGGAAGAGTTTGAGAAAAATAAAGATAGAAACTGTGAATAATTGTCATTCATATGAGCAACTTCTCTTGTTTACAGTATGATAGAATATCTGCATCAACCTCCGTAACATTTCCAGTCGGAAATGTTGAAAATTTCTCGTCAGACACATCTGACAGTAGTGTTATTTTTATTGTTTTTGTCTATACAACACTCATTCGAGGACTAAAGGATCACAGGAGGACTCTCGCTTTGTTTGCAATTAATAGTCATCCAGCTTACAGTGGAAATTCTCGTCTCATTGTTGCACTTCATACTAATAAATTTTAATGTGCTTTTCGTGTTCTGGCTTTCAGAGTCATTCAAGTCAGGGCCATCCTCCCTGAGCTGCTTCTCTAGTGACAGTGTTTCCCAATTTTATTGGTAGTAAATAGCTCTTTAAGAGATAGATGTTGTAGTGAAAATGGACATAATCCTGAACCTTTTCTATCAATAAAACCCCCATGCCACTGACTGCCTGATAGCTGGTTTTGATAGTGTTGTCACCAAAGTAGGTCTATATTTCTTCTCCTGTTATCAAATAAAAGTGCTGAGTCTTAAAAAAATGTATGAACCTGTCATATTGCTCACTCTGACAGTTCTTACCTTCAAAATTTCATGTAAAACATGGCAGGATAGGTCAGACTGCCTGGTCTGCTGACCTGACGAATACCATTTCCATGGAAAGAATGGAGAAGCATTTTGTTCTTTCCCATTCCTGTGTTACTATTCCTGATTTCATAATTGTTAAAATGTGATCTATAGGACCTGAAATTTCATGGGTCGGTTCTCCTTCCTACTTTGATTCTCCCCAAATTCTTGGGCGTATGTTGAGTCATGGTTGAAAGTTATTGATTGTCATGGATCCATAACTCCCTTCTCAACATTTTTATCATTTCTTTACCTGGTTTCGTATTTCCCAGCTGTTAACAGAACAGCATTTCCCTATGATTCTGTCTGTTGAGGTGTGGGGAATGAGAAGCTTCTGATGTCTCTCTTTTTAACCTGGTTTTATTGTTCCTTTGCTGTCTCCTTTCTGAGTGATTAATCTCACTATTTTAGTCTTCAAAGAGTGTTTCCAGAGGCTCGATTGTTCTTGCAACTCAGAGGGTTGCAGCCTCTAGTTTTGAAACAGCTCTTTTCAAATGGCAGGACCAGTTTGTTCCAGAACAGTGAGCTGAGGCTCAGCAGTTACTATGTACATAACAGCAGTACTAATTCAGGTAGCTGTGCTAGTTGATAGTTTGTCATGTGACTAACTCTTCCAGTGATGTATTGAGCAGAGATCTTCACTGTTTCCTGCAATATTCCCAGGTACCTACTGTGGCTTGATTAAGCTAATTAAGAGCCCTGCTAGTAGCTCGCCACCATTAATACACATAAACTTACCAGCTTTGCATTTAGCTTGTCACATATGTGAAAAATTGCCCAGCTCTGACCAAACTCTAAATGACATTGTTTTCCCAGGCTGAGCTAAGACATCTCTGAATCTAGAAGCACTGGTTTAACGTTATACAACATTGACCTGTGAAACTGGTATTTATTTCCCTGATATACACAGTGGAAAGACTTCATTGACTAGGAAGGGCTTTGGAACAGATACATTGAGAGCAAAAAATCAGCTTCTCTCTATAATGGAGAGAGGAGGACCTTTCATTATTAAAGTAGAGATGCCAGGGCTCGGTTTTCAAGATATGGCTTTAAATTCCAGTGGGTCATTAAATGAGATTTTTCTGCTGACATAAATTTGCATAGCTGTGTTGCAGTGCAAATTCTTGCAACTTATTTTGCCCGTGGGATCTTAGGGCAGGAGCCAGGAAACAGTGTTGTTATACAAATACGTCCCAGTCCTATTACCTCCGTTATTGCAAGCAGCAGATATACTTGCACAAGACAAGGATTATTTGGATAACTAGGACTGCAATAAACATATCCATATTTCTTCTTCTCCTGTTTTATTTCCATTTGTCCCATTGCCTTACATAAAACAAGTGACCTTTTTTTTTTGGCCATGATTTCAAGATCGTGTAAAAACTTCTGGATAACTGCAGAGACATTTAGTAGTTCCAGTGGCCAAACACATGTTAGAAGGATGTAATTGTCCAAAAATAAAGATGCCTGGGATAGTTTGTTGAAAACAACTGGAACGTCACAGAGTCCAAGCTATCCTGGGTCATCTGTTGAAGATCATGTTAGGGCTCTAGGTGTGTAACCTGTTTTAGTCCTGTGACAAACTGTCCCTACTTAAAATATTTGTTTTATTAAAGATACAGAAAAGGAAGTAAAACACTTAAAAGCATTGAAACATAATGTAGCATATAAGGTATTTGTTTGAATACTGTCCCTTACCATTTTCTCTTGAAATGCTAGATGTTTTTTTAAAGAAACTGTCTCCCCCTTGCTTACCAGCAGTCTTTTAGATGGTACTGAGGATCTGAGTACTTGTCCTGTGTGGGAATTAGTTGAATTGAACCAAAGCCGTTGTAAGGCAAAATAAGTGAATTGCATACAAAACTGTGGAGAACACAATATCAATGACAGAAATACAATTTTTGTTTCTGACACATCTTTCTATCTTTTTAGGGCTGAGATAGTCAGCGTATAAGGTACTGTTGGCTCCCCTGAAACCAGCCAAACTGATGCTGGGCTTCTCTTGGCCAACTAGTCAATATCCACAGTTTTAGTCATGACTGCTTTACGCTAATAACGGTGGTAATGCAACCAAATTCCTTCAGTTACGCTTCAGCGGCTTGGAAGATAAATGAGTCCTGTGTAGCCATAGATCAACTACACAATGGTAATTTTAATTTAATGTTTAAGCATGTTTTTAATGTTCCCCTGTTGTAATGTGCTTTGAGCAAAGCTGCAAGATGTTGCAAATACAACGTTGAGGTGTTGTTTCTAAATTTATATAATTAGGAGCTGGTCTGATTAGTGCTATTGATGTCAGCATGTTCCAAAGAATAAAGGGCTGTTTATTCAGATTGGTTTCCATGTATTGTCTTAATTTGAAGTTGTGTGAATATGTTTTATTTTTTCTGAATATATCTGTCACATCCTATCTGCATGGTGACAGCATATCATACCACACTGTGTTTCTGTCTGCACTGGTGTCTAATGAATACTTCTGCATAAAGTCTGTTGTATATAGTGCAGCTAAGTGAGTTCCTGTATGACTCAGATACTTTTCACTCAGCCCTTTACCTCTGCAGTTGATGGAAATTTCCTTCCTGTGACGCTGTGGCCAGGTCGAAGCTAACTCTCAGGTTGCAGCTAACCCTCATGCTTTTTTATGCATCCCAAAAGCAGGACAGCAGCTTTGTAAGCTTGAAGCAAAGGGACTGTTACCTGGTAGGAAGCAGTAAACACTTTAGAGCAAGCAAGATGAGGTCTGGCCACATATGACCACTCGTAGGAGAATGTCAAACTGTTTGCCACTGCAGTTTCCATCTTTGCCCAAAACATTGATTAACAATGCGCTGTGGAAGTACAGTCCTTTCTCTCTTGAGACACTTTTTGTTCATTCCCTCTGATGCAGTTGCTCATCTGCTGAGTTTCATCCACAAGTTGTGTTGGCTTTTCAGTTTTAACTGGCTTAGTCATCTTTCTTTTCCTAAAGCTCAGTGCTTCAGCCTTCTCAATCAAGAGGAGACCCTTTGCTGTGTTAACTCGATTTGTGCCTGCCTCTTTGTGTGTCTACTTCCTATCATCTCTGAGATTAACTTAAAATAATTCTTTCCTTTAGTAGCCCTTTCCAGTTTTCTCTGCTACATTTTTAGGTTGTTCATGCTGTGCTTTTCCTTCTCTAACTCCTTTTTTTTTTCTTGTTTAGAAGAACCCTGTTGATATACAGTATTAGGATCTCTGCTGGAGACCAGTAATACGCTAATTCTGATTGAAGTATTGACTACCCACATCTCTCATTGGTTCCTCAGGAAATGATAGAGATAGATACTGATATATATATAGTTATTCTGTTGAGAAGCCTACAGTTTTGCAAAACACTTAAGAATGTTCTTGATGTGAGAAATATGTTCATCTAGTTGAAAGCAACAAGGTGCTTCATGTTCTTGAAGTTAAAGCACTTAAGCATAAGCTTACCAGCCGTGTATGCTTCCAGGCTAGATAATAGAATTATGAGAGTTGTTTTATATTTAAACCATCAGATAAAAGTGGCCTTTTGAAAACTGGAACATTCTTCTAGAAGGAATCAGAGGCAACAGTCAGCTACTTTTAAGTTGGATATTGATAAGATGGCAAATGGTGTGTGTTTCTGAAGAACAGAAATGTGAAGTTTTGTTCTGTATTTACATTTAAGCCCAAGTTACCAAGTTTGTTTCTTTGTTAAATTACTTTATTGACCCTGGTTGGCATAATCCCATGTTTTACAGTAACAAAAACAATGAAAAAAGATTGCTCTGAATGGTAAACTTATACAATAGTTGAGGTTTGGTTTCTGTGTCTGTTTTATCAAGGAAGTAAATTGTACCTGTTTCTTTGGGCTGTCATGGTTTACTTTATTATCCATACAGGATAGGACAATAGCTTTTCCCTCTCCCAGTTCTGCGTGGCAAAAGAACCCACAAGAATTACCCTATGGATAGCTTCTTAAATAAGCATTCATCCAGGTTCATGACTGAGCATGAAATTTTTCATGGTTCAAAGTTTAATGTTACAGGGGAATAAAATACTTCTCACTAAATGATAGTGAAAACACAGTAGGAGGTATTTTGTTCAGGGAATACAAGCTATTGTCCTACCCTTGTCCAGAAGGCAACATACATCAAACAGAAGATGCCTTCCTTACATTCTAGCAAAATCAGTGTTATTTCTTCCAGAATACTGCTGCTTCCATTCCTAGAGATAAAAAAACATAGCTCACTGTCAGTAGATAATTCCTTCTCTTGGGCTTTCTGTCCTTGACCAGTAGAAGTTTTTATTTCTCTTAGACAAGGAAGACTTTCTTTATCCCCGGAAGATTAAATTGCCTTTCTGGCAAATCTGGCTCACTGAGGAAACGGAGGAGGAAGAGCAGATAGAGAAGAAATAGAAAAGAAAATAATTTCAGGCTATCTTTATAAAGTCTGCTATTGTTAGGATGTCAATTACTATCATATATCACCTGTACCACAAAGTTGTCATACCTTGGGGTATTTCTTAGCTTTTTTTCTTTCCAACTAGTAGAAAATATATCAATTATCCATAGGAAATCTTTTTTTTTATTATTTTTTTTTATTGCTGGACTCATCTTTAAAGTATAGCCATGATGCTCTTTTTAACATCCAGGTCAGACAGCAAGATTAATATGAAAAGATAGAGTTTTTAATACAATTGTGCATTCCATGGGAATAATTACAGAGAATAGTGCTCTTTTCAACCTCTTTAGTTGACACTGCTCTGTTTTGAATGCTGTTACCTCACAGTACAGAATGGCTGAGAATGGTAGATTAAGCAGTGTATTCCGTAACTGTGGGCTGTGACACTGTGACACCCCTTTTGATAAGTGCAGAGTGCATTACTGTAAACATAGGTTTTCCAAAATAGTGTGTGTGAGTAGAAACAAGGTTAATTAACTGAGGAAAAAAAAATACTTCTTTAGTTGACAAAAAGGTCTGGAGGGAGCCAGCCAGACTGCACATGGTTGAGGCAAGCAGGTTGAGGTCTGTGGTCCTGGATGCTGGTTAGTTAATGATGGCTGTACTGGGAATTCTGGTTGCCCAGGGACAGCTCAGCATGCTTAGATCTTCACAGTGTGTTTTTTGCCTCCACAGCAATCAGACTTTCAGAGTACCAGGAGAACAGAGAGGCACTTACAAAATATGTCAGCGTGCAAACTTGAGGTATTCTCAGCAACCTGGGAACAAGAACTGACTTAAGTTATGTTCTTTGGAGCCCAGGTATTCATCTCACCCTTGTAAGGACACTGCAGGTCCATCACTACACCGTGGTAGTGCTTGCATGACCTTCTGAGAGCAGCTCCTGTCCCACAGGCTTTGCTTTCAAGCTTCAACATTGACTGTGGCCAGAGAAAGTTTGTCAGAAGGGCTCCCATCTCCAACTGGGAAGAGAAGACAGAGTGTGGATAATGAATAGAGCTAAAAGGTGAGTGATGTCTTCTAGTTTAGCTCCCCCTTGGTCAAGTTCTTACTTCTTGATCTACCTAGTTATAAGGAGTCAGTCCACTATTTCCTTTCAATTAGAGCTCCATCCTACTTTTCTGTCCCTTCCAGTTTGTGTTTAATCCTCTCTCAATTCTGTTTCACTTGTATTTCTTCTTTGCTTTCATGACTCAGGACTTTTTTTTCCCCCCTCTTTTCCTTCATGCTATGTCATTTCTTCTGGCTGGAACAGTGTCCTCCTTTTCTGAAAGGAAACATCAGTCCAGCAGGAGGATTAAAGGAGATTTTAAAATAAATTCATAGGGAGCCTTATCCGCTTGTAAAAACTGGAAGAAAATGCCAGTGAATTTCAATTATAGCAGGCTTTATTTCTGTACAATATAATGTAATTCATAATGTTATCAATATCTATAAAAGCATAAAGAAAAGACAGCAGTAGGAGTTACAAAAAATGTAATAAAATCAAAAGCCTTGTAAAAGGTATAAAATTAAACTTCAAAAACACTGTAGAAGAGGAGGAAGGGCCAGGGCCAGAACCACAAATTACAGGCTATTCTGGAAAAAAACAGCTTTGGAAAGATCTAGAAATGAAGCCAAAAGACAGATGAAGGCCCCCAAACCAGCAAAGGAGAAGCCTATCTAAGCCAGTTCTAGCTGAATAGGTTAGGAACTGAAGAGGAAGGAAACAGTAAGACATTTAAGTTTGTGTTGTATACAGAAAGAAAAGATAATCACAAACATTCCTCTGGGTAAAGGGGATCAGAGAAGCACTGTTGAGTTGACTGTATTGCAAAGACAGTGTTTAAAAGATAAACAGGCTCTCAGCTTTCTCTTCAGACTGCCTGTCTTTAAATAAAAATATCCCACAAAATACAGATCTCAAAAATGATCAGTCAAAATGACAGATCCTCCTTTAAGCTCACGGTATTAGAGATTAGATCAGAAATTCTCTTCCTTATAATGAATGTGATTAAAACCACAGCGATTCCCTTCCTTACTGCCTTGAAAAGCAAACAATGAAATGGAGAACTGCGTCCACGAAGAGTTGCATGCTCTAAGTCAGACTGCATTTCATACCAGCTGCAGCTGCTATGGACATGATAACCTGTCCATTTCCTCCAAAATGGAACTATTTCTGTCACCAACACAGACCTACAACTTGTGGTGTGGACACAGTGCCTTGAGAGCTTATGACCTTTGCTTGAATAAAAGCAGAACCAAATGAGATTTTGATGAGAGGACATCAATAAGATAATGACGTTGCATCAAGAGATGCACTGTGCTTAGTTTCTTTGTCATAGGCATAGTTACCATTATTTTGCCCTGAAGGCTATTTGCAGGTTATTGGAATCTACTTAACTCTGAATAAGTTGCTTTGTGAGGTTCATTTTATTGAGGGAAATTATAATTTGCATCAATTCCCCTGTATAGGAATCTCTGCTTCATTGCACGGTACAACTGTTACCTTGAATGCTCTGCCTGTGCAGGGTTAGGGATTGTTACATTTGAAATGAGGAATGCTTCTTCCAGTCACACAGCTAAACATATGATGAAATGGGTGAATCTTTCCCTGCAACTTGTAAGATAAAGGTTTCTGTTTCCTAAGCTAAACTTAACTAAACTGTTTTGACTCCAGGAAAGACTCAGTTCTAAAGTGACAAAGGAACCTCAGGCAAAACAATGGGTTTTTAATTTTATTGAGTCAGAGTTGCTACTTGTACTTCTTTATTTTGCTAGTAAAATGTTAGGCACCTAAGACTAATACATTTTACTAATATTAGGGTATCCAAGACTTTTTCCTTTGTCAAATAAGCAAATTCTTGTTTAGGCTTTTCAAAACTCAAGTGTTTATTTTCACTGTTATGTTTTCACAATGCCCTCTTATTGAGCTAATTTGCTTGTGTTTAAGTTACAAATAAATATTTTGCAGAAAAAGAGGATTTGGAGGTAAGATTCTTTCCCAGTCTAAAGAAGTAAAGATCCAAATCTGTGGCCGTTCCCTGATAGGCCCTGGTGCCTGTCAGGTCTGTGGTTTCAACCCCACAGACCCCTGATGTAATTCTCAGCTCTTGTATGATGCCACCTGAATCACTCTTGCAGGATTCTGCTAGCCATAATAAGGTGCATGTTGTATAAGAATAAGACCAGCTCTGCTTTATTACGTGGCTTGCATGCCTGGTAGTGAATAGAAGGAAGGCACGCTCCTTCACCAACAGCAAAATTTAATATAGTCTCTTCCTGGAGTTGCACCTGTGGGACTGAAAGTTTATCTCAGCATTCCAAGGGCAATAAAAATCTAAATTTAAACTCAAAACATCTTACTGGGGCAAGAGTACCCAGAGGCTATGTACTGTTGAAACTTTGTTTAGGTCATAACTGCTTATGTAAAGTTAATTTATACCAGCTAGTTAGGTTTTATGTTTTTGAGCAATGTCTCTGTGAGAGACCTAGCAGGTGGAGGGGATGCATCTGAAAGTGCAGCTCTGCTTTACTGTTGCTGTTATTTCAGTTTCTTATTGCACAACTATCTGAAGAAATCTATAACTCTTACCCTTCATTGTACAGACATCTTTAGATCTATTCTAATTCATTCCCATAGTTAGACATCTCAGGTAGTTGGAATTTAAGGTAAATATGAAAGGAAGAGGGAAAGAAGATACCAGGCTGGCTATGGCAGGTAAACTGTTGTTAACTATTGAACATAGATTGGAAAGACTGAATGTAAAAAGTAACCAGATGCTAGCCAGTGGGCTCACAGCTTTGAGTTTTGCTAGTCGACTGGTGGCTCCTTCTCTTTGCTTGTAGTTTTAAAGTTGGGTATGGGGAGAGGTGAGACTCAAATACTTTCTGTAACATGGAGCAAGACAGGGTAAGGAAATCAGTGGGAGGTTTTCCTGAGATCATGTAAATGGTATGTTGGCAGGGACACCTGTAAAGCACCATATTGGATTATGAGTTGCCACAGCCAATATTCCAAGACATCTTCCTTAGCCCTTCTCTTTCTGGAAAGGTTGTGATTGTTGTGTTTAGCCACCATAAAGGAGAAATGGGGGTTTAAGGGGTGTAGGAGGGAGTAGTTTTAGATGATAAAGATTGATAGGAAACAGCATTCTTGCTTTTTGTCATTTTCCAGCCATTTTCCATCTCTGAATCGCACTTACGTACATAGGAACACGCTGCCACAGAGGGCAGATGGGAAGGGAAGGAGAGCAGGTTTCAACAGAGTTGAGCTTAATGCCACAAAGGCTTTCTTTGCTATCTGTCTGACTTCTGTGAGGTAAACTGCAAATTTCCAAGCATTTCAAATCGAGATTCATTGTGAGCCTTTGGATAATCATTACAGTTGCCAGCATATGTTTATTTACTTTGTTCGTTCTTTGAAGTAGTTGTGCTGTGGGAAAGCTGCCCAGTATCTTTAAAGTATTTGATACAATGACAAAGATTAGGAATTACAGTGAATCAGACTAAGTTACATAAAAATACCTCTTGTTATTCAGGAAAGGTCAAAAAAATGTTGCAGTATGTTGGGAGACTAATCTGTGATGTAATCTCCAAAACTGACATTCTCTAAAACTATGGAGAAGTACACAAAATAGTTGAAGAGAAATGTTTGCCTTTTATAAATGTCAAGATGTGTTTACAAATCACCTTATGTAAGTCTCCTGATAAATGTTCCAACTTCTTTTTGTTTCTTCTCCACCTGAACTGCTGGTCCCCCTTCTCCATCAGCTTCTGTTTTATGTACCATTTGTCACTTTTACCTGCCTTCCCAGATCTACTTAGATTTCCTTTCATCTTTTGATATCTGCTTCACCATGATTACTGCATCCTTCTAATTTCTTGCTCTTCTTGCATTCATTGACATTCAGCCATTAGCACTGCTAATTTTATTACAGTCCCATGAGAGTGTTTTGATACAGTTATAGGGTCTAGTCCTTTGTTGTTTGTGCACTCAAAATCCCACTCATCAGATTTCTTTTGGTGGGTAAACTTGAAGGATTTCTGCTGTTGTCTATTGTTGTCCATGCTTCTAAAAGAGCTGCAGTTGACTCAGCATTCCTGAAAACTGACATTGCTACATACTTTCTTCTTTTCCTTGACTGTTCTGCTTCACATATGCTAAATTCAAAGTTTACTTGTTAGTTTTAGGGCAGCATTTTAATAAGATTCATTGTCTTCTCCAAGACAGCTTTCTAGCCATGAGCAGATGTTAGCTGTTCTTAAGATGCTTTCATGCGTTGTTTCAACAGTACTTAACCACCATGATCTTAAAAGATAAATTTTTATTACTCAGTAGAACTGTTACTTTTAACCATGGGCACATTAGAGCCTTTTGAACAAGATATTGCTGTATTGGATTGTGCCAAGATTGGATAAATGTTTCTGAATGATTCTGATCTGTCCCAAATTTATGCAGGTATTTATGTGAGAAAATAAAAAAAAAGAATTTGTTTTCTCTTACTGTCTTTTACATGTGTTATTTTTGCTCCAACCCCAATTGTCTAAGAGCTATAGAAAATACAAATTTTCAAAGAAAATGAAATATCAGTTACAACCTTAGAAGCTTCTCTGGGACATAGCCGTTTCTTCTAACTCACTGAAGATGTGTCCCTGGGGAACAAAAGTGTATTTGTTCTCTGTGGAACTCCCTTATTTGGTTCCCTTGAAATAGCCAGTAAAGGAACTGATTGTTTCTGGTGGCATAGCACTTGCTGCAATCTGAGTGAAGCATCTGACTATGGTTTTAAGATATGTGACACAAATTATGGCATGGATAACTTTTCTTATATGTTAAGCAACATCGTTCATTTACTTCACAAAGACACCTGAACAATTCTATACTGGCAATTCACAGCTGTTGGTATCATCATCAAGTACTCATCTATTCTTACTTTCGTGGCTTGCAATTACCTTTTGGATTTCTTCATAATTACTGTATGTAGTCTTTATATTACATGTTCTTCTCCATAATCTCACTGATTGTTTTTACTCACAGGACCAACAGTTGAAGTTCTTTATCTTTTTAGGTTTACTACAAGAGCAAACACAAAGAGGAGGATTGTACAAATGCAATTGTGTGCATAAGAATGCCTAGTGAGATTTGCAAGGGGCTAGTCAAATGTCCTACTTGCCACACGCACATTACACCTGTGGATTTCATGCAAATATGGTGCAAAGGACGGGGCTACAAAAGCCATCCCAGGAAATGTATAGAGACAACGGTGTTAGTTATTACTTGTCATTGAAAATTACAGAGCTGCTAGAAAAAGACAAATAATCAGCTTTAGTGTCTTTTCCTTTCTCTTAAATAATATTAGAGTAATTAAATTTTAATATGTAAGCTCTTTGTAGGTCATTAGTGGCACAACTCTGCATGTATGTGTCTGCTTCAGGAAACAATTCGGTCCATAATCTCATAATGTTGAATTCTACCTGGCAGTTTTATTTGAACTTAATTTCTTTTTCTTCTAATGCTGTTACCCTCAGAGTTATGAGACAGGCATCAGCTGACAGCACCAGGGGAAGTACAGGTATTGGCAATGGCATAAAAGCAGAAAGGGAGGAAAAAGAATAGCTATTGTAGCATTTATCAGTATTCTACTAATAGTCTGCTCAGACACAACTCTGGAATAAAATAGACATTCATACCGCATTTTCTTTCAAAGGTTGAAGCTATTCATCTGCAGGGTTACAAGACAAAAGTCTAAACCTTCCAGATATTATAGCTGTTTCATTGTAGTTTTATAATAATAAGAAACACCTTAAAAACCCATTGCCTTAGCTGTAAATATTCCACCCCGTTCCCTTTGGAGGGAATGCAGATATGCACAGCCATCCGCCCAGAGTGCTTTTTAAAACAGTATTTTCACAGGTGAAAACAAAACCATCTATAGCCAGTCATTCCAAGCAGGTGACAGAGGCAAGAGGCTTTTAAGTTAGGACTCTATCAACTGCCCCTGAAAGTGTACAGAAAGACTCTTGTTGTTTTCCATGGGTTTTTTATTGTTTCAGTGAAGGAGTGTGGTTTCACTGTGTGTAACCAGGTAGAGATATGCTCCACAAGAGCTCATTCTTTTGTACTGTAGAAGAGACTTGAAGAACAGGGTGGGAAAAGTATCCAGAGGTAGCAGTGAAGTCTGTGAGTTCAGAAACCCACCGGACATACTGCTGTGTGAATGTGTGTCATGTCCATGGAGACCTTTGTAATTCTGATTCTGGGTGGTAGCTGTGCTTTTAGCTGTGTTCTCTTTCAGTGCCCTTTGTGAGCATATGCTTTTTAGGCTGTAACAGAAATCCTTATTCACAAAACAATTCACTCAAGGGCTTTTTTAGGGGAGGACAGTTTAGATCCTGGACTGGATTCAGACCATCTAACTTGGCTTTCTGAGACACCTGAGTTAGGAGTTTGGGAGCACTCTTGTGCAGAGACCATCTGACCTGACCTCTGCTGATGTCTCGCTCTTTCTCCTTGATATTACAGTGTTTCTAGGGCAGCTACCTTCCTAAATTCAAGAGCTAACCAAAGTGCTGTCTGTTAGGGAAAAGACATTGGACTCTTTCTGCATGGAGATTAATACTAGCAAACTTGTGAACCCCAAGTCAGGGGAAAGGAAAGAAAACAACAAAAAAATGGGCCAAGCACTTGATGGCTTGGCATTAGGAGACCTGTGACCTATTGCTATCTTTCTATTGGAGGCTTTACACTTACAAACTTCAAATCAACATTTTTTTTTTCAAGTTCTTATGTACTTCAGATTTTGTTCAAGACCTTATATAAAATTGCTCATTTTCTCCTTTGCTACAATATGATCGTGAAGCAAGGAGAAAGAATTTCAGTGAACACTAGAGGCTGTCAAAGATGGCATTTCAAAATGTCCAAAAATACTCCTCAAAATGTGTTACAGTTGCCCAATAGTTTCCTCAAAAAAACTGGGGAATTCATTAAAAAAATGAATGCTTTTCATGTACTCAGATATTTAATTTTTGTGTTAGTGATGTCAATCAGCCTATTTTGTTTCAAGGTTTAAGATTTGTAGAGAGGATTAAAAATTACACCCCCCAACATATAATGAATTGCAAAAATGAGCTATTATTTTAAATTCTGATTGAGAAAATGTGCTAGAATAGCTTACTTATTTAGAATAGCTTACTTATTTAGAATAGCTTACTTATTTAGAATAGCTTACTTATTTAGAATAGCTCTATTTTCTTGCAAATATTTAAACTGATGGGTCTGTTCTTTTGAGAAATCCTGTGTTCTGAAATTAAAATGCCATTTAGTTTTCGGTTGGAGTATTTTACTGTTATAATTGTAGAACAGAGACAGTTAACTGGAATCCTTGTTATAACCTATTTAGCCAAAATATTAGTGCACTGAAGTGGGTTCAGATTACATTAGAAAGCGCTTGTCGTGTTCCAGATTATTGGCAGAGAAAAGGAAGATTAAAAAAAAAAAAAAGAAGTAAGCCCATATCAGTATTCCCAGTTGTAAGCTTTAGGTATTTTACATCATTCATTCTTCTGTAGTCAGTCGTGTATGTTTGGATTTATGCACGCTGAGTGAGAACAGTGGAAGGCAATGCTGCTTCCAGGAGGAGTGAGTGGTTTCCCACCCTTAAAGTTAAGGGTGATAATTGCATTGTATATTTAAGCACAAGAGTATCTGGTAATTTTGTAATAATTACACTGAGGTATTCTAGGTTTTGCCATTCTCACTAGCCAGCTCTTGAAGGGGAAGTATTTTGTGCGCACGTTTCTGTTGTCTGCCTTGTGTCAGAAAATGCATGTAAAACGCTACCAAGTCTGACACCTACTTTGTCTCCAGTGTTTCCCTTGTGCCACTGACTACCCAGCTGCATGGAAACAGAAAAAATGTCTCCTATTCAAAGAAAACTTCCAGTTTTATAGAGGTTCTCAGTTGAAGTCAATAGAAGGGGATATAACTGGGCTTGGTTGAGGTGAGATTAACAGGTGAGAAAGACTGAGAGATGAATTTCACTCCCTTTTTTTGGTTACAGTTTTAGGCACATAAAATGCATAGAAGAAATGAAATCAACCCCACTGCCCCCTGATTCATGAATGAGGGATTTTGCCACACACTTTTTTTTCATTCAGTTTAATGGACAACGTCAAGGTTTCTACAGTCTCAAAGTCATAAGAGCTAGCTTTTATGTCTTTGATAGCTGAAGTAAATGGAGACACTGCTCTAATTGTGAATGAGGAATTTAAAATTTAACACTAAAAAGCTAAAATAGAAACCCAGTTACAAGAGAATAAGTTTTGCTGAATACATGTCTATAGTGCAATATTTTAGCCCACTAAAGATTTTTTAACACAGAAGCATAAGAAGATAATTTCCCTTTTTTGACATGCTTTACCTTTGCGAAGTTACTGGGCTGTTGACAGGTACAAGAAGACATGTGCTACACTTACATGCTATTAGTGCAGTAGGCTTTGAAAAATGTCTAATGCATTGGCATATCTGACAATTTGGGGTATTAGTTAACAGTATGACTCTGTAAATAGAGTGAATTTTGGCTGCAACTGCTGACTTGAGCATTCAGTCAACATCTGCAGTACAGGGCTGAACTATATACAACAAATAATGCCATTTTATGCTATAGAGAGGGAGAAGTTGGCGTTATACAGTGTGTATGGTTCAGTCTGAGAGCAACGGTAATTGCAATATATTGAAGTTTTGCATTGTAATAAAAATAGAGACCATTAGTGGATGCCATTTATGTCATTAGTATTTAGTGGCTGTGTGTTGCAGCTTTTTTAGTACTCATAAAACTGTCTCTGCTTGCAGATATGTGACAGCACTGATATAAATTTAAATGTTTAGAAATCCATAAGACATAAAATATAGATAGTAAATAGGGGCATAACATTATAGACAGAACCTTAATAATTTGGCACACAAATGTTTATATATTTGCATGTCTAGTGCAGAGATTAGCATAATGGTGATCACATCTATACTATGGAAGAGTTTGATTAAACAGAGAATGACAAATAAGGTGAAACTGAAGCATGTCAAACAAAAGGAGCAGATAATTCTTTGAGGTCCCCAAAAGTGAATTGGTGATGTTGGAAGGTATGTCTGCTCCATACAACTGGTGGGATATTGATTTTTCTCCTTATACACGTTTTACTAGTTTAAAACACCTGTTCCAATAACTAGTATTGCAGTTGTTCTTAAAGAGTGATCGTGTTAATGAATCAATAAAAGAGAAAATAAGTTTGGTAGGGAACCCTAAGACAGAGATTGACTGGCATTTCATTCCAGCAGTGGAACCAGCCAGCATAGGGAAAGTCATGCAACATCTAGGCCAAAACAGCAACTTTTTGTCAGGAATTCAGAGATGGGTGTGACGGCAGTGAAGGAGCTGGTTGAGGAAAGATCTCTTTGGAGGATAGGATGGGAAGGAGTCCAGGTATATAACACAGGAGGATTTCCCTAAATGCTGAGCATTATACTGAGCCAAGTGTATACGCCAGATTGTTTGGGCTTCCCAGTGTAAGGTTTTTCTTCAAGAAATTCAAAAGCCCATTTCATTTCCAGGTGGAAGATCTCTGGGAAAGCTTCTTCCTTTGATTTAAGGAATGTCACTTGGATTCTGCTGATAGTTACTCTAGGATCTATAAGAGATTCCCACTAGGGCTGATTTTCTTTGAAGAAGCAACCCATTGTGCTTTACTATCCCTGCTTTCTGTGACAGTGACAGATTTGAAGCAAGGGATTCTGAGATATGTCTTCTGCACCCATCCCAGCCCCATCTTCTTCAGCTCTGACCTTTACATCCTGGAAACACTCTGGAGGTTTGTCACAGAGCTTTTGGAGGATTTGGAAATGAAATTACACAGCACTAAGGGAGAACACAGAAAACTATAAAAACACTTCAGTCATTAGGAGTGAAGTGACAGGAAGCAGTGTTAGATAATGAACCTTTCCAATTAACTTTCCTTTCAGAGCCCTTTTCTCAGCATTTTTAATTCTAAGTGTGTACAAACGCTTTGGCAATGTGGGTTGTGTCTTTCAGAAGACAAGAAAACCTTTGATAAACCTTCTGAATCTCTTGACTAAACAATGATTGTGCCTGATTGTTTAAGATCCTCGTAGTACAAGAGTGTAAATGGTGGTGGGAATGTGCTTTTGAAGAAAGCTTGTGGCATACATTAGTAGTTAGGATTAGAAAATGAGATGCTTTTCAGAGCTCAAGTAGTGAGCAGAAGTGAAACCTAAGCTTTCTTTACGCTGAATATAAATCTGTGGCTCTTAGTATTTCTTGAAATCTAACTATGGAAAGTGTTACACTGGAAATCTTACTGTTTCTTTACAAAACGTGTTTTTGTCTATTTATCCATTCAAAACAGACTAGTATGTCAGTCTAACAGAGTTTTCAAAGCAGCTATTTGTATTAATCTAAATTCTGAAATATTTTTGAAACTTTTGGGTTTGTTTCTGATTGTGGGATTCAGTGTCACTTCTCAGCATACTGACTACTGATGGCTTTGAAAACAAGGTGCAGTTGCTCAGCAGCACTCACTGCCCTGCTGAGATGGCTCTAAAGGAAAAGTGGGTTTTATGCTGGGATTTTGGTTGAATTTAGAGTTAGGGGAGATGTTAAAGAGCATAAAAAAATCTTTTAATTCCTCTCTATGCCACTAAATTACTTGTTGCCTTATTTATCCAAGTAACAGCTACGTGAAAGAGGCTGCTTTCTGAAGCTGTTCTCTGCATAGAATTGTGCTAAAGTCACTGAGGGACTGATTTCACAATGCAGATGAACAGATGAGTTTTGCAGTAGAGAGTGTTACACTTGACTGAGTGTGCACACTTACCAAAAGCAGATGTCAAGGAAGAAGAGAGTTAGAATGATTTTAAGAGAAGCAGGCTCTCTAAAACCTATTGTGTCATAAGGTAGAAGACAGAAGGCAGTTTGGGTTATTGTGAAAACCTGGGTGAATCTGAGAACATCATACAAGGTATTTGTATTGGAATAAGTGTAGTAACTGTAGTTATGGTATTTTGAGTGGAAAAGAATGATGAAATGGTGGTGCTCAAAAGTACCTGTAGGACTATGTAAAGCAGATTTTCTTATTCTCGATCATGTATTTTCTCTTCCCGTGCTTTCTTACGTCTGTTTTGTAAGCTCAGTTTTGTACTGAGGGCTAGGTGATAGTTGGTGTCAAGTTTCTGTCTTGTACTTCTTCGTATCTTGCCTGTATACAGTATATCATCCCAACTGCTTATGGGACATTCAGCCTTATTAGGTTACCCAAATTACTGCAGGTCAGAGCTGAGATGCGTTAGTGGAATTTAATAGGAAAGCTTGCCCAATGTAGGCTCTGCTGTTCTTACTGCTTGTTACTGCTTTCATAAGAAACACAGGAGATTATTGAAAGATATCCTTATAAAATATACAGTGCAGTTCAGCCACACACCAGGTTTATACCAAATTAGGTCTTGAACCTGAATGGATTCAGGCGTCTACTGCAGTGTAGATTACAGTTCCCTGTGTGACCTCACACATGTAGGTTGGCCTCCTCCTGGTTTATTTAATCCATCTGCAAAATTGAGAAAAACAAGTACCTCCATGGAAAACCAGGTATGCATCTGGGCCCAACTGTCCTGGGTAAATAAATTACAGAAGGCAGTGGCTCAACTGAAGGGATAATAAAGAGGAAATATAAGTCTCTCTGTCTTCTACACACATTTATCATTAACTTAGTGGCTATTGTGTTTACATTTATTGGGTATGTTTAATCTCAGTGGACTTCCAGCAGAACAGATCTGAGGTCATCGTCTTTTCTTGCAGTTCAGTACCTGAGAAGCCCTATGTGGTTAGTCTCATTGAAGGAACACGGGCAGCAGGCTTTAGTGACTTGTGAATGAATCAATAAAGCATGTTCCTGTAGGTTTCTGAGTCGTCTCTCTCATTAAGAATGAAATTGGGCAGCGGAAGATCGATTTTTGGGGCAAATAAGAGCTTTTTTTAGCAGGCCTTCATTTAGACAGTGGATTTCTGAAGTCACAAAGCTTCATAAAAATTATTATACAGGATTTAAATTGCAACAAGAATCATAAATAGTTAAAATGTGCTTTTTCAGAACACTTCTGTGAACTCAGAATCACATGAGACCTGATCTTTAGTTGACTAAATCAGTGAAAAGCTCCTGAGCTCCCTCAGTCAAGGAACATGGCTCATGAAGTAGCTGACATGATGTCGGTAAGAGATACTCAGAAAGGGAAGTGTTACTGTTGTTTAAGGATATAGCTGAGAATTGTGCCTGTATATCATAATTCCTTACAACAGCTCTTGGCAATGTAGACAATTAAAGGCTGCTTGAAATGCAGTCTTGCTTTGGAATCGTGCTGAAGTAATGATTATTGTACAGGCATTACTTGTTTATAATCTACTTACTTTTACTTCATCACCATGTGACTATGAAGTTCTGAAGAAACTTACTTTGGTAGATGTGGTTCTTCTGATAATTGTTTTCCTGCATGGCACATAGGGCTTAACTGAGTGTGGTAGTACACCTTGGCAATATACTTTCAGGACAGTATAACTTGCTTATGGCTAATGCAATGTTCATCTTGGAACCTATGCTTTTAATAGACGTGTGCCTTTCTAGCATCTGAAACCAATGTTAGTTTCATGGACAGACTGGGGACAGTGCTGCATATGCAGTTCTTAATTTTTTAACAGGCTCATCAAGAAGGTTTGTGTTTGCAAATCCTGAGGGAGCTGAGGAAACATGGATGAGTCACAGTGCTGAGCCGAGGCAAAAATCAGATGAATAAAAATTGAGAGCAGCATCAACAGTAATACTGTATTAAGAACTGATAAATTGCCAGGCATTACCTTCCACATAGATAATGTTATAAGCTGTTGGCTATCAATAAGTCACTACATATTCCATAAGAAGTCTATGCCAAACATGTTCTTATACTGTATATCATCAGCTGTTATATATATACTTAGCTTTAGCTTACATCTGCATACCTGCAGAAGATAAGTGTTCTCCAGTAATTCTCTGGAGAGGTGGTTACATTAATTTTCTGATACTTACATGAATCAATTCTTACACAGTTACCTACATATAGAGTTTATGAATCATTTATTGCTTGGTGGAAACCTGAATTGTGGTTCTGCCTTGCTGTTCCCCCCTCGGGGTGCCTGTACAGACATCCTTCTGAGTTGACTGCAGAAGCAAGTAAAGGTACGGTGGTCCCTGAAGGCTGCCCATAAATGCTATACATACAAAATCAAAGTGTTGCAGCTCTGCCGTCGTGCAGTAATAGATGCTGGTGGCACAGTGCCTTTGTGGGTGGTTTCTAATTCAATTTTCTGTTACACAGTCATAATTTCTGATGCTGCTTTAGCATTGTTGTGTCACAAGCCTCAGTGGTCAGGGACTTTGCAGCATCTAGAGGTCTCACTGGCACAATTGAAGTTTGAATAGTTTTTTCAGAGCTTAATGAGAGGTGGACTTTTTTCTTAGTTTTCAGGTGGAAATCTCTCCATTCTCAGTGATGTCTCAATGTTTATAGGATGCCTTGTCAACTTGGAGTAGGAGGCAGTGAGCTGAAGCTCTGTGCTTTCTGTCTAGAACAGAGTATTGCTTAGTTGGGACGAACATCGGCAGATGTTTCTGAGGAGCTTTGCTAAGATGTTCTCTGATGTCCAGAGAACACAGCTTTAGCCACATAGAATTCTCTGAAGCAATTAATGACATAGTAGCCACAATTAAGGGTCTGTCACACAAGAGAAGAGTACAGGTCTAATAATTTTTCACTATTGTGTTTAGGGAAGAAGTTATACAGCTCTCACTGGAGGCAAACTTGTAGCTGTCACTCTGGGGGACTATTTTTGCACTCGCTGAAGGTGAATTGGTGTACATTGCTTATTTTGATTTTCACAGGATCCATTGCAAAGGCGGCCCAACAACTGAAGACTTTATTTTCCCTTAAGAAAAATATCTAAATATCTGTTCAAATCAGCAAGTGGTTTGTTCAAAGGAGGGCAGTGAAACTAGTCCACAGTGGAAATTTGTTTAAAAGAGAGGTGAGTGGTATTTTTCTTTCAAAACTTGAGCGTGGTTAAATGAGAAGAAATGGATAATCTGGTAAGCGGGTTGTCCTAAAATTAGAACCATCTCTCAAAGCTGTGGGCAAGTGCTCCCTGTGTTTAACTAGTCATCATGTCCCTGTTAGAGGGCCCCAGAAAGGACCTTATTTGGATCCTCTCAGGAGGAACATAGCGGATGTCCTTGGTTCTGAACTTTGATGACTCCCTGATGGGAAGAACACACCAGGGATATGAATGCGTGTGTGCATATTTCTGAGTGTTGGAAGTGTTCACACCTCTGCTGAGCTCCTTCAGGCTGGAGTGCACCAGCACTTCCACGGGACCAACACAGGGGCTGCCAAAGCACTGAGCAGCAGCGGGAGGTACAAGTCAGCTTGTGGGTGTTGACAGCCTGACAAGCTCTGTTGGGAAGACTTGCTTTTAAGTGTGGGGTAATAAATGCTAGTGTAAACTGCTGAGAGGAGGTGATGGATTTTTCCATTTACAGATTATGACTGGAAGTATTTCAGGAAGATGTATTTTAGTCTAATAGGAATGAGGGGATTGATACAGAGGTATCCAAGTAAAAATCTACAGTAGGTCAGACCAGAGTGTCTGATGGCCCTTTTACATCTTCAGTTTTAAAAATGTTAAATTGAAACCTCTCTTGGTTAGAGTTGGAATAGCACATCTCAGTGGACTTGTAAATACCCCAGGTTGCATTTAGATTTCAAATGGGATTGTGATGTTTGCCTCAACCCAAGTTGCATACCTGAGGCCAACTGGCCTTATAATCCTTGCTTGTGGAACAGAGATATCCAAACAGCAGACATGAGCAGTCAAAAAAGACAGATGTACTGTGGATGAAAAGGAAGACGAGTGTCAGTGACTATTAAAAAATATCATACTGTCACAGAAGGATACTGCTTTTGGCTTCAGTCTCACAGATGGGCATTTAAAGCCCTCACATAAATCCTACTAAAGGGAGCGGCTGGGCGAGTTCTTCTTGCAACTATATAATGCAAATATAAAGGAAAATAAGAACTTGGTGAAGTGAAGGGAAAACAATCCAGAATGAAAATTTTGGCTTTTGTGCTTGTCCTTCCTCCATTGAGCCTCACATGGGCTTTCTATGAGCCTGGGAAATGTGCATGTAAGTGGTCCCCAATTAGTGATAAACAGTTCTGAGGAGCTGTGGGCTGGTGTAGTATTAGGGCTGTTACTGGAATTCCTCAGGGTGAAGTAATGCCACTTCTGTAAGGACAGAAATATTTGCCAAAGCTCACCCTTTAAGTAGGTAATTTACTAAAACAGAACATCCACCCAGCAATGTTGAACTATGCTATTTTAATGTTCTTAGGCAGAAGGTAAGTCAGTTAAAAACCAGTGTATTTTACCTTTCTGTATAGAGAAATACAACATTTCAGTTTGAGAGATCATGTTAAAGTAAAATAATAAGCATTTACTCAAACCAAAATTCTTTTACCATTTAATTTCCTAGAAACACAGAGTCCCTTAGGCAGTTGCAATGTTTTGGGATGGAATTCCTACAAAGACTTACCTCCCAGCTCTGCCTTACAGGTTCACAGGCTGGTCTGGTTTGCCATTAGCACAAGAATTTGTTGGAGACCATTTATAAATATTTTTATGGCTTATAATCATATTATAAATCCTAAATTATTCTGACAAATATTCTAAGAGAGATTTGACAGCTGACCTGCAGACTCTGCACTGCATTTGCTTACATTTACTAGTATTTCCAGGAAGCTATAGTTTGTTAATTCATTATTATTTTATTGATGTTCAATTGATGTCTTATTACATGTAAATTAGATATTTGGGAATAGTAATTTAATGGGCCGAGGCAGGTGAGATTCCCCCAGGATAGTTTGTAATGAAGCTTCAAATTGTTAATAATCCTGAGATCATAAATAAATTATTAAGGGTGAAACTAATGCAAAAATACAGAAATAAGCTACAAAAGTGTCATGTGGTGGTGAACAGACATATCATCCACTGGGAGATGCGTGTGATCGTCTAAGTCTGGCACCTAGTCACCTGTGTCGGAGCCAGGCCAGCGCTCCGCACTCCCGCAGCCGAGCCCGACATGCCCCTTGCCCTGCGCCGGCGCCGCGGTGCCGTCCCGCGCACAGCCGCCGTGCCCAGCCCGGGACCGCCGCTGCTGTGACCCCGCGGGCAGCCCCGGCCCCGCGCCCGCGGCGCGTCCCGCTGCGCGCAGTGCTGCCGCAGGGACCCAGTGCTCTTCTGGACAGCTGTCTGCCACCTCTTCTCGGAAAAGGAGGGGAGCTGGCTCTTTGACCATGCTGTAAGTGTGAAGGACACATCGTCTCACTTTGCTGTCTTTTATCTTTTCCATAGAAGACAGATTTCCAGGTTTCTCCTCTATTTTTCTTGAAGAGATCATAGGTCTCCCTCAGACAAGAAAGTAAAGAAAGGACAACCTACCCTTATGTAAGAAAAGATGGGATGTGGAGGAGGAGAGGATCCTGTTTGTGTAAGTATTTTCTGGTTGGGGTTTTTTGTGGGTTTTTTGGATTCCCAGCGTCCTGCAAAGGCCTTAAGAGATACAAAAAACTCCGTCTCTTCAGTAAAAACAAGATTGCTAGCCCAGCCTTTAGAGACAGAGCTAAATCCCATGGGAGTACTCAGTAGCTGTATTTTGAACTCACTGCAGTGGGAATTGCAGAACCTCAGCACTTTGTAAAATGCCGCTGGTAATTTGAAGAGTTAAGTCATGCAGCAGGTTAGTCAATGTGGAGAAGCTTACTGCCTTAGTGTCTTGATGTTCCTGCCAGTGGAAATGAGGGGTACACAGAATTCTGACCATAGCGTTACATGTAAGTAGTGGTGACATGGGATTTCAAATAGGGATTCAATGTATCCGGACTGGAATTGTGTCCCAAAGGCATTTTGGGTAGTTTGATGTAACAGTAGAGCTGAGCACAGTCCTGTTACTGGTGTGGTGCTTTTGGGAAAAAAGAAAAAACACACAAGAAATTAATTAATTATTATTTTTTTTTAGAACATGAAAAAAGAGATGGCTTTGTCACTGGCTTAGACTTTCAAATAATAATATTCCAGGAATTTAATGGTTAATGAAGGGTTAGAAACTAGAAATTTGGCTTAATACAAGGTACAGAAAAAAGGCAGATATGCTGCTTTTCTGATGAAAGACCTTGGTTGCTAGGAAGAGAGCATTCAAGTGTTTGTGTATGTTTTGCTGGGATTTTAACAGTGTGGAATAAACAGATAACACTGTGCCTCTTAAATCATGTTTGGAACTATAACCAAATGAAGAAATTGCAGTAATCACATTTCCTTAAAAGTTGAAAATTCCAGTTTCTCTGTAATGAAAATGCTGTATTTTTAAAACATAAATCTGCTGGCTAACACTTTGTTACATATTTTTGTAATTAGAGATTTTGAAATCAACTTGCTGTTGAAAACCAGAACATTTTGATGCCTCTCCCTAACAGGATAAGGACAGAGAAGTCACTTGGGTGGTCTGCAGCATCCATAACAGAGTTGGTAGCTGTGAATGGTTGTTCCTGTGCATCTGCCAGGAGACCCATGGGTATGGGAAATGGATCCAGTTTCATTTATTCTTCCTTTTTTTTCCCTGATGTGCCAGTCCAGCACAGTCTGGTGGAACTGTTGGAGATTTCCTGATGCTTTTCTCGGGAACCACGTTAAGCTGTTGCTCAAGTCAGAAGGTGCCCATTCTTCCTCCTGCACACGCATGCACAGGCTAGGCTTGGAAGAAGGGCCTGCCCTGCTCTTGATGTTGTTTGCACACTCTCTAGATTTCTTGTGACTCATGTCAGTGTGACAAAAATCCCTTCCCAGGCTTTGCTTGCTGCCACAGACATGGAAGCACTGTGAGAGGTGAATAAATGGTTTGTAAGATCCCTGCCACTTTCTCATTTAGGAGTTGCAGGAGTCTCAAGGCTAGTTTCACACTTGAGACTTCTCTTTTCACTGTTTTTTTGTCCTGCAAGAAAATAACAAGTAAATTGCTTCACACACAGCACCTTCTTCTGCAGCATTTATGCAGACAAAGGTGTTATTATCATTGAGAGGATTTATCTGTGTAAGAACCAAAGGATGAAATGGGCCTTAAGCAGACATTTAAGCTGTTGGGGTGCTGCACACTTCTGGTGTGTGTACACAAAGGTGAACTCGAGGTGTAGCAAACACCCTGCAGCCCCAGAGATGCTACAGGGGTGTGGTTCTGCCTTTGCCCTTGGCTCCCCTGAAAATGCCCTTGTTGCTGCACATCTCTGTTCAAAGTTACATGTGCTGAGATGGAGTAGAGGATAACTGTTACAGTCATTGGTAATCAAAAGGAAAGAGGGAATGAAAGGGACAGCCAATAATGCCAGACTATCATTAAGTGTCAAATATAATTTGTTGAAGGTATTCCTTCTAAATTAGATGGAGGCAGCATTTTATCAGATCAATAGCACCTCAGTGGCTCCAGTGCAGTCTTAGTAGCTTTTGGCTAAGAAATATGGAGAATTGCAGTATGCCCTATGCTTAAACAGTAAGACCAAAGACCTTCATGAATTAGTAACCCTTGACTGTGGTCAGAAATCCCTGTAAATCTGGGATTTGCAATGTCTGAGTGTTGGAGCTGATGCAAGTCACATCTATGGCCCAATTCACGATGAAGCCAGACTGGTAGATCAGTCACAGCCACAAGTGCAAAGCTCATCGGCAAACTGAGCTCAGCAGTAAATATCACAGCTCAAGGAGTGCATGCCCCTGCTCATGGCCATCTGAGTGCAAAAACAGCTGCTGATCACGTGGAGTTCGGGCTGCCTGTTGTGGGTAGGTAGCGCATGAAGGATTTAGCCCGTCTTTAACTGCACATCTTACCCAGTCTGAAGCATTTAATTACTAATATGATATGTTCTTGATGCAGCTTAACACTGTGTATTCTTGCTTGGCATTACTGTTGTGCCACTCTAAGTCAAATGCTATATTTTGTTTCAAAACACAGAGTGGGAATAGAGAAAGCAGGTGTCATGCAACAGAGGGGCAACCTCATAATAGGAAATGGCATTTCAATTACAATTTCAGAGGCAAAATGCTATTCTAGGTATTTTGTGTCAAAACCTCATAGTAGCCTGTCGATAGAAGCAAGCAGCTTATTGTTAACTGGCTTTCATGAGCCCTCACTCTGGCAGCACACGCTTGCAGCCGTGGAGATGACAGCCTCGCAGACCAAGCAATCCTCAGAAACTTGCCCCAAGTCTTTGGACTGGGACGCAGGGAGCCCGATTGGCAGGCAGCACAGCTTGTGCCCGACCAGGCCGCGTCTGCCTCGGAAGCGGCCCGAAGGAGAGAGTCGGTCCCTCCCCCTGCCCCAGCCCCGGCCGCGCACCGCGCAGGGGCAGCGCTGCAGCGGGAGCGCCCGTGGCGGCCGCCCTGTTCCTCTGGAGGCTGTGACAACTGCTGCTGCAGCAGCTGTATATATATGCTGACAATTATTCTCTCCGGTCTCAGGGATTAACTTTATCTGTGGCTGAGTTTAGAATCCCCAAATGATTATGTAATAGTTACAAGGTACCCGATAATGTAACAGGCCTTTTCTGGTTTTTTAAAGCTATATTAACGTGGTTCCTTCGGTGTCATTGTGTGCTTCAGCGGAGATCCACTGTGAATCCTGCACACGGCAGAGAAAGAGCAGAACCTACCACAGCCTGTCAGCAGCAGCATATTCCAGCTGGATGGTTGCATCAGGGGTTTGCAAGACCGACAGTAATTTTTTATATTCAGAGTTAAATAGAGCAATAAGATGGAATTTAAGCTTTAGTGCAATGGATTGAGGCTCTTCAGTCAATCAAATTATAGTTCAATCAGTTCATTTTAATCACTTCTCTAGAGAGAAGTAAACCCCTATGTTGAAGAATATGCAGCAATTTTATTGATGGAAAGTTTAATTGTTTCATTTTTCCTTACTGTCTGTAACACACCAGACTTTTAATCAGTGGGAACTGAAGTTATAATGAAGTAAAGTCCACTTTCCACAGTTCACAACTAGCTGAAAATAATTGGGTTGAGACTCCCATCCAGACAGTGTAATGCCTCTGGCATTTTCCTGAAAACTACACTTAATTGCTTTGCTGATGTTGTTAAGTGGTCCTGAGGGGGATGAAGTAGTAAAGCTGCCCACATATGCAGGAAACAATACACAAAAAATGTCTTACAAGGTCCTTAAAGGAGGACCAACTAGTGACTAGAAGACAATATTCGGCTTTTTTTCCTCCTTTTCTATACCAGGGAGAACACACAGGAGGGGCTGATAAAATAAACTGTTGAAATTCTATAAACAGTAACAGTATTTTTATTTAAAGGTGAAAAGCTTGGGACTGGAAGTACAGAAAACATCGAGGCAGACCTCTTGCAATCAAACCTGTGACTAAAGGTGAGCCCAACTCACCCTTTAGTGTTTTTTTCTCTGATGGCCGGTAGCACCCTGCTGCCTGTCTGCAGCACCTGGGGCTGAGAAGCAGCTGTGCCCCCCTCCCCTGGGAGATAGTACAGCCTGCTCTCTATGCTCAGAAGTGTCAGGATATGAGCCAGCTACCAGCTGAAGCCTTGTCCAGGCATCATTGGGACCAGCGAGGGTACCCTGTTAGGCTCCAAGGATAGCCAGAGAAGGAATACCACTTTGGAATGTCTCCTTATTTAGTGCATTTATTGAAAACCCTCCTCAGCTGGATGGTGTTTGTTTGAAGTGATGAATTAGCTGCTACCCTCAAGGATATTCTGATGCAGAATTACATTAGTTATTTAATAGATAAAAATATTTAAGACATAAATTAGGTAGTGCCCATGAACTTGAATTCAGGGTTGAAAATGGTTTGGGAAAGGGAGGAAAATAGGGCTAATTCAGCTTTAATTTGATTCAGCTGATTGTTTTGGGTTCCTCCCTCCCCCCCCCTCCTTGTTTATATACATATGCAGGCACTGACCTTCCTCGGGTACTAGCTGTGTAAACAGTATGGCCTTTGCATATTTTATTCTTTTACTGGCTCTGAGCTGAACAACTACCCCCAATGACTTTCTAGAAAGCAACCTAGGCACTGGGTTCTAAAGCTGAAATCTTACAAGTGCCCTTAGCCCTATATCTGACCCTGGGGGCCCCTCAAGAGCCTCCACATTTGGTACCTCAAATTTTGGGCAGCAGAGCTCTCCCAGCACCTGAAATGCTGCTTTTCCCACTGAAACACTCTTAAGTCTAGACAGGACCTGAACCCCTTGGCATGTAGCCCCACGTTAGCCAGACCGGCCCCCCATATTATTAATAAGCTTTATCAGCTGTTCTTCCTGTGTTGATGGAGTGACTGGCACTCCCGGAGCCGCCGGCCATACGCCGGGGAGCCGAGGCGCCGGGGTGCGGCAGCGCCGGGAGCAGCGCCGTGTGCCCGCTGGGCTCCGCAGCGCCGCGCGGTGCGGGAACCCGCCGGGAGCGCAGCCACCCGCACCCTGCGCTCCAGCAGTGCAGCACAGCAGGGCTCTGCCCTGACAGCTGCCAGGCACTGCGCTTGGGGTTTGTACTCTGACCCATGCTGAAGGGCAGCAGGAACCAGGGCAAACCTTCACTGAGAGGGGAAAAACCCAGCCTGGGGTGGCTGGCTGGTTGCCACTGTGTTGTCTGGCTGTTGTGGAGAATTGTAGAATCATAGGATGGTAGGGGTTGGAAGGGACCTTGACCCTTTTTTTGGAGCCAGGGTGGCTCACAAGGAGGAGTGCTTATTGGGACTGTGATGTAATACCACATAGCACAGCTGGCCAGCTGCACCTCACACGGAGCAGCCCTTGCTGACTCTCAGACCCTGGGTCTGAGCAGAAATGAGGGGGTGAATGGTTTGACACACATTCTCCTGCTGTGCCATAGGGTGTGGTTACAACATGGGGCGTGCTCCAGAAGGGAGCCCAAATACATGTTCCTCTGCCAGCACAAATCTGACTGTTTCCCAATAAGCTGTTCACATGGAAAGGTTGTCATCAGAGCCAGCACATGTATTCATTTGTGGGAGCATATCAGACACCATATGTCAGTAATGGGCCTTTGATATGTTGGTGTCTGAAGCACTTTTTTGAGCATCTGAACGGCATATGTTTAAATGTAAACATCTGTTCTGTGTTTGTGCTGTCCCTATCCTTTATTTGTATATTTTTCTCTTGACTACTAGTTTGAGTTAAACCCAGGAAAAGTGTGGGATTCAGCCTGGTTTTGAAGAAATGCTGTTTTTGTACTGTTTCAGCATGAGGCCAACGTGTACCTTTTCATAGATGAGAAGGGCATTTAAGAGGGAATTTTTCCCCTTTTGGTAAGCAGAACAAACTCAGTTTCCAGGCAAAATACAAAACTGATTTGACTAGAAGTTTGTTTAACAAAAGATTATTGTCAGTGTTGGACGGGTTCTGTAATGTATGGATTTACTGAAAAGCAATCCATGGGTGTTAAACCAGAACAGACACAGTGGTGTGTTTTATCCAAAGGACTTGCAGTGTAATACATGACTCCTCATGAAGGGATTAAATAATCCACTGGGTTTGTTGGGCTGTTTATTACCCAATGGGTGGAACTGAAGCAATGCCACAACAAAGAGTTACTGCAGCTCCTTGATGAAATGAGACACAGGAGCACCACATGGGATGCTACAGGCAGCCTGTGAGGCACAGTTTGCTCAAAAGGGAGGAACAATATCTTACAGCTGCAGCAAAGTGATGAGAGATGTGATGAACCATCTGGGGACACCTGGGGAGCCTGGAGATGAGTCTTACTGCTGAAGTACTGGAGGTGCTTGAGAAACGTAGCAAAGTGAGAAACTCACCAGTGTGGTGGAAGAGGCTCCAGAGAGAAGCAACCTCAGGAGTGAGCTGTGCATTGGTGGAGTTTAAATGTAAGTGTTACTTCCCAGGGTGCTTCAGCCCAGCAGACTGTCTTGCTGGTGGAGTGTCCTACGACTGCTGGTTGTCTACCTTTTGATAACAGCTCACCCAATTTAGCAAAGAATAACAAACGTCAGCACTTGGTGAACTTAGAGAAATCTGGTCTTCAGATGCTGTTTGTGTGCCTTGGCTTTAAAAAAACCTCCAAGGCAGCCATCGTTTATAACATAAGAAAATTAAGATTCATATTGTCACAGAATCATCGCACCTCATAGCCACAGCTTAAACCAAACCTCAGAGCCTGAGTGCTGTCGGTGGCATTAGCTAGTTAGTAAAAGATGCCCAAATAGCCAAAACTGGCGGCATGGGGATGGGGCCGGGCTGTGCTGCTCTGAGCTGCGCGGGCAGGAGGCGCGGCGGCCGCCTCGGAGTCAGTGCCACCTTGTGGCACCTCGGGATATACAACCCCCGGAGCTACGAGAGCCGCAAATGCCCTCGGGATCTTCCGTGGTTCAAGAAGGCGGCATGTGGTGAGTGGTAGAAGGCAGAGTGAGGAGATGGAAATGTGGCCACCGCTTGAGTGCGTGGAGCAGCGCACGGCACCGGCGTGATTAACGAGGCAAATAGTGGCCAAGCACGGATCGCTAAGGTGCACAGTGAGGTGCATGTAATTATCAGAACTGAGAACAGATGGAAAACATTGCAACATCAAAAGCCACCTCTGTGTTAGCCGTGTCCTGCTCTGCGTGGGTGATGCTGCCAGGCTGAGTGGCCACCGTGCTGGGCACCCGGGGTGTGCAGGTGGCTGCCGCAGCCCTGCTGGCCACAGAACCACCAACAGGGGACTGTGAGTCTGGGGTTGCCTGGGAAAGAGCTGCCATTCCTGTCTCTGTGCCCAAGAGCCACCGGGCAGGTGCTGTCTGCTTCTGCAAGAGCATCATGGAGGCACAGAATGGTTGGGATTGGAAGGGACTTCTAGAGCTCCATCAGCCCCAATCCCCTGCTAAAGCAAGTTCTCAGGTCACGAAGGAATGCATCCAGGTGGGTTTGGAAACCTCTAGAGAAGAAGACTGCACACCCTCCCTGGCAGCCTGTGCCAGGGCTCCCACATCTCACAGGAAAGAAGTTTTCCTTTGTGTTTAAGTGGAACTTTTTGTGTTCCAGCTTATGTCCATTATCTCTAGTCCTGTCACTGAGCACTACAGAAATGGTTGCCCCATCCTCCTGATGCTCACCCTTTAGATACTTACAAGTGGTGTTGAGGTCTCCCCTTAGTCTTTTCTTATCTAGGCTAAATAGATAAGAGAAGCATAATGTGCATTTAATATTTACATATTATATAAAACAGTGTCTATAACATATAAAACGTATACATAAGTACTAATATTTTAATGAGTTCACGTATAAAGGTAAATACATAAATATGTGTATACATGTGTAGCATAAAGTACATAATGTAATAACATGATATATATAACTAATACAATTGTAACAAACGTTACATATAATTATACATTTTGCGTGTGTGTACATATAGAAGGATATAAAGATGCTCTTTCCTAATAACAACTGCTGCAATATCAGGAGAGCACACATACTGTTCTCAGCAGTGTGACATTGATTGCATTGAAAGGAAGGAAATAGCAGCAACTTGGAGGAGACTGAGGTGTCCTCAGAGGCCTGTTCCTCGCCCAACGGTGAGCGGCCAGTGCATGGAGGGAACAGCGGCACCACCGCACTGAAGGGGCTGAAGGCAGCCAGAGCCTCCCCAGCCAGCAGGTAACCCACTGCTTCACTCACACCTTGAATCCTGTCTTGTCTTGTTACTGACCCTGGGGCTGTTCAGGCAACCCAAATATTTCCCACAAAGGCTTTTTGGGAGTGCTTGTGATGCAGTAACAAAGTTATAGTCTTATTTCTGCCTTCTGTGGTCTCCACTTCTGTTGAGTACTCACAGATATTTTTTTCTTTCAGTGACCCTTAAATTCTTGTAGTTTGTAATTCTTGGATTAAAACCAGATTTATTTATTTTTCTAAAGAACGTAATTGTATCAAACCTTCTGAAAAGGAAATCACTTTCATTCAACTATATCACTACAGGTATTTGACTCAAGGACTTGGGTGTTGATGTTAATCTGGTATAATTTTAGTACTTGAGCTATGGGCCTTTCCCAGAGGTTATTGCTTTTCTGGGAAACACTTGGGTACAATTGCCAAGTATAGCTGTGTGTTTGTGTTGTTTATTGCAGGGCACTGAATTGTGTCATCATCTTTTTTTTTTTTTTTTGAGGATGGTAGAATTGTTATGATTTCAGACAGCCCAGAATTTTAGTACATCTGAGAAGTCAATTAATAGTACACTGATCTTTCTATGTTAATTTGATCACAATTCAAGGAAAAAAAAAAGAATACAAGATACTGCATGGTCCTGAACCATCACTGTGGTTTATTACACATATGACTGTTAGATTTGCTCCACCTTGAACAAGGCAATCCTTATTTTCCAAATTAGGCAAGCTGTGCTTTTATCTTGTCTTAGGGTGAGCTGCATTATTAAATGTGAAGTAATCTTACAGATAGTTTCAAGCTGACATTAAAATTAGAATTGATTGCAATTGCATCTTTTCCTAAGGAGGATACAAGCAAATATTTCTTTCAGGTGCCTCTAATTTTCCATACTTTGCATAGATTTCTGTCTGTTTGCTGAACTCACTGTAAATCTGCAGCTATTTTGTCTCCGTCATGCTGGAAATGAAATTTGCTTTTTCTGACTGAGATTTATTTTTTCTCTCTCATTTCCTGTCCCAGTAGGAAGTTTTGAGTTGTCTTTTCTGATGGGCTTGATTTTGTTCTATTTTCGCATCTAGCAATTCCCACAGCCATCTCAGAGGGGCTGGTACCAGCCTGCATTCCCACTGCTTTTCTCTGGTGGAGGTCTGTTTAAGCATTCTTTTGTTGCTCATTAGAGGACCTGATGTAGCTGCCGTGTGACTAGGAAGGAAATTTCTTACATAGCTGTAAAATACCCACAGCCTCTTTCATCATGTAACAGGGGGATTATGCACCCTGCAACAATCTCACAAGGAATGGAAGCAGAAAATACTACAGCTGCCATCACAAGGTAAAATTTGAATCCAGTTTGAGATTTGAATATCAGAGCTACCCAAACGCTGGTGTTCTCAGCACTGCCTTTTCACTTTCAAAAGCATGCTATAGATGAGAGCTCACATTTCCAGATGTTCAAGGGTTTGTCAGTTTGGGCTCTAGCTTTTGAAGAGATATTGGATTTGTATCATCCCAAATTATAAGCCAGTCAAAAAGAAGACTCCGACTTAACTCTCCCAATGCAACATTTTCCCCTATTTCTTAGCTTTCCAAAGCTGCTCACAAAAAGTCCTGGTTTGCCTGTAGGATTCATTACTGCATTATAGCTGCTTATATTAGACTAGGTTTTCAAGTTAGGCCTTGGAGAGATTGCATTTCTACTGTATAATGATTTTACCATTAGAAAAGTTCATCTAGAAAGATGCTTGGAAAACAGTGAAGCCACTAAGGGAATTCTTTTCTTCTTGAGGTATCTGTCACTGCACGGTAGAAGAATCAGAGGGCTATGTTAAGCTTGTCACATCCTCTGTCAATCTGTTGTTTGATTATTACATTATCAAGTTGCTTGCACTGTGAGAGATTAAAACAGGTAAGTGCAAAGCATAGAGTTACTGAGCTCTTTGAATACAAGTCAGACATCAAACTCCTTTTTGAAGTGCAGAGCTACTGAGCTTTCACACTGTCACACAAGCAGATGTTGCTCCAGGCAAGGAGGAAAGAAGCGATGCAATTCTTTTTCACTTGGCTGCTGAACCGTGTGCTACTTGAACTAGGCACTGTGCAGCTACTGGTTAGAAGCCTTTCAAACCTGCCTTATGGCTAAGGGCCAGCAGATGTGTGGCTGAGACGAGGGGACAGATTTTCCCATTGTGCATCTCTGTATCTTGAGGATGTGCTGCTCACTGCAGTGAGTAAGCACTTGGGCAGGTTCAGATCTGGGAGAGCTTTGTTACTTTAGGAGACTGACAATGTTACTTTCAGGAGTCCTGCCTAGTATGTGAATGAGCTACTTGTGAGCAGAGATCATAGAATCATAGAATGGTAGGGGTTGGAAGGGACCTTTAGAGATCATCTAGTCCAACCCCCCTGCAGAAGCAGGTCAACCTAGATGAAATATCTCATCTAGGGATGAAGACTTCATCCTGGAGACAGTTATTCTAAGGTGCAGCATAATTTAGCTTGAAAGATCCATACAAAACTGTTTGCCATATATATTACTTTTTGATAACTGAGGCTTGCCATATGTACATTCTGGCTACCTTTAAATATTGGTGGAGATTTGTCCACTGAGTCAAAGGAACTTATCTCTGGTGACTTTCCTCTGCCATTATCTGGATGAGCATTTGTTCTGTAGAATCCAAGAAGCATCCGGTAAGTGACTCTCCAGGCCCTGGCTAGGGACCCTGGGTCTGTAGGTAATTACACTCATGCCTCTTACTGTTCACTCTCTTACTTGTATCAAACTTTAAGTAAAGCCACAATGAAATATAAAATCACTTCTAACAGATGTGAAATTAATGTGCAGGCTTGTGATATGAGATGCCAGGGATCTTCACAGCATCTGTAGAATTGCACCCACCTTCCTCACATGTAATGAGCTGGACATCATTCCCCACAGATTTTCTTCTTCCTGCACATGCACATCATATATATCTCCACTGGTATGTATGCAAATACCTCCACTGCTATTATATGTATCTCCTTATAATGGACTGTCCAAAATAATCTGCTGGAAAATTGGTTTTGTGCACCTTACAGACTGATGAAGGTTTTGAACTGGTGGAATACTGGGGGCACCAATATTCAACCGTGTAGCTGCCACAACCCACCATTAGCATGGATCCTGTGTGTCATTGCAGAGACGCAGACAGCAGCAGCCGCAGAGGAAGGTGGGTTTTGGAGGGTGAGCTAATGCAAAAATGCCACTAAAGTGAGAGAGTTCATTTAGGAAAATTAATTTGAGAATAGACCCTCGACAAGACTGTTGCAATACAAAGAGATTCACCTGAGAGCAGAAACCCTTCTCTGAAGGAATGTGGACCATAATATTTTCTACTTAACAACTGTCCATCATCTCTTTTTAAGTACATTTGGCTTATTCCAAAATAACTGTGCTATCTTGTTAAGATGTTTTGTTTACAAACATTTATTAGACATTGGAACTGTACATAAAGCTATTTTTCCCCAGGTACGTTCATGATTGTGCCTTTGCTCATTACGTGTAATCATGTGACTCCATGGTCAAGTATTGAAAAAACTCTCACAGAAAGCCCTGCTTGATAGGGAGAAACATGAAGATCTCAAGAATGGAGGTATATCTACCTTCCAAAGGGAATGCCTGCCTAAAACCACACCTCTTGAGGGAGAAGGCCTCCAGGTAAACATCCTCTCATTAATTATTGTCATGGTTTACTGAAGGTGCCTTAGTGTAATTCACAATTGGTTTTTAAAATAAACCTCTCTGTATGGTAAATGTGATATTCCTGCATCTAGGCAGCAGGGATAGCTGAAAACTGAACAAGATCAAAATTCCACATTTCAGGGACACAAACAGCATAGAGCCTGACCCTAGTGCAGCAACAGGAAGCAAAAAAATATGACTGACAACATATGGCTTAAAAGTAAGGTAGCAGTAGCTGTACCATATAATAATGGAAACAGTGAGACTGCAAACCAAAAGCAATTAGCAAACAAGTGTTGGTAATGAAGAAATACTTACATTGATGAACTTGCCTATAGAACATGTATGGTACTGTGTTTATGATTAATATTTAAGGCATGAAGACCTTGGATTTAAGGTCTTGCTTCCCATCCTTCATCCTGACTTCTAGAAAGGCAGTTGAGCTCTGTGTCTCAAATGAGTTGAAGCACTCTAATGTCCTGGAGGATTTAGACTAAGTCCCCTGGAGCTCAGCTGCTGATCTGTAAACTAGGGATACTAAAACTTCTCTTTCTCATAGGGGGCACTGTGAAGGAGAGGGTGCTAAAGACTGGGCATGGTTTGTCAAGTGGTTCTGCTGTGGATCTTTTCAAAGGGATGAAAGTCTGAGGGATTTTCCTTCAAATCTTATCACATCAAAGGGTTAACTAATGCTTATGCTTAAGGTGAAAAGTGCATGACCATTTTTTGTTGCAATAAACTGCTGAGACCTGTCAAAGAAGTCCAGAATACCTCAGAAATTTGCATCTCTGATGAGAACAGGGTGAAATTCTCTTCAAGGAGAAAATCCTCTGGTGTGATCCATTTTACTCCTGTAGTTAAAAATTCTTGGGCTGATTCAGCATCTGGACTGATGAGTTGGCCCCTGGAAGGACTCACCTTCATTGCTCTTGAGGAGGCTGGAGGGGCAGCACAGTGGAAAGTTTCTCTCCTGGCCAGAGGACATGCATGCAGGCCAGTGCTTGCCAGGGCAATGTCTGCTGAATCCCTCACTTGGCTCAGTGCACTGCAGTTATTACTACCCATAAAAAAGATTCATTCTCTTAAATTTTATATTTATCACTTTGCATAACAAGATTTCTTTACCAAGGTAACACTATAATCAAACAAATGTAAAGCTGATGAAGATAATGAGCAAAAAAATGGAAAAGGGCTTTTTTACTCAGTGTGGCAAAAGGATATTAATACAAACAGATTGCTTTTTTTTAGTGTACCTTTTATAGAGTCATGCCCACTCTTTGCTGAATGCATACCTATGAGACTGTGTGTGTGTGCAATAAAACTCTTAGTTTATTAGGCATTTTTTTTCCTATTCTGCTATGTCAGTCTAAATTCACTTTGAAGGCAGGAATGATGGAATTGTTCAATATATTGTGTGCAG
This sequence comes from Colius striatus, assembly GCF_028858725.1. Taxonomy (NCBI): domain Eukaryota; kingdom Metazoa; phylum Chordata; class Aves; order Coliiformes; family Coliidae; genus Colius; species Colius striatus. The sequence continues at coordinate 8,864,803 of NC_084772.1, forward strand.
AAGGTTATGGCCTCTACAGTCAGCCCTTGAAACACCACTGTCTTTTTTACTTCTGGGGCAGCTGAAATGAATCATAAGGTAGCCTCATGAAACCATAGCATCTTACTAAAGCCAAGGCTTCTGTATATGCAGTACTTGAGCATTTTTGTATTCTTTCTCATTTACAAACTGTGTAAAGTCTGTAAGATTTCAAAAATGAAAACTGAACATATTGTTTTTACTGTTTCTCAATCATACAACAGCTTAAATGGGTGGATGGCCTTGTGCTTGTGGAAAAAAAGTTCCACTGAATTCTGGATTCATTCGTGTACATGTTTTGCAAGAGACATCTTAACATTTCTGTTGTATCACCTAGCAGGAGGACACAGGTACATCTGCCGGAATGCTGGACTGTGCTGTGGAGGACACACCTCTACACATGCTCCTAACCTGAGGGAGTGAAATGGTTTTGGTTTGAAAGGAGGATGGAAAGAATACCCTTAATGAAAATCTGAGACAAAAGTAACACCCCCAATTACCTTTGTCTACCCAGGATGATCCTCTGCAGGAAGACTGACCCATCCAAATTGGAACACCTAGTGTAAAGCCATCATCGCTCCTCTGCACTTCCACACTAATTAGTAGTTTCTTCATCCTCTGTAACATACACAACCAAATTATATCAAGCATCACAACAACCACCTTTTCCTTTTGCCGCTGCTCTCCAGCAGCAGCTCTGCCTCCTGTCTGTGCTGCTAGTGGCAGGGGTGCTCCAAATAATCTGTTCTTTCTCTTCCACACACAGCGAAGGCCTGTACAGCATCAGGAGGGCCTGTAGAATGGGAACCAACAAACAGAAGGTCAGGTTTCTGAAGTTTATCATTGGTGGACAATATTCTACATTTAAACATTGAGAATTCAATAAAGCTGCAGTAAATATTCAGTGTCCATGGGTGTTCATGGCTGACCAGACCACCGTGTTAGCACCATGGGTCTGACTTGCTTATGGGTCTTGAAAATGTTCCCAGTGGCATCCTCTGAACAGATGTAACTTATATAATGTTTAAAAATAAAGCCTTATTTGTTCATACCTTGAAGGTACAGGGCCTTGAGGAAAATCTGTAAATATGGTGAAATGCCTTAGAGCCTAAGCTGAACCTCCTTGTGCTCAGGGAAGAGAGTGCTGTCACCGAGTTTGAGAAAAGCCAGGCTGTCCCACTCACAAAATGTTCTCTTTGTTCTCTGCATGAATCAGTTTGTATCTGCTGATAACCCACTTCTTTCCAAGGGTTTCAAGTTTAGGATTCCCTTTGATGCTAGACTCACTGCTGGGAACAGTAAACCACTCTAACTTTGATGGACCTACAATTATTCCCTTCAGTCAGCTACTCCATTGTTCTCTAAAACTCTTATTTATGTCACCATTTCATTTTGGTAGGTTCCCCCTTCATCCTTTCTGATCTAAATCATGACAGTTACAAATCAGATAGCCCAAGAGGCATGCAATGTTTTAGTAGAAAATAGTTATAAATTCCTCACTCTCTGTAACATAGGCAACTAAAATTCTGTCAGTGACCACAACAACCATCTTTTGCTTTCATCACCCTGCTCTGGCAGCAGCTCTGCCTCCTCTCTGAGCTGCTACTGTCAGGGTCGCAGTGGTGGCAGCCTCTGCCAGAGTCCTGAGGGTGCAGCAGCCGCCTGCCTGGGGCTGTGGGGCCTTGGTCTGAACGCAGGTTGGTGCCAAGGCTTCTGAATGTTTCAGTCTGTCTGGAGCATTTAAGTGTTACATCAGGCAGCTCAGTCTAGTAATGGTAACCTAAGCTACAAGCAGCAGGGAGGTATTTGTGCTGTGCTTTGCTTAGAGAAGCGTTCAGAGCCTGTGACACTGTCTGACACTGACTGATTAAGATACAGGTACTGTGGTGCTGTCAGGGAAGAAGAAAGAGGACTTGCAGTGCTATTGTTGCTCATGGATCTCCAGCAGAGCAGCAACCAGACACCAGTGCACAGCATCGTGCTCTAGCACCTGTTCTGGGAATTACTGCCCAGCCAACCCTAAAGCGATTAGCAACACACCAGCTTCTTAACACAGCCTCTCCCCCATACAGACTCCAAAGACTGTGTATCATAGGTGATCGAAGCCTTATAAGTGTGGAGGGGACTGTGATGGGAAGAGATAAGGGAGACAGGACAAGCATATGAACTCTATAATGACTCTTATCAAGAAAGCATTAGGAAGGCTGCTGCAGCAGCAAACAAGACCAGGACCTAATGGGGAGAGAAACAGAGCTACCTAGTTATACTACAGATACAGAATAATCTTTTTTTTTCCCATAGCTTTTACTTGCCATCTTTAAAAAGCACACATTCAAATTGCCCCCTTGAACCCAATTTCATGGTATCCCCAAAGCTCACACTACACTATTAGTGTGAATGGTGAGAAGCACTGATTTGCCAAGCAGAGACAATTGTCAGGCAGCCTATGACTCAGGGCTAAAATTTTAGGTTTATTTAGTCTAATTCTTAGGGCTTTCCCCAGTTTAAGATGCAAGGTTTCCCCATGTACTGTTATCCCATCTTTGCAAGTGATGAAATAATTATGTCCCTTCTCTTTGAAGGTGATACTGAAGCCTTCAGAAAGACTAACATGTCTACCCATGGTGTCCATAGGGAAGCTCTTCAGGGCAGACTTAGTGTTTTGGTCTCCTGCAGTCATCCCTCCTCCTTGCAGCCTATACAGGCAGGAAGGCAAGCAGGGGTAAGAAAAAAGTCTCACCTGTCTTCAGAAATCTGAGATCTCTGCAGACCTGTGATTCTGTCACTCATTTGTGTGCCAAACCAGGAGTGTTTCTGTTGTCTGTGTGCTTCTAGAAATGTCCTTGTCCTCCATCAAGCGGAGGAAATTGGAAAGATTCTGTTCTTCCTTCCACCAGGGAGGGGGCACTTGGGCTTCCAGGAGCCTCTATTCTCTACCACAATTGGGCTGTTTTCATCTTGGCTTTCTTAATAAATGCTTAGTGAGCAATTCACATTTTCCCTCCTGCTCTATCTAACAGAGCTGATTATTGCTAGGGTCAGGTGGTTACGTGAGCTAATTAATATTCAGAGGCAGCAGTAGGAAATAAGTACAAACCCCATCTCCTCAGCTTTAATTACAATATCAGTGCTATCAAATTCCATGTGGATACACCTCCCATACCAGCTCCAAACAACTTCTGATGTGTGTACTAGCAGGATCCACAACATCTTTAACTCATGGCCTTCTGTCATTACAATATAATTACTCTAATGCATCTTTACAGTGCAACACCCACCAAAGCTGACAACTGTTGAGTATACCATGTAATTGTAGAATAGAGATGGTAATGTAAGCTTTCAGCTTACAGTGACTTCCAGCATTTCTTCCAGTCCTATTATTCAACATTTGTGGGCAGCCTGACTCTTATCTGCATCCCTTCCTTCTCTATATTTACTTTATGAAACATTTATGTTATTCTAAAACCAAGAAGCCCCAGGTGGCACTGAAATCCCAGTGGGAATACAGTGTGAGAGGCAATAAAATGGCAATAAATTGTCTTACTCTGGTTATCTCTGTGGATATAGAAGAGGAATAGAGGAAGGTGAGTTAGAGAACAACTGTAGTTTTCATCTTGCTGAGCTATGGGTGAGGATCTGGGCCTTGTGTAAACACAGTAAAAGAAGTTAGGAGAGATTGGAAGGAAATTCTGTATTGTCTAATGAAGCTAGTGAATATTGCTTGATTAATTGCTGATGGAAGTCACTGTCATGGTTTAACCCAGCCAGCATCTAAGCACCACACAGCTGCTCACTTACTCCCCAGGCCCAGTGGGGTAGGGAGGAGAATTGAGAGGGGAAAACAGTGAAACTCATGGGCTGAGATAAGAAAAATTTACTAAATAAAATGAAAATGAAATACAACAACAATAAATTTTATAATAATGATGACATCAATAATAATGATGATGAAGAAAAGATATAGAGAAAGAAAAAAAAAACCCAAGGGAAAACAAACCCAAGTGATGGCCAATGCAGTTGCTCACCACACATGGACACCCAAGCAGCCAGTCTGCCCCTCCTGGCTGACTCTCCCCAGTTACACTGGGCATGGCATCCTATGGTATGGAATAGTCCTTTGGCTAGTGCAGGGCAGCCATCACGGCCGTCTCCTCCCAGCTTCTTGTGCTCCCCCAGCCCACTCACTGGCAGGACAGGGGGAGAAGCACAAATGGTCTTGACGCTGTGCAAGCACTGCTCAGTAATAACCAAAACATCCCTGTTATCAACATTCTCTTCAGAGTAAACCCAAAACAGCCCTGGAGCAGCTACTAGGAAGAAAATTAAGTCCATCCTGGCTGAAACCAGGTAAGAAACAAAAGCCAGCTAGGTAGTAAGAATGGGATAAGCTTCAAAGGGTCCTTGTGGTGAAAAGAAGTATTTGTATTTCACAAGAGGTAAAGGATGAGCCAGTGGAATAACTGTTGGATGACAAGTCATGAAGAAGATTTTAGCCTCTTTTCTACCACTATAGAAAATGAAGAACAAAGTACACATTTTAAAGGAATAAAAAGATGAATTTTCAAAATTGCATACAGATTTTCAAATGAGAACGATCTGCAGTCATAGCTCACATTGCACTGGGCAATGTATTCCCCTGTCTGTGCAGAGGTTTGCAAAACCCTCTATCAATTTCATCAATCCTTTTTCTTTTCTTAAATATCAATCATTTTAAACTGTATAATAGCATCTATATTTGATACACTTGGCTTTCCATGTGATAATAGTCGCTATGATTAAGACATACATTATCAAGACTTGGAAAAACAGAGTCAAACAGGAATGCCGTTATGGTGTCACCTACCCAAGTTGTAATTGATGTTTAACTGTAGCTCTGCAGCAAACACGGTAAGAAAAACAACAAAGAAATCTCTGGTTTAACTGAAAGCAACTGAGAGAGAAAAACCGAAGACAGAGAATATATGAAGTTTTAGGGAAGAAGCTCTGTTCTCCTGAAATGCAAAGGCCCTTCTTGAATCTCTGAGGGGGTAAAGCACAAAGAAAGTGCAATGGTTTATTGGAAAAGTACTTCATCTCTGTGAAGTCATCTTTTGAATAGAAATGGAAATTAAGAGCTGATAGGCTGATTTTTATCTCCATGTATCACCTGTCAAATTTATTCTGCGTACGTTTGTTGACGTTGTGTAATATCCTAATTAATTCTGTTGCTTGCATATTAACTGTTTTGTTTGCCAGATGCTCATACAAGGATCATAAATATTTTGTGAAAGACATAACCCTCACTTTCAACAGTATGAACTATTCTGTTCCCAGCCATCTCCCCTTGTTCTTGAAGAGGACTCAAAAAAATCTCTAAACTACTTTAGAGTAAATGTTTTCAGCACCAGCTGTCTGGGACATGGAGGAAGCAGTTCCCGAGCCAAAGTATTTCCACAACAGCCACTTTGCATCTAAACTAAATAAGTTTACCATTAGGGATAGCTCCCAGACTGCTCCCAGCCATGGAGGAGATGGGGGATAATCCATTTCAAGTTATCTATAACCTGGCATATAATTCTAGGTTTTTGAATCTGGGATTTGGCCCTCTACTAGGAATACATGTACAAGGGCAATGCATATGTATAGTTCATACATGGAACTAGACACAGATTTTGAGAATGGACAAGGTTTGTGATTTTGCAGGGCGTTATCTCTAATTCTAAGAAAGTCCCTTTGGTTCTGGAAAATTCATTCAGGATGTTCCAGAATAGAAAGGGAAAATATTGTTCTACTTTACCATCACACTGGCACTGTCAGATGATTCATACAGACATTACCAGCTCAGCACATCTATTTACCAATCACCATTTGTCACATGTGAGTACTTCCCACAGTCCTAAAAAGGGATTTGTTTTGTGTATTATTTGCAGGAAATGTAACAAACTCACACTGAACAGCAAAATAAAAACAGCACTTGATTGTTTTATCGAATATTTGCCTATTTACTTGGGAAAATTTCACTTCAGGATTTTTTTTATACTGTCTAATAAAAGGACCCCCACAGCTGTCTGCTTTGTGGAGAAAAACTGTCAACATCCAGTATCATTTTCTGCATATTGAGTGAAGTACTTGAAAGTCCCAGTTCCATTTTAATATATGAGATGCTCTCCCATTTGTATGCAGCTGGAGAGAGTAGTTTTATCCTCATTTAAAAAAAGCCAAATGATGGATTACTTTCTTTAAACAAATACCATCTCAAACTTTTCTTTTTTTCTCCCACTTTTCCCCACCTCTCCTCTCCTGTTAAGCTCCAGTGGACTCAAATCACTGCATAACGTTGACATCTCACTCGTTATACATAAAAAGATGCCAGCACCATTTCTTTTTTGGTGTCCCTGTGCATGATCTGCTGGAATAGTTCCCAGATTAACTGTTCATTAATATAATCTTTACAAAGCAGTTTGTGGGGAAATTTCATTACACTGCCTTGAATAATGCCTCCATTATCCTTTACTGAATATTCTGATTCTGAGAATTGACAACATCTAATCCTAGCCAAAGCTTTCTCTAGTCCTGACCCTGCAAACACTTTGCCACAGAGAAGTGGTCCTACTATGGCCAGAAGGCTACTGTTGAGTATTCAATACTCAGTACTCCTCCCTGTGAGTGCCAAATTCACTTGCACTCAGGTGCTGCAGAGCAAGCTGTGCTTGGTACAAGGATCCCAGGCAAATCTTCCTACAAATGACCTGCAAATGCAGGTTTTGCATGGCAAGAGCACAGGGTTGCCTTTGCACTTGGTGAAGGGACACAAAGACTGTGCAAAGTACCAGCCTGCAGCCTTGGCCACCCTTGCTTTTATGTGTACACACACAAACACACAGACACTATATATCTCTTGAGTTCTAATAAAATTTGTTCACAACTGATTGCTGGTGAATTATCACAGTTCTTGAATATTTATTATATGTGTGTTTTGAGAGCTGTAATTATTCTTATTTAAAACACCAGGTTCCAACTTCCTCCTAATTATATGCACATCAGAGACTGTTAAATCTAAAGTGCCGTGAGCTTTCTTCCACATTGGCACAGGACACAAGACTGTTCATTGCACATGTAGAGACATTTCATGGCACCAGGCAGTTGTGCTGAATCCTTCCACAGCTAATATCTCCAATGCCACAAAATATTGTTGTTATGGGTAGCAGGGAGCATCTTTAACATCCACAGCTATTTTTAATGTTTCTGTCAAGAGGAAAGATTATAGCTGTGAAGGCACAGGGAGATTTTGTGTAACAGAGTCACAAAGCTTTGAACTCTGCATACACTATGACTGAACATACAACATCTACACTTCAACACAGCCTAACACTATAAAAGTCATGGTTAAAAAGTAGGATAGCTGAGGTTATAGAACATTTAATGGTCCTAGTGTAAACAATATACTACCAAGAATTAAGTGCCAAACATTATCAGCCTCCCACTCTGGATATGCTACATCAGACAGACTGAGAATGACTAACCCAAATCTTGGATGAACCTGGGAAACATCCCATTATGAAAGCAGGAGATCTGAGAGCCTCAGGACTTCTGGGTTTGTCACCTACCGATGGAGAAGGAAATATGGACATCCACATTTTAACCAGCATTCTTGGTATTTTCAGTGCCCAGTGCTGGGAGTGCTAAAGAATAAGTGACTACTAGGCAAGATTTCCTAGGGCTTCCTATCTTCTACCTCTACAGGGCGGAGGTTAAGGTATCCAAATTCTTTGTTGTGAAGAGAGGACTCTAAGCTGCTGGAGCCTGTATTTGAGTCAGGGACCTCAGAGATTCAGTTTCCAGCTCTACCAGAGACACCCGGAAGATATGTGAGCTCTGGGTTTAGCTCCTAGTTGAGCTGCAGGAAGCTTGCTAGATGCCCTGGAGTCAGAGGAAGGCCACACAGAAAGTTTACAGAAGAGCAGGGAATAATGGGGACCTGCTTGCATTTTGCCAGGGAAAAAAAAAAAAAAATTAAAGTAGTAAAAAAACCCCAAAACCAAACCCCAAACACACAGAGAATTTCCAGAGAAATATTTTTGTTTACAGTAACTCGGCATTTTCTAATGAAGCATTGCTTACTGGAAAGTTTCTGCCTGTTTCCATCTGGGAGGGCATCATTCAGATGGACACAACACATTTTGGATGACATGAGGGAATGCTAATTTTGATCTTGCCAAATTCCATTCTGTCAGACAATTTCCTACTTATTTAAATCCTCACAACATTGGCTGAGTCCATTTTTTAAGCTCACATTCTGCCTTGTAGCTCTCATACTGTTAATATTTTCTGCATTTCATCTCCTGTATAGCTGCATTTCCCATGCCCATAGAGTTAACAGTGCTACATCAGAGAGTGTGGTATGTGTATGCATGTGAAGGAGAGCTTTGGGGTCTGTAAAATCATTTGGGTTACTGCAAGATCATCAGTGTGACATGAAGAATTATTTTTAGTACCTGAGAAGTGTTTCATAGCAAGGTGTAATCCCACACATAATGTGACTAGTCTGTATGGCAAATTATTTGATGCCATTGTGGTGCATGACTGTATTACAAAGTAGCTGTTGCATTTTTCTGTCTCCTTAGGAATATTTATTACTACAATGAGGATGCTGCATTGACTCCAAGACCCAGGCCCCTATTGTGTTAGGCACTATAGCAACGGATGGTAAAAGGCAGTGCTTGTTCCTAAAGGCCTTTTCTGTCTGAATAGACACATTATTGCCAGAGATTTATCTTTTATTCTTCTGCTTATAACAGTTGCAAAACAACTTGGATGGAGAGTAAGAATTGCAATGGACAGGCTGTGATGGTACCAGCTGTGGGATGAACCCAGATATAGGTGGGAAACCTCAAGCAAGTAAAAAATCATGGGTGCAATCACAAGCCAACTGAAATAACATGAGAACTCCTACTGACCTTAAAAGGAGCCAGGATTTCCCCTCTCTGCTCCCATTTCACCAGGTACATGTTTGCATAGCATACAGTGTCATACAGGGATACTTCCAAGTTATTTTGGTACTAAAAGTAGAATTGCAGTATTGACATATTGTTCCTATCTGAAAAATAAACCCAGAGCACAGTGCTATGGCTGCTACATGGCTTTTAGTACTCACTCAGCTCTCACTCACTGGTATTTCTATGTGGTACTGCATAGTGCTGTGTAGCCACAGTCACAGCTCTGTTGGAGCTGTGGGTATTTTTCTATAGAACTGTTTAGGGACAATTCACAGGTAGTGGATTCACAAGTTGCCTGGATTCATCAGTCACAAAACTAACGACCTACCACTGAAGGTAAACTAAAGGATTAATTATGGTCTACAATTCTTCATGGCCTCCAGTGCACAGGCTATTTACATGATGGGGAATTCCCGTAACATATTGTGTTTCTTGCCACAAATCCTTTCTCTAAGGGCTAGAGAATAAAAATCCTTCAGAGGCAGAGCTCATAAACAGATATATCTCCTGTTCTGATCTTGCTGATCTTACTGTGTTCTGTGTTTTTACTTAATTCACACAGCTCCTCAGCCCTGACAGGAGACTCAGGTAACTTCGTTTTTATCTTTTGGTACTGATGCAGTGCACATTAAAACAGAGATAATCATGACTTCAGAGACATGGGTCTGTCTTCTGAACATTCTGAGTATGAATGTAATATAATAGAGGTTTGAGTGTTGCTCATTTTGCACCCCTGAGTTTATCATAAGATTAACAGTCTTTATTATTTTGCAGAACAAGCAGTAGCACCTCACCAAGGGTATAATCACCTCAGCCAAAAAAACAAACAAGCTTTTACTTAATGCGCTAAAAATATAGTTGAGAAACCTTCGATCTCAAGCCGTGTGATAAAATAGACTGTGTTGACTGAGCAGATCAGCAGCTGCTGCTGTTCAGCCTCCTTCACCCTCACAATGCTTGCCTTTCTCTCTCCCCACCAAATTTAGAGATGATGTCAGTGTAGCCAACCCCAGGAGTTCAAAAATCAGAAGACAAACCAAAATAGAATCAGAGGATTGATTTCAAAGCAGTGGAAGTTATTGAATCGGAAGCGTATGATTTGGGGGGTCAGCCTTTAGATTTTTTAATTCATAGGAGACAGCCTTCTTCCTTCCAGTTGTCTGCTCAGTTCTCCTGGCTGTCTGATATGCCCTATTTCAGATTGAGAGGCAGGACAGGACAATGGGAAGCACAAAGGATTAGGAGTCTATTTAAAGTTTATATAAAGCTCAATTCTCCACCATAAGTAAAGCCTTAATCCAGCACATACCTTATATGAATGCTCAACTTGATTCATACAAGCAGCCCCATGGAAACCAGTGAGGGTCCTCTTGCACTTGAAGTTTGCCACTTATATAAGCCACTGTTGCACATCAGAAACAGCCTGCATCACAACGTTAAGAATTAGCTAAGAATGAAGAATCTCAATCTGTGATCTTGGGCAAGTCCTGAATCATTCTATACCTCCCCTTCCTGCTCTTTAAAAAAAGGGGGTAAAACTTGTCACTACAAGCCACCAGACAAAAGATAATAAAATTCAGATAATTAATAGATTGTCTTCATCTGATGTAGATAGAATTCTAGGTAACACAGGTGTAAAGAATGCTTAAAAATCAGTGAAATGTATTAGCTAATTAGATTTCCTAATAAAACCTGACCCATGGATCAAATCTGACTCAGCAGCCAAGAGAAACAGAGGATGTACTCTTCCCAGTGCTGAGGAGAGTATACTTATTTCACAAATCAGACCTTTTGCACTTCAGTAGGAGTCTCTCCTAAAAACAGCAGTTCCTGGGACATAGAATTTCTCAGACAGGAGTTAATCTAAACATTTCTTTACCTTCTTCCTACATGTACTGCTCAAATTCCACTGAATTTAAATGGAATCAATACAATTTAAATTTATTCTGAATGTAAAGTCCAACTTCTGGAGGCAGTAGTGATATGTTGAGATGAAACGACTTGTTAGAAAAGTACTCCCTTAAAATAATGGAAGGCTTTCATCTTTTATTAAACATTTGAAGTTACTAAAAGATACTACCTCAGAGTGGCTTAGTTTAAAGAGGCAAACTGATACATTTTGTTAATTAGACCATTAAAACACTCATTTAGGTGTAAATAAGTCTAGGTCATTAAATCTTAATATGTACAGCGTCAAAGTGAAACTTCAGTCTTCACACTTTCTAGTAATGTTAATTTATGAGCCTAAAAATTAGTTAAAAATAAAATTAGCATCAAAGAACTTACTTTGCCTCCTTCAGTTTTTAAAGAAAGAAGATGTATCTGTAGTAATAAAAAGGGTTATTTCTGCTCAGTCCTCCATTTACACATTCTTTTTGTCTACAAGACTTTGTTTCAACTGAGATGTACAACATCTGTATTTTGATACCAATGATTTATGTGCGTGTTTTTGAAGCACACCAAAAGCTCACTAGGAGTGATGCCCAGTGATGCTGCCACTAATTTTCAAAGTAACAAGAACAGGCTATTTCAGTAAATTCACACATTGTGAATCAATGACATAAGGCATACTAATGAGTTAAAAATGTTACTGGGCACAGCTGAAAAGGCAATGCAACCTTTTAGGCTGTCTTCTTTAATGATTAGGTTGTCTCCTTTAATGGTTACCATAATAAACTCATATTCTCAATTGCTCATAGCTTTACAAGACAGCAGTACTGAGACTGAAAGTTTCTAGGAAAGTTCCGAGATCCTTAGCCTGATCTTAGGAAATTTCAGGAAAAGAATGTAGAAACATTTCATAGTTCAGCCATTTTCAGGAACAGGGAACAAACTATCCCATTTGATTACAGAGGGATAATAATGTTTCTAGGGATATAAACTGGGACAAGTCAATGCAAAGAGACTGAAGACAGAATTGAGAGACGGGAAATGGGCAATAGAGTGCAGGAGAGACAGTCTCAGTGGTCAAGAAGATAGATGCTACAAGAGAAGCTTATGGATCCTGAACAAGTGAAAAGAAAGAAACTGGGCTGAGGGCAGAGAATGGCAGGGAAGGTAACAGTGGGACAGAATTGAGACTGAAAAAGACTGTAGAGAACAGGAGAGGGACTCAAATGTAGCAGCATAGATAAAAATGGGCCATGCTCACTCCAGTCTTAAGAACAAATCCCAAGAAGACCAGAATCCCAACACTAATGTAAAAGCAAGCAGTAATTACGATATATTTCAATATGTACAGACTACAGATAAAAAAAAACCCAACTGTCCATGGTGAAGTGATTAGTGAAGATTCTTGCTTTTCCTTTGTATACCCTTTAACACAAAATTAAAAGTTCTTTCTTTTTCAGGTGCCTAAAAATCAAGAGGACGTGGAAATGTCAGTTCTATGCAGTACTAACCAGGCTTGCAATGCTGACACAACACATGGGAAAAAAAGAAAGAACAGTGAAAATTGCCTGACGGCTCTAAGGAGAAGGGATGGCTTTAAGGCAGCAGCCGTGATGCAAGGTGAACTGTAATGAGTAACTCAGTGGCAGAATGAAGGAAGGATTATGCTAACCCCCACCAGCAGGGATGCTGCCAGCATCTTCAGGGACATTCTTTGGGTCTGATATAAGACTACATTTGCTTCTTCATTTCATGACTGGTTGACATATGGACACATAAAAAGAAGGGGTGTTAAAAATACACAAATACTTGAACTGTTTTAAGTCTTCCTAATTCGCTTAAGCGTGCTACGTGAACAAAGGACCCCACCTTCTCCTTATATTCAGGCTGAATTCTTGCTTTGCAGATAACAATCTTCCCACAAGAATAAGATGACAAGAATCTTTTCACTGAAAGACTGTATTAAATTTAGTTGTTCCTGCACAGATAGAATGTATGTAAATTGTTCCTGATGATGTATAAAGCTATATTACAGTTATATAGGAGAAGTGATTGCTCCCAGAGTACACATTCTTTGGAATTGTGTGACACATGCACAATCAAGCATGACACAAGAAAATTCATCAAAGAATATTTAAATATACCTTAGGGAGCCACTAAATTTTCTGATGGTTTTACAGAAGGAAAACTAATTGCATCTGCACAATACTAATGTTTTAGAAGGTTTGTTTTTTTGCTGGTTTTTTTCCTTCAATGCTTTTAATTTTTCTCTGGTAAACATTTGAAACAGTGTCCTTAAAGAAAATGGTAGTAAAAATCAGGAATGATTGAGTGGTTTGAATATATTCAAGCTTCTTTCATTTTAACTATGCTTACTTCTTCCTACTGATTATTTACTATATCAGCAATGCATAGAGATTCTTATCCCATCAGGGTGGCATCAGAATGGATAATGATGGATAATTATTCTCATAAAGTGCTTATGCACTTTTTTAAGACTTAAAATTGAAATCCAACAAATTATAGAAAACAATAGATTGAAATCACTAATAATCCTTCTGGAAAATCTAGCCAAGTTTGTTATACTGGACACTCTTAGTTTTACTAAGACTAAGAGGTTGTCACATGAATACACACCACCTGAAGGCATCCTTTTCATTTTAGGAAATTCTAGACTATTGCCATCTTGGAAGTTCTCTTACTTAGTTTTCAGAAACGTGTAGAAAGAACCAAAACAAATATTTCTTTCTGTTGTGACTTACCCGGTTATCTTGCAGGGCTGCAGTCAGTGGTCTGATATGGTCAAATTTGACACTGCTTGATGCTTTTTGGTGGCTTTTTGACAGATTGTACTTAATATATGAAAGCTCATGTGGAGTCTGCTGGATTATGCGATCTTGCTTTACAGTTTGTCCAAAAGAATATTTTGCTAAGGTGATTTACTTCCTTGTTAAATCAGAAACAAGTAGTGATAACACCAATCTGTTTCCACATTAAGTTCAAATTTCTTCTTTAGAACACTGTAGAGCACTTAAATTGGAATTCTTTGTTCCCCTTGGACAAGTGAAGATTGATTCCAGGAGTCTTCCAATCAGAATATAAATCAGGATAGTTGAGATTGACAACATTTCATTGGCATGAGCAAAAGAGGAGTCAAATTATTCTTTGCCAAGTTACATGACTGTGGAGAACCATTCTAATACTTCTAACTCTCTTACCACTTCACTATTGATATTGTGACAGAATTTGTAATACCATTAGGCTGTGATGCCAGGAGCAATTATTTTAAAGAGTGTGACACTGAATATAGGCTCTGGCAAATGATGCCTTCAGTTAGAAATTATTAATGTGACAGAACTCTTCCAGAACCTTTTACAGAGAATATGTCTTGACCAAAAAGCCACAAAGTAGAAAATAGTGCTTGAACCTGTGCAATGTAGCACTGAGACAGAAAAATCTCAACTGAAAATGCCTTTTTTTTCTGCATTTATAGTAATGTAAATGAGAAAGAACCATTGAAATCAGTGGGAATTACAGCCCTATAAATCAGGTTCCATGAATAAAAAAGTAAGATATTATTGTTGGGTCACTTAGCTCTGCTCCATAGTTTTGTTTTAGCTCTAACATTTATCAGCTTTGCTCATCCAAACTAATTCTTAAAATGGAAATATTTTTTGGGAGTTTGGCAACAATGGACATTCTGGATTGGGTGTTCACAAAGCAAGTAGTAGAGAACTTGTCATAATGGGTCCATCTATTGTTCTACAGCTCCTCACATACTTTATGTCTCTACTTTATAGACACATAAAACATCTAACTGACTATGAAATGACAGTAAGAGAAAGAAAGAAGTGTTCCTTTTTCATCAAGTTTCTCTGACACATGAGATTTGATCATCTGTATTATCACAGCTACAAATAGCATTAGCAAACAAATTATCCAGCCCCATTACATGCAGACAACGTTATCTGTCTTTCTGCCATTGAAAAATCCATGGGATAACTATTTTCTGCATTAAATACTGTCTTTTATTTGTTCTAAATGCACTGGCTCTTAATTTCATGATGCATTTATTTCACTCCACTGTGCAATACAGAAAATGCCCCCATTGGTATTCTGAATACTGGATTGTGTTCCCACTAATCCCTACTCTTCTCAAACAAAACCACTCTAGGCTGAGAATCTCAGTGGTAAATGATTTGAAGAAGCATCAATTTATACCTTCTAAATATTTATAGTCTTTGAAGTGCTTTATATGTAGACCTTACTGTACATCTCACTGGCTTTGTTGACTTTCAATGAGCTTTCAGTCCATATTTCAGTTGTCTTGATCAAAATTTGGAAGAACTGTTACAGAAAAGAGGAAAAAAGGTCTTGAAAAGGATCGCTTCTGTATCATCATGATATCATGAAAGAAGATCTAAATAAATGGGGTTTCTATTTATTATACCAATCTCACTAGAAACTCGGTCTCTTTTCTGTTTTGTTGTTGTTTGAAGGGGTGGGGTGTTGGCTGTTGTCTTTGTTGCATATTTTGTTACAGAATATCCTGAAGAGACACTGAGCTATTTTCATGAGGAATAATTTTATTTGGTAACAATTTAGATTCTCTAACATTACATCACCAATTGTGATCCAATTTCTATTCAAATTGATAGAATTAACATTAATACTGATGAAATTGATAATGTTTTATGTGATTATTGCTTCACTAATCCCTATGTATTCCACTGCTATCTGTATGTAAAATCATTAATATGGTGTATGTATAAACATTAAGCTTAATAGTGTTAAATGATGATATGGGAAGGCAGAATGGCTAATTAATGATCACACAAACAATTAATACTCTTTCTTACTAATTCACAAGCTGTTCTATGAAGAACTGCAGCCTTGCAGAGCAAAATTCGATGCATCTCTTAATTACAAATAAGCTAGGGACTTGTAAAAGCACAGACTACCTTTTAACCTCCTGTTACTATAGACTGTTTTTAAGCTTCTCAGCAAGAGTTTTCCTGGTAAAAAAAAAAAAAAGGTAATTTAAAGGAAAATCTTTCCTACTACCTTCATTGGTCACCTTTAAGTGAATATTTGACTGATGGGACTGTGTCAAGTTTTACATTCAAGAGATACTTAATGAAAAAGTACATCAGGCTTAAATGGTCCTTAATTGGTTCGTGTGATATGTCTGTGTTGGTACTTAGCACAGGATTGAATTTCACACTAAAGGCTTATTTCTACTAACCCTTAACTCATGCTGAGTATCCCTCTCTCCCTCGTGCACAGCCTCATTGATTTTGCCCACAGTAATTGTCTTTCTCTGTTCTACAATTCTATATCTTTTCCTCCATAGCTTTTATGAAAGAACAAAATAAGTTTTTTCTAGATCATTTGAATCATGGATTGAGTAAATTAATTCTAACTTTATAACAAGCTACAAAAATCATCCATATGAATTTAAAATATTACATTCACTGTTTTCATCTTGCTTTTAGACTTTAAAATAACACCTTGTGCCATCTCAAATGCAACTCCCAATATTTCCCTGAAATGTGAAATCAGAACATGATTTCCATAAGTCCTTTAATTAGTGTCACTACCTGTGAATCAAATATCAACCCTTTTCTTTTCGCCCTGCAGTTCACTTATGACACAAAATTAATGTTTCTTGATTTTTTGAAGCATGAGTTCTCCATATTCCAGTTATTACTGCCTTTAATTGACTACTTATGGCTGTAATATTGGAATAAACTAATTTCAGTGAGACCATTATACTAAAAAACCTAAAGTCAGGGCATATTTTTCAAAGTCTTTCAACAAATCCTCACTTGGGCAAAACTCTAAAGCTTTTTAGACTGCATAGCCATGTCTTTGATTTCTCACAGGTTAGCAGATCTCCTTTTTTGAATATAACACATAGATTTTTCACAGAATTACAGAATCTTAAGGGTTGGATGGGACCTTGAAAGATCGTCTAGTCCAATCCCCCTGCTGGAGCAGGACCGCCTAGAGTAGGTCACACAGGAATTTGTCCAGGCAGGTTTTGAATATCTCCAGAGAAGTAGACTCCACAACCCATCTGGGTAGCCCCTTCTAGTGCTTCCTCACCCTCACAGTGAAGTTTTTCCTTATGTTTCTTTTGAACCTCTTATGTTCCAGCTTGTACCTGTTGCCCCTTGTCCGATCATTGGCCATCATTAAGAAGAACCTGGCTCTGTCCTCCTCATATCCACCCTTTATGTGTTTGTAAACATTAATGAGGTTACCCGTCAGTCTCCTCCAAGCTAAAGTGTCCCAGCTCCGTCAGCCTTTCATCAGAAGGGAGATGCTCCACTCCCTTCATCATCTTGGTCGCCATGAGCTGAGCTCCCTCCAGCAGCTCCCTGTCCTACTTCAACTGAGGGGCCAAGAACTGGAAGCAATATTCCAGATGCAATCTCACGAGAGCAGAGTAGAGGGGGAGCAGAACCTCTTTCAACCTACTGCCCACACCCCTTCTAATACACCCCAGGATGCATTGGTCTTCTTGGCCATGAGGGCATGTTGCTGGCTCATGGTCATCCTGCTGCCCACCAGCACCCCAAGGTCCCTTTCCCCTGTGCTACTCGCTTAAGAGTTCATTCCCCAGCCTATACTGGTATATGGGGTGATTCTTTCCTAGATGCAACACTCTACACTTGTCCTAGTTGAATTTCATTAGATTTCTCTCTGCCCAACCCTCCAGCCTGTCCAGGTCTCATTGAATGGCAGCACAGACTTCTGGTGTGTCAGCCACTCTCCTCAGTTTACTGTCATCAGCAAACTTGCTGAAAGTTCCTCTGTTCCCTCATCAAGGTCATTAATGGATACATTGAACAGTGCTAGTCCCAGCACTGACCCCTGGGGGACTCCACTAGATACAAGTCTCCAACTAGACCCTGCCCCATTGATCACAACTCTCTGATTTCTTTCCTTCAACCAGTTAATTCACTTAAAGCCCAGTATTTCAGTTGACAAATTGTAATTTATAATCCTTCAAGACATAGACTGGATCTTTTCAGGCAACAATAGGCAAGACGTAGACTTGTAAACTCATAGACTCATATTTAGAGCCTTGAAGATCTTCTAGACACCTATGTGATATTGGACACTTGGTCTGAAGGAAGATGTTATAATGCTATAATGATCTTGCAGGACAAGCATTTTCCATGTGTTTGACAGTATCAAAAGATGCCCAGACATCACTTCTTAACAGCTTGACCTAACTTGCCATAGCAGAGGTTTGACATCAGCAAACAAATGGCCACATAAGAGGCATGGTAGAATGAAGTAATTTCACCCCATCCTGATCAAAAGTCAGGGAGGTTGCAGTGTGTCAGTGAAGGACACTTCAAAAGGAGAAAGAAAACACAATGAAAACAAGGAGAAGAAGGCTCAATATGAGGAAAAAGAAATAGAAACCTCTCCTGGAGCATCAAGAAACATTCTGCTCTTACAAACATACTTGACATATAATCTGTCTAATCTTATTGAGCTACAGAAGAAATTTATATTTTAAGCCCTGTGTAGCTGGTTCAGTTACAACAAGGAAGATTAGGAATGAGTCAAAGAATTTAAAAGTCACCATCACAAATGATGAATGTGTTGAAAGAGAATTCCATGGTGAAAGTTATTTTGCAAGGTGTCATTATCTACCATCCGTCTCCCTTTACCACAAGACAATGTCCATTATAACCAGAATACTGAGTCACCCATCCATTCAACAATAGTCTTGTAAACTGCCTTTAGTCATCAATGCCATGGACCAAATGAACGACATTTAAAACATTTATATAGATTTGAAGTTTCACACATAACTTGCATTAAGTGCTAAGTCATTCAGTGCTTCTCATTAACTTTAATGTCTCAATACCTTTCAATACCTAAAAAAGTCTATAATTATTTTTAGAGCTTCGGAAGACAGTACTGGCTCTTTAAGAAAACATAACAAAGGATACAACACTGAGATGTCTAATGGCCTACAATGAAAGTAAAAATCTTCATCATCTATTAGATTTCATTGATGGGGGTGATATTGAATCATCCAGGCGAGTCATCTCTCTCTAATCCTGAAAAGTTTTGATGGCATTTCTCTGAGCTGTAGGCACTCTACTTTTCCAATCAGGAGTCACAACAAATGATGACTTCCATGACTGAAAGCAAACCATTTTGATTACAGTATTCAAAATAATTCCATGAAGATATGTTAGATATAGTATAGTAGGCATATGCTCAGAACACCTGGTAAGAGGTTGCTTTTCCAATACCCCTCAGGAATGAATCAACTGGCATTCAAAATACTAGTAATTTAAAAATTCTTGTTCATAATTTTTAATAATTTGTGGGTTATTATTGACTTTCTCAAACTTCCTCTGATATATATTGAGGCACAAATGTATTCATGTACATTTAAAAAAATTTCACACATACTTTCCAGGGACTCCTTCTGCAGATGTCTTTGCTGAAGAAGCTTAATTTGGTGAATTAAAAACAGCAACAATAAAATTTGGTTCCACAGTATGCCACAAAAAGAAAATAATGCAAATGTAATACAGCAAAACCAAACATGAGAAATAGTATATGGAACTGTGATCATATTGGAGGCTGCTACCATGCTGCATCAGTAAATATATAAATAAAATATAAATGATTGGGGTAAAACCAAGAATTACATTATGTGCCATTGATTTCCAAGTCAATGATGATAACAGTAATAACTACAATTTGAAATGCTTTTCATTATTTGTGTTTAAACAACAATTTTATGGTCATTCTTCTAGTAATTCACTGCCACATTTGAACAAATTTCATTTCAATATTAACCTTGTCACTTGATATATGCCACAAAGAGGAAGAAGAGAAAGAGATGAGGAAATATAAATGCCTCATTTTTGAGAATTATAACTACCTCTTCCAGGAGAACGTGTCATGATTAAGCAGTAATGATCACTTTGAACCATTACTCTGTGTGCTCATCTGCTAGCAGAGATTTAAGCCACTTTCATGTCATGCAATAGTAAATTATTCTGGCAATTCTATTAGTGCTTTATTTTCCACATTACTATGCTCTAGCAAGAAAATAGTTCTTAATTACAATTACAATTTTAAATAATCTTGTATAGTTTACTTCATAGAATACGATAGTCCAATATGTCAAAAACTACTGAGAATTTTTAATGAGTTAATCATTAACCCAACATACTTAAATGCCTCAGACAGAGCTGTTACTGTCTACTAGGTCAATGCAGACACACTACACGTGTTATCCATAAACCAAAACCCTCATTGAATCTGCTTAAAACTTGTTATGTAAAATGACTGAAATTCCTTTCCTGAGGAATTCCAAGTCAATATTTTACCTTTAATTCATTCCACTGTGCAAAAAAGGAAACCTGAATACTCCCCTAAGAGACTCAAATAGAACGATATGACAGGAGGCAGCTGAGGGAGTGAGCAACTGACTATGGAAATTTTCACCTGGTTTAATCTCCATCTGTGTTAAAAGCAACTGAAATTGGCTGAAGTACTAAAGATATTAAAATAAATGATTGTGAGGTGGAGGAGTATGACAAGCACTCTCACAACCTGTATGTGCATTGGTAGGCTTGATAGGAAGGCTTCATTCAAACCTCCAAAGCCACAATTCATGGCAATTGCCCCTTTTAATGTCATCTATTGAGAAGAGATTGACTCATTCTCTTTGCAATTACTCTTCAGGTAGCTGTAGGCTGCTAGTGGCATCTCTGCCAGATTAAGCAAGTAATTCCCCTCAACTTCAGGGCTGTTGCTCTAGGACTGTAATGATCTTGATAACCCTCTGATGGATCAACTGCAGTTTGTCAACTTCCTTCTTTTCCCTGGTGTAACTTTCATGGTTTCTTAGGCACTTCCATTCATCCAGTCTTTTCCATGATGAAAAAACACTTCGAAAAAAAAGCACTCTCTTTTTGATTAATGTGGTATTGATATCATATTCTATCATGTGTTCAATATTGACAACATTTGGAAATGCAGACCTCATAAATGAACAGTGTTGTCTGTATTCAGCAAAAATCAGTATCAACATCTTCTCTTGGATGTAAATTTATACCTCCCAATACATACATACCAATCTTCCTGTTCACTCTACATCATATTTACATATACATATATAGAATTTCTGGATCCCAAATTTGCTCAGTTACAAGCTATACTATCTAGATCCATCAAGAGCAGAGCAATTCTAGGCACTTCAATATATACAGAAGAGGAGCCTGATGAATAATAAGGTTGAGGAAAAAAGCATGGATGCCTCCTGAGTTAGGCAGCAGGCAAGAAGGCATCTTCAGCATTGTAATTTTGGAGACAGGTACCTCAGATCCACCTGCTTCCTGAAGCTTGCCAGACTACTGCAGTTATTTTGCACAATTCTGTCACTTCAGCAAGCCAGCATGCAAATCCTCCCTGTTGCACCTTATGTGGACACACCTGTCCAGTTCAAGTTCAAGTACAAAACTGAACAATGGGAGTTTCGTGCAGTTAAAAATAAAAAAGGACTTAAGTTTCATTTGTCTGACTTTAGAATACCTCCAAGATCTCCTTTGTGGCTTTCTCAAATTCTAGTAAAGTTTTGTTTCTTAAGAAAATGATTCTATAAAACATACACCAGGAAAACAGAAAGAATCTGCATTACTCCTTTACTTAATCCATTTTAGTTATCAGTAAGCATTCATCAATATTAAAATTATCCATTTAGTTTCTTTTCCAGTCTTCTTTTGCCAAAACCCATATATATTATCTGCTGAGAAATACAAAGTTTCCTCATAATGAAATAGCCAAACTATAAACCTCAGACTTAAGGGTTTAGAGTGCAGACAGATCTTTCCCACAGCTACAGAAACACAACTGCTAAAGTAAAATAAATCTTATTTAACATAAAATCATATTGCAAGCATTAAATACATATTAAAGGAGACTTTTAAGGCTTTTTTTTTCTGTAAGTGGCAGATGTTATGAATAATAATCCATAAAATCCTCTGAATTCTAAAAAATCATATTCCATTAAACTTTCATTTAAATCTTTAATAGAGCTCAAACACACCAAAGGGTGATAACAGTAAAATAATACTACTATTGAACCACTAGAATTAACTGAAATAAGATTTGATATTTTAAAAATCACTTAAAAGGGTAACACTTCTCCCCTCAGATCTTCTTATAGCACTTGATGTAAGCTAAGCAAATGTAGCCACCTACTGAATCACTGCAATTTCTTTTCCACAAACTGAACTGTATGTAAATTTGTCTGATGAAAGATATGCAACATCTGCACTTTAATGGGCAGCAGAATTTAATATAGCCACCTTAAGAAAAAGAGACTCAGTAGCAATGACCTTATCCGTTTTATCACCAGAGTATCTTGGGGGAAAAAAAATAAACATACAAATAAAATATAGGTTAGAGGAAAAGCAAACATCTTTAAAAATATTGTCCCAATAGATCTTAGTTTACAGTGGATCAGTAGTGCTTAAGAATGAAGACAAAAGCAAGCTATAAACTTTTTCAGTCAAAGTCAATTAACCCTTCATCCTGGCTGCTGTGTCCCCCTTTGCCAACTGTGCAATGTGCACCAGAACAGTATAACCAAGTATTAAGTGGTTAAATGAATGCTGCAAGAATAATTACACACTGAGACAATAACAAGCAGTAATGCATATGCAAAAGCAAATCTTGTGCTATTTTGTGTCTTTAAAAAACATGCTGTACAATACAATAGAACCTGTCTTCCAGTCATCTCCCACTAATATCCCCAGGCTGTGAGACCTCTGGAAATAGATATAAATCAGGTCTTTTTTAGGTTAGGATAGTTTATGTGAATGATAGGTACTTATTCCTTTAGAGCAATACAACTCAGTGAAAGAAACCAAACTTCTGGCATCAGAGATGACTCTATTTTCCTTGTTAGAATTTTAATGTGAAGATATCACTTCTTTTCATTAAAGTTATTGAACTGGAATGCACTGCAAGAAAGCTAATAGCTTCAGTAAATACTTTTGAAAAGTTTTGCTTAAAGATCTGACAAGTAGTATAAAAACACTTTGCTACACAGCAATTAATTTTAGGTGTGTATAATTTTTCACAGTAATTGTACACCTTATATTTGCAAAAAGGGTTTTCAGAAAGTCATGGCTCTGCCAAATCTGATTCTGAGATAGATTTTACTTCACGAAACTTCCACAAAAATCAGCCATGTTTATACGATACTCTTTCAGTCACAAATAAATTGTCCTCTCTTCTAGACACATTACAGCAGGGATTTAATTTTGTACGGTGGTACTACAGAATAGAAAGCAGAAATAACTAAGTCTAGAGGAATAATTAATTCAGTCAGAACTGCATTATATAACTCTCTGATCTAGGTGTTAAGTGCTGATTATTGTCTACACACAGCACCTACTTTGGAATATGTTAAAAACTCAAGGAATTCCCCACCTACTGCAGCTTTCAGCACCTTAAATTTGCATTTCATCAGATATTCACCATTTTCAGTCATAAAGTACTTTCTAATTTCACATGGGTATTGGTAGAGCGCCACCTGCCAAGTCACTTATTCTCCCATTCATCAGACTCCATTTGCATTTTCATCTGTGTTGCCTCCATTGTCTTTTCTGATCATTTCTGGATTTGGTAATATATTTAAATGATGTATTATCTTGTCAGTTATCTGTGGTCTCAATCTAACCTCTTCTCAGTGCTTGAAAGACTCTATATGAAAACAACAAATATGAACTGATTAAGTATTTGCTTTCATGTTTTGAAACAGTGAAATTCTTCTATGACTAAAAGCCGATGAAAATTCATCACTGATGCCTGAAAATGAACTGCACAGTCATTTATTTGTGATCACACTGGAAACACCACAGCACCTGGAGACTGTGCAATTAAATATATACAGTAGAGCAAACAGACAAGGAGATTGCAATTAAAGGAGGTTAATATTATATTGGCTCTTCCTAATTTATTGCTCACTACAGCAACAAATACAAGACTTGTGTGCCTCTGCTCCCTGCTGTTGAAAAAGACAAGCATCAAGACTCAGTACATACAGGAATAGCTTTAGACTTGCTTAGAAAAGTGCATGTGAATGAGTTAATCTAGTGCATGTTTGGCTCCTATAGAACTAAAATGTCATATTCTTCCCTTGGATGTTTCAATCTGACCCCCATTAAGATCAATGGGACTTTATGTGGCTCCTACTTAGATCAATGACGCCACATAAACATAACTGAAGGAATCAATTTCTTGGCACTTCAATACGTTTTTCACAGAGTTGATGAAATATAACATAAAAGCAAGCTGCATTCTGAAACAGAGGTAACAATTTGGAGCACTTTCCCTAAAAATTACAGATTTATCTTTGACTGTACAATGTAAAGCACAGTCGTTTTCCTGATTTGACTCCTGGTCCTTGTGATCTTTTCTTTGTAGTCTATACTTGACTTATAATGGATAATTATTGTGTCCATCAACATTCACAACAGCTTTTTTCTGTTTCAGTTACATCTCTCTATAGTTTCATGCTACACCACAGAATTTGTTGCCTGTCACAGAACTTGACAGCAATCTGAGAATTCATTATACTTGACTTCACTTAGGATTAATTTGACCTGAAGAATTCTAAAGTAATGGTGAAGATTGTGAAGGTGTTAAATCCAGTACAGTACACCTCTGACATAGAAGATTAGCTTTTGTCTCAGTCTAAATGTAGTGGCTAAAATGATGCTCTGGGCAATACTTGCACAGGACTCATTAGGGAATAAGGTTGTAATTAAAAGCAGCACGTGACCCCTGCAAGAAATAACAGTGAACGCAAAAACATCTGCAGTTTTTCTGTAAACAGCAAGATTCTGGTAGGAACGCAAAATAAGGGGAATTTTTTTTTAAAAGATACGTAGTAAATTCTTTTGTTTTCTACAGAATTGAAGAAATTAATCCTTTTGTTCTATTTTGAGAAGAAACAGAGTTGAATATATACCTGGAAGAGTGAAATTTTACCCACACAGTTTCTCTTGGGTAGAGATTTCTTGTTTTTGCACAAGATCCTGCAGCTTGTCAGACCATTAGGAATATAAGGACTGGTATTTCATATTTTAAGGCAGTCTCAGATTTTTACACATCTGTATGCCTTTAGGAAATACTGTCAGGAATTGGGTCAGGAAAGATATCAATAAAGTAATGTCCAAGCCATGGCACCCTAAGGAACTGACTATTATGCTTTGTCCTGGGACCATCCAACACAGTCAGCAAAGGCAACTTTCTGGAGTAGTGACATGCTACAACCCCACCACAGACAGGGCAGAAGTTTGGCTCAAAAAGACAACAGTCACAAATTAGTGGATGGAAGGTAGTTCAGTATGAATCTGAGTAGGTCAGGCAAAGAAGGCAAGAAAGGCACGTAACGAAAATACTGTGTAAAAAATGCATCACGCGTTATGGCAATTATAATGACATCAAATCACATGGGAATGAAAATTAACAATCTGATGAAACACAACCACTAAAAAAAAGAGAAATGTACAGTTTCTGTGTTTTGTTCCTTACTTGCTCTAGTTAATCTCTTTCCTTGTGAATTTAGCATTCTTGCTAATGCTGATTCTAGAAAGTCCTGCATAGTGTCAGCTGTTCTGCTAAGCTTCAATAAGAGGTTAGTAAATTAGAAAAGGTGAGGAAGCAGGATGAAAATCAAAAATATTTCCCCTGTCTTTTGTACTAGAAGTCATTTCTCTTAGGCTAGAAACTCCTCACTTTCCTTTATATGCTATATTGGGGGATAGGACTCATAATGTAAATAACTAAAAGATGAAAACAGATTTTGGAGGAAAAATAATTTGGTACAGCATTAAGTAATACTAGTTGATTCTTGAAAGATTAAATTATTTTCATAACTGCCAATGTGTTCCAGGGCTCACACTAGGTTTCCAGTGAAAAATTTTCTATGGACTTTAAAGACAGATGGATGAAATCTGTGCTTACTGTTCAGCATACCTGAAAAAAAGTAAGCAAAAGAGTTTGGCTATAAGAATTAGTGCTATCAACAAGCATCATGACATCTTTATCCCAAAAGGTATATAAAACAACAACAAAAGTATTCTCTCTAGTGCAGAAGGATGACCAAACACAATTAAAAATGTACATAGCTCCATTTAAGGCTTAATAAATCTTAACTGCAAACACTTTCTTCTGTTAGATGTGCTCAAAAGATGCTGCTAGATGCAATTTTCTAAATTCTTTTCTTTAAGTTAAAATTCTGAAAAGAATATGGTCTTTAGTATTGAAGTTTTATTTTTGAGGTAGTGATAGTTAGAGAGGAACCACAGGAGTGTGACGAGATCTTGATCTCATCCCTGGTCTGGGTTTTTGAGATAACTTCTGTCTAGATGTTGAGCATTATTGTTGGCTTAGGTTCCCGAAGTAGAAGAGCTCTGTTTAATAGCATCTGTACCCCAAGACTGTGTGTATATTAACCACACTTAAAGAGTCTTTCTATATTCCTTTTCTTCTACTGGGAAACCATTTTGGTTGGCCCCAAACATTTACTGTTTGGAAGAGAAAAGATGCTGTTATCAGTACTTAATGATACGTTTGGAAGAAAAGTCAGCAACAAAGCCATTATTGTGTGTCTGCACACTGAACTGCATTATACATGATACATATTATACAGCGCTAAACAATTAAATAGGTACAATGAAACAATTAAAAACATTTTACATCCATCCTGGTGCTGTTGTAAATGCAATGTTCTCTTTCAGAAGCAGTGGATTATAGGTATTAAGAAGAAGTTGCTAGCAAATGAATGGGCCAAAAATAAAATGAAGACCTTCAAGTTAACCTCAATCTGTACCAGCTCTACAATCGTTAAGGTTACAATATCTGCTGAAGCTTTACTGAAACCTTGTAAACTGTGTAGAACAAAGTTCCACATGGATACAGATATGTCTGTGGATATTCTGGGAAACCATGTAGACCAGATTAAACCCAAGGTAGTCCTTAAACAATGTTTTTCCTTTATGAAAAGTCCAAGCATTTCCTATACAACATAGAGATTAAATCAGTTTGTTACCACCGAAGAAATCAGACAGTCATGATAGATAAGATCACACATGCACCAGCCCATAGATTTCCTATGAGAAAAAAAAAAATGGTAAAGATCAGTTTCCAGATATTTGGAATGTAGATTAATGGTGTTGATTAACTTGCACATATCAATGGCAAGTAGAAAACTGTTTCCAGCAGCTAGGTACAGTTGAGAAAATTAATGACAAGGTGGTGGAGGACAAAGTGAACTTGAATCATCCCCAACACCAGACACAGATGTGTTCCACCAAGAGACAGACATAAGTCTTTTCTGCATCTTTCTCCTTGAGATATGCTATAAGCTAATTGTAGAATATGCTACCACTTGTCAATGGACAGCTACAATTTTAGAGCATAGGAAGATGTTTTTTCTTCCTCTCATCAATTGTTTTCTCCTATTGATTTTGTCTTTATTCAAGGAGAATGTATTCACAGGACCAAAGCAAATGATTAGTTTTGTAAAATCTCTCCCTTTGCTGAGTTAAAATCAGTTGGGAGGAGGAATGAGAACAATTGTGTGTCAGCAAGTAATTCAGATTCTAATTCTACAAACATCGCTGAAGAATGCTTTAGCTACCTCATTCTTTTCAAAAGAAAAATGCTCCTTCAAAATTATGAACTTTTGAATCCTTTAAAACAATCAAGGTAGGTCAAAGCATGTCTGCTACGAATGTCTAGCATGTCTTCTTCAGCTTCTATAAAATTAAATTCACATGCAGTCTGAGAAGAAATAAGGTTAGGTCAAGTTTTTTTTCTGAAGATTTAACTGTTGCTATGATTC
Organism: Colius striatus; assembly: GCF_028858725.1. Lineage (NCBI taxonomy): Eukaryota > Metazoa > Chordata > Aves > Coliiformes > Coliidae > Colius > Colius striatus. The sequence goes on from NC_084772.1 coordinate 8,892,598, forward strand.
TGCCACAAGTTAGTACACCTGATATGTTTAGGATTTCTCTTCCCAAAAGAGCAAATTATATCAGCTATTTGTTTTTAGCTGTACAAGTTTTAGAACCACAAAATCAACAGAGCTTACTGGATTCTTTTGTAGCAGGAACATTTCCCAGTATGTCAGAGAGCTAGTGGCAAAAATAGCCAGCCTGCTATTGTTTGATAGGTTAGGAGAGTGATGAGCAGCACCTCTAGAAACAAAAATTTATAAAAAAGGATTACTTGGTATCTTCAATATTAAACTAGATCTGATTAATTGGGATATAGATGAGAAAGATGGACTCAACTCTCTTAATTTTTAAATAAAAGCAGAACATATCTGAGTGGGAATACAAGACAAAAATTGTTTCTTCAGTTGCTTAGAAAGAAGAAAAGCAGTTGCATCATTAGCTTAAATAAGGAGTAAAGCTGTTTAAAGAAATAACTAGCAAATAAAGAAATTTAATACTAATGCATATAGCAATTCAGAAAAGATTTTTTAGGACCATCAGAATGCCTAGGAATAGGAGAGGAAGCCATCATTCTGAGGAGATTCCAGAGTCCCATTACTGCATCAGGAATACAGTCTTGTACAAACATTTGACTGTGCACCCTGGGACAAATGTCACTTCTAGACATGTCTGTATGGAATTACATATGAAAAGGAAATACAAATGCCATTTTGTTGAACTCATTCAGGGATAAACTGAGAGACCAAAGATAGAATGATAGGTTTGTAACACACCTTTCCCTCCATATATTCTTGTGAACTATGGGACTTGTCCATTGTATAAGTGGAAATTAGATTGTGTTCCTCAGTAATGAGAACTCTGTTCAGTGAAAAAACCAATGAATCTTTTTGTGAGGACACCCTGCGTCAGCTTGATCTCATGTCTCCCAAGTTCAATAGAAATGATGAAGGTACTGTGCCATGGATCAGCCAGGAACAGCTAGCATGGGTACATGGTTCTGTGGTACGAGGGAAAGGGAAATCTTTTTACTGAACAACAGTTTAAAAGAAAAATCTGCAAAAATCTATAACCTCACTGAGTTCTATTTCCTGCCTGTCTTGTCTCTCATCATTTATATGGCCCTTTAAAGCAAGACTTACAGACTTTGTGTGAGTAATGCTTATTATGGCCTGATGAAGTTGCTTTGTAAAGTGAGACAAAAAGGAGAGAATAGTAGAGGTTACTGAAATGGCTAGATTGGCAATTATTTCTGTTCATGTGATTAATCTTGAACTTTAAGTCATCTCCAAAACACACAATTTACATAAATTATCTGAACCAATTAGCAACATGAATATTTACTTAAATGAATATAGCAGAAAGTTTGCCTCTAGAAAAAAAAAATCCTGCATATATTGGCCTAAGACATATCCAGTCCTTACATTTTTAGGCCTTCTCAAGGCAAAATCTTGAGTAGTCACCTCAATGAAACTAATATATTTTACTGTTACTTTTCCCTTGGGTTGGTCCCTGGATCAGCACTTAATGCTGCAAATTCAAAGGCTAAATAACACACAGAATTATCTTACATGACCATCCTCTAGGTCTGTATTCATTACGAAGTTCTATACCTTGCAGATCTGTTTTCACTCATCTGGGATAGTTAGAGGCAGAGAAATAATCTGATAAACTGTAATTTTATTGTCTACTAGTACATAAAATTTTATAGGCAGCCTATAATAGCACATGTAATAAAATCTACCATAATAAATGGCAAGATCATACAATATTATCACTGACCAAAGGCAAGAACCAACAACTTGCCCTTCAGGTATTTGATAAGCCTATTTATCAGTATGGTCATGTTAAGTACTTGAAGTATATTTTATTCAGACATATAGTAAGGAATTTGTACTGTTTTTTCACAAAGATCTTATGACCCATTAATTTCACATAGCTATTTATTTAACTACCTGGAACAAATCATGAAGAAAGCAGCTTATCTGATCCCTAAGAAATTTCTACCATCGTACTGGGAGTCTTTCTGCCTCTCAGGACTGTCTGGGACATCTTCAACAGCCACACGGACTGCTCATGAGTTATACAAGACTTGCAAATCCCAATCCCGCCTCTCTGGCTTTTTAGTTTTCTGCAAATTTCCATTCTAAAGCTGATCCCTTGCCAAGCAACCTAAACCAGGGGTTTTTTTTCCATAGGAGTAAATATTTTTCAACTCAGCACTGTTGATTTTGTTATTAATATTATTAAAAAAATTATCCTTGAAATAGTGAGTTCTATATTCAGGATAAGTTACAGAGACGTTGTTTCCTGTCTTGGATTTAACTTACTCTTGTTTCTGACATCAGCATTCATATTCATACATGTTTTCATCTTGTAGAATCTTTTGCAGGAAAAGTACAGAAGATCTTTTTAAAGACAAGATGTATATTAAGATCTTTTAATACTTTTTTTTTGGTCCTTTCAGTATGAAAATATTTTAAATGCTTATTCATGGTCTGATTTCCAATTATCATATTTAACTGCAAGAATCACAATTGCTGCATTAACACAGAATCACGTGAACAGGCTCATAAAAATGGATGGCATGATCATATCTGGAATTTACACAGGACCCTATTCAATAAAGCATATTCTGCCCATACTGTAATATCACCCTCCAGAGCTTTAAAGTCTTTCAAGTGGAATAAAGATGTTGCTATAATGACAGTGAATGTAATGAGATTAAATGTAGTTGGGAGTCAAGGTAAATGGCCCTACATCAGAAAGAATGTAGTAACACAGGTTCTTATAATGAAGACAAAGGATATTACCAGCACATTCTTGCTACATTCCTTTGGTAAAGTAAGACCACAGCAGGACATGTCATGTAATATGGATTCTGTGTTCCTTTCAGTATTTTACATTCAATAAAACCTACATGCTTCCAGACATAAAGGAATAACTAAAAAGAAATGTCTTCAATAAGCATCAAGATCTCGATTAGCAATGTGTAACTTCCCCAAAAACCATGGTTTTCTTAGGAATTAAAATAATTTAAAGAATTACATCAGAATTGAGACTTTTTCTTTTTTTTTTTAATTAAAATAATTTCAGTGGAGAATTCATGGCCCAATCTGAGGTCTGTCTAACAAAGGATGTGCATACAGGTTTTTCCTAAGCTTGCACATTATTATGCAGATCTTTACTCCAATAGTAAAACACAACTGAATCTAAAATGTACTTTGATTCTGTTACTTTTTAGCATTTCTGAAGGAATTAATTCATAGTTTTTCCTATCTAACTTGAGATTATACCTTTCAATACATGAAATTAAAAGAGATGCCGAGAAGTCTTGTTTATCACAGATGTCAGCAAAGCTACAGACTGTTATCATGTAACCAGAGATCTTTGACATAATATTATCCTGGTCATGATATTAACTTTAATGTTAGCAATGTCTATTTTAAAGTGCTAACATACACTGGAAAATAAGCAGTAAATATGACAATTTGGGTAATATGGATTTCTAATAAGTAGGATTATTTCTACCTATAGCAGACCAAATACCAGCAACATACCTCTTATATCTGTTGGAAAAAAATCAAATCTTGGAGCTCTTTAGAGGTGAGAATAACACTTAAGCTCAGAGCTAAGTGTATGATTTCCTCCACAGCTTGCCTTTCTCTGACTCTTGCTCTTGTTATTCCCAGACAACTCTTCAGGAATTTAATTAACCAACATAAATGATGGGAAGGTCAGAAGAGGGGCAGACACTGGAGTATTCTTATTCTTGATTTTTGATTTTTGGTTGTTTCACAGATACCATGGTAATAGTGATCAAATAAAAGTGAAGATGCGATGAGACAGAATGAGAGGTTAGAAGTGACTTTATTTGTGTCACTACTGTTTGCTTCTAAGGCGGGGTGGGTTATTCACAGAGGCATTACCTCAGTCACTAAGCCAGGCCTTGGTCAGCTGTGGGTCCATCTTAGAATTGACTGGTATTAGCCCTATCAGCTACAGGGGAAGCTTCTGGTAGGTCTTTGTTTAAAGAAGCCACCCCTGTAGTCTCCCCTCTACAAAACCTTGGCCTGGGGAAAACCACTACAAAAGGAAATTTCAGCAAAGAGAGCCTATCATTACTCTGTTCCAACCAATTAAGTGCTTTAAATTTCTGACATGTTTTGATAGTTTGTAAATAGAAAACAGCACAAAGATTTTATTCCATAACAATTAAGATTCTGAGAGCTAAGTCTGAGCACTATTGGGAAACCAACGAGTGTAACTAGGACTGCCAGTGGTCATTAATTGTGTTCAGTTGTGTTTTACAATGATTTTAGGGAGAAAAAGAAAAAAGAGAGGGATACTCAGTACTTCCTGTGTTGCTTGATGTGACTTTAGAACAAAGTGACTCATTTGCATATTTTTGTCATTTTGAAGCTGGTGAGTGTTCCTGCCATCATAAACATAAACACCTATGGAAAAGTGTAACATGATGTGGTGGTGTTCCTTCTGGCAGGAAGGCAAGTGTTTAGTAAGATATAGCTACAAAATATCCATCTAAGACTTCTGAAGACCTTGTCTTTTCAGCATGATCTGTATATCTGAGCAGATAAGACCCACAAAGTGTTCTACAGTATAAAATGCTCTCAGGAAATACTTCAGTAAGGATCAAACAAATCTTCATAATATTCATGAAAATGAAATGGGGATTTGTAGATCTCACTCTGAACATTTCAATTCCTTCAGCTCTGCTGGACTCCATCTCAGGAACAATTTGACTTTGACTTCCCTATGGGCAAGTAAGTCACTGACATGCTCTTGCAGTTGTTTGCAAGAATCATTTTAGAATCACTTATAACTGTATGCCTGATGGGAGCATTTAGGTTTATGATCAGAAGTATTCACTCCACATAAAAGGCAAGAACCACACAAGCAAAACACTTGTGCTTTGAAGAGCTTGCACTGTAGCTTTATGTTGCAGCAATACTACAAAACTAAATGAAAAATCTCAATGGAACTATCACAACCTCTGGGTGCAGATACATCTGAATCAGTCCATTGAAGATACAAAACTCTAAATAGTCCCGTAATTTCCCGGTAAGACCCTAGGAGTCTGGTAGTACCTCTAATGGTGGTGCTATTTTATTCTGCTCCCAAATGACCGCTTTTCAAGATGATTTAAATTTTGTTAGGCATTTGTAGATATGAAAAAAAGATAAATCAATATTGAAAAAACACTGTAGCATATTCCATAACAATGTTTTACCTGTTTTAAAGCAAGAGACAAACTTACTTTCTGTTTTTCTCCCTTTGACTGGAAAGGGAACGATGATATTACACCAACTATAACCTCTGAATAACATCAGGTTCATCTTAGTGAAATCTCAAAACAACATTATCACAGAGATTCATTTACAGAAAAGTAAATGTTAGATGAAACTAATCTCATAGCTGCCTGTTCCTTTGGCATTCAATCCTATACCATGTAATAGGAGAACTAACTGCTAAAAATGCTTGTGGCAAAGTACATTTACGGGTATTTTTTTGTTACTTCTATTTGATGTCAGAAGATCAAGACTACTGCTCTTAAAGTAACAAATTTGCCTCCAACTTTAGGCATTCATTCAGAAATATTTCAAAGTTGTCTTACAAGGTTTTCAGCTTAATTTTTCAGATTCAGAAATTATTTCTGATGAGATACAGAAAGGCATCAACACTTCCTAAATCTTATTTAAGATGAGATTTTCTGACTACAAAGACAAGAGTTATGCCCATGTTAAAATTTAGGAAATATCAGTTCAATAAAAGTAAGCTTGGAGTAAAATATTCATGCTTTATGCAGGTTTGTGTATCTGACCTTTTCCCTTATTCTTGAAACTTCTGATGACTTAGAATGAAATCCTGGCAGCATGGAAATCACACTGAGTTTCGCTATGCATTTTAGTGATGCTATATTTCAGTCAGCCTGATTATAGCTTAGCTCTCATAACAACCTTTGATATGTTTTCCTCCAAAGGGTATCTTCATCTGTTGTGGGATCTGATGCTGCCCTGCTGTCTCAGAAGGGCTCCTTTGATATGAGAATACAAGTCTTCTGGTCCTCAAGACAATCAGACTGTTAAACTGGGTGAAGATGACAGAATTCAGCCCCATACTTACTAATCTATGTGCCATTTTGGAACTACAGACTGAAGCATCAACAATTTCTCAGCCAACCAGAGAAATTTCCTATTATTTGATTAAAAAACGTAAAAGTCTCCCTCTCTCCCAAAAACAGCAAACAACTCCCACAAAACCAGAAGGAGGTAATGTCCACAAACTCATAATCTTGACCACTTAGTTAGTATAGCATTGCCAATTATTTCATGTTTCATATAGAAAATGTATGATGTTGGAATAATGATTTTTCCATAATTGCATTATGTTGAATTTGTTTCCTTAGATATCTCCTTGCCTGTCCCACATTAATTATTCAAACAAGGTCAAATAAAAAGAGAAAATGGGACACAGGCTGAATTGCAAACTGGGAATTCTAGTTTTTCATCATCTGCTGCTCCTTACAGTTCTGCCTGTTGTGTGATTTGTAGCCACATGATCATTATTCCAGGAGCCATATGCTCTGAAGGGAGTGCAGAAGGAAACACTGAATGTTTAGAAGTGAGATACTAAGTTACAGAATTTTGAAATTGTTTCTTAGGGAATACTCACAAAGATACATAGAATGCAATGAAAAATTACTTTCCACAGTGAATGAACACCTGCAAGATTGCATAATTCTGCATGAGTTTTGTTGCAGGAACAATGAACTACAGAAATGTTTTGAAAATTATGAAGCGTTTTAAAATAGAAGACAATTTCTACCTGCATTAAGATTCCTTTCGTGAGGCAGGACACATGGAAGCTATTTGTCACAACTAACAATACATTAATTTCCCACCTGAATCTTTTCCATAAATTCCCTAAATGATCTAGGATAAAGGTGGAGTTCCTGAACAACGTAAACTGAGAGTCTTGCCTTGAGGAATACACAGGCATCATCTTGTCTTTGGCAAATAAGGATTGTTTGCCACATAAGCACTGTGGCAAACACAGTCTACTAATGAGAAAATGCTAAAATAGGCTAGTGGAAGTACAGAAAACTGAGTTAAGGTATTATTCAAAAGGAATAAGATTACAATATTTCCCTCAGTAATTAAGACATATATTTATCTTGGAGCAATATAAAATTAAAGTCACGTTGGATATATACACTTAGCATGCACATGCAAATGACTAAATTTCTCTTTAGTTCTGTGGTGAAATAATTACACAGTATAATTTATGGACTACAATAACTATTAGAACTTAGTCTCATTTTATGTATAGTGTATAATTCAAATGTATTTAGCACGTTATATAATCTACTTCAAATGGAAGCTGCACAGAGCTTTAAACTCCATAGTATATTTTAAACTGAAAATATAATTACAATAAACCAAAGTTTATTCCTTTAGGTGACAAAGTAAAACAGAATAGTAAAATGCTCCTTTTGTCATGAATTGATTCCGCTGTGTAGCTCACACTAACACAGTAATCTTTTGATTCAATAAGTAATTTTTTTTCTTTTCTGGACTTCAAGGTAGTAAGTCTCTGCATTCATCTTTGCCATAGTTTCATGTGTGTGTTTGTATATTTATGGTTTCATTACTATATTTGCTGCAGACCTTAGAACATAGTAATCTTTTTCTAATTCATCCAAAGTTATAACAAGAACTTAACATGTCCTTTTAGTTAATGACAAAAATTTCCTACAAAAAGAATAGAAAATCCCAAACTGTGAACACTTGGATGGTTGTACTGTCACACCTATGACACTCTAAGATACAGCAATTAAACTGGCTATTAATATGAACTACTACTGTGATAAATAATAGTTCTATAATAAATATTTCTTGTTGCATATGCCATATAAAGTGAAGAAAAGGTTTCAGGTTTGATAGAGAGGAAAAGGCTGGTGAGCCTTTTGTAGGCTGGTGAGAGGAAGAAGTTTCATTCATTTTAGTTGCTCTGACCTTTGTTGTAAAAAAAAGTAGAAAAACTGTGAAGTATAAAGTGCATAAAATGTCCCTCATTTTATTCCTCTCTCTCATTGCCCAGGTTTTGCCTGAGAATGATAAGAGAATTATAATTATACAACTTAACATCCTAATGATATTTCTGCCAGGAAGTAGAAATTCATAACAGTATATATAGAGATTATAGTCTACATTCATGTTAGAGAGGTACACCTTTTTTAAGAGGAAAAACACCCATCTGTATAACAATAAGTGCTCATCAGTTCTCTGTGAGAAAGAATAACTGCTCTAGAGCTACAACTCAGTGTACATTCATTGACACTTAAGGTCTAAACAGCTATAGGTTAACTTTGCAAAAAATGCTTCAGATTTGTGGCAAATGACAAAAATATCTACTCCAAGTATGCTTGGGTTCCTAAATGCAGGAATTTTTCTATAACATTGTAGAAGTTTTCCCCTTCAATAATGCTATCAGAAAGAAAAAGAAAAACCCCTCTATAGTTTTGACAACAAAGTATCTTAATGCCTTTTCTCCTTGTTATTGTGTCACTGATCGATAGACCTAAATGCCATGCATCCATCAAGCTACAAGGTTTGATTGCAAAAGCTGTCTTAGCTCATGGAGCTGATCTTGTGTGCCTTACACTCCTAGAAATGTCACAGTGGAGGAAATCCTAACCCTACATATGTCAACCTTTGTCAGATGAACAGAGATCCTGAACAAGAGTTGTCTTGGTGTTCTTTTGTCTATCATGCATGACTGGAGCAACAGTTCAATTCAAGGCAAGGAGAGGAAATAAAGACTCTGTCTTCCTGAACCTTTCTATTAATTACGAACCATCTATTGACTTTACTATCCTATTGGCAGCCTTGTTTAACTGTGGTCTCCTAGTGCTAATTGATACTCATTAATACGACTATTTTTGATACTCATTTACCTTATTATATTCCACAAAGAAATGTCCCTGGCTCCAGGTTGTTGGACAAGTACAGGACACATGTATTTATCTCAAAGCTTACTTGCAGAGAAGTTAAAATATATAACTAAGTAAAGCCAAAGAACTACAACATGTAAGAATGCTTCTTCACTGATTTGTCCATTTATCAGATGGGAGAAGCTCTCAGAGCTTTAGAACACTGTCTCATTTTCTCATATCCAGCCTGAGGATATAGTCAAAAATAACAGAGGGTAATACAAGTGTAAATTGAAAAGGTTTTTGGAGATTATCCTCTTCCATTTCATATTGTTCAAGTTATCACTAGAGCCCAAATCAAAGAAGATTTAATTTCTAGGGCACTAAATATGCTTGAAAATGACTCATTTTATTTTGATAAAGTTAATCACACGTGTAAGTGTATGCAAAGCCACAGTCTAGTTGATGTTATACACTATCTACTCTGTAAGGGTTCTACTTAGGAGTCATTTAACCTATCTCTCACTTCTCAGTGGCAAAATGAGCAAAATAACACGAATACCTGTGATTCTTAAGAGAGAAAAAAAGTAGTTTTATTTATCAAAGTTTGCCATTTTGATTCATATTCTTCTTAGTAACATTGCCTATCATAAATAATTTATAAGCTCATATATATTCCAAAGAAGGATATAAACTGCATTAGTAGGACAGAGAAGATAAACAAGTTAAATCATATTCTAAGCTATTTTTAAAGAGCTAGGTGAGAATGCTACCAAAGGCATTAAATTTTACACAGTTTAAGCAGAAGAATTAGGACACAACAAATTGAGAACAATGTATTACATCTGTTTCAGCTGGAAAGAAAACATTTTGCTACTTTCAGAAACATGCTTTATGTGATGGAAAAGCCTTGTCAAGTGTCCCAAGGAGGCTTACAGCTTTGCTTCAAAATGTTGCCAACAAATAAATAAGGTCAAACGTCTTTTGCCATTTGTGCAGCAGTGAGCACACTGCCGTGCTGAATTGGCAGCAAACAGGACATTTCTCCTACTATTCATTGTAGAAAGACACAAGTTCAGTCAAGCAATTTACAGCAAGTTAGAATTCCTCTAAAAAGGAAAATATCTATAATAGAACCTGAACAGTTTTAAGAAGTCACTCATCAGGCCTTATATATCTTCAGTTAAAAGCCTTCATAATTTCCAGTGGGAGGTTTTGACTCCTAGACAAAACAAGGAGCTCCTTAGAATAGCCTGTCCTCATACCTACCAGGTGAGCTTTAATACATGACAGATTTTCTCTCATCCTATTTTTCAGGCTTCATTCTTAAACAGCAGAGTTCCCTTTGTTACAAATGGCGGATATGTGGACAAAGCTCAGCAGATTGGTGTCTATTAAATTTTGCAATTCTTGTTTTTCTGTGATACCATATTGTTGTAAGGACAGTAAATAAAGCAGACTTGAGCACTAGCCTTCATCTTAAACTTACACGGAGCTAGGTATCTACTTTATACTACACTTCCCTCACTTATACCATTCTATAACTATTTTGCTGGTTTGCAGCATGTGTATGATTTGCATGTGTTTATTCAAGGCATCTTCATTTAAACTATTGACTGATAAGAACAGTGAACCAGAATCTAAGAGAGATTATCTTATTAATTTTCTTGAAATTAATATTTTATGTAAATAACTCAAAAAAGGAATAGTCTCCAAAATTACATTATACTCTTTGAAAAAGAATTATAATCAATTTTCTTTCAAGAATATAAGTTATTGTAAAGTTGTCTTATTTGAAGATAGAGGAACTATTTATCTCTGTTTCTTTCTTGTAGAGATGAATTAGTTTAGTTGTTTAGAAAAAGCTTTTCACATGTATGGGGAGTGTACTCAATTCTTTGTTGTTTCTCCATTTTGAAGATACAAAATAAGCTACTTTTCATGCATCCTGATGTGTAATCATGTTTCCAGAATCAACTTATTTGAAAGCAATGAAATCAATAGCAAAATTCTTTTCAATGGGATGAATGTGTAAGGCTTTTTTCAATAGAGTAGATGAATCTTTTTGATAGTCTAAATGTCCTTTAATTCAGTAAGAGATAATGGTGGTTGCATTTTCTTATTAAATTAGTCCTTGAGATAATACTTTTCCAGTTTTGAATATTTCAAATGTAAAAAGAGATAGGATTTTTTTTTGTTTGTTTATGCAAGAGAAAAATATCTTTATTTGTAGGAGAAACATCTTAATTAAGTTTTTACCAGAGGTTCTCAAATATACCAGGGCAAGTAAACATGATTGCTTTTTACAGACGAGGCTTAGGCAGTTGAAAGACTAAAGTCAAAATCATTTGTTAACAATGATTAATCTTCCCAAAGTATGTTGAGAATTTAAGTTAGTGTTGCACAGACCCTGTCATTATAAAGAAAAAAAATCTTCCTTCGCCCTTGAATGGTTGTTGTCAGAAGACCTTGCTCTTTTCCTGTGACTAGTTATAGACAATTTCACCTTCCTGTACAGTAAAGCTCTACAATAGGGGTTTTTTTTGATCCGTGATCCTGTGATCAGGCTTCTCTCTTTTTCTTTTTTTCCATTACTGTCATAGACTTTTGGTTAATAACCTTACAATCACTATTACAGAGCCAACATCATCCAAGGATTCTTTTAAAGCATTTTAAAATGGCAAAAGACTGAAAACTATTGTTCTAGAGAACTCCAGAAGGAAACGAGCTGTTTTAGTGAGCAGACTCTTATAAGCAAACTCTTTCCAGAGTCAAATTCTGGCTGATCTTTTCCCAAACAGAACAATGGTCTGCAGAAAAGCATTTCCCAGAGTCTAGATTATTAATATACATTCTTGACAAGCTTGTCTTGGAGGGAACAGGTGCAGTTCTGTAGCAAATTAAGACCCACATTCTGTAAACACAAAATCTTATTTCCTACAAGAAGTCTTCACTTGGGTCACAGTGCATGCAGTTAGCCTAGAAATATTTTTATATAGGAGTCTGACTGAAGAAACTACAGATTAATGTCTCTTTGGGTAATTTTATTTAATCATCACTGGCTATACACTGAGACTACTTCCAAATTCTTTTCAATGAAAATATCATAGGTCATTTGATTCTCTGTGCTTGGATAGTTCTTTTTTTTTTTTCCTCCTGGGAGCTTAAACATCATTTCACAGATTCATAACAAGGCTGGAAGGGACCTCAAGAGGTCATTGCATCCATCCTCTGTCCCAAGGCAAGATCAAACATATCAGTCTTGACAGATGTTTGTCTAGATTGTCTTTTTAAAAACTTCCAGTTACGAAGATTCAAATTTTTTTCCAGGCAATCTATTTCAATGCATCACTATCAGTATCTTCAAAAGACATTTTTTTCTAGTAACTAATCTGTTTTTTCCATGTTGCAGTCTAAACCCAATACTACTTGTTCAATTGTCATTGATATAGAGAATAAATTGTTTTCTTCCTCTTAGGGATCTTTAAAAAACCCCTAAAATTAAAGACTTACTCCTGAGGATAAAAGTGGATTAGAGATCCAGGAACTACCACTATGAGTGGACTGAGATCCTGAGAGAACATTAAAGAAAGAAAACTAAAGAGGCTTGAGACAAATCTTTAAATATATCAAAATTCTTCTAGTGTTTCATACTTTTTTATTTTAAAAGACAGGAGTCAGAACTAAACACAGGGCTGTAGGTGAGGTCTTAACAACTATGAGCAGAGTGAAAAAAACAAACCACAACCTTGTTTCCTGAGTCCTGCTGATACATGTCACAGAACACCTGTCACACTCATAACAATATTCCTGATAACTCACTCTGCGTTTGCAGCCTTCAGTTGCAAACTTCCACCCAGCCATTTATTCCTATTTTGTAATCCCACTTAGTCACAGTGCCTTGCACATACACACACTGCTCTGCATTCTTGTTTTTTTCTGAACAGTATTTGCCACAATAATTTTGAAATCTTTCCCGTGTCTGTTGATTATAAAACTTCTCTAGGTAGCAAACGTCTACTCACTGCTGTAATCCCCTGCATTTATTGAGGAAGACTGAAACGAGATGTCTCGAGGCTGCTCAGAAGGTTCTCCTTATATTCTTCTAGAAATTTTCTTTCTTAGATTCTTCTTTATTTAATAAACTGGTAATGTTTGATGACTGTGATTTGTTTCTCACTGGATTAGTTGCATAGCAGTCGACCAAGAAGTTATTATTTGTTTGCTGACATTTGCTTGCATACTCCCTTCCAAGTTAATGGCAGTGAACTCAGGAGTGTGAGTCTTAAATGTCTTAAGTGATAACCCTGATGAAAATTATCTTTTCTGTTCCTTCCATGAATACACATAATCCAGGACAGAGCAAAATATGGGTGGTACTTGATCACATTTAAAGCCGTCAATTGTATAAATCAATAGAGTGGTTCCAGAGATGCATGACAAGAGTTAAACACTGAAATAAAGCTAGAAAGAACTGTTTTCAGTTTGTTCTTTGTTTTTAGAAAGTTTTATAATTAGTGTGGGGGCACACTGGGCACTAAATTCATTTCATAGTATCACACATAAAAGCAAGCTGAATTCCTCTCAGTGCAAAACCAACCTCAAGCTACCTTGACAACAAGATACCAATAACCCTGTAATTTCAATTGTTCACTCTTCTTTTTTTTTTATGTGTTCTGTATCTCAGTGAAGTCTCATCTTCCCAGCCCAGTGCCATAGGCTAATAATCTGTAACAAAACTCACCCTCAAAAAATGTCAGCTATAATGAAAAACACAACTTCACAGATGAGAAAGTTGGCCTTAGCGAAATCCTAAGGGCCCTAGCTCTCAGATTCTGTAGGTTCTTCTGTTTCATCCTCCAACCCTGAATTAGAAGGGTATGTGAAATTGAAGTATTCCTGCTTCTTTCTATTGAATCCCTCATTACCCATCAAAGCAAAGCAGACCACCAAAGAATGAAAATTCTGTTGCCAACTGAGAAAAAAATGTCTCTAGCAGTTGAAACCAAAACCTGACCACCCACCTTAATGATCTACTAAGTAATATATAGAACTAATAGTAGTAGATGAAGATAAGCTCTTTCAGTCTGCCAGCCCACATGGTTGGCTTTACACATCACTTAGTCATTCACAACACTGTGAACTTCTCTCAACCTACTGCCCACATCCCTTCTAATACACCCCAGGATGCCATTGGCCTTCTTGGCCACGAGGGCACATTGCTGGCTCATGCTCATCCTGCCGCCCACCAGCACCTCCAGGTCGCTTTCCCCTACCCTACTCTTTCCCCAACCTGTACTGGTATATGGGGTCATTCTTTTCCAGATGCAAGACTCTACACTTGACCTTGTTGAATTTCATTAGATTTCTCTCTGCCCAACCCTCCAGCCTGTCCAGGTCTCATTGAATGGCAGCACAGCCTTCTGATGTGTCAGCCACTCCTCTCAGTTTAGTATCATCGGCAAACTTGTTGACAGTGCCCTCTGTTCCCTCATAAAAGTCATTAATGAATACATTGAACAGCATTGGTCCCAGCATCGACCCCTGAGGGACTCCACTAGATACAGGTCTCCAACTAAACCCTGCCCAATTAGGAACCTCACAGACTGAGAAAGAAGGGGAAGAAGGATGGCACAATTATCAAGAAAAAATCATAAAATAATGCTGTGTTTCATTCTAAGCAGCATCTATTATATATTTTGATCGGTTTTGTAACAAATTAGAAATATCTAAACAAATCTTAGACTAAATATATTAAAAAACCAGGGATAGGATAACAGAGCCTTACATTCCTTTATTGTCACTAGCAATACATGACAGTATTGCCATTCACTTGGCTCCCAGTTCATCTACTGACAGCCAGTGAATAATGTCCAGGTCAGAAACAATTACACTGATTGTATTTCAGATTTGATGATTTGCTGCACTAAATAGAAAATGAGGTTAATGCACCATGCATCATCAAATTCTGATGATTATACTCAACTAAAGTTGACCAGATTCAAACAAGTGTCCTGGAAGCAGAGGTCAAAATGCCAGTTCTAATTTAAGAGTTGCCCTGGTTTGAAATAGTGCAGCTTCTGAGAAGAACAAAGGGATTACCAACAGATCTACAGATCTGATATTTAACGTAAGTTTTTCTCCAGTTTTGTTTACTTTTAACAAATAGGTGTAAGTCTTTGAAAGCTGATCGAACAATGTCACCATACAGATGCAATAGTTTCAAAATAGTTCTATATGAAATGTTCTACCAATATCTCATTGATTTATGCTGGACTGTAACACAGTGTGCCAACTTTATTGAATAAGTAATATACTACTGCTATGAATTTGATGGGTTTCCATACTACATTTTCTATTTCAGCAGGTTGCTAAATGTCAAGTGAACGCTTGATGCTGACTTCAGATCTCACAAAAAAAATATATTTCCCAATGTATTGCAGAGCTAAGTCCACTGATGATCACTGTGGAGTAGTGACTTTGGGTTTTTTAACATGCCAGGGAGAACATAGCCAAGATCACCGTTTTCTACCCTGAATAAAAAAAATCAAGGCATGTACATTTAGGGCATTTTCCCTTTATATTTTTCCCTGTTGATTGAGGTTATGATTGTTTATACAGAAAGCAATCAATTTTAAACAGAAATATAAATGAAAATTCTTAGTCCTTGCATTTAACAGGACAGAGCCAAGACAACATATGTGAAGATGGGGGTGAAATATTCAAAGCTAACTAAAAGGTAGTCCCAAACGATTTAAGTAAAATTAATCAAATGGCTTCATACTTTCATTCCTGCCTCACGTTAACAACTTTGCATAACGCTGTAAAGTTTGTGGTATCATAGAGCAAATAACGAACAACAATATTTGCAACAAATTTTGTTAAAAGAAGAAAACAGATTTGAGAAAGAAAGTTTGGATTCATACAGATGTTGATTCTGAATTAAGTATTCTATTAAGGAAAATGTAGGTCTTCCAGTGCCACTTAGAGAATTTGAGTGGTTCTCTCTCGTAATATTTGCTTTTACTTAGGTGTTTGAGATATTCAGATTTGTGTTGAAGCATTGAATCCTAACTCCAGTGGCCTTTTATCCACTACAAATGTACAGGTTTCATTTTGATTTGTGTAAAATCAATTATTTTCTGTCTGCAGTCCAAAAAACCAACCACCCCAAAATGGGAGTTTGCTCTTGGCTTTTTCCCTATCTAGTCTAAACACTGAAAATGTCAAGTTTGCTCACTAATTAAATGTGTCTGTCTTAGACTCCACTTGTATCTTTCATCATAATGTTGCAGAGTCCCAGAGAGACATTACACATTCATGTTTTCAAATATAAGATGTAAAAAAATACAAATATAAATTTAATGGTGCAATCTCTTAATGAGTAAAGCAATTACGGCACAGGAGAAATGAAAGAATTAGCCTTCTAAAAAGTTCTCAGTATTTACAGGCCCAGGGCTTCTCATTGAGACATGTTTAAAGAAGTAAAATGAAGTGTGAGTTATTAGTGGAAGTTAACATACTTAAAAAGTGAAGGCTGAACTACAAGGTGCATTAAATTTATAACATAAATAACAAAATATTGATATTTCCAAGAATGGGATTGAAATCTTGCAGGGAAAGATTTCTTATAGTATTTTGGTTCTGCGTCTATTTAGAAACCAAATATTAAAAAAAGCAAAGCAAATCAACAAACAAAACCAATAGCATCAGCTACTAACCCTACAGATACACATTAATAATTCAAAACTCTAGCAAAAGAAGTTTTGAGCTTTTTTAAAGTCCAGTTTAAAAAATGGCTGAAGTTTCTTGGTGCTTGTGAAGCAAGGCATCTCCTAGTTTATGGCAGCTGACATATTCATAGCATGAATTCCCATTTTTCTGGTTTTTGTAGTTTTCTTTGAGGTCTCTGTGTGTGCAGTGATTAGTATGATTAGTAAATTGAATTTCAGAAAAGTTCACACAGAGCCAGGAATACAATAATAGAGCGTTAAAAAATATATATTGTTATCACTTTTCATAAAAGAAGGAAGAATGTATGAAAGTAATAAAGCATATTTCAGGTGAAAAGGAACTGCAATCATGGAATAAATTCAAAAAGTCATCAAATGTGCAATGTGAGCAAGTGGGGAAATTAGGTGGAAAAGAAACAGAATTTAAAAAATCTACAAAGTAAAAAGGTTCCTAGTAAAGCATGAAGAGTCATCAATGTTCTTTCCTTAGCAGGACACTGTCCAATGCTAGACAAATGGTTAGACAGATCTATTAATACAGTTGCTCTGTTTGGCAGAACTGGACTCTCTACATTTATATGTGCATCACAGCAAAAAGGCCAGCTGTAAGTCATAACAAAGTAGGTCCTGCTGAGTACATTCAATGCAGATACAAACCTACATAAGAAAGTAAAAGCGTATAGCTGCACACAGAGCTATTCTGTAGCTATCTACCAGGGTATTGTTCACGAACAAGACCACACTAGAACAGTCAGTAACTTTTCTTCCTTCACCAAATACAAGCTCTGATATAAGCTCTGTCTGCTTGCTACCTTGCATGGCCCCACACAACACACCATCACAGATAGATTCAGCTGTGGAACATATGTGCAGTTACTTTTTATGGAAAAACTGAAATTGCAGGTTTTGGAAAATCCAGAAAAACAAGTATTGCTGGCCAAACACACTGTGCTAAATGTAAACTCTGAATTTTGTTGAGAAATGTGGGACACAACTTTAAAACTCAAATTTTTGGAAGGTGCCAGATGCACAAGCACCGTCATCTGGTATGGCTTTAGTCTTCTCCATGGCAGAATCTCAGTACTGGAACTATATTCCAAAATCCACTACAATACTAAAGAACTGGCATGCAACAAACTATGAGGTGTCACTATCTTTTGATCTTTTAATCTATCTAAATTTTCCATAGAAAAGCTCTTAAGAGAAACTCATCCATGTAAGAGCAGAGCTGCACCCCTCAAGGGACTGACACTCTTTCCTTCCACTCTCTTTTCTACTTGATATACACTGAGTCCCAAAGCAGTATGGAATGGTGGCTGCTTGGGAAGGTCAAGTGCTTGATGAAAATAAAGTGATGTGGAATTAGGAGGTAACATGTGTGTGAAAAGAAGGGATGTGGGATTGTGTTGTTGTGGAAAGAAAAGGAGAATAAAGATGGGAGTCAGATTTAGGGCAGCAAATAAGATTAAGAAAGTGTTGTTTCTGCAAGGCTAACAAAGGATTTAAAAGAGAATTGAGTAAAGTGGTATTGAAAGAGAAGTAAATACAATGGTTTTGAATATCTGAAACTAAATACTATATTGACAGTTTGGAATGTTGGTTGTTTTGTTGTGCTTTTTTACCAGAGTCTTTCAAGGCTTTTGTGAGAGGAGCTCGCAAGAGCTTAATTCAGTTTTCAATTTTAAAACAAGTGTTTCAGAGTCATTCTGCTTTACAAATATATGCAAAAAAAAAGTTTTATCCATTCCAGAGCAGAAATTAGTTTTCAAAATCTTAAAAGTAGACTTGTGCATCTCCTGGTAGCAAGGTGAGGTATAGCTGGGTTTTTAATGTTAAGAAAAAACAAAATAATTTTGAGAGCAGTGATGTGAGACAAAATGAGGGAGAAAAACAAAGGGCAGTGATGTCCTATGTTCAAATTAACTTCAGAGATTAGGCTTGATTTTATTTTTGTTTATACAATCTGTCTCAAGTTTCATAGCAGTTACATTTAATTCAAATGGAATTTAGTGGGAGTTGAATTAAGAGTTTGACCTTACCAATACTTCAAACTACCAGAACTGGAGACCCATTTCGTTGTGTGTCAGTTAACAGACAGATCTAGCAGTTAGCATTTTTGCTTTGTTTGCTACGTTAAAGGGTCTTCATGAGAACTATTTGCAGCAATAAAGTAATTCTGAAACAATTAGTAGAATTTTTTGTTTAAACACATAGACAAGAGAAGAAATACCTCTTTATGTACCATGGGGATTTTTTTTCAGTTCATTAATGCAGAACTACAATCTAGTCACCAATCCAGTCACCTTTCCTTCTCACTGTGTCAGTGTCACCCAATAAGTAGGTCACTGTCCAGATTTGCTCCCTGCATACAAATCCAGATTAAGTTCTGCTAGCATATCATCCATTTTTGAAAGGCTGACTTGTGATTCTTTCAGTGGGAGATGTTACTTCGGATTTTCATGACTGTGGTTTATTTCACCAGCACAATCAATATGATTTAACAACACTTTATCTTCTTCAAGATATTTTTACTCACATCAATCACATGCTTTTCTTTTCTCGAGATTTCTCTGGATGCTGATTTAATAACCTTAGTTGGCAGTGTAAAATCTCCTATCAATAAGATTCTTACTCAGACGTCTCTCCTGAGCCATCTGTTGGATGAGCCAGTTCTCTGTTGCCATCTTCTAATTCTGGGCTGCTCTCTTGATTTCATATGACCACTTTCAAATCTGTTTATCTAGTTTATTTCTTTGGACTTCATTTCTCTCTACAGTAATTGTAAGCACTTTGTTTGAAAAACATTATATTTCCTGATCCAATTCTTCAAGGCTAACATTCTCAGCTAGGCCCCTGAGGGTTACCTTAGTAACTTCCTAACACTAAGCTCTTACTCCTCCTTTTGCTTCAAAAGTGTTCAAAAACTACTAATGATACCAGCTGTATTTGTCCAATTAGTAATTCGGTGACATTTCAGTAGACCCAGGAATCTAACTTCTTAATTGTTAATTTAAAATGTAGATGCATACAATCAACTGTCCAAATCACAATTCTCTCCAGGATAAGTTCCATCCTGTAGATGGATGCTCTCTTTGTTGACACCAACACGGAGTCATCTAATTTCTTGGACAGTAGTTTGATAACCTCTGGACAGCCCCTTATGAAGAAGGAATAGTGGTTTTGAATTGACACGCTACAGCTATAGCATATTTTATTGCTACAATAAACCTGTAACTATTAAACTAATTAAACAATGAGTATGATGTGCCTGAGCTTTTAGTAAGTGAATGTGGGTGTAGTTATTTTATGATATCTGACTCAGCTCCTTCTGATGAACTGGCCAGAGAGAATACCCACATTGCTAGGAGAGCACTTTCAGTAGACTTAGAAGAGAAAGCAGACACATATTGAAATTTCCTTTCCTATTCCCAGTGTCACTAACCTAGTTTAAAGGCATGTGACATCACCAGAGAAAAGACAAATTCAACCTAAACAAGAATTTCCTCCTGTTTATTACATATCAATAAGATTCAATCCTGCAGGCATACATGTTTAGGTATAAATACATTAATGTGAGGAATATATGAAGCATTAAAAATGAAAAAAGTCATTTTGATACGTATTTTCACAACTGTGACTACAGCCAGTAAGGCCCCGTGTCCATTCTGAAGGATAAATCCATCCAAAAAACAGAGTGAGGGCAGCTAACTAGTAAAACATCAAACTTTTTGGCAATTTTCAATTATCACTCATGAACTATATCATTCTATACTAAGTCAGGACTGTTGTTTAAGACAGTAAGAACAAATTAAATGACATATAAGACAATGTTATTAAAAACATAGGATAGCAAAGGAAGAGAGGGGGAAATCAGATAAATATATGACTAAAAATTTAGGAAACACTTCTATTGTAAGAATTTATTTTTAGTAGCATTCTTTATGATTATATTTGATTCTAATAGGTTTTAATTTACTTCCTCCATATTTTTAGTCCCTCCTCCTACTTATTCATGATGACTGGATATATAGGGACCATGAATCTTCTACTGTCCACAATGTATAAAATCCAAGGTCATGAAAGCTGCAACTTACTGCTGATCATGATAGGTCTACCTTTCTCATATGCTAAAGTCTGAATATAGAAAGAAGAGTAAAAATCGAAAAATGCCAAATATTCAGAGACTCAGGAGACTTTAAATGAACTGCTAGATTCCAGTCTTTTTCTGGTTTTGTTTTTTTGGGTGTGGAGTGGGATCTCTAAAGGAACAAAACTGTCTTCCCTCTTTAATCCAGCCATGTTTATTAGGATGACATTTCTCCTGGTTTGGACTTTAGTGTGCTGATGGCCTTATTTATAGAAGCAGGCTTCTACTTGATTTCTGCCTGCACTGATAAAGAAACAAATTTCTGCAAACTAGATGCTTTGAAGACAGCACTGTAATTCAGATAGAAATTTCATGTTTCAATGGTGGCTTGAACATGGGGGAAAAAAACCACTATGGTAATAAAAGAAAGGTAAATCAGTTGAATTCATAAAAAGACAACCATTTAAGAGGTTATATCCACCAACTAGGTTTTATAAGCTATTACTATAAAAATCAGCAGATTTCTATTTACATGGGTTAAAAGGGCAAATTTAATGGAGTGGATTATGCCTATTAATTTGTTTCATTAATTTCATTTTACAGCTTAGTGAAGACTTTAATAGAAGATTTAAGATATAACATAAGCTTAATATATTTGGTATTTAGCAACTATGCAAAACTGTAGACTAATTTCATAAGGCTTAAAGGAAGAAAAGACTATAACAGAATTGGCCTGCAGAACAGATACATACAGAAAAACTCAGAATTTTCATTGAACAGAAAAATAACTCCGAATTTTTGTATCTCTTCTCAAGGAAACCAATTTTTTTCAAAATATCTCTCTCACACTGACAACTAGCAAGCATTTAATATGGATTACTGAATATTGTCATTTAAAAAATTCTTTTCTTCAGCTACTGAAGGTCAAAACAACTATTAGATGCACTATTTCATCTTTGAAGTGATAGGAAATGACATGAGTCAGATGTGGAAAATTAGATCACAGAATCACAGAATGGTAGGGGTTGTAAGGGACCTTTAGAGCTCATCTAGTCCAAACCCCCTGCAGAAGCAGGTTCACCTAGATCAGGTCGCATAGGAACACGTCCAGGTGGGTCTTGAAGACCTCCAAGGAAGGAGACTCCACAACCCCTCTGGGCAGCCTGTAAGAAAATTTCATGCACTAATGGGCAGGATTGACTTATCCTTCAAAAAATGATAAACAGGTTTTATTTTTAAGTTCCCTACCCATTATACGATGTGCTTTTTCGTGAGTTTTCTAACGAAATTGTGAAGACAAAGTTTCCTTTTTAAAAAAGACCATCACAGAGCTTGTAAGCCTTTTATAACTTTTTGTTTTGAATACAAGCACTTTCATGTGACAAATATGAAATACCAGTACTAAAATGCAGACCTCACTGTCTCTCAAACCACCAAGAATTGTTCCTAAACTTCTCTTTGGTATCCTATTGACAGGCAAGGAAAGTTCAGATCTTGTTTCACATGCTCAGTGATCCAGCATGAGCAACTGGATAAGCTTTAGGCCAGATTTATTTAGACATGTATTCCTTCTGAGGTTTGGGGTTTTTTTTACATATTTTTCTTCACAAAAATAATATGTTCTTAATTTAAGGACCCAGGAATCATATTGTAGAGTTTAGAACACTAAAACCTCCTGTAAAGAGCTTATTAAGATGAAGTTTTATTTTTTTCAGAACTAAAGCCTTCCTTTACACTGATGCTTACACGAGATTAAGATACTGTAAAGTTCCAACTAAAGTACAAGCATACATGATATATGTATCCCATTTATAGCACATGCAGACCATTTGTCAGCTACACTACCAATCTAATTAAATGCCCTCTCTTGTATTTATATAAAGAAATAAGGTTTTGTGGTGCTTTTTTGTTTTCCCAAAGGAAGTGTAAGAATAATACTGTTTGTGTTGCCCAGATTAGAAAGAGTTATAAGTACCTAGGAAAATTTGAATAAACAGTACCTAAAGATTTATTATTCAGAAGCAAGGGAAATAAGTTGTTGGGTTGGATTATCAAGAAGTTACCTTAAAAAAAATTACAAACAATTAAACTATCGAGGGAAAGGATAAAAATTATTGCATCGGGATTTAGAGGCATAGCCATGTAATGTACTGTAAATTAAAGTCATTTATAAAGTACAACTGGAAACCATATATAAGAACAGCTGCTTAGTCAGCAAAGGTGAGTCAAATTATTTGCCACTGCAAGAACAATTCCATGGGATAGCTCACTGCATGCTCATCAAATGTTTGTTGTCTTCAAAATATTCAAGGATATTAATATGCCCTGAAGACAGTCATTAAGTTCATTGTCAGTCGAACACTCCCAGCTACTTTCTCGGCAACAGTAGAAAAGGACACAGCCAAAAGTCTTGCTGTGCAGATATACAAAGTTCCCCTAACACTCCCTTTGTTTGCTGTCACTATTAAAAAGGCCAATTAAGTATGGTGATGATGGGAAGGAAGGTGCTTTAGACAGAGCAATGATCTAACATAGATCTGAGAGATAAAAATGAGTGAACAGTTTCAAAGGGGGAAAATGTAGCTGATCCTCCTTTCACAGAAATGATTTCACCTTAGGACGTCTGGTATGTATCTGGAAAATCTCTATCCAGTTTGCAGCTGTAGAAAAGTAGAGCTGCAATTATATATAGTTAAACTTCTGAGTTACTTATATGTAACATGTATGGCTTACTTCTCCCTGTTTTCTCAGAGAGTCTTATATCTCAATAAAGAAACAAAAAAGAAACCATTTTCTATCCTCTGGTACAATTTACATTTATCAGGTAACTAGGTACTAAATCTTTAGGTTGGTCAAAAGAGAGTTACAGAAAGGTAAGTTTTTTCAAGTCATTGAAAAAAGCGAGTCTACAGTTTCCCTACAGTCTACAGGGAGGTCTACAGTCTCCTTGAGGTTTGCTTTACCCTCTTCATTTACAATTTGGAGTTGATTAGCTCCCGTTCACCTCAGGCACTGCTTCAAGAGGTTAAGCTGAGCCAGGAACTCAGTATGAAAACGAGGCAGGCAGCCACAGACTTTTCAAGGACAAAAGGACAGTCTCACCATACAAAAGCAAGGCAAGCAGAGTAAACTCAATGAGGGAAACCAGGTTTTAGTCAATGGTCTGGATCACCAGCCAAGTGCAAGGTCACGGCAAAGAATCAAGACACTGGACAGGGTCCAGATAAGCCAGAACACAGGCATGGCTGCAGAATAGATCACACATAGACCAAGGCTAAAATCCTTATCTTAAAGACAGCTTCCACATGAGGAGGTGGGGTCACTGGTAAAGCTGAGCTCAGCAGAGAGACAGCTCTCTTCACAGCCATGCACCTACACCATTACCTAAAGCTGGCTCCCAAGCCTGGGCAGCTAAGAGTGCAGGTGGAGGGGATGTGCTCAAGGCCTTGACACCCAAGCTTCACACAAGCAGGACTGTGTGAAACAGGTTGTGCCAAACAGGATTATTATACAAGAATACTATATAAACCTCCTCTGTCTTTAGGGGAGTACCAACAGACCAGTAGCTGAAAAGTCGAAGGAATGGAAAGAGAGTCTTGGTGCTCCTATACAAAAGGAAAAATTCACAGTAGATCTTTGGGTGAAACACATAAAGCTTTAAAAGAATCGAAGTTGTGCCATATTTTTGCAGTATCACTGTTAAATGCAAGCGTGTATAATAATACATATCTTGTAACACTGCCCCAAAATGCTATGTATTTAGTTTCATTAATAATTCCACTTCATATTGCTATATTACTGAAGTAAACACACTATATGGTATTGCATAGGAATGCTCAGAATGGAACGTACAGCTAAAATCCCCAAATCCAAATATTAATTAATTTTTATAGATTATCGAATTCAATACAAATGATAATGTGCTTTTACAATCCAATGGGGAGTAGAAGAAAAAGAAGTTATTCTCAAAAGCTCTAGATTTGCTGTGCTATGGAAATAATTCTCAGATTTTCCCCTGTTCTTCCTCTTCATGTTTAAAAAAGATTCTGAAAAGCTGGAGAACTATTGAGAATATAAACTGTATTATGTACGGATCTTTTTTTTTTTACTGAAAACCTTATACAATATAATCAACACTTTTGAAGCCTTGAATACATGCTTTTCTTTTAATGGTATTTATTGGCCTTGCAAGAGTAAGTCAGGTATACTAAACAGCAAGTGCTGCAATGGTTACCATGGTTAAGATCTGCAGTCTTTTTACATTGAATGGTAAATACTTAAATATTTGTATAGAATTCAACAAGTGGACAGAGCAGGAACCAATCAGCCAGAGAAACTTCATTTTAACTTCCTTCTATACCCAGCTTTCCCTTTTATGAGTGCTATTATATTTCTCCCTACTTTTAAACAGCAAAATGAGGCTTATTCTCTAAAAAGGAAAATGATAAAGTGAAGGTTATGGGTTACCTGTACACTCAGATTTCAGCTGGAGGTGTGAGGTTCTCAATATTTCTTAAACATCTCAGTTCATTACTAGATAAAAGTTTATTTTAGACATTCATTATAATTTACAGGCTTTGTATTTTAGTTTCATAAATAATATGCCAAAGCAACAGACTTTTGAATTAAAGTCTTTTGAATTAAATCTAGACAGTTCTGCTTATGGGTGGCATTGCATTAAAATACAGATCTTCAGGAGGAAACATAATCCATGAATTTTATGATCAACCAAGACAACTTGTCAAGCAAAGTGAAGTAATTTAGTTATTTGAATAAATAACTCATATGAAGCAGACATTTCCTATTTGACTGCAAAATACTATTAGGGAGTTTCTTCTATTGCTTTTTAGCTATACTGACATGCAGGTGATAAACTGGAAATAACATTTACCTCCACGCAGGTCATAAGTGCTCAGGAACTCAATTCACTTATTTAGATGCTTGTATTTGAATTTACTTGTCTCATTTCACACACATCAAAGCTGCTTAGAATCATTCAGAAGAGGATATTGCATTTAAACACTTTAAAATAATGTAACAAGCAAATAAAGTGTAAAGGGAAGTGTCACATTTTCAGAACAGTTTATCCATAAAATACATTTACAAAACTCAAACATTTACAGTCCTATGGGATACACAGACTTGAGCACTTGATAGCATTTTCTTAAGATGATGAATTAGTTACAGGATACATCACTCAGCCTAAACATTGAGTCTTCAAATTGCTAGTTAGGCAAAATCACTGTTTGGCTCATGCATTTGACAATTTGCCAAGGTTTTTTTTTTTAATCATGTCATAGAAAACAAGTGATTTTTTTTAAATGATCATTTCCTTTACATTAGATAACATTTATGTTAAATATTTTTTTAATAATATCTGCCTTTGCTATAGATGTGGAAGTGTTTTTGCAACGCCCTGTCTCTGCAGCCTAGATCGATCTGTGGAGGATGGCTTGGCAAGTCAAAGGAGGGAAAGATACTTTTTAAACCCGTCATGGGCATGTCTACGTATTCTGTGGTATTTGAATTGTATGTCCTTTCTGACAAAAAGGCTATTGCCTGCTGTGAAACAGATCAATGGGTGATATTGTGCAGTGATTGCTATTTGTTTAAGAGAAATCTCCCTGACTGACCCACTTCCTGTAATGCATAAAAAATAAATGACAGAAGTAATATTTTTGTTCTTGTTTCACTTTCATTCATCTTATTTGATCAGCACTGAACAAAACTGACATCTCATCAAACCCAAAAGTGTATTTCTGTACTAGGTTCATCAGAGGGTGGCATTTAAAACACAGACATTGCAGGAACAAATGTATTTGCCAGCTCTGTCCATCGATGTAAACCTGACCTTTATCCTGTAGATTTATTGACACTGCTGCTTTGTATCATATTTCATTACCATGTGGAAAGCCTGGAAGGTCCAACTTGTAAAACCACTTTTGATTTTGATCTGCAAATTTTTGCATCTACAGTAGATTCATCAAAAGAAAATCTTAATATGTCTTAATCTTAGATAAAATAACATTTATTTTTTGTAAGAATTATACTTTTTAAACCACCTTCACATGTCTGTCTTCCAGTTGCACCAGTTCTTAGGGACGTCATGCAAGGAAGAACAGCATCACTGATCAGCATTTTCATGATATCTTTCACTTCCCCCCAAACCCAATACATCAATAATCTTGTTCCAGGAACAAAGTCATCTTGTAATTAGGATTTACAGGTTTAAAATAGTCAAATAAATTCCATGTACAAAACATTATCTAGGTTCCAAATACTACATTACTAAAACAATAATGAATTTGCCTGTTGTTACACAATATACTTCCACTTTGTTCTTACATTCACCCAGGAGACAGGTAAGGTCTTTAATAAATAGAGTATTCTAAAACTTCTTCAGATGGACACATAAACGTTTTAACTATAAGTAAAAGTTCTGTGACCATATATTTTCTTTTGTATGGGGAAACATTGATGAAAACAAGTAAAAATTAACAAAGCTATTTCAGATCACGCTGAAAAAACACATTTTCCCAACTAATTGGCTAACTAATAGTTTGCATTTCTTCCGTATGTTCTTTACCTAAACCTCCTGGAAGCTTTCCAACAAGCCAGAACACTGAAGCATCACACTGGTGAGCCCTATGTGAATCACATCTGTGTTCTTTTCAGCCTTCTAGGCTTGAACATATTGAAACAGTCAATGCTTGGCAGTAAAGCAAATAGGCTATTTTCCTTAAAGAAAAATCTATTTCTCTTGTGCTGCATTCCCAAATCCTAATATTTACCTTTGTCTAAATAATGCATAATTGAGCACTAACGTAAATCAACTTCAGATTTTCCTCAAAACCATTGTTTCTTTTCTACATATAGAAATCAAATGAAAATCATCCTTTCATTCCTGTATTAATTGAAGATAAAATATTAAAGCTCAGTCCTTGAAGTCAAGAAAAAGACATAGGGAAGGTAGCAGGAAAGGGAGAGGGAGATTTCCACTTGTCTGCTAAGTGTCTCAATCTACAAAGACAGCTGTGTCTGAGGCAGTTGCCTGGGATTCTTTTACAGTCAATGGAAAAAAACAGACATTTCTAGAGGATCATTTCTCTGACATATCTTAAACAGGTTCCTTTGGGATTAGGTAAACAGTGTATCCCAAATGTAAGTACTTCAGGTGCTTCAGGTAAAACCCAGTGTCACATCCCTTAATTTATTGAGGCTCTGAATCTGCATTTTTTTCCCTTCTAGTGGATTTTTGAGATTTAAAGCAGAACTTCTCAAGGTAAAGATTTCTGACACAAAAAATAAATTCCTCATTTACTAAGTTCCTCTAAATATATAAGCATAAATTTCAGTCTATACAGTCAAGAAGTCCTGTATTTATTCCTTTAATATTCTTACTATTGCCAATGCTTTGAATATTGTAGATATGGGAAACAGATGCAAAAAAAAGCAACCTTCAGAACTAAGATCAATTAAAACCATTTAAGGGGTTTTATAGAAGGAAAACAAATGACACTACCAGAAGATCATGTAGAGCCCCATCTAGCTGGAGCAAAATAGAAGTGTCTCCAGTTTTAAGACTGGTTAGAGATAGTTACTTTTAAAATACTGAAATCTAGATAAACTAAATGAGATTACTACTTATCTCCAGACTTATTTGAATCTTCCTTTTGGCCTCTAATAGGTTAGCAAGGAAGTGCTAGAAGTGCAGGCTATAAAATGTGATAGCAGACAGAAAGATAAAGACACAAATTAAGAGAAAGTGGGAGGAAGGATGCTGACCATCTTTGCTGATCAATGAAAGAGAAAAACTAGATACATTTTATAGTTCAGAAACCCCATCAGAAAAGAAGTTACAGCAGTCATATTCACATAAATGGAAAATAATCTGCAAAAATAAATGTTTTCTCCATCATACATATTCTATATTTACAAAAAAAGAAGTAGTCTTTAAACCCTTCTCTTTAATTTGCTGACTGATTACCATGAAAAGTTTACTGTTCATCACAATTACATTCCACAAGTAACTTGAAGACTATTTTCAAGTGAAATGCTTATAGGTGTTTAGACAATCAGATGTGCACATGACCATGATATCTGCACATAAACTTTATTAAATAGTAAAGTTAATTCAAGTGAAAATGATACTGCCAGTTGGGACTTGTTGAGGAACCTCTGAAATGGATGTTTTAATTATGTTATGAATATAGTATCCTGAGGTTACTGTCCTTGTGTCTACTGGAGAAAATACATCAAGCCTACACAAGCAGTTCATGTTAGTTTACCTATAGATCTAGCAAACTAAGAGCAACTTTTATTCACTATCATGTTCAAATGATTTGCTTGCACCAATCTTTCCCACAGTTAAATACACAGCGTCTTGGAACACATTTGTTAGTAAAATGCACTTTGTTTAGGCAAAATTTTCATTCTGCAAATATTGAGTTTTTAGCAGTAGAGTATTCCAGGTTGTTATTTAAAACCCTTTTTAAAGTTCCAAGTTTCTAAATGAAAAAGACACTGTATCACATGTTTTGTCTGCTCAGATCTCTATGGCTTCTTGTAACTGTAGAGGAGGGTTTCTGATCCTTTGTTGCACTGTCCAGAAAGGTAGCTGGCAAATAGCAAACAGTGATTGAATCCCCAGCAGCTTTTGAACAATCAAAAAGTATGACAATTGTGCTTAGGCTCAGATGAAGGCCAGCTGAAGTGATATTTAGTTTTACTAACTTCCCCGTCTTCTTCATAGTACTTTAGCTCTGCTTTGTAGCTATACATATTTTTTACTGAAGCCAAAGCTGGATTTGACAATGATAATGTTAATATAGTCTTTAATCAGTCAGCCTTGTTCCGAGTATTTGAGACTTGTATTTGGTTGTCTAATGTACTGCTTTTCTGAATATGCCACATTTGAGATACACTCTGCAAACAGCCTACCAACCATTTCTTGCTTTGGGATCAAGAGTCAAACATTTGCAGATGCAATTTTATGTCCTGGCTCAATTAACAGGGAAGACTTGTAAGAAGCAGTTTTTACATGATCCTGATAAATTGCTTGACTAAGCACACTTTTTGTACTGGCTGCAGATGTTTACCTGACTCATAGATTCATGAAATCTGACAGAGATGACTTTGAGGTCTCCACGTATATACCTGATGTATGCAAATACAATTAATGTATTAAATATAAGCCATGCTGGGTCAGCAATTACTAAATTACTTTATGTTTCCAGATATAATGCCAATAATATTTATGTGACTGCCTCAGATGACATTTTTCAAAATACTCTATACTGTATGGCTTTTTATCTAAAAAGGCAAACCTTCAGTCATTTCCTCGACTCTTTCTTGTGATTGCAAGTTTTAATCATACAATCAGAGAACAGCAATACTATCAAAAAAGAAATTGGTTTTTCCTTACTGAAGGACAGTAAACTTCTGTTTACTCTTTTAGGTTGATTTATTTCAGGAGTCAAGAAGTCCTACTAAAACAGTGACTGATTATTTTCTCTCAAATAGGATCAGAAATCTTCACTGAAACTTGAAATAGAAATTAAAAAAAATAAGCAATATCAGTATAAAGTTCAGGATAGCATTGATCTACAGATCTCTTTAAGTTCACTGTTTGCACCTCTTAAAAGCTATACACCAGTTTTATGTCACAGCCTCTCAATCCTCTCTCCTCTCCTCTCCTCTCCTCTCCTCTCCTCTCCTCTCCTCTCCTCTCCTCTCCTCTCCTCTCCTCTCCTCTCCTCTCCTCTCCTCTCCTCTCCTCTCCTCTCCTCTCCTCTCCTCTCCTCTCCTCTCCTCTCCTCTCCTCTCCTCTTCCTGTTTTGTCATTCACCAGCATTTCACCATGCTGTTCTATCAGAACACTTTTTTTCCAGTGCCAAGTCTAATTAAAATATCCTCCTGATACACTTTCAGGTGTTGAACTTTTTTATTCCCACCAGCAGTACCTGGAAACTGTCTTATGGGCCTTTGTATCCTGCCTTCCCTTTAACAGTATATTGCAATACTTCTCTATATCCTCTTTCTATCGATGTGTATGCTTAAGGAGGTAGCCCCTAAGCATGCTTCAGCCTCTTCCCGTGCTCTGCCATAGAACTGCAACTTCTCTGTAATTCCTCAGGTCTCCATGCCACGTTCAGGGAACTAAAAAGTAGCCATGCCACTACACTGGAAACACAGCTGGTAGGGTGTAAGAGCTGGAAAGGGCTCCATGAGGCTGTGGCGCTATTTAGCCTCTTTCATTGGCACAAGTGAATTTCAGCAATTTTAAAGAAACAAAACCTATTTATGAGCCAATACTGGCCTGAATCAGAACAGAATCCACCATAGTCTCAGATTTAATGGTGGATGTCACATGTTTGGTATTAATAACTATGCAGACAGAGAACATATGCACAAGAAAACATCACTAATGATCAAATAGACACTCAGAAACATGAGCTAATCACAGACAGGATGTTAGCTGTTTAATCTCATTCAAATAACTTCAATAGTTTTCTTTGTCACTAGTCTGTACTTTGACAGCACGATGAAGTTCCATTTCATGGCATAAAGAAGAATGGAAGAGAATCTTTCAAGGGTAAAACAGAAGTACTCTGAATTAGAACTGAAGGAAACACATCTTTAACAGCATTTATATATGAAATCATGAGTGTTCAGTTTTTGTACTAGTTAAAGCATTACCTAACATTGTTTCAGAAAGGTATGCAAATTATATTTATCTGAACATTCAGTTTGTGAAAACTTGGAGAAATATTTGCCCATAGCTCTGATACACTTTCCTTATTAAACTTGTTTTATAGGCAGCCAGCATTGTTTACTGTCTTGTTTACTCTTTAGCTTACTCATTCATTGGGTATAGGTGTTCACCATGGAGTACACACACACAAGCAGACAACAGCATCACAAAGTGTCAAAGATAAAAGCAACCTTCTTAACACATGAATGTTTGCGATCTAATATGGTTCCGTTCACTTACCTTGACCAACACAGGCTTTTTCTTATGGAAAATCTGCAGTTCCAAGACAAACGGCAACATTGGTAACTAGAAGATAGAACAAGAGAAAAAGAAAAATCACTGATAGTGGGAAACAATTATATCCTCAACAAAGCAGAATATGTGTGCTGTAAATAACTGCAGCACTTCTCATAGAAAACCATTTCAGGATCTGCCACTTGGAAATGAGGTGGACCTGGTCCCCTGGTGACACTGGATCAAGAAGAAATAAGTAAGCAGTTAAGAGGGTGTTTAACCTTTGAAGCAGGACAGGTTTTACATTTTGGATGATGTCAAGTCCTCAGTCTGATTCAACTGTTGTAACAGAAGCTAATTATAAAGGTCTAATCAATAAAAAAAAAACCTCCAAAAACATTGCAGTGCAGTTTAAGAAAGCTACATCTAGCAATTAAAAACTGCTGTATCCCCTTCATCTTGTACTACTGAAGCGGTTTTTATCTCTCATTAACTATTTCTAAGCTGAGGGATCAATGTTAAGCATCCTTAAGTATCTAAAGGACATATATACCAAGAATGGGAAAAAACTATTTAATGTGGCCCCAGGGGTAGGAATAATAGGATGAAACAGAGCAAAGGCTGAGCTTGGAAAGGAAACACTAATAGATGTAGCTGACCACAGAATAATCTTCTAAGGGAGTTTGGGAAACCTTCTCATCTAAGGTACTTTAGATTGACCACTTAGAAATTTGCTGAAATTTACTGTCAAGAACTCTTCTGTATTGACACAGGGACAAACAAGATGATCATGTAAGTAAAACTTGTTTATTTCAAACTTTAAAAATTCTATGAATTCTAGGTTTTATTTGCTGGGGAATGATGGCTTCTTCTATGTTTATTTGTTGTTGCACTGTTTTCCTAACACTTTCATTTTCTCTTCAATTTCATTCTGGCTTGTTTCACTTCATTGTAAAACACCAGATTTAGATAGTTTCCAGGAGGAAGAGTTAAAAAGTATGTGTGTACAAACTCAAGCTTAGTCTGATTAGAAATTCAGTGCAACTGAGCAGAATAACTTCTGTGTAATTTCACTCATGCATCGTACTTCAGCTAACTGATATTGTCCTACTATACTGTGTGGATTTAAACTGAAGGAGACTGCCAAAGGGAAAGAACTCTGCAAGTGAAACTTCTGACAAAGGTAAAGACAAATTTCTAAGAGCAAAAAAGAAGGAAGCAGCTCCTCTGGAAATCTACTTCTGCCTCCAAATATTTCCTCTTTGTTTCATGTCTTGCCCCAGAAACTCATCCATACCATTACTAATGTTGTACTAAAATCCTAAGTTTCTAAGCAGTTAGCAATACCTCAACAAATAAAAAGCCCATCACTATTTACATAAATGTCTCTTAAACTATGATTACAACCCATACTATTATGTAAACCATTTCACAGACAAAAGTAATATCAGTCTTAATCATTCTGATAGTAATAACCAAATCAGCTGTAATGTAAAGACTAAGTTTTTCATAGGAAAACATGGGTAGGCATGAAGAACACATGGCTGTGATCTGAAATTTCTTTCCATAGCCAAAGAGAAAAGAGATTTTCTACATATTAGCCAGACCTAAGTTTTTCACTTTGGGACACATATTCTTGTTTATATTTAAAGAAGTAATACATTTAAGTATACTCAAGCTGTATTTTAATGTTGTTTAAGTTCAATTGACAGAGACTCCTTCCAAAAATACATATAAAAAATGAAAATATATGCATATGAAAATTTTTATCAAAGAGAAAAAAAAGAAACCTAATTAAAAAGCAAAGTTCTGCATGACCAAATTTTAAAATAAAGCCTTACACACAGGTGCATTCATACTATGAACTTAAATTGTTGGCACTAAACTGCATAGATGCATGTGCAAAATGCATATTTCTATGTGGAAATGGCTGTGCACAAATTTAGAAGCAGTATTTAGGCACAGTTGTAATAACTCTGAGTCTTTTTCAAATTGCCCAGTACAGGCCCTTATGTCCAAATAGTTCTGCAAGAAACAACAGATCCACAGCTAAGGGGAGCAGCAGAGATTCATCGTGCTGATGATTGAATCTAGCAAGGAACTAAAGTTATATCTAATATTCAGTTTGAAAAATACAAGTCATCTAGATGAACACATTTGTTGAAATTAAATGGTAAAATATGTCAAACTAGAATTACTGTGCATGTTTTTATGTCTGAATGGACTGATTCATAGCTAAGAAAGTGCAAATCATGCCGTATAAAACACACGTAGGAATTTTTTTTCACAATGACAAGTGTCAATGACAAAAGTAGTAAAATATATTAGGAAAGATTCGCTTTTTCAATATGAAAGACCGAAATATTACAGAGTGAATATAAAAGATAGAATAAAGACATGTAAGAAGAACAAAAGCACAGAAGGTCATATAGTAGGCCAGCCTCAAAGGAAAGATGAAGGTATCTCTACCCAGTCATGTGCAGGCAGTTTTACATCTATTTCGCTGTATTACAAACCAAGTTTACATCTAAAAATTCAAATTCAAAAGCTATGAGGCTAAGTAACTATTATGTCAAAACTCTTTGGGTTGCATTAGCTTTGGTTCATACCTTTCTAACACTGCTAGGTGGCTTCCAGTCTGGAAAGACTCTCAACAGATCCCCACCACTGCTTTGAGATGGCATACAGCCCTGTAATCTAAGCAAACGTGTATTCATTAAAAACTGGTATGTCATAGAGGGAGAAACCCAGGGGACTGCTGTTGTTGGAAGAACAAGTTAATCTTCTGGGATTAGCTGTAATTGCATTAAGAGAGATAAGGCCTGCTCAAGTGCAGTGAAGTGTTCATCACCTCCCCTATAAAAGACAAGTGATTGATGATGTGGTGAAAGGTAGTTGTTGCACCTTGAAGTGGTTGCTGACCGCAGGCCAGACTCAGTCTCTAGCTCACAAGAAAATCATACTGACCCAGGACTCTGCTCAGCAAAATTGATTGCTGTCCAACACAACGGCAAGTCCAGTTTATTAGCAAAGAGGATTAAAGAGGAAAACCTTACAGATATGAAAATAACTAATTCAGGACAGAGACTTTTAAATTACTTAACTATTTCAGGAAAGGATGTGACTTTCCATTAGAAGAGTAAAATCTAATCATAATGACAAAGGGGCAGGTATCCCTGGCCCTTCAAGAAGGAACTAAGTTGTGCAATCAGTGTTTCGTGGTTGGTGTAGAACATATGTCTCTTTCTAAAACATCTAAATTCACAGTAACACAAAAGAAATCCACTTTAAGAAAAGCTCATGGAAAAGAACACAATGTGTGTTATTAAATCAGAACAGGGGATTACCTGCTGCCATGATATTTGATTAAGTACCGTCAAGGAAAAGAAGCTTTTTAGTGCCCAGTGATAAAGATTAATACAGATATAAGCAACCATAAAGGTGCAGAAGTCCAACAAAATCTACAGAAAATTAAGTGCTGGTCTTTAAAGAAGTTAACACAAAAATCAAAGTTACTGCTATCCAGTAAAGATTTCCAGAAGGTCTCTACTATTAGACACAATAAAAACAAATAAATAAAGTGAATGAAATCATCACAATCTAATCTTTGAAGTCCCTTGACAAATGTACAATTCATTGAATGCAATTCATTAAAAACTAATTACAAAAAAATCAATAATGCAATTTTGTCCAAACTAAAACTTATTGTAATTCACTGAACATTCAAAAACTTGGGTCTTTATGAACAGGGCTAAGTGACATTGTATATTACACTGTAGAGTGTCTCTGTATAGCAATTAGCACAGGCTGCTCGGCTTTACTAAAAAAGGATATTATAATAAGTAGCTCTAGTAACAGTGCAACTGTAAACACCCACTCTCATGGAGGCAATGAAAAAAGAAACAATACTATTAACAGTCTATGAACTCAATTTAAAAGAAAAAAATCAAGTACTCATACTACAAATATATAGTCTCCAGAGTTCACTGTTTTTATTGTTGTTTGTGGAATTAAATGACTGCATTTTGCTTTTAGTTGTATACCAGGAAATGTACTGACATCTCTGACACTGATACAGAAAGTATAGTCTGCCCTATAGTCACTATTTTTCAGAAAAATCAGTCAGAATTTATTCAGTGACAATAACTATCTTTTATTGGAATTACTTTAAAATTTAAATGTTATAATATTTAAAAAACTTTATAACTGCCCTAAAACATAAAGAAAACTACCACTACAGCATTTTAAAGAAAATAAACACACCATGGAATAGTATAAAAAAAGATGATTTTCTATTACAGATGGCTCTAGAGTGCTCTGAAACCACATACTGTAGCCTCTCTCCCTCTCTCTCTCATAATGTTTGGGTATATAATTTTAATCCATATATACTTCTCTCAGTCTAAAGGAACTCACGCACTTGTTGAAGCCACATGACTACCTCTATATACCAGCTTACCTTGTCAATAGTTTGCATAACCTGGTATATCCTCTGGCCAATGGACCTTTTTTCAATTAAAGGTGACTGCTCTACCTATCCAGAACAGAGCAGGTAAGAATTACCAGATAACTTCCATGCTTTACTTGGAATTTTTTAGAAGACCTTTCAGAATGGCAGTGCATCAGTCCCCAGTTTGTTCTGCAGTTCTCCCTTCAGAAAAAAAAAAAAATATATGCCAGCAATCACATAATTCAGCCCGTATCTGTAGCTGCAATTTGCTCCTGAATATGGAGAGCAAGAACACTGAGATATTCATGGATTTAATCATTGCAAATAGATGGGCCGAAAAAATCTGTGGATTCCCCTAGCTTTTAAAGACCAAAGGGTACTACTGTCTGAGATTAGACACTGGCATCACATGAATCTATGTGCAGTAAATCCTCAACAAGCAGTTCTGTGTTTCAGCCATAGCATTACCCTGCACTCAAAAATGCAACGGCCATCTCTCTTTTACTAGCAGGAGATAAAAATGTGAAACAAACTAATCAGAAGCTGATCCTTCAAGGAGCCCATTTCTTTCTGCCCATATGTTTCAGTGCTGAGTTGGTTTAGGAGGCAGCACAGTGTCCACCCTCTAATTCTGTTGTGGACGAGTAAATTCCCAAAATATACAGAATAAGAAATCTGTTTAACTAGAGAAGTGAAAGAGTTTGAACTGGAGCCTAAAAAGTTTGTAAATCCCCAAGACAAGAAAATCATACTAAAATTAGCTTACCTGCAGAGATGAAAAGAATGGCCTAGGATCTTAATGTAAAACTTGGTAGACATGGATTCAATTTCAATATGTATTTTTAGTGACTCAGATGCCACAGAACACTAAAGTTTATGCTAATGATGCTTTAAGGTAATGTTTCTACATGGTGCAGTACACAGCATGGTCTGTGCAGGACACATAAGCACTAAGGCAATACTGGGCTTGTGAGGTTCTTTATTTACATTTGTAAGTGCTCTTGACAGACATGGCTTAGCTACTCCAGCACAGCAGTGAGCCATCACAAACGTGCTGTTTTCAGTTCTGATCTTAGTATGGTCTTCACTAGTTGGAATATCTCTGTAGTCTGCTGGTGTGTGCCTCAAAATTCTACAACCAATAAACATGCTAAATAGTAAAAGTAATACTTCATGTTACAAGGATGTTAGGAGGAGTAGTAAACATCCTCCACATTATGACATGCTTGGGTAATACAAACCGAGGCCACACATTCAGCCAACAAAACACAAGCAAAATAATAATTGAAATAAAGGAGGCAACTCACATCATTTTCTTTAGCATAGTCATCTCAGGGCCACATCAATAATTTTCAACTGTTTCACTTTGTCTTCTAATAGGGGGCTTTTTTTGAAGATCTCAAGGTTTTCCTCAGAAAACTAAAGCTTTTCACCTCATGGATTGCATCCTGTTCTATTTGATCTGTGTCAGTGAAAGAAAAGAAGCAGACCAGAAGAAGGTGGCACCATATCAGAGGTTAGGTGAAGCATATAGAGATCTCACATATTCTGGCACATTCATGGAGACATTCCAGCAGAGGCTGTATCAGCTGTCTGACATTTATTTACATTTCTGTTACATTTAACTAACCTAAGAGATAACACATCAGAAACCCAAACCCAAATAAAACACCACATACTGTCACCAACACAAGAAAATTCTTGTATCGTAAGCATGCTTCATTATCCAGTTAGAGCTGAGAGCTTAAACAACCTCTAATAAGAAGCAATGAGGATCTAAAAATGATGCATGGTGACAATGCGTTAAAAAGGTAACAAAACATTCCTGTAGTAGCTGTAATTGCAATGAAAACAGCACATAAACTAATAAGCTACAACATTTGGAAAAAGGGACTTACAAGGGCAGAGACAACAAAAACACTATTAAAAAAGAACTCAATAATGTCGCTAATACTTCACAGAAGAAGGTCAAGTACTTCAATAATTCCAGTTAAGTACCTACCAACAGTTTTCATAGCAACACATTGGTTACAACAGTAGAAACACAGTGTTAAGCTTTGAGTCAGAAGATATATTTCAATGGGACTCCATGACTCCTCAAGCAAGGTGTTATAACAAGCTAAATTTGTGTTTGGTAGCAAAGTTAAAAATGCTTTGCATATATCTAGAGAAAAGTAAATTGAGAAAAATGTCTTCTCCTCACATAGTTCCATAGGCACTCTGATTTTTCTTATTTTATTAAAGAAATATTGAGCTGAAGAGTTCATGGGCTAACACTGAAGCTCACATATGCAGCATAATTTCATTTGGCTACTTGTCGGATTTTGAGTGCTCTCATCAATTTTTTGCTACCTTGGATGTCATCTGACCTGCATATAGAAAACAGGCCTGCATTTTTCTTTCCAATCTGGGAGAAAAGCTTGGAATTACAGACAAAAGCTGAAAGTCAAGAGCATTCTAAGGAATTAGATAAAAGATTCTGCTTAATTCTCAGAAGTTCTTACTCAGTGAGTATGAAAGTCCTTTCAATTTTCTGTAATACTAGAGAATATAAAAACATAAGAAATAGGTCTAGAGGCAAGATGATGATTCCCTCCATCAGACTCTCACACAAAGTAGAGCATATACTATGCTGGGTAGCAGAATGAGAAAACCACAGTCTTCTCAGGTTGTTGTCAGGCACACATGAATATGCTTTTTCCCTCAGCTGTTTTTGTATAAAGTCTGACTATGAAGTATCAATGATCTCCTGCTTACAAACATAATTCTTATTCAGGCAAGCTACATTAGACTTCAATACTTACACTGCAAAATTAACCAGGGAAAGCAAGGAATACAAAACCAGAAACCTGAAACTAACCAGGTAGAATTCAAAGAAAAAGCTCATTAGGTTTTGTGAGCCATTTTTGTCCCTGAAGTATATAAATATAGTTATATACACTATATATTTATTATACCTTTCTATATAACTTTAATATTGGATGCAAGTAGGATTAAGACATTAGCATTTGGAAAAAATAAATAAATCAGTGATTCCTCTGAGTATATCCTTTGATAAACACTAAATTCTCCACTCTATCAGGAAGGCTCTGCAAGGTCTTTAAAAGAGCTTTGAAATGTCAAGATTACATTGCAGAGACCAAAAAATCCTGTTATAACAGGGAAAGAATTTATTATTTTTGAACATAACATTAATAAAATGCCTATTTAGAAACTATCTGATGTTCTTAAGTAAGTTATTACAGAATAAAAGTTAATAGGGCAAATAGGATTTGAGCCTGGAGCATATCCTTAAAGGATGACTGAAGTGATGAGCCACAAAATATAGCAGAAAAAATTGCTCATGTAGCCAAAGGGACTTTTGTAAGAATATGCTTCTCCTGAAAAGTATTTTAGAAGATGACACTAGCCACAAGGGACTTCAGCAGTGAACATTTTTTGACTCAGACTGTATCTGGATGTGCCTGCACCATTGAAACAGCCAATACCAGCTCGTCTGCATTGCTTCATTGCACTAATTAAGTTATTCAGAATATCCAGCAGCTGGCAACTGTCCAGAAGTTGTTAGGGTATATACACACCAGTATGCAAGTCCACAAATTTCCAGGGTATACAGTGACTGAAAATTAGGAAATGGTAGATGGTAAATTCAAAGGACAATATTGGATCCAGACTTTTAACACAAAGGTGTTGTTTTTGTCGAACTGTAAAGAATTTGCAAGTTTAGGACCTGTTTCCTTTTACTAACACTGACCCAGCTTTTCATTCTCCTCCCTCCTGCCTTCTATTTATTTCTTCCCTCTCTTCATTTTCATGGACTTGTTAGCTCTGTCAATTTACTTGAGACTCAAGAACTCATAAGGAAAGAGAAACTTATACTCAGGAGCACAGCAAAATCACAAAATTGTTCCAAGTTAGACAGCTCCCTGCTCAGCAAGTGGGATATTATAAATCACCTTCCTCACCCCTGTTTACGCATTGTGTTTATGCACACTGCATATCTAAAATACCTTCTGCACTGTGCTTTTTACATACACAGAAACCTGGGTACAAAATAAAAGGCATAGAATGGTATAGAGCTCCTTAAAAAAGGACGTTTTTGGGTATCTACTCCAAGCAGCTCGCTAACCCTTCCAGGCACATAAAATCTGAGACAATGATTCAGCAAGGAATGAATTAAAGGAGAGACAATCACTAAGGTTTCATTAGAAAAGAAAAGGAAAAAAAAAAGCAATGGGAGGGCACAATTCTAAAGAAAATAAAGAAGGGTTTGGAAACATGCAGAAAAAAACTGTTTAGTAACACAGAAAGGAGGGTGGTTGATTTAAAGAGAAATAAGAATAATACATTTTCTAAAGAAACAATTTTAGAGGATGCTCATTTCATTAAGTTTGAATGAAATTTACGTTAAATTTGTTTAATATCACATTACAGAGTTATAGAAAACAGTTCATTTTTCCTCCATAGTTAAGCAGCGCTTGAAATGTTTTGGCATATAACATAATGATTATGGTTAAAAGAAAAATGTATACTATAAGAAGAATATTAGGGAAAAAAATATCATGGAAAAAACCCAGAAGTAAATCATATGACACACAGGGGAGCACAAAGAAAGAATACAGCTTATGACACTACCAGTTAATGCAATAAGATGTAAACCACAAACATTATCATACACCATGAAGTCCAGCACAGCGACTTAATTCCCAAACAGTTTTAATCACAGCTTCACAAAACTCCTCTGTAACAGTGGTATGATATTTACATATTTCTATTTTTTGAAGAGTTCTTTTTTTGGCTAAAAAAATGAAGATACTTTGCAGCTTTGACTGCAAGTCAACACAACTGAAACAAAACAAAGTCTGATTAAACAGAACGCCTTCTGCTTTCCAAGCCAGTTATTTTATGTGTGTTATGGTAGCTATGATAATGAAATCTCTTTATTCCGAGGACAAAATGTATTTTCATGAAGGTCATCTTCTGTCATGAAAATATTTTAATTTCCTATCATTTAGAGGATGATAAATATGTCACTTGAAAAAAAATTAACTACTGCTAACTGCATTTTTCCCCTTTTTTTCTGCAGAAACTTTTCTATTTTTTAAAATTTATATATAATTTTGTTTTTTTCATTGAATTTGCTTGAATTATTTATCTCAGCCTACCTCTGACTCTGCTGGGACTGTAGTCTACATTAAACTGCATTATGAATTGGTCATACTCTGATAAATACATTTAAACTGTAAAAGTTGATGTACAATGGACTAGAGACTACAGTTCAGCCAAGCACTCAAAAACTGAAGTGTTTAAATACTTAATATAATTTGCTCCCATAATATTATTGCTTTCAAAATCCTTAGTAGATTAAGGGTCATCTTCTTTCTACTAACCCAGTTATCAATTATTCTTCTGTTGCTCTGGAAATATTCCATAAATTATTATATAGTCTTCTATTTTCTAACAGGTAGCTATATTTCTTTCATATATCTATTTATTGCAAAAAAGTTAACCTCAAATTGAAAGACTGATGGATTCTTAAATAATTATAATAAGCTAAATTAATAATTTTAAATGTAATTATTATTTAGCAATAATGCATGAATGCATTCACTACTCTCAAAAATTAAAATATGTGAAGAAGACTCCACTGAGAGTATGTATGGTACAGAGAGAAGTCTATTTTTTTTTTAATCAGCAACCAGCTCTCTAAGATTATTCTGCAACTAATCATTTCACTGCTAGCAACAAAATAAAACAGACTCCCCTGAAGTAAGTTTGTCTTAGTAAGATTTCAAGATAACAGATTGTGACACAAACATCCTCAGGTTCATATATTTGTACTGTTATGCCTTTTAAAATAAACAATTCTGTTAAAATGTTTATCTACTAAAACACAAAAAAAAACCCCAGTTCCAACACAAACTGAACAAGTTTTTATATAGACTGACCACATATATGCTAGAGTCTCACAGTCAATAATTTCTTGATATCACAGGCAAGCTTCCAAAAACTTGTGCATAGCTGAAAGACACTCTTTTGGGTTTCCATTAAAACAAAAATCATCAGATATTGGATAGCTACAAATATTCCTAGTGAATAGTTTCCCACTTTTGAAAAAAACAAAACAAAACAATGAGCATGTTTATAATAGCATAGGTTTAGATTTACCAGCAAGCAACCCATTAACCAGAGTTTTTACCCATTGAAACATTCTCTTCCTGAAATGTAGAAATAATATCATATGCACTTGCAATATTATTTTCACACTTGCAATGACAGAAACTTGTTGTTTTCACACTTTGAAGAATCCACCAACTGTCCAGACCCTAGAGCCAGCACTTTACTAATCACAACTGATTCCTACTGGCAGTGATCACTAGAAAAATGAACACTGAAACAGATGTCTCTGAATGAACTGGGACACAGACCCTGACGGTCAAATCCTCACAAGATCTTTAAAAACTGTTACCTCACCTATATGTTGTTCAAAAACTGTCCAGTTCAGACAGCCTCAATTTCTATGTGATCTGTGAACTGAAAGAAATATACAGGACAATTTTTTCCATGGTTTGATTATCTGCATTCCTAAGCATTCATCTAATCTTTGAAGATAGTAAAAGCATCTGTACTATCACATTTATAGGTCTAATTACAAGATATATTATTCTAGAAGATAAAAGATATATAAAATGTTTATTCTATATTTATTCATTCTATAACCGGCATTCAATTCTTCAAGTGTTTTTTTAAAGGGTTAGGTGTCAGGAATACTCTGAGAGATTGTTTAAGGCGAGAATGTTTCTTATCTAAGAATAAAACCTGAAAAACTGAGCCAGCAGCACTGATTCTAGGTGTGGGGACTACCAGCAGACAACCTGAGTATTTGGAATTGCTCAGCATTTTGACAGTGCTTGCTTACATCACCCGCACCTCAAGCGAAGGACATCTTCCTTTCCCTGAAACTCATAAGACTTTTCTACTGTCTCAGAGCAAATATGTGAAAGGCTCTGAAGACCATTAGGACTAGCTCTAGCCCACACCAAAATCTTATGAAAAAATCATGCTAGTTGGTAAACTGTTACACCAGAATTTTCATCTTCAGCAAACAAAAATAATTTCCCACAGATAACACAAAATCAAAATCCTAAATATACTGAAACAGATTTCAGAATACAGGAATATGCATAAGTTTCTAATTGTCATCTGAAAGGATTGGAAATTAATTTATCCATCTATCAGTTTTGGTTCTTCTCTGGAAAATTGACTGACATTATGAAGCTTGGGGGAAAAAATCATTTAAGGACACAATGCCTTCAAAGGTAGGCTAAGAAGAAGGTTATAATAAATCATTGTCACAATTTGCCCCACAGAAAAAAAAAAGCAAAACTAAGTCCTTCTAATT
The DNA here is from genome assembly GCF_028858725.1 of Colius striatus. Classification (NCBI taxonomy): domain Eukaryota; kingdom Metazoa; phylum Chordata; class Aves; order Coliiformes; family Coliidae; genus Colius; species Colius striatus. The sequence continues at coordinate 8,936,190 of NC_084772.1, forward strand.
TCTTTCTAAAATACTACTGTTTGCTAAAAAGATGGGCATATGATGCAATATTACATACACATTAAGAAAACAGATTCAGCTACTTGAGGGCTATTATTTAAATAGCTATTTCTTTTAATAGAAAATCTTCAGTTCTTGAAGATTTTGGAGGTCAATGCTTCTTTGTTGCTTTGTATGTTTGTTGAGTTTGTAGAAGAGTAAAGAATCTGTCTTTAGTATTCAATTAGGGGAAGGTAAAAAACGAATGAACATTACTTATTCTTGTTCTTTTAAAATCTTGTTTCTCTTTTGTTACTCTAAGATAAAGAAAGATATTCTTACAGCTTAAACCAACGTTAGCACTTATTTTGCAGCATTCTGTTAGCACAGGCTTTATTGAGCTTAATAAACCTATGCACAGTTACAGAGCCTCATCCTAACAGACTACAGAGTATGATGATCAAGAGTTCTACAACACTAGATCCATGGCCTTTAATCAAGTGGAAGAGTATCTGGCTGACAGGAAATTCATACAATCTACTAGGGTTCTGAGCACATGAAGTTGAGAGTTTTAATTTACTCCATAATCAATGGTGACTAGAAAGATTTCAGATAACAATTCATAGCAGCTAAATTTAATCTCTAAAATTGGATGAATACTTCTAATCCTATTTTTGGAATCCAGAACTGTGGTTTATGTGAGACTCAAAACATCTGAAGTGGAGCAGTTCAGAGTGGGATCCTAGGAAGCAATTTGACAAAATCCGGAGATGCCCAGGTCTATCCAATGGGAAACTTTGACGAAAAGGAAGTATCGGTAATCTCTACCTGTCTCAGCATCGAGCATGTCTGTCTGTCAGGACAAATCTGTAGCCCAGAATCCATTCTGGAAGATAAATGATGGTATTAATACCAATCACCTTCCCCTATATACTGGTTATAGCCCTGCTTCTTTTCCTTAGAGAAGAGCTCTTTAGATCTAAGACTTTAAGCGACAGCCATATCTGAGATCATTACTGAGATAATTGTTGTAGATTATGTTCAATTTGCTGAGTTCTTAATTTTTGAATGATAGAATTGAAAAGCAGGAACCAAACAAACCCAGAAAACAAAAGGGCAAAACAAACCAGAAGACAAAATGGCCTCGCTATACATATTTAATGAAACAGTGAAAATCTCTCTCACAAAGGCATAGAGAGTTAAATTGAAGATGTGTGTATGATGAATGGATATAATACTGTCTATGTAATGGGTTTCCTATTTAAATTTTGTGAGGATTTAATCAGTTGGGCACAGCTGTGCAAGATGCACCATAAACTATGTTGAAAAATATGTAGACATGTACATTTATCTGCTACAAATTAAGCTCACTTAGAGGTGGTCTTAATGGACCATGTAGCGATCATTACAAGCATAAATTTTAAACTGTCTGTTTCCAGTGAATTTGCTTTGAAAAAAAAATTAATGCTCATCCTTAGTGGAGCACAGTAATAAATGGAAGTACCCTTAATCTGTTAAGCACTAATAACCTAGCAATTATTCATTATGAACCCCATGCTGTATAATGTATGTCTGTTACAATTTTATTAGTGATTCTTTACTTAACCTGCAAAGGTGTAATTTTCATTTCAACATACACCTTGTAATTATGTGATGTTTTAAGTGATGTGCCACTAAATTTACAGAATACCCTGTCCCCTTGGTTTATTGTAAAACATCTGTACAGTAAAGGAATGTTAAGGATAGTAATCATTTATGACTTTCAGATTTTCTGCTTATACAAAAGGCAGAAACAATCACCTTAGATATAAAACAGCTATGGCCTTATTACAATGCAACACATAAATAACCTATACATTATTTAACACAGCAAACAAATAATACTGTAATTAAAGTGAATCAGTGACCCATTTGGAGCTGACTAGAAGGTCACAGCAGTTTTAAGTTCTATTAAGACTGTTGCATGAATTCACTGCTATACTGTTTTGGACATCCTATCTTGCACAATCACTGTTTTTCATAGAAAAAAAGAGAGAGACTGTCGCCATTCACTGAAGGTCTCTTTGTCACCCAGATACTTCAGTGTTAACCAGAATACAAGTGTTACGAACTGCAAAGTAAGGAATCCATGCTTTTCAGTAACTTCTCCTGGCTTGCCTGTCTTCTACCCTCCACCAGCTTGAAAGCACTACAGGAAAGCAGATGAAACTATCAAGCTTATTGAACAAGCCATAGAGGAATCTGGAAATTACAAACCACGTGCTCAAAAGTTAGCAATAGGGCAAGTTATTGTTGTGGAGAACTTACATATCTCAAAGTCATTCACTGAAATTTTGGCATTCAGCACCCTAAAGATTATTTCCTTTCATTATCAGGTTTCAGGAAGATTACATGAAGTGCATTTTAACAAAAGAGAGATAATGTTTTATGACTGATTTTTATTTTATGGGCAGTTGGCAAAGCCATATAACTGAGATTGTCTAATATTTTTCTTCATTAAAAATTGTTTGCTAGTTTGTCAATTTAACCATTCAAACTGCAGTTTTCCAACATCCTTTGCTTTGTCTTTAATGCATTTGCCAAGTATTCCATCCAGCTTTAATCCAAACTCCTGAGGACAGACTTTGACATTTCCTGCTATTGCCCTTATAGAAGCAAGGAGCTGCTAGCTGTCTGCACTTAAAATATTCCCTCAGCTGACACCCTTGGCAACAGAAGTAATCTGACCAAAACACAAGAGGTGGGGAACAGAAATGGCAACTCCTGCAAAGTGAAGGCGGGTGTGTTTGTATGTGTGTGTAAAGTGTGATCATTTAAGTACGCTTCAGTCAAAATAAAAATGAGAACAAGAAGAGTCAACAACATATGGAAACAAGACAGAGAAAACACTTTTGATTCTATGTGAAGCTAGCACATATGTTGTATATATAATGAATGTTTTTTAAGTTCAGTGGTTAATTCAGAGACACTGTCACATCAAATTCTCTACATCGTTCTGAAGGATCCTTGTGCTGAAATGTCAGTTGGTCAAATGACCTAAAGGCAAAATGAAATTGCCCTAACATTATGCATAGCAATTCCATTGCTCTATGCTCTATAGCACTGTTTTCTAAGAATAGCTATTTCAAGAGGAAGTTCTTCAACACGAGCCAGAGGCAATTGAGTTTTACCCTGAAAGTGGCTATAGGCTTTGTGGAAACATTTAGGAGTATTAAATATTCATGTATTTGATTTAGTAAAATACAGGACAGTAAAGGCATCAACCGGAATAGCTTCAATGTAAATATCTTTAACATTTACTACTACAACTGGAAGTATGGATATTCTGGCAAAGTAAAATGCCATCAAAGAGAACAAATTCTTGGAAAACTCCCTTTTTATTCCTGTAATTAGTAGGTATTTATGAATTATTTTTCATTCCAAAATGACAATGTCCAGCAGTCTACTCTGCTAACGAGGGCTCTGCAGTGCAATGAACCATTCTAGATTTCTTTAAACTTCAATTTCCTGTGGTCTGTTTCTCCTTTCTCTACAATCTGTTCCATAAAAGCAGCCTGTCATTTTATTTTTCAGACCTGGATCTACATCCTATCTTCTGTCACTGGTGTAAGCAGAACTAAGCTGCTTTGCACTCCACATAAATCCTAAAAGGGAAAATGAAACCGGATGCCATAGGTGGCACAGAAGTAGTAATGGAATCCTGTATTATAATACGATATAAACCAGAAAATATAGAGGAGAGAGAAAAAAGCAGTCTAAAATATACTCTTGTAAGTATTTTGTCTTAACTTCACATAAGTTACAGACACAAACACTGACTTGATGTAAAAATACCATGCATAATATTCTTTTGAACAGTAGAAGCATGTTTTATTAACTGCTTATTTAAAACTCTAGATCACATCCCCATATCAAGGAATATCATCCTTTTACAGGGGGAGACATCACTTAATAATTTCAGGCTACCAAAATGCTCATCCTAAATCCATAATACACTGTCCCTCACCGACTAGACACCTGTGGAGATGAGATTAGGAATTACGGATTTGGATTGTCATTTTGCAATGAGTAAAAAAATATTACTGTTATAATACTTCAGAGTATCATTATGTCTAAAAATTCCTAAACTTATAGATATAATGACACCTTAAAGTATAATGATACATGAACTTAGGAATTTGTAGACGTACATAAAAACCAAATGTCACTTATTATAAGTACCGAATAATTATGTATTACATATATAATCATACTCTAGTGTACAAACAAAGTGTACAATGAGAGATTAAAAATAATTATACTGCATTTACTTGGATAAATTAATATAAAGTTTGCAGTCATAACAGTATAATTCATTTAAAACCTTTGTAATTTAATATAATTACAGGAGCAAAGTTATTTTAATAGCTTTTCATACAAAAGCTTTTATATACAAAATATATGTGTGTATAGGCATATATAATAAATTAAAAACTGTTCTGAAAAAGTATTTAAGAAGTTTTAGATTGTGTTTCCTTGGTAAAATGCTATCATGACCTTTTAAAATTAAGGAAATATGGCCTTTTGGAGTTTTTGCATTCCAATTTAAACATCTAAATTTTTTATCTTGTCAGAACACAAACTATCTTAACATGGCAGAGATTGTATCTAACTGGATTGAGGGAGCACACAAAATTATACTATACAATAAGATATATGAGAATTGCACTTTTAGTGATCAGAAGAGCCCATGCCCATTCCACATTTATTTAAGAGGACAGATGACTCCACAAAGGACTGGCCACATAAAACACCACTGCTAGCTGGCTATCCAGCAGGAAGCAATATGCACTTCCCCAAATTGCACGACTGGTGAGCTAGAAGTTATTTAAAACTGGACCAAACCACTATGTTCTCAACATGCAGTTAAAACAGTGGCAATGCTATGTGTGGAGAAGGTATGCTACCACTTTGCACTATTTAAATATACACCATTTAAATATAAGAAAAAACTATTTTATTATGAGAATGAGGGTGCAGTGGCACAGGCTGCCCAGAGGGGTTGTGGAGTCTCCTTCTTTGGAGGCCTTCAAGACCCGCCTGGACATGTTCCTATGCATCCTGATCTAGGTGAACCTGCTTCTGCAGGGGGGTTGGACTAGATGTCCAACCCTAAAGGACCTTTGCTATCCTACCATTCTATGATTCTACTTCTCCTAATGTCTCACTCTTTGTTTTAAGTTTCAAGGCACTCTCTCTCTAGTGTTCCTTTTTTTTTTTTCAATGTTTCATCTCCAAATACATAAGTATTTCATACACACATGCAATCTTCTCTCCCACTTCATCTGAGCCAAGACACTATGACTACATTTTTGTAATGAAACTATACTCCACATCTCTGGAGAAGTTTTTATTTTGGATTTGCTGCTATTCTATGTTCCTCCATAGCATCCAGTCAAGCAGGAACATTGGAAGAATGAATCTTAGTCGTCTGCAAAAGACATGCATACTCACTTTATGCTCAGGTATGTTATTCAATTTCTGTAAAGAAATCATAGAATCATAGAATGGTAGGGGTTGGTTTAGCAGAATTATAATAAAATATGTAATATAGAACAAACATAACAAAATAATATCCCAGTACAATGGGATGGATTAGACTGCAAAAGCAAGTTGTCCCAGAATCAAGAACAACCACATAGCCAGTATTTAATGTTTGAATTGAACTGTGTTTTAAACTAAAATAGTGGTTTGCTTTAACAAGCAGAAGACCAATTGGAGAACTATAGTCTTCCAAAAATAAGAGCCCTTTCACTATATATAAAAGTTTTCTGTAGAGTATTGTCTAAAATATTCTTGTGGTAGAGGAACAGAAAGAGCAACTACAGTGATAACATATACTGTTAGATAAATAAAATTTCAAATTATTCTGTTTTAGTTTTGTATTATTCCATTCAAAGCCACCAATTAACTAGGCAAAGGTGTCAGGGTATCCTTTGTGAACAAACACATTCATTCCTAACACATCAATGAAGACAGAAAAATTGCTTTGGAATATGTAGCAATAAATTAAGACTGGCCTTCTGTAGTGCAGCAAAGGTAGCTTCACCAAGGCACTGCAGCTGAGCTGCCAAACAGCTGAACCGCTGCTCCCAGCTCATAACACTGTATGAGTATAAAGACATCAGCCAAGCCTTTCTTCTCTGTTTTTCTTTCTTTTTTTTCCCCCTTAATCAAATTTTTATTAAACTATTTCTAAAGATTTTTTTCTTATGAGGATTCAGGCCCATGAACACAAAAAGCAGAGCAGTTCAGCGTCTTTCATAAGGTAATTGGTCCAAACTGTTGCAATATGATTAAGCGCTTTTCTAATTAAAAGGTCTAGCAGATCCACTTTGAGTTGCATCCGAGTGAGTTGATCAGTTTTATTTGTTTTAAACAAGGTTAATGATCAGCATTACCTCATAGCAGAAATTCCAGATAAAGAAAGCAGTAAAAGGACACAGGAATTTTAGTTCTTCAGAACACTGCTACAAGTGCCCATGATATCTTCCGTGCTTCTACCTTTTTGTTTTTATCATGGACATTGGTATTTCTTAGTTGAACATTGTTTCAAAAAGGACTTTCACCTGGCCTTTCCACTGTGCATTCTGTTGGAGCTCAGGAAAGCCCGGTAACTAGAGTCACACAGACACAAAGCAAACCAGTAGAGGCTTGGCGCTTCTACCCTGCCACATTCCCAGTGTTTGTTCAGTGTTATTCTGCTTAATATACTCCAGATTGTGTACTCCTTGGACTATATCAAATTGTGTGCTTCAACATTCATTGATGCAAGGGAACATGATTATTTCTTTGGGAAGCATAAACATGATCACAGGGAGGTATAATTATTAATAAATCAAGTCAGTAAAGATTTATAATAAATAACATAAGACAGTACAACACAGCTGTATTCAAATTGTTCTCCAAACCACCTCTAGCTGAAGTTCTTCTTTCCTCTGCTTCTTGGTATCCTTAACCACAGTTCACAATACTTTAAAAACTGCCAGAACAAAAGGCATTTTAGTTTTTATGTGTTACAGAAGGCCATTAGGACTACTACATCTGTCCATGCTTCTGTAGTAAATCAAAGAAAACATTTTTCTTCCTTTCAAGAATTTTAATGTTTTTATGTTACATAATTTCTCATGACTTATTTAATTCTTAACAAATTTTCTTGTTTTACTAATATTTGGAGATGAGTTGTACACAAAATTTTCTTGAAATTAATAAAGGATGAGCACCTTCAGCTCCTGGCAAGCTGCCTGTAGCACAAGTCAATAGGCAATATGTCAACAGAGTACTAAACACCAATATTTGTATAGTTCCAGGCTTTTTTCCTACTGCATAGATAATCAAGTAATTTACACCTTTTCCAATGGTATATGGATATATGGTCAGAAAGACTATTCTAAATGTGCAAATTAAAAAGTTTTGTTGAAAATATGGAAAAGAAGGATGAGAAAGACCCAGCAGAGGTATAACAAGTCAGCAAGGGTGAAGTGTAAGTAAAACCGATTTTTGATTTTTTTTGTCCTTGGGTGATTCTCAATGGCCATTTGTGTCACAGAAGGATTACTTTCATATTTAGATACCAGATTTTCCAGGTTCATTTGTAAACCAATAATACAGCCTACGATCATGAAGCTTATTTGGTCTATATAGTGCAACAAGCAATAATTATGCATCTTCAAATACAGAATTCAAAGACCGTATGTCAAATTTTACCAGGATTCATCACATTTAGATTAATATGATGGGTTTTCATGCATACTTTGGTCTTCATCATGTAAAGGTTCATGTTTTAGTAGTAAAGATTGAATTTTTATACATAATGCTGTTCTAAGACCAACAACAAAACAGGCAAATTAAAAATTATCTGACTGCACTATTTAAATGCTGCTGCTGCTAGCACCAGTGTTTTAAAAAAACATTGCTTTTTCCATGATCCAGCAATTAATAGCCCCAGTTAAACTAAATCTGATATACAAAACCCAAGGTTTCTTTAGAAGAAGATCTGAGCATTCTCAGATCTAATTAAATTCATGGACAATCAAAAGTAAATGATTCTATTTCTAGACTGGTGAAAATATTTGCAAGTTCCCAGAAACAGAAAGCCTTATGCCACGATGGATCAAAAAAATCAGCCAGTATTTGGCCTTAGGATGGAAGCACACTTTGCTGATTTTGCTGCTAAGGCCATCCAGTTCGATGCTCATGCATCAAACAATCAAACTAGGTATGGCCTACGAGCAATCAGGCCCCAGGATTTTGAAAAAAAAAATGTAATTGAGCATTTTTACTGCATTAACTAAGGAAAAGATATAATATTTATAGTCTGTACATGACTCTAGGTTTAAAGTACAAAAAAGTGCAAGCCAAAATCAACTTTGTATCTCATGTTAAAGAATTGGTACTATTGATGTACCATCAGTAAATCAGAAATCCTGCTCCTGGGCACTGGTGGAATTCAATGTTCAGGATTCTGTTGCCTGGAGGCATAAAAAGTCTGTATTTCAGGGTAGAGAGAGGCTATTCATTACAATTTCCTTCTCTTTGAACTGAAATAAATTGTAAGTTATGGGAGAATATTTAAAACAAGGAAAAAATCATCATACAGCAGGTCTCTGGATTTTCGTGAACTCTGATTATGATTTTATGATTATAAAGCTTTGTACCCATAGCAAAGTGAGAAAATACTTTGCAAAATATATATTTCAGTGAGTTTTTGCAAAATCTGTAAAAGTTCATGTTAACTACATCACTGTAAAGAGTTTTGATTACTTTTAGGAAATAATACAATTGGACCTTACACAGTCTCGCTTCACTGGCAGAGCTAAAGGTCTTCTGTATTTTAACTAGAAAGGACTCCATATGTCCATTAACTCTGTGCTCATAAAGGTATGTGTCATGTCTATTTTGAGAGATGAGAATCTATAATGACACTGTATTTTAAGTTGATTTTTTTTCCCCAGGTTTACTATGTATATTTGATAGAATTAATCTAACTCTCACAAATTATAAGTGAAAGTATATTACCACTCATTCATAAATGCACTACTGAATGACCAAAATTACAGTAGAAGCTCATCATCTGTGACCAGCGCTCAAGTGTACGCAGGCTCTTCAAATACAAAGTTATACTATACTTAGAGATTTGAACTGGTTCTTTACAGATAAAGTGATCCCAGGTATTTTTTAATCAAGTTGCAATGACACAGATATGATAACTGTTAGAAAACAACTTTTAAGGCAATGCTTGTTGAAGATTTTTTAATTTTGTAAGGAAAAAACCCCCTGTGCATGGAAATGTTCTGTCACACAGTTTCACACATACTGAAGAGTAAGCTACAACAGCTGAGACCTGATTGACCACTGACCCTACTAAAGATTATGAAGTCATACTGACTTATACTGAGCTGAGAATCTGGCCAGCTAAATATAATTAAACACATATTTTACTCAGTAAGGTACAAAATACCTCTTAATGCTATCACCACATACACACTGGTCCACTACTTCTGTATCTACTGCAGTAACTAATCACAAATGATTCACAGAGAATCATTACTAAGGATAGCAACTAAGCCTGCTTTTTTAAATTAATATTTTCACCTGGTCATGTATTATCTGCATCCTTGTTCATATTGCCTGATCTGTTTTTATATGTAAGAAGATTTTTATGTGTATTTGGCAAGGAATTAATGTCAATAGCCATTTGGAAGTAGTCAAGGTAATATCCTACTGCCAACGACTGAAATCTGTCAGGACTTCAAATCACAGCAAGAGACATTTTTTTCAGCATCTTGAGCTTAAGATAAAAAGATAAACACCACATAGTAAGCCTAAGTCACAAAAATATTAAAATCCCTGTTGTGTTTGTCAGCCTTCTCAACCACATGGTAATATCACTAAACAAATATCAGGAAGACAATGGAGAATTGCCTTCAAAATCTCAGGGTACACTGTAACAGAACTAAGCACACCAATCTCAATACATTTCTTGGAACAACATAAACACACTTACTAATAACAACCATGTATTTTTGGTATTTTAGAGACTAGAAATATATATTCTGTTTATTTATTCAATTTCAATTAAATTAATTTCATAATCCAGTTTTCTGTTTTAATTGCTAAAAAAATGAGAGCAATAACCTCATCATGCATGGAAACATATAGCTGGAAACCATTTAGCTATGTGCTATAGAAGTTATTTTAATTTTCTTCCAATAAACATTATGCACTAACATGTGATACACCTCAGTCACTACTATCAAGACAAGATGCTAATTTGTTAATAAAGATCAGTTTCTCTTTCATTGAATTGCATTTATTTGTGTTAGAATCCATTCAGATCAAGACTTGCAGTTGAATTCAAGTCCAGAGAGAGATTCTCTGAGGTAATGACAAACATGCCACTCACAGCGCACCTATTTTTGAGTTGTAAGCAAAAATTGTATTGAGGTCAAAAACCAAGGCAATGTCAAAGGGGATTTGTTTCATCTAATACAACAAAAAAATCTAAAGATTTTACCTTGGCTTTCTTTTAGAAGTGATTTTTAATTTTTTTTTAGGAGACAGTGAGTTTGATCAGACACACACTGCACACATGAACAGGATTACATGGCCTACTGAACAAGCAAGGACATAGGTAAATACCTAAAGTTTAGAATGTGCTCAAGTTTCTCACAGAACTGGAGTTAAAGTCCTTGAAAAGTTAATCTATTGTGTCGTAGAATCATTGTGTAGCCTCAGTCATGTCTCTCTATTCCTCCATGGCCTATGTCCAGTGCAGATGAATAATATTCCTTACCGAATCTCAAAAATAGCTAACTAATTAGTTGCTTTCAGCATAGTGCATTACAAATATCGGACACTAAAAAAGTTAGGGCACCTCCTTTCCTCTTCCACAAACTCAGCTAATATCCCAAATGTACAGAATTTCCTATTGCAGGACAAAATGAGAGGGCAAAACTGTCCTGTTAGGAAGATGGTATCTTCTTGAGAATGTGTGGCGGAAGAGTTCAAAGGGACATGTATGTGAGATTATATGAGAAATTCCACATTCTGTTGGTAATTCTTCTAGCCTACTTGCACATCTAACATTTACACAGCTAATTGTACATAGATTTATAGTTGTTACTATGAAATTGGGGTAAGAAAAGCAAAAAAAAATCCAGTAAAGATTCAAACCATATCCATAATTCATTTTTGTTTTCGTAACTGCATGACTTAAGATTGTGAGTTGTCTTTTTTCCCAAATTCCAGAGTTTCGTACTTGGTAGTATCTCATTTGTATTACTTCAAAAAAGAAATCACACATCTTATATCTGGTTACTACCATAGGAAAATAAGATCACAAGAAACAATGGCAAAGTATAGATGTGTAAAACTAGATTTCTATATAAGAACGGGTTTTTTAAAGGGAGAAAGGGAAGGTCTGTATAAAAATAAATAAATAATAATATATGTACTGAGTAAAAGAAGATGAAAGAAAATAAATGCAAATAGTAGAGAAACCTGTGCAAAGTAAGCAAATAAAGGACTTCTCATTCATCTCATCTTCCTCAGTTCTGTCCAGTATGTTCCAGGTTTGTTATTCTCACATATTTAACTGACACTTTTGGTGTTTTCATTAATTTTCATGTATGTATAGCTGGCAATATGCAATAAGAGTATAAAATGATCCATTCTTCAACCTTATCATCATTTTTTTCCCCGCTTCATCTTCATACCTGCACATGTTTTTGTTAGGATTTGAAGTATGAACTGAGACCCATGTGGAAGATCACTGCATTTATTTGGCACTTATGGTGAGACTACAATATATACCTTCCCCCAAAGTAGATTTCTACAGGTTTGTAATGACTCCTCCCCCATTTTGGGTGCTGAAACATGTATTCTTCTGAATTTACTAAAGAGCTTCTATTCTGACACACAACACAAAAAAAAAATCATTTAAACCACAAAAACAAATCCATATTTTCCATTATAAACAGCCTATATACAGAGGCTATACTCTGCTCTCTCTCTGGCATACACAGTGATACAGCAAAGAGAAATACAGTATGGTAAACGTTTTCTCTGTGCTGCACATGTAAACGAAAAATGCAAGATACAGATCCAATGCAAGGCTGAGAGCAAGCCAGGATGACCAGCAGTAGTCCATTACTCCAGCAGGGCAGTGCCAGCTGGCACTGGGCCTTCTCAAGCCCCATGGCTCCTGCCATGCACGCGCTGCCATATGGCTCAGAGGGAGCATTCACAGGCCCTTTTTGCAGTGTAAGCAGGGACACCACAGAGCATGCTGTCTCCAGCAACACTGAGGCAGTCTGTCCCAAAGGATATTTTTGTAAAGTAGCATGATGTAATTAGGAACCCCTAGTAAAAGCAGAACCTAACTATTAGTGTTATTTATATTCTGTTAGAAAGGTATGCAATCATTTTATTTGGCTGCTGTATATTTCACACTACATCAGATCAGGATCTTACTACAAGGTAAATTTTAGAAAGTAGAAGCATAGGAAAGCTGAGCAGATGATGTACATTTTGGCTAGTGGTTGAATCACAAAATGGAAATTAAATTTTGATTATTGGAAATCCTTACCCTAAATGGCTTTTTGTATTCATTTTCCTGCACCTATTCTGTATATTTGAATTGAAAAAAGTGATTTTGAATTTTCAAATCAAAATGTTTTTAAAATATTGCAAGAAACTTTCAGTATTTCTGAATTTCTGAATTTTATTGTCTTTCTTATTGCAACTAAAATAGCTTGTCAAACTCAGTCTATACTGACAGATAGATAATATAATTTAACAGTATAATAATAATTATAATAATTAATAATATTTATAAATATATAATATTTTTGTACACTTAAACATGGTATCCCTCAAAGCCAAAATTTTCAGCTTATGTAGAAAAGAAATAAGCATTGTTTGGGCCACTGCTATCAGAAACAGGAAGGAAATTGGTGTCTCCTACACCATGTAAATTTGAAAGAACAAATTCAGGCAGTTAATAAGGTATGACTGCATTCTCAACAATGATCTGAATATATCTTTCTCCATCATCTGAACCAGCATGCACGGTCTGCCAAATCTGATAGTAAACAGTCTAAATCAGTCTCAGCTCTTGCATGATAAGCACAAAGTTGACATGTAGCTGTTACTCAGAAGAGATCCAAATGCAGCCCTAACACATACATAGAAACCACAACAACACATTGCTGGAAACTGTGATTGATCAAGATCTCTGTATAGGAAGCCAGCAAGTTAGGAAGAGCAAAGAAAGTGAGATGTGGCAAAAAGCAGTCGAAGGCTGGAAACAAATTTCCAAGGAACAGCATGGATATGCTTTTTTGCACAGTACACAGGGACTCAACCTACTGCTGGGTGCTGCTTAACAAGTTACACCCACCTGTATCATGCAAGTGAGCAGCGAGGATGCCAAAGGATTCTTCTGTGGAAGTGATCTGTGGTGTTAGGATAATTGAGCTTCAAACTCTCACAGTTAAAATTAATTCTAACTTGGAATAGATGATGGCAGCCATGTGAAATGGTTTGGGCTTTATTTCTGAGCATCTTATGATTGAATTTATGAGTGTGAGAGCTTTGCGCTCTGGCCTTTAAAAAACGTTTTGATAAGGTATGCAACTGTGCAGAGACTTTATGCTATAACTGTACATCTGGCACATTCTATGGCATTTAAGACTCATTAAAATCTGAATCTTGTGTCATCTGCCCTTGGCTTAGAATAGTTTCTTGTGAGCCTTTAGTCTCTAACTTCCTTTTTAACAGAAGTTGTTTCTGTCAATCTCTTATCTCCCTTTATTCTCTTTACCACATTAGTTCCTCAGTAATAGCATAGGCTCAGATTATAGCCCCAATCCTCTACAATTTGACTGCCTTCTGGTTTACTTACAGAAGAGCAAAAAGAACTGAACAGATTACATAAATCCTCTGCAAACAAATAATAATTAAAATCCTTTCAGGAAAAGGATTTTCCTTTTTTTAAAAGCTGTCATTCATTCCAATTAAATACATGTCAAGGTAGATTTTTCAGACTAAAGATTCAGTCTAGTTTTCTAACACAAAACACTCTGATTGTAACACTAATGTTTCCTATAAAAATAGTCTAGGAACTGCCCCCACATTTAGACTTTTTTCTATATAACAGCTTTTTAAGACCACTAAAGACACTGATATAACACAATCTGGTATGTCTCAAGTTTCCATGGCATGAAATGTTTTTTGTCATAAATGAAAAGACTCATTAAAATAGCAGTGTTAGCATCCCAAAATAAGTTTCCATTTCATTTAAAGCAACTGTTTGAAATTAATAAAACATGACCAAAATTCAGACAGTTTTTGTGAAATCAAGGAATATCACATCACTGCCATCTGATTTCAATAACTGTTTGAAGTTACTGGAGGGAAAAAAAAGAGACTGTTTTATTATAGGTTGGCAGTACAGATTTTATGACAAATTTCTTCCCTGCTGTAAAGTCTTTATGACTGAAAGGTACAATGCTTCATAAAATGAAGCATCTTTTTCTATGATAATAACTGTTAAGTTTTTCCTCAATGCTCATATGCCTCTAGCTTATTTTGTAATGATATAACACCTGCAATGAATTAAATCTGTACTGTAACTGTAGCAGATAGTGTAAGAAATGTCAGTTCTCATTAGCCTGCATATAAATCTGCCTTTTTGGTAAGCGGGATAAAAGGAAGACCACTGAACCGCTGGAAACTCAAAGCATATGTTGTGCACGCAAAAAGGACATTCAGCAACATGAATCTTTTCCACATCATTCTCTTTTAGTACTGGAAGAATTTTTTTTTTAAAGAAAAGAAATATACAGAAATGCATTACCATCAAGTCATGGTAGGTTTTTATAGTTCCTTGCTGATACAGCTGAACAGTCATAAAATATCATAAAGAGTAAATGAGTTGATAATGTAAAGCAGTAATTAGGATTTTGTGCATGCTTATGCTATTTACATATTTTAATGCTTTGATATTAACATGTCAACTTTAATAGTATGTAAATGAATTCCCTTGTGTGAGATTTATCCTCCTCAGCATTAGACATGTATTCATTCACAGCAACTTTAAATTTCCTTCCTTATTTGTCCTTTTTTAGAGAGACTTTTCAGGATCTTATACAAAATGTTTTCTTTGCAATCTCCTGTCCAGATTCATTAAAGAAGTTTATAGCTCTAATGGATACAACAGCAATAGCCACCAGCTCCACATATCACTGTGCTATAAAAACACACACACACAGAATCTCTTTGTGCCTGGAGGTTTTACAACCATCTAAATAAAAAGAGATTAGGCAACCACCTAATATTTCTGCCTCTTTTTGGATAGTGCTGATGCTCACTAGCAATCTGATGTAACATACTTAAGCTGAGAAGCGTAATAAACACATGTCATAACAGTGATGCCTCAAAAGAGCCATGACACATCCCAAAAGTATTTCAAATGGGTCAGGATAAAACAGAAATATGCCTTTCATTTTTTTTCCCCCACCTCATTGCTTTCCTGATCAATCTTATTGTTCTGTTGACTATATATCTGGAAAGATTTCATCCTTCAGATGAACACCATTTAATTAGAAACAAATGGAAATCAAAACTATGGTAGGATTAAAAAAGAAAGTACAGGTTAACATCAGTTATTGCTTTACAATGTACTGCAATTTAGTTCTGGGTGTACTGCGGAACCCTGCATAATACAGCTATAGTTGCTTGGCAACAAACAGGAACTATATCAGAAAGCAGCAAAGGTGTGAATGAATAAACAGAAGTGACAGGAACATGTGAAAATGCCCTGTAAATCCACATTCAGTGCTAGAATGTCTGGCCAGGCTTTCACAACATTTCAAGGGGAATGTTGGATGAAATTCTGCTCACCATTAAAGTAGAATTAAGGTACATATGTGTAAATTGGATCTGACTAAACAATTACAATATAAAATCCAGAGAGAAGGCAAATTAAAAAACACATTCTCATCTGCTTGGATACTGAGTAGGAACATGGGTTAAGTATCCAACATTACTTTGAATAGATGAGGTAGAATTAAAACTCCTGAGTCAGTTCTAGGGGCTCATCAGGCACTCATTTTAGTTCTAAATTCCTGGAAACCAAGTAGTCACACACTGAATTGGAAAGATCATTTCCCATTCTTCGCAGTTCTTTCCATTCAGAAACTCCTATGCTGAGATATTGAAATATTTTCCTACTTTGTGCATTATTTATTGTTTTGCAAGATTCTTTTGTATAAACAGCAGACACTTTAACATATAGGGTCCATGAAGCACAACTGCATACTGTAAAGCTAATACTCTTCAGAAGTACTTTGGCCATTCTACTGCACCACAGTGTTTTCTTATAAAAGCAATTTCATTTTGATATGAGAAAAGCCTGAAGATCCAAGCAATGCTGATACCTCTGAGAAGTGTCCCGAAAAGGAACATATTTCATAGTGAAAGACTGTATAAGTCTGTATAATTACAGGTTTGATATACAAGCCTTTCATCTGGCATATATCAGAGAAACTCCCATTAACCATCAGAGTAAAGCTACTTTATAACAACTAAGGGTCTTACACCGTCTTAAAAAACAGTGCTGAAATATCCAGTTTAACTGAATTCTCCCTATTTCTATAGGTAAGGAAAACTCTAAGATAATGTGATCAAGCAGAGATTGATTAGTCAGAATTACACTGACGCAATGTTGAGGCGGAAAGTTGCATGAGGTCATCTTCCTGAACAGATGGTCTAGAGATATTGGTTTTAACCAGCACATGGTTGAGTAAATAATGTTTAAGTTTTCTTCGAGAGCCTGGGGAGTGAACCAGATAGAGTTGAGTGAAATACCTGTGCCTCCTGCTCACATCATCTGCTACTCCTAGGGTTTTCATTTCCTGCACTGTTTGTGCTTTATCACACGGCTCACTGCTCAGGCAGCCTGTGCCCTTGGTTCAAAAAGCTTTTATTGGAAGATTGAGAGAGATGTGCACTTAGTTTCAATTTGTAATTTCTTTATATATGTAGTTTGCTCCTTGCAGGCAAAATCAGTCAACAGAGACAGAGGTGTGTGGCTGAACTACTTTTTTTCAGTCAGTGTAACAAACTTTGTATGTAGTAATACATGAACATAACAGGATAAAAATCTACATAAGTTGTATGGATGATTTGGTTTCTGTTCAGGTTAAATTCCAATTTGTACATATGTAGACTTGTTAATTCTCAGGATTGGCCAATGTGTCCAATCTCAAAGGGACTATCTTGGTCATTTTATTATATATATGTTTATTAATTTATTCTAAACAAAGATATAAAAGTGGCTAATAAGAAAGCCAGGATTTTTTAATTCTTTGAACATCTCTTTTCATAAACAGCATCAACATAACTGACGTTTCCAATAACATGAGATCGGTGTTGTGTTCTGTCATGCTTTTCATGGTATCAATTCTGAGACTGTCATTGTTATAATATTTAAACGATCATATGGTGATCAAACAGTATATGAAACATGAAAATAAAGCACAAGATTAAAAACCAAAGTAATCATTTACAGCCAGGTAAACAAATAAAAACAAGATAAACTTGACTATGTCTTATTTTCTAGTTTGCTGTATTATATACTATTTTTGGAACTTGAAATGTGCCCAAATACTACTGAATCATGACTACAAGTTATTATTATTGTTTAAAAAAAAAAGTACAGAAGCATAATCCAAATGCTATAGAGAAATGAACAACAAATCAGAAACCATACTTGCATGGGCAATGACGTGATATGGAAACAATATTTGAAATAAACTGTCTGCATTACTTATGTCAAAGGAGCGATCAGATGTGCAGGCCATCTGATTATTCATTTAACTCTGATTAAAAACTTGCTGCTCCTTTCAGCTTCACACTCTAAAAACTGCTGACTACTCACAGAGCTTCCATATTTCTATTTTTTAAAATGTGTACATAATTTTCATACTTTTCATCACCAATCTCTTACTGATGTTTATAGTAAAGGCTAAAAAAAAGCATAAAAGAAAAAAGATTGGCATTTACATTCTGATTTGTCTCAAAGCCAACCTTTGAGCTAAAGAAGAGAGCACCCTAGCAATCCAAGTCTGGCAGTAAGGAGTGTATAACTTCAAAAATTACAAATGGGTCTAGATCAAAGAGTCCAAGTTCCATTTTCTAAATGGCCTTCTCTAAAGCAGCCAAGGGTGCAAAAAGGAAAGAGGAAGTGAGACAGGTACTGTTTCATGTATCCGTTAGAGAGATAAAATTCAACCAAAAAATTCACTTTCAAATTTAAACTTTCCTTCTATCTTCCTCACAACAGTTCAGGTAATGTTACCCTCGTGCTAACGATGTCTGTGGAAAAGTTGCAGTCAAAACTTTCACTTTACTAAACCTTCTTATAATTATACCCACCTATCAAACTATGTTATCTACAATGACCTAGTTCACTTGTGGCACCAGAAGCTGTAAGGTCATTATTAATATTATTGCAGACAAGTGTTTTTCTCATGTTTTCTATGACTGTAATGTCATTCCTATTTGACTTCACTGACACTACTCATGACAGAATTGCTTATGACATAATTATGGAAATACATAAGTTATTATTGCATAATAACCTTACAAATCTCATGCCTGCATCATTATGCAAATTTCAATGGTGGCGCAAGTGTTGTTGATGTCAATATGTCCATATCAGAATAATCTAATCAAATGAAATATAGTCCAATTAGCAGCATGGTAGGCAATCTTAAATAAGGGGAGATGCTCAAGGGACAGAGGAATACTTGAAAGTTATGGCAAAATCTGACATAACTTCTACCTGGCTTGTCTTCTGATCCAGTGAAAGCATCTAGGAATTATATACAAGCAGCTGCTAAGCATTTCTTGAATTATTTTTAATGCACTAGAAACTATTGGCATTAGGCCAAGAAAACAGGCATGAGAAGGAAGAGCTCATGGCTCAGTTGTCTCCCTTCTCTGAATTCAGTGTCTCAGTTGTATGACTTCCTAAAGAAAGATGAGGATGTCCACAGATGGGTTCAATTTGTACTCCATGTATAATGCTACAGCGTATCACTGGGAAACCCCCTTTCTCCTCAGATATCTGGCTACAAGGCCTTACAACAAGATTTTGACTCTTGAATGGGGACCCTATGAATCAAAAGCAAGGAAACAAGCTCTTGGAAAGCATGTTATCTTCCATTCTTGTATTAAAAAAAAAAAAATCTTAATTACAAAGGTTCACCTGATAGTTCTGGAGAAGCCTCTTTGGTACCCAAGAAAATCTGATCAAGAAAAATTTTACTTCTAGTGACAGTAAGTATATCTTAAAGGGCTGAAGAAGTCAGTCCTTCAGAAAAAGCACTTTCTTTTTCTTTCATGAGAAAGATATTGCCTGCTACATCTGGAAAGGAGGTTTTGTATTTGTCTTGGTACCACAATAGAAGGCCTAAAAGATGCTTTGCCTTGTGAACTTTGAGTAAGACACAGCACTGGTAATAGTTTTACAGAATTGAAATGAAGCACCTCAGGAATGGCAACAGTCACTGTTACCCCTTACACAAAAGCCAATACATTTCTGGCATCCCAGCAGAAAGGCAACTGTTAGTATTTTGGCTGGATATGTTAATTTTTCTCAGTCTGATAAATAACATAGGGTTCTCTGAGGCTCTCTAACATTCCTCAGTACATCACCATGAGTAATGTAAGAGAGCCAAAAACTATGATGACAAACCAGCATTTTCTAAACTGACCTAGCCAAAAGCTAGATTAGCATTTTCACATTCTCCTGTCCATTGATGCATAACTTAAATGTGGGCAGCTGTTTGGGATGCCATGCTTTGCCATCCAAGATCTAGAAAACACATTTGGTGCTCAGACATGGTTTCTCTGCTGCCCAACTTACAACCATGTGTTCAGGTGGCACTCTGCCTACCCATCAGTTGGTCAGACTCTTCAGACTATTTAATTTGTAGGAGTTGGCAAGCAAGAGTGTGGATGGTTAGACTGCTCAATCCTGAAGAAACATCCTTTGCCATACTAGGTCCTACTTTTGAAATTTTGGTCTCATGTTCAGTTCCTTGCATAACTTACACTTAGCTTTGTTCACTGACAACTGAGGAGGAAACAGACAGAGGGAAAGAAGATGTTA
Organism: Colius striatus; assembly: GCF_028858725.1. Taxonomy (NCBI): domain Eukaryota; kingdom Metazoa; phylum Chordata; class Aves; order Coliiformes; family Coliidae; genus Colius; species Colius striatus. The sequence continues at coordinate 8,956,390 of NC_084772.1, forward strand.
AACTATTTCTGTCTTCAGAATGACAGGTTATAACTCTTCCAGTACTTGGCAAACCACAGACACCAGAACAAAGGTAAAGAGGATTCAAGGATATATAAATGTCTGAAGGTTTAAAATGGCACTATGGAAAACACCATCACGAAACATGATGTAATGAAGAGTGTAGCATCTCTACATTATTGCATTTTCATCACAAAGAGGCCACATGTATTTTAAAATGTAAAAAAAAAAAATCCCATTTACTGATCTTTCACACAAGGAATAATAATCTAATAGTCTAATCTATGCATAGGTTGTTGCAGCTCACATGAAAAATATAAGCAGAGATGATGGATAATCTAAGGTTTTATCAAGTATTTATCACATTTTAAACAGCTGGTTGTTTACAAGAATGTGTTGAAGTATTTCAAATTTTCACCTTTTAAACACTTTTTTCCTCAAAAAGATCTCGACAGCAAATGTGAAATGTAAAATAACTAAAGAAAATCTCACAGGAGGCCAGAAGATGAAATAAATGACAGTGCCAAATAAAATTTTACTTATTTTGACTCAATTTTGAAATCAGGGAAATATATTTAACTGGCAGATCAGCTGCAGAACCAAACTAATTCTGATATTAAACTTGGAAGACAATTTTCAAACTGGCCATTAGAAGTCAAGGTGTCCATACACATCTTTTGTGCTGTTTATTCTAGTACTACCTGGGCACTGAAGTAATTCTCAACATAAGCTGGATGGGGATAAAGTAACTTAGACTATTTGAAGTACACTACAGTTATTTCTCATCTTCCTCAAGTGGGCTATACAATTGTTTGCTATGTCATTTTAACAGAATTATTATCTAAATCTTTTAACAGCTAAGTACACAAGACAAAAATCAAAGCACAAGTTACTGTTGATACTTCCAAGACTGTAGACATTTCTGTGTTCAGAAATTATTTTGCTGACCATACTCAGAACAGCTCACTGATACTATACATTTCCTGTGCACATCTATTGCTCTTCTGGAAACGAACAACATACAATATTTTGCCTAGATCTTTCTCTTTATCGATCGGTGTGACATACTACAGAATGTCCATAACACAGAGGTTTCAATTCTGGTACTATCTTTCATTCACATCTCTTATAGTGACAGAGGTTGAGAAATATAATCACTTTTTGTCACAGTTTTAACTGTAATCTTTCAATGTCTGCTGCTGTTCCTCAGCAGACAGGGTAATGATTATTATGACTGATATTTTTGTTTTAACATCTCTTTCAAAAATGTAAATACTTTCTTTCAGCATCAAGTGAGATGTTGCTAGTTGTTGCTAGTAGTAATTTGGTTAAGTAGTTAAATTAGAGTAGTTAAGTTAGATTAGACTAACATGCAGTTCAATTAATTTCATTTTTTATTTTTCTGGCTCAACTGATATCAATATACATTGGTTACTGTTCTGTTTGTCCTGGTATCATCATATTCATTGGAGGGAAAAAAACAAACCACCTTCTATTCCATCAGAAGCCACCTGCAATTTGAAAAGAAATTCTACTAAGTACTCAAAAATAATTATTTTTTGACTCATGGCCAGCTGGCATCATTGATGCATTAAACAAACTCCTTACCTAGAAATTAAAGCTTGTCCAAGATTGCTTTAACACTGAAAAACTGCACCAGACTACACTTTCCATGAGCAGTTGTATTTGTTAATAGCAACATTAAGAGTAATATCAATGCTGAAAGCCAGTAAGGTCTTAATCAGTGTGTTTCTTGTCACTCTTGCAAATCAACTGAGATGATTCAGACAACACCAGCATTTCATCACTGCTGAAGCTAGTGGTATTGTGTTCACTGTACAAATTTTGGCAAGAAATTCTGGCAGAGAGTTTTGTTTTAAATATCCTCCAGATGGCAACAAGGATATTGGGTGGGTTTTTTCTTCATATTCTTTTTCCAGTTATCAGAGATTATATCTAAACCAATTCTTAATCTGAAATTCCATAGTAGTGGGTTTTGTTTGGCAAAAGTATTTTATTGTGATGTTAACCAGATGCAGTTTATTTCTAGGAGAAACAGCTCTCCACTGTGAAGTGAGCTTCTCTTGATACAAGGTAGCTTTACTTTAAAGGAGGTTCACTGTTGAAAATCAGTGATGCTTCCATCTTTGTCTCTTATCTCTTGTTCAAAAATACTTAGGTGTAATCTGGAAGGGATATGATGTTCATGTTATTCTACCTATGATTCCTTCTACTACTATTTGAAAAATGGGGTTAGTGGAAATACAGTCATAAAAATACATATTGAACAAACAGAAGACATTGCCACCCAATGTCTCCTTTTTCTTACTGGCACTATTTTTTCCCCTTCAAATAGTGAAATAAATACTGCAATTTCCAAACGAACCTGTATACAGTTGTTTACTGTGTAATAGTATAATCCGCAGTGTCAGCTCTGCAGCTTAGGGCTGACGTTTTTCCACTGCAGTCAGGACATGAAGGTGAAGACTATTTTTAATATTTTTCCCATTAATGAACATTAAAGATTTCAAGATGCTGGTCTTTTCAGAGACAGAATAACTCTAGCACAAAAGAAGAACAGAAGGGTATCTTTCCTGTATTCTGTAGTTTAGGCGTCACTTGAGGGATGATCTAGACTGATTGCAAGACTAGTTCACACAAAAGATGCACTTGCAAAGGCATCTGAAATCACTTCACTCTCTTTCATAAGAATGGTTGATATGATGTGAAAATTTTCTTGAAAAAGCACAGCATCAAGGTAATTGTTCTAATTTGCACAATTAACTTTGTGTAAAATACATTTTTTGTGTGTAAAAAAGAAACACATTTACACATTCTGTTTTGAATCTTTTCCCACTAAAAATACCATCAGAAGCCTTCCTCAAAAATGTAATAAAAATGAAACATGGTAAAATTGAGAAGAAAACTTATCAAAAAGTATTGTCAGAGAAAAGAAAAACAGAACACATTTCATTCTTACTGCTGTGACTGTAATGAGACAGAATTAAGCACAGCTACTCCACTGAAGTACATCCCTCAGACTACCAGCTTAATCTTTAACCCCTTTCCTACTTAGAGCTGTTACAAATATTTGAAATCCACAAAAACCTTTTCTGGCTCTATTCTTTTATACTCCATGAAGATCAAAACAACCTGTTTCCTGAAAGTATCAAGTACTCCCATTACTTCTAGATCACATGGAAAGGCAGGACTTATGACAACTGAATCAATAACATGAAGTTGTTTTTATTTAATCTGTCCAAGATACAAAATTAAAATAAAAGATAAAAAATGAAAGTGATTTGATTGTTTATCGTCTCCTCCAACAAGCTTTTGAACTAGAGGTCTATTTTTTAGGCAAGAAGCAGCTATGAAAATGTGACACCTTGATCTTGAGGAAAATAATATATACTTGCATTTTCCCTTTTATTACAATATGAAACATTTTTTGGCAAACACAACTAGCAGCTAAATATCCACTCTTCATGGGCTTCACTTTGTAAATATTCAGTCAATATTTTCTTTAAAGTAGGGTAATTAATATTTGAGTAAGTACGATTTTCAAAACAACTTCTTAGATAAATATCGTTATTTCTCTTCCATCACCTAGTAGCTATTCTCAAGCCCCTGCTGATATCAGTGCAAATTGACCATGTTTGGTGCTTTATAGTAAGATCTCCCAACAGCACTAATTGTTAATGACTCTAGCAAAGAATTCTTGCCTTAAAGTGTCTTCTCTGAGGAAGGACAATACAAGCTTTTCCCAAAGTTCTTTCTTTAAGAGTTCAAGTGATGTGGAGAGTTAGTGCTGGCTTCACCAGCGGCTAACAACCCACAAGAAGACATTAAAACTATTTCACCGCTGTCACAAGTAGTTAATAATTCATTAACAATCCCTCTGAAGGTTTTTGAAATTATTGTTGCTATTGTAGACTTCTTTATGATGTAACTAAAAATTAAATGTTATTCATAGAAATGCACTTTAATTTTCCAATTCAGCATTTTTCCTGGTGCAACTGTCCTCTTTACTAAGGGTTCATCTTGTATTTTATAATACTCATTCATGTTAATCTTAAATTTTCTTGGTTAGGCATTTAAGTGAGGAGAGAGTATTTCTTTTTAATAAAAGGTAAACAAATTAAACATGTAATGACTTTGCTTTTGACAGCCGGCAGCCAAGAGTATCATAATAGAGTCTTATAAGTTGAAAATCTACCTAATTAGATGAGTTGCAAAAAACCTATAGATTGCAATGGAGACAGGACATTGCTTAGAGAGTGTATCTTATATCACATGCAATTCTAGGAATTTATGGAGTTATTTTTGTTGGACTCACTTCCATATAATTTAACTCTGTCACAGCATGGTGTAAAATGAAACAAAGTAGAGATTTGCATTTCTTAACGTTTCATAGCAAAATGTGACATTTTGAAAGTAATATAGTATGTCCTTAAAAGCTGTATTCTTCTTCATTCTAGGTATCTAAGCCAGATATGTCTTAAAACTAGTTTTATTACTAAAATTATTTTACTAGAACTGGATTCTGAAAACTTAACACACTCCTCCATGTACAGAACACTGATTGACACTTTTGCAATGTGCATTTAAAAGTTTGAATTTTTCAAAATGTTTCTTTAACAAGTTTCTGTTTACTTGCTTAGTTATTGATCATTTGTGGTTACTTAAAACAGTTATAAGTAACTGCAGTTATATTACTGAAAGAATATTAGTTGACAAGTTTTTAATGTTGCATAACAATTAGAATTAGATAGAAACAAAAGAACTTTTACAAATTAATAAAATCATCTTTTTATTTTGCCTTTTATATCTACAGATGAAAAAATGGTTTGTGCATATCATCAAGAGTAATTGGAAGCATGACACAAAGTGAAACAGAGAAGATCTACAGCTCTAATAAGGAGGGAGATTTCTCTGTGACCTGTGCAAAATCCTGACATTCTCAGTGAGACTACTGTCAGACTATAAAGTGGAAAATCTTTTTGTGAGAAGAAGGAAAATAAAATCTTATCTGGAATATTATCTATAATGCTGATGGTGACCTTTGTTTAAGGAGTTGAACTCCAGCTGGAAAAGCATCAGACTGAGAAGGTGCATGAAGAACTTGAAAGAGGATAATAAAAGAACTTGGCTCACTCAGTCTAGCAAAATGAAGGCTGAGGGGAATTTGATGGTGCTTTCAAATGGGAGATAAGTATCACTGAGAAGAGCATTCTTTAAGTTAATGAGCAATGGTATCATAAGAACAAATGCAAGCAAACATATTAATAAATTCAAGTCAAAAATTAGAAAAGGTCTTTTCAATGGAAGCAATGAGAAAGCCTCTTCCAGTGATGCCTTATTCATACTGTTTAGTCTACTCATCACATGTAATCAGAAATCAGTCTGCAAGGTACAGATACAAACGTACCTGTATAAATATGTACAGGTACAACTGGTCCTGTACAAATGGTATACACTAACTCAAAGGGGTCACCTTCAAGACAACCCTATATAGACCAACTCCTAAATTTTCAGACAATTTTCAGCTAGTGTTTCACTAGATGCAACTTTTCATTCTTACCCCATAACTACAGCTCCTATTCCTTCTTGTCTTCTTTACTGGGTAGCAGATACTTCTACTACACTAACAGCAGCTCTACTGCCAGCTGTCATGTGCAAGAGGTATAATAATCTCATCTGGCTCCATCTAGCAGCATTCAAATGCCTTTTCACCACACATCCTAGCATCCTCAATTCAGCAATGCTACAGCAAACCCGTCTCTTTATAAAGTCAGGTAAGAGGCAGCAGAGTTTATTTGCACAAGCTCCACGTTGTATCACAGCACCCTGCCAGCTAAGAAACATGGTTTGACTCTTTGTTGCCACTCAAAAACGTTCATCATCATAGCTCTGCTGGAGGAACATTCTAGTTTAATTACAAGTTTGATATGAAAAATTCTGTCTGAAAGAAGTTAGAAAAGAAAGGAATTAGTTTGAATTTTAAGGGTTTTGGACAATAAATCTTTCACAAATAAAAATTACCAAGAAAATCTACTCTCATTTATCCTAATATCTTTCTATATATCTATTTCTGTGTAAAACTGGATTATAACTATCCTCCTCCCTTCTGTCTCTGTTGACGGTCATAACTGTTGCTGGCCTGTAATGAAAATCTGCAGAAGAAAGATGCAAACATATCAAATGAAAACAGGGCAAAAAGTTAAGTGTATATAATTAGAAGGCTTTTAATAGTATTAAAAGATATATCTTAGTGTGTTTCCCACTAGAAATCCAATACTACTGAAACCTGTTAGTCCATCAGAAAGTCTCCCAAGAGATGCAATGGAAATCCCAAAATCACAAATTGGAAACTAGGCTTTGCTTACTTTAGAGAATATCACTGTTTGAGGGAAGCTGGCAAATTTGCTACAGTACATCTTTCCCCCTAAACAGTTTTTCTCTTGCAAAAAACACAGAATTATAATGAAAGGCACCATTCTGCACTAGCATGAACCCAGTACCTTTTGAAAAGACACACCTATGATATCTATTACTCTGTTTTTCTACATTTTTCCTACACAGAATGTATCAATGTTTACACAGACTTTCCTAAGAGCTACAGGACCTTATTTAGGTAAATTAATTGAACATATTCCCAATACTTCAGATAAATATCCTAACTACTCATCTGCTCTTTCCTTCACAATCTTTGAATTAATTCTTTTTAACATCAAGTTTTGCACTTCCCAATGGCACAGACATTTTCTTTACAGTGTTGTATTAGGACAGTTTAGATTATTAAACACTGTCTACCTTCTTCTCCATGTTGTGTTACTAAAAAAAGACTTGCATCTTAAATGTTAATTATGCATTTGCAGGCAGACTAAATGACTCAGGGGACTGAAATCTGACTCAAGCTTTTCATCAGCAGGTCAACAGTTCAAACCTGACTCAGATCAGCAGTGGCTGGAAGCTTCTACAATTCAACAGCTGTTTAGATGACCTATGAAGGAATATGATATTACATTATATTATATTCAAGTTTGGGTGGAAAAAACCCACACTTTGAAAGTCATGCTCAGAACTGACATTGGGATCCACTCTACTAGACCCGGAGAGGACAGCAGGTCTGGAATCTGAACTGTCCTGTCTCTGCAATCTTCTCCATACTAGTGGAAAACCTTGAAGATGGAACAGAAGAGGAAAGTTTTTACTTTTGCAACTTCTGCACTTCCTATGTTTCAACAGACCAAAATTTGGACTTATGGAGCCCTCAATTGAGCATGAATATGTTTAAAAATGGAAGGTCAGCACAGTAACAGTCCATGGATAATTATGTTACACTCTATAACTGCCTTTTTGTGTGAAGAATATAGGAAGAGATCATTCTTTCAAGACTTCAGAAAAAAACAGAACAAAAAAACCCCAGAGATTCATAAAACTCACAATGAAATTCTGTATCGAGTGATAACAATACTTCAGTTTCCTCTATTAACAGGCTTTTTAAAAATTAGATTATTTTACGTTCATATTAACTGCCCCAGTATAACTTTGGCATCAGAATGCAAATTTACATTTACCTTTTCTTTGCCTTATATCAAAATTTCAACACTCCTATGGGTAAAAAGAAATGCAGTTGAAATTGTGTCTTTGAGAAGTGTGAAGAGCCAAGATACAAGCCTTAAGGAGTTCCTTCACTCCCTAGGGGTAGGAAAGCTTTCAATTGGCCTACAAATGGGAGAGCTCACACCCCTACTAACTGCAGAGGCAGCAGAGAAGAGGAGGCAGCTGGTAGTTGGTGAAGCAGAAAACTGTTTCACTTTCCTTTAGCAATTCTCAGTTTGACTGGGATTTCTGTAACTTGTGCTGAGAACACAGCAACCAGAGTTTCAGAATAAAGTCAATCGTTTCTTCAAGAAAAGTTCTCACTCTTGGTTTGTGTTGATCTTGTTACAAGATTTTAGCTCTGAAACTCTGGGGATCTGCATTTATGACTCTGACTCTGCAAATTACTGTTAGAAGTATAGCCTAATGCACAACACTTAGTCCTGGTTTTGTTAAGGCAGAAGTCATAAGCCTGTGCACTGTTTCTGGCAAGAAGGAAATGATAGGTCTGATGTGTGTCTGCATTCCTAGGATTAATATAAATACAACAAGATTTCTATGTAGAATTCCATCCTCAGAAGTACAGCCCCAGTGTGCATACAGAATAGGCATTATCTGTAGCCTCTTTCTCTTATTTGGCATATTGGACTGTGAAGTTTTGAGAAATAATTCTTGTAATACTTACAGATACACAGTCCAAGCTAAAATATCTTTGTTGCTTTGAAACTGTTAGGGTTTACGTTTTCAAAACACTAAAAGTGCACAGCCTGCTACAATAATTAATTGTCTACAAAATACTACTTTTAAGTCTGAATTGGTTGAGATGAGTTCTTAATTCTTCTGCTGCAAATGACTAATAATATCGAAACAAAGTCTAATAAAATCAGTTTTGCTGAAGACGTACTGAAGGTAGTATCACGTACACCAGCCCTTAAAAATCTGAAGCACACAAGACATTAAATGACCCACAAAGTTAGTAATTAGTAATTACTAAATAGACTCAACTCACTAAGTTTTCTCACACTGCTACCTTGGGCATGGACAAGCCAGATGCTAGAAGGCATCCCAAATGAGTTCCTGTAGCTGTGATATAAAGCCACTGTACCTTCATGGAAATATTTACACACTGTCACCTAGTCTTTGAGCACAAGAACTATTTTTGTTTCTGTAAATCAATACATAGAGTACTGGAACCTGGTGACTAACCATCATTTTCAAAGATGAGGTTTTTCAGAACCCAGTAGGAAACTAGAGGAAATTTGCTACCTTCTTTGGGGAAGTAATTACCTTGTAGAAAATGAGAGTAGAACACAGTAAACCAAACTGCTCCATCCTTGGCCATCAGATATAAGTGGCTGGAGACATTGCTAGGTAATTCTAAACTTTTTATTCTGTTTAATCTTTTTCCACTCTGAGAGGCTGTCAATATTAGATTACATACATTTAAATACACACAGATCTTGTCCACCTGTGCTTTCAAGCCAGAGAGACAGATGGGGAAAAGTGAATGACAAACAGAACCTACAGAAAATAAGAGAAAGTGTATTCATAATAAATAAAAATTTCCATTCTGTAGTTGTTTGGCCACTTCATTTCTGTGATTTGTCTCTGGTTACAAAACTTCTGAGCAGGGAAAATTAGAAAAAATGTAGCTGTAGTAGACATACAGCCAACCAGAACTGGCAGAATGGGAAGCAAAAGCTAACTCTGGAGAATGCTCTACAGTAGATTAACAAATATTTGAAGGCAGGATGCCAATGCAATACCACCTTCCCCTCAACAATGGGAAATCCTACTCAAGAAGCTATTCAGTGACACTCACACTTTACAGTAACGAATTTTATACCCAGATGCAGCACATCTGTCTTCAGAGCAGGCTGAGACAGTCACAACTCTGCCTGGATAAAATGGTAAGGCCCTGATCCTTTGTCACATTGCAGGTTCAAAAGAAAAAATAAGAAAGGCAGTTTACATTTTCTGGTAAAAGTTTAAAAGATTTTCTTTGTGAAGTTCACGGTTCTAATGTACACATTAAGACATCTTCTGAAATACTATAGTCATACCAGAATTATAAAACTGTTTGCCAAATTTGTAATTAACTTCAGGGTTGAAAGTTTTGTTTTTAAATCTAGCAAACATCAGCTGGCAAAGAAATTGCATGTCTTAGAGCTTCTTCAACACAGCAAAGCTGTTCAAGGTTTGATATTTTTAAATTCTGGAAAGCTCTCACCTGTTAGGAACAAATAACAGGAGCCAAAGAGTATCTATTACTGTCAGGAGTTAAAAATGAAAGCATTTGGGTTGGTTATTCAGAGGATTTACAGCCTCGCAATTAACAGAAGCTTTTGTGTATTATGAGATATGGAACCTAAACAGAGTCTAGTGTCTTCATGAAAACTACATTTAATATAGAAACATTCAATGTGAAAGCCTATTTTAACACTTATTCTTAAGAGTCCCTGTATGAGCTTGGCATAAGACAAAAAGAGAAACAGCACTAAAGAGGAAAATAGACTTTGACATGCTATTTGGAACAGAATAGGGACCATTCCTTAATGTGCTTTTGAAATCACTTCTATCAATGCTATTTGGCACCTGACACAGGATCAGGCTCAGATCCCCTTTCTGAATTTCTATATAATATAGTTTCATAGACTGCTCTTAGTTTTTATTCATTTTTTCACCTACTCTGTAACCCTACATCTCAAATCAACTCAAGCTTCTAACTTAAATCTCTTTTGATATATTCTTCAAAACTGTTTGTTCTTCACAAGTCTGTAATACCTTTATATGAAACAAACACCAGTAATTTTTGACAAATTGTCAGAAATAAAGTATGTACCCAATGTTTGATCCTTTCCAGCTTTGATCTCCCTGGCAGCTGCTTTTCGGCTGACATTGTACCTATGCAAAAGAATTAACAACAAAAATACTTATCTCATTCTTAGTGAAATTTAATGTTGTAAAAATAAACAAATGGTAATAGATATTGAACAACAGAAGCTATAATGGTAATACTGGAGTGAGAGATTTATAATCTCCTTTTCCCAATAAAGTTTGACTAGATAGGAAAGAAAGAATCTTGCCCAGTTGCACCTGAATGAAGAGCAGAATCAAGATCCAGCGAGGATCTGGAGTTGCAACACTCTTTTAATAGGTATCATCTTGGATTTGTATCAGTGACAAGAATAGACTTTGAGCCTGGCTCAGTCTTCCATCCTGTGTACTCAAGGGCAATGAGTACTTTAGTTATAGCTAATCTCAGCACCTTCTGACTCAGGTGGATCTGGATGTAATAAATCAAATCAGGGCAAGAGCAGTTATTAATACTACAGACTTGTCAGTATAATCAACTTATTAATGGTATCACACACAAAAAAATCATTAGGAGTAGAATTCTATATGCACATAAAGGATTTCAATAAATTCCATACTGAGAGCACTGAAAACACCTGTTATGGACTTCACTCAGATCTTCAGTATTTTAAAAATTTTAGTCAAATATCTTACATTCTGCCTTTTAAAAGATCTGAGAACCTAGTCTGTCCCTTTAGTACACCTATTTTTCATCCAACCAATCCAAATGTGCCAAGTACATGGATAGGATGAGTGAATTCAAATAATCCTCAAATGTAGTAGATGTTGAAGAATGTGTTGAAGAGGTAACTAACCCATCTATTTTTTTTTTTCTAGTACAGATGTTTATTCATGAAGGATAGGGAAGGAGGGTTCTTACATAAGAAGGCTGCAGTTTTGCAGCCTCACTAAAGAAAATCTAAGGGATTTAGAAATCCAAATCTAGTTTGAAATATTCCTGAAGCTGAAAGAAATTTCTAGATGCTTAGATAATCCAAGTGCCACCACCCAATGAATTATTAAGATTTTATTATTATCATTCGATAGAAAATTTTCACCAACAGTAAACCTAAATTTCCTTTCCATTCAAGTCTACTGAAAAATCAGAGAAATTTCAGCTATACATTAGTCATTCAGTAGAATGAGTTCCTGACTGGGAACAAACCTATCAGATGTTTCTGTTTCTGCCAACTTTGACAGAATCTCTTAGGTTACAATTAATAGATCACAATTTTTTACCTGCATGTATAGCATAGAGAAGACACACAACAATAATGCTCTGGGTACAACATGGGATCCTGGTGACAATCAGTCCTGTGTGTTTGCTGATGTAGTTAAGTGCTCTTTTCTGTACAATTTTATGGTGGTATTTCTCATCTAAAGTTTGTCTTTGCTTGTAATCCTGCTGCTGCAGGTGTTTGCTGCTGAGAGCTGTTGGTCTGTCTGGTCTAAACACTGCTCTACACATTTAGGGACCTCTTGCTTAATGTATGGCTGGTAAAAAACAATAATAGTCAATTTGCCTGGTTCCAATTTGTACACTTGAAAACATGAAGTTAAAGTAGCACACTGTCATGCACAGGCAAGTTCAAATGCAACTTTTGTTCTGACTCTAGGAGGTGACTTGGAAAAGAATAAGAACAGCAGCAACCAGTAGTACAGGTATTTGTCAATTAGGCAAGCCTGCTTAATTGGGGCAAAAATTCCATTCCAGATTATTGCACAGTTGCTTTTATATATGTGATCATTGGGAGGTATTTTTTGCATACCTAAATGGAATTAACCAACCTTCTCTTCAAAGTTTACAGAAAGCCAAAATCCTAATGGCAATCATCCAAAAAAAAATTACCAACACTAAGATACCTCAATAGCTCTGGTAGCTATTTGGGATATCTGGCTATATGTGCTGGAGACTGCTGGTGCTGGAGACTACACATTTTGTTTCCTTGTCAGACTTCTTTCTGATAAACATTCTCTAAACTGGAGAGCATTCTTGCCTTCTCTCTCATCTCTTTTCTCCAGATTGACCTAAAATCCATAGCAGGTGACAAGAAAAAGTTTTGCACTGAACACAGCATTAATAGAGCAGGCTGATAAACTTTGATCATCCATTTAAATGGAGCACCAAGGAACAAAGATATGGCTACTTCTCAAGACAAAGCAATTTTTCAAGAGTGAATTCCAAGCAGGTGGTAACTAAGCAACAGCTCACCTGTACAGGGACTTTGATCACTTGACAAAGCAGATCAGAGCAACACAAGGGAAAGAGGACTAGAGATTACAAGGAAAAAAAAAAAAAAGGATCTTTTCTTGGCCTATTGGAGAGAAAGATGGAAAATACACCAACCTGCAAAAAGTAGCCTGATGATTTGGAGAAGGGAGCAGCTGAAGAAAGGAGCTTATGAACATTTCTGTAATAATGCTTTAGACTTTGAACAGATTCTTTTACTTAAATACCTCTGTTGCTTCAGCCAGTGTTGGCAGAAATATTTGGAGGAGTGGAAAAGAACAGTGCCTCTTCCTAATTCCAGGCTTGAAAGACATCAATTTTCTCCCCTTGGCCCATGCAGTACCCATGTGGAAAAAGGCTTTGGGCAGTGATGAAGGAAAACATGGATGTACAGAACTTCAGAGGAATTGCAGGGACAAGTGCTAACAAAGCTGGGAGACAGTTGCTGGAGCCTACAGTGGAGTCTATTTCAGGATGTAGTGACTAGGGCATATACAAAGTTTACAGGTGTGGAACTGACTCAGGGATGAAGAAAAGAATTCATTAGGAGATTAAATGTAGAAATTAATTAATAGATAGGAGATAATAGGAGTATGGCAAGAATAATGTTGAGTAGTCACTGTCACAAACACTGTATACAGGCAAAAAAGGAACAACAGATAGCAGGTAAAATTGAACTTTAAAATCAATGGAATCATAACATACTTGAAAGGGCTTATGCTGTTCTTTTGGCCTCCTAGGACAGGAGATTATTACTTCTCCATTTGCATATTGCAAAACTGTTCTGATGCTGCCTCCCATATGAATTAAAGCTGCATTTGCAGGGAGAGAAAAATCAAAGGGAGTTGAAAATTGGGCAGGACAAGATTAGGGCTTGGATTTGTAAGTATTTATTTTTTTGTGGGGAGAACCTGTACTGGTCTCTCAGACAGGAAATGAAAAAGTTAGAATCTTAAGGTCAGCAGTCAGACTGGTACTTCTTTTTGTGAGGAATCTTGCTATCTTTTCTAGTGCTTAAAGTCACTACACTCCTGAGGGAAAACACAGGAGAACATTTTAATTAAAAATGAACATCCCCAAAACTTTATAAGCCATTTTTGCAATTTCATTATTCCAGCTAAAGAAGAAAGACACTAAATTATTATTAACATCCCTTAAAATATTTATTAAGGGAGATTTAAATTAGCTGTCTCAGTCCAGCACTATTGGAGTGATTCCATTTCTGTGTTATATCAAAGTAACAACTGAAATAATATTAGAATAACAGTAAGAGCATTGATGATGCAACTGAGTTTCAGAGGTTCTGATGAAGAGTCTATTTTCCTCAATAATTGGTAATTATTAAACTACAGAGATTCTCCTTATTAAGTGCAGAGGCCACTCAAGATCCTGAGGATCCTGAACTGCTGCTTTTTCTGTGTGAGTTAAGAACTGCTGCAAATGACAATGATACAGCATAAAATGTCATATGTGTGGTGAGTACAATTAAAGATTTTCTCTCTGTATTTGTTTGAAGACTGACAGCTCAGCCAACAGGGCAGCTAGGTTTATGCAGCTTTCTGTAAGCTCATTGACAGTTTTCCCTGTGAAACTCTCTTCATCAGGTAAAATCTTCCTGAACCTTTGTCAGACAGCTCTTTCAAGAGCAAACAGGAAGGGAGTCCCACCATGAGCAGCTATGAAGTCTCATTAAAAAAAAAAAAGTCTTTCACACTCTGTTGTCCTTGTTCTATATTATAATGATGGTTTGCCATAAAGTGCAAAGAAATGTTATTCTAATGAAGAGAGGACAGCTACCTCTACACTAAGGCATGATTAATGAGCTGAAGTCGTTCATGAAGTCATTTTACATTTCTGGCTAGTGACCTTTGAATTTGAAGAATTTTATTGCATGTAAAGTATAATAGGAGAAATTATTCGGTTAGCATACAACCTACTCATGGTTTAACAAAGGAATTTGGAATGGGTTATGGTCTAGGAGAAGAGGCAACCCTGACATTAAAAAATGAGATTACTGCTTCTCCTTCTCTCCCTTTTCATCCTCCTTTGATTCAAATGCAATTGAGGGCCCATTACTGTGCCATGAGCTCACACATAGCTATAAGCACTTGCATATAAGCCAACATCTGACAGAATTCCCTTCCCTTGGCAAGGCTAGGAGAACTAGAGACCATACAACAGCTGAGAGAGGATCTGGATTTCCAAGTGACACAGAAAAAGGTAAGAAAATTAAGATTCTCTCTGTAGATGTCTAAATTCAGATCATTAGATAATTTCAGAGGGCCCATGACTTTGAGCTCCAGTGACCCACACTGTCAGAAGCAGCCAGCAACCCCTTTCCCTCATGCAGGGCAGGGTCAGTAGAAGCTCAGGCTCTGATTGACATGACCCTTACAGAAAGAAAGAAATGGAATTTCTTACACTTTGTCCAGACACAGTCAGAACTGTCCCAGTTTCACTATGATATCTTGGAACCATAACCCTCATAAGTCTACACAAAGCCAATAAAAGCACAAACCACTAAGCTTCTACTTGTCCACTTTCACATGTCACATTTGGTCTGCTTTTGTATGACTTAACAGAGAAGGAAATAGGGTTCAGGAGTCTTTGTTAATGCTCCAGAAATCTTTTTGCCTGACGATTCCTTCTTCTGGCTCTGCTTCCCAGCATGTGGGGTGCACCTACTGGCTGGAGGAAGCATAATGAGGTACAAAATACACCCTGGCGAGGCTCAAAAGTGTTCCTGATTGACTGAGTGAGGTTCCAGCTGGTGGTAGCAACACCTCTTCTCTCATGGCAGAATGACAGGCCCACCTACTAGTGCTGAGAAGACCTACAGTACTATTTACTGTGCAGTTTTTAATTTAAAGGAAATGAACAAAGCTAGTAGCAGGCAGTATGTGAAGGACACAATGAGAAGGGATTGATTAGCTACTTTGTTCAAAGGGTAATGATCGAAATGACAAATGATCAAAGGCACCAAAGGACACTACCTGTGGCACTGCAAGAATTCAACTGTTCTCTTATATGCTGCTGCTTCCAACGTGAGGTAAAACCAGAAATTCTACTTGCTCTGGCATCCACAAGAAGGAAGGAGAGGATAACTGCCATATATATGGTGATCTACCTTAGACGTGAAATACTGCCCTAATACTGTACATGGAGAGAAACTAAGTGCTTTTGATAGTGTTTACTGACTCTGTTTTCGCTCATAAATAAGAAAGTTAACTGGACCTCAACCCTGTGTACTCAATGGAGAATCATTCCTGTCCCCCTGCCATTCCTTGGTTAAGAGATCAGTTTGCTTCTAGACTGTGAGCTTGCATTGGACACAATGGTTTGAGCATGGCAAAGAAAGTTATTTGGCAATTTTTAGTCTCAAAAAACAGGAAGAGGAGTCAATAGGAAGATAAAATAATAAAATTAGAATATTTTTTTAATTTTCACTCAGTATAGACTGTTATAATCTATTAGCTTGTACTTTCACATCTTTTCTTGATTTGTTGTAAGTTGACAGACAAGGGAAAATCCCATCTTTTCTCCTTTTCCTGCAAAAATAATGACAAATTCTTGCAATCAAATTCCCTTTAAAGTTTTCCAACTACTTTTGTTCAACTTTAGCTTAAATAGCTTTTTTTTGGACCTACCAATCACATTATGACAAAAGCTTTAAACTGCCCTAAGACAATATCAACACTAAAAGCAGCAATTTCCATCCTCCCTCTCTCTAGACTGAGCCTGTACTTTCATCCCTTTTTCTATGTGTGACAGAGTATTTGCAAGGCTAAGGAGTGAACCAGATCAGCAAACCTAACTATATAAAAACTAATTGTCTTATTTTGCCTGGTTTTCCCTTTTTTGTCCATTCTTGTGCCAGCTTAAGCATATGAGGGGGGACAGGATTGAGCTGTTGGGGTCACAGCAGGTCAGTAACATTTACTTAAGCAATGGAGTTGGCTTGAATTACCTTGAAGTCATGGCTAAACCATGACCCACAACACAGTTTTAGCCACATTAGATATTCCATCATCAATGCAGGAAATTATTCCATTATAAATTGTAGCAAGGGTGATATCCTCACACAAAACTTGATATATTTGATAAATTTTATATTTTTTTAATAAATTAGCATTTTCTGATAAAAAAGAATAACCTGGCAACTTTTTCAACAATCACCAGTGGGATGTGTTTTCACCACCTGACACACAGATGCACACATGCTTTAGGCCACTTACAGTGCCAGAGAGCCTGGACTGCTCTGTGAAAAGAGGTAACAAACATATTTATTTTCCAGAGAGCCTCTCTGAAGTTGTCAGGCTGCCTGTCTCTTGGCAGACTGAACAATGATACAGTACCGTGAGGCAACATGATTGGTCCAAGGCATTAGTATGACAGCTGTAGATTTTGAGAATTCACTTGTGGGACACTACATCAGGGATTTTTTTATTTCCATGGTATGGAATAGTATAGTTTAAGTTTTCTAATGAGAGCAGCAGACGAGATAAGTGGGATTTGATATTTTGCTTAATGAGCTGTGCAGAAAATTGCTAATGGATTTAATCTGCATAAATTTCTTCTAGCATACTTATTCCTGTGCACCCACACACGTTCACTCTAAAACTCAATTGCTAAGGATGAATTTCATTTGTTCCCACATCAGAATTAAGAATATTTAATGAATTGTAACATATAGTTAATTATCACTTTTATAACTTAGACCTTGTCTATACTGAGGCCAGGTGGGGGAAAAAAGGTGGCTTTTTGTTACAGCTATACCAAAACAGTTACTGTGGCAAACAGTGTAAATGCAAGCACTTGAAGACAAGGCTTGCAACAATGACATAAACCCTGGTATGTATTTCCATGGGATGATGAATTTTGTACAGCTATAAAGCACCTTTAAAAGATAATACCTTTTCCTCCAGGACTGCACACAAATGTAATCTGAGCAGAGCACTGGCAAACCCTTAACAAACCTGGAAAAGGACACGTAAGTGATTCATTAGTTACCAAGAAGGGTTCATTCTCTTGTCAATTCACTGAATTTTCTACAGAATGGAGGGAAAGCTGAAAGCAAGAAATACATTTCCTAGCAAAGAAAATACATGCAATGCATAGGGTAGCATCACATGAATTTTCCTTCTGAGGAGAAAAAAGGAGAGGGAGCATTCCAGGAGGGCAGTTCAGCTGTATAAGTACAAGCCTCTGCTTGGAATGGTGTGAAACTACACATTTTTCTCTCAAGTCTCAGGAGGCTTTTGCTAGTGGCAATTAATAATGAATTTATTTCTGAACCATAGTGAAGACTCCTGCATTGTGCTATTTCCTCACCACCCCAATCAATGAGTATCTCCCTTGTATAATGCCTCCTTTCACAGACTACTTCCAAACCACAATTTACCTCTTAAATATTGCATTATTAAATGTATAAAAATAAATAATTTAATGTAGTATTACTTCACCTTAATTGTGTTGCTGAGAGCTTTGCCATTAATTAAAATAGTACTGGGTTTTGAAACTGTTTCTGTGGGTAAAGAAGGAGCTGTAAACTAAACAGTTCAGATGTGGGCAAGTTTAGAGAAGTTGCTTCAGAGATAAACCTAGCCCAGTGATGATTGGTTAAATCCTAATCTGTCTCTGCAACGCCTTCATGCTTATTTTTACTGACTCCCATCAAAGTCATCTAGTACTCAATCAGGATGACATCTGTGGATTATTGAGCCCTATAACCTTTGAAAGGTGGGCAAGGGTGTGGAGGGTAAGAAGAAAGAGAATAAATTAAAATAAGTGTGCATCAGTGAGCTGGCAGAGGCTTCAAGGAAGCCCGCCATGCTACTTGCTTTGCTACTACCTCTGGATATCCTTGTGAGGCTAAGACATAATACACAAGTACAAGAGAGAGGCGATAGGTAGAGAATGGACAAAGACACAGCTAGAGACTCTTGAAACATATGAATACAGTTAGAGATTTCAGAAGAAAACATTTTTGGACTTGCTGAATGCAACCATTCAATATAACTTACAAAGATTTGTATTCATTAGCAACATGTTATCCCCAAATCTCTTTTGAAGCCTTGTCTAACCTGAATTCTATCTTTTACCTCTTCTTCCCTAGGAATTTATGTCAAATTTACTGAAATTTATTGTATAGGTTGCTCTTCAAGGAAAATGCCCCAGAATGGCATTATGATGACAAGTAACTGTATTAAATATAATACCAAATAAGACAATTTTTACCTGAGATATATTTCCTAAAAACCTAGACAGACTATTAGTATTTCCATGATTCGATACCAATCCATATTTTTCTTCATATTTAGCTTGTATAATTCAGCATACCTAAGAAAATTATTTCACAGTGACTAAGATAATAAAAACAGTTGTAAATGGTAGCAGTCTGTGTCCAGAAACAAATACATCTCAGCTGACTATAAGCACTTCTTTCCTGAGCTATCTATTATCTATTCAAGTGCCTGAAATAACAAGACCATCTGGCTATCTGCAAAAAGGGTTACAGTCATCACCTCTGTTGCCCCTAGCCTTTGCAGGAAAGAGCACGGAGGCTTGATATTCCAGATATGTCAGGCTTGCAGGGCTGAACAGTTGCAGTCTTCCTACTATACAGAGGCTGGGCACAGTTTATTCCTGTCTTTAACCAGTACATTTCAGCACTCGAGTTACCTGAATGACCTTCATCAATGAAGTTGTTCCATAATAAAGGAGGGCATGAATTTCAACTGAAATATGTATTCAGAGTGACTCTGCAGACACTGTTATTTTGAAGGCATAAGGCACCTTCAAAGTTGGCATCATGCAGAGATAAGAGTTTCTCATTTTTACAGAGCAACTGGATATAATTTTTGCTGTGCTTTGAATCTAGACTGGCACCAAAATTCCAGCCAAAATTCACCTCTGCATCATGGCAAGCTTCAGAGGACTCTAGGGAGATAAGGTTAGAGTATACACCCTTACTATAGACTCAACCATACCATAGTTTGCAGTGCAGACACATGAGTATACTGTGTCTCATACTGTCACCATCACAAACTGTATTTCATATTCTTTCTGCAACATCATATGTTTGAAACTGGAGAGGCAACCCTGGAAAATTCCTGCAGCAGCTTTAATGTTGCCCATCAAGACAGATAGATATGATTCATGTCAACCTACAGACACCCCACAGGTTCTACATATACAGGGGAGTGGATCGGGGAGTAGAGAGAGCTTTAATCCGTTCCCATCTTGGCCACAAAGTGAACATTTATTGAGTCAAAGTAATGCTTGTATGCAGGATTAGCTAGACACTTGCCTGTTTGCTGCTAGAATTAGCATACACATTTAGAAAATGGTAAGGAAAACTGGATAAGCTTCTAAGCCACCTTGAGAAGGTGATCTTCTTGAGTTTATAGCTCTAACAGTAAAACCTGTTTGTTGAAAGAACTGTAAGTTACCATCTGCCAGTGCTGAGCCCAGTCATACAGTGCTTCACACATAGGGTTTTTTTTAAAAAGGTGATATATCAAATTAGTTTACACTGATTCCTTAGTCCATATTTCAAATGTAAAATCAAAGTTGCTCTCTGACAATTACTCTCTGGTTTCCACAACCCAATCCATTTTTAGCAAACTTTTACACAGGCTAATTTGGAATAAACCATACAGAAATTTTGACACAGGTAGCAAAAGCAATTCTTTTGCTAGTACTGTTAATGACACTGATTGTTGTTTAAAAGAGTATAAGCTGTTTACAAGGCTTTTAGATAAAGTTTCTAGAAACATCACTTGCAGATACAATTGTGGTGTGCAATTTCCTCCATATAACAAGCAGGCAATACAGATATGATAATATATACATTGCAATTCATAAGACTTACAGTTCCCAATGAAAATACAAGAACTGGAGGACTACAAGATCTTAAAAACTCTTAATTCCAGACGATTAACTTAAACTCGTTAGAAAGTGGCTGAGGCATAACTGATATGTGGCTGAAGGGATGGCGTGAAGAGTTTTTAAAAATACTACTTTGTGTTGTGTTAATTTTAGGTATTAAATGTCATTTTAGGAAATCTGGGGTTTAGGTGTACCAGTTGGTTTTAATTGTATTAGAAAAAAACCCTCTTATGGTAGCAAGGATGTGTATCAAAAGGAGTAGCTGAGAAGATCCTTTGCTTATAATTCTTTGAGTAAGCCACTGTTGTGATTAGTTAGAGGAAAAATACTCCTACCTTTAGGCTGTGTTCTTTTCATTTTTTAACCTGGGAACTTCAGAAAGGAGTCAATTAGGTCATAGCTAGCCACTACACAGTATATCAGTGTTAAGTAATTTATATGCAAGTAGGTTAAGCGATCCCGTATATTCAATACCTTCTTCACTGAACATTTACAAATGAAATGATTTCCAGGTGCCTAGACTGCATATGCTGAAAAAAGTATAGATTTGCAACATTATTAACATCAAAAGTATCCAGAAAGGGTACATGGAAACACCTACTGCACTTCTGATGAATAAGCAAACTGTTACATTTTGTAATAAGACCAAACATCTGAGCCAGATATTGACATAACACCAGGGCATGGTTGGGGAAATGACAGGCCAAGTACAGCAAACTTATTGGAAATGTTTATTAAATTTCTACATTGTCCCATCAGTTATGTCACAGGGGGTTATGTCATTCAGGTTTCATTGTATCACATCATGTCTGTCAAATTATAATGGTACCTGACTGGCAAAACACAATCTAGTATAAAATTTGATTGTATCTTATCTATTTGAGGGTTTTGAAAAGCACAGCAGATCATGTGTCCTTTAAAGTATCATAACTTTCACCGCAGACTTGGTGTCAGTTTGCTGTTTGACTGAGAAAGAATATTCACAAAAGAATACCACAGCATGTAAATGTGCAATAAATCAAGAAAAGTCAACATTAAAAAGTCCAGGTAACATATGAGCTGCCTAACTATGTTTGAGTGCTCAAGTATCAAATGGTGATTGAAATAAGATACCGAATGTTGCCAGCTTTACTACTGTATTACAAGTGTTAAAGCATACTGGGCAGGCATATGTGCTGCACAGCCACAGAAGCCATAGTCACACAACTGTAAATTGTAACAGTAATGTTTCATATTGAACACAAATAAAAAAATTGTCCCCACTTAATCAGTTCATATTTGTATTATCAGACATTAAACAGTGACATTAAAGTCTGCAGGATAACTGCCACATTGGCTGAAATAGGACTTGACCTTGCCTTACTTCAGTTTTACTTTCAAAGCAGTTAAACTGTGAGACCTTTTATACAGATAAAAATTTCAGACTAGTTCCTATTAAACATAGACAGGATTATATATATATATACAAAGTATGTGATGCACAGGCTGTCATTAAAATTTATTAAAATTCACTTCTGTTCTGCTCTAGCGCTGGCATGTTTCATATTGTGTTGCCTGGCTCTAAAAGCTCGGGAAACATCAAAACCACAAGATTTTCTGCTTGAAGATTTTTGCCGTGTGAAATACAAGAAATTTTGAAATTAAAAAGAAAAAATAAAATCAGTGATAGTTGAAAGATTCTTGTCAGCCTGAACTATTTCTCAGTTCAGCAAAAGTATAACTCCTGAGAAATTACTTTCTGTTTCTTTAAAGAAAAAAGAGCTGCCTCTGCCTCAATGTCTTCCAAACAGAGCAAGTGCAGATTCAATTGAGAGTCATAAACCATATTCCTTCCAGTATAGAATAGGACCCCCATGTCAAATCATTCAGGAAACTTTCACTTCTTGTATTAGTAGTAATTGCTTGGAAATCATAAAACTCTCGGTACCTGGCACTGAGTAAGACTCAGAGCTCTGACAGCTACATCAGGAGTTACAAGAAGGTGACGAGAAAGGGGAAAAACAGGTTAGATACAAGTGACACAAAATTACAAGAGAGTTTAATCATATAAAAATGGGAAAAGCTGATTAACCAGTGTTGAGGTAGTGTAATCATAGAAACATTTTGTTTAAAAAACAAATGTGACAATTAGATAGCAGAACAGAGTCATCACAGAAGACAGAAGCATGTCTAGATTTGCCAGGTATGCTTTTTGAGCAACTTACGAGAGTTTACAAAAATATGAAAATGGAAATTTCAGTATTGGTCTCTCATTGTCATTATCCTCAGGACTGGGCTGATCACATACCGTGGTTTGAACCCTGGAAACAAGGACCGAATGCAGCACTTCACATTTCTGTTATGTATGTTCTTTGTTTGGAAAGAGAAAGAGGCTGCCTGTTCAAGTCTCTCACAAAGACATGTACATCCATTAAGTAAACCTCAGGGTTCTCAGTTAAATAAAGTTCATCACTGGAATCTAATAAAAATGGTGAACATATTCCAAATAGCATCCACATCGTGGTGAAGAGTGGTGCTGTCACTTCAGATCAGCAAATAATTAATGTATTCAAAATGAAAAATACTGCAAAAACACTAGAAAAGAAAGCATTTTCCTTTTAAGTGAACACCTTTAATAGAAATGTTGTTAAAACAATCATATTAGCTCTTATCCTTCTATAGGCCCAAAATATTGAAAACCAATTAGATATATAATCTAGTCACATCCTAAATTTCTTAAAGCAATGCAGTCATTTATTTTTATAAAAGATGAGTTTTCCATATTGTTTCATTTGTAGCTGTATTATCATTATAGAAGACAAATCACATGGTTTCAAAATTATTTAATTGTCACCAAGAAATAAGGCTCCTTTGCTCAGAAATGGCTTTGCCATGACATTGCTACTTCTCTATTGGAAAACAGGAAAATGTACAATAGATTTACTCATGAGCTGAAAAAAAAATGCTTGACAAAAAGATTAAATGGTGAGTGTCATTCAATTTGGCACCCAAAATATTTTTCACCTTTTCTAGTAGACTGACCTTGTCACACCATCGTGAAGAATGTGAAAAATATCCCTTTTTCTGACTTTAAATATCTTGCTGTTAGGAATATTTCCCACTGTTTCTATCACTGAGTAGTATTTTATGTTATAGGTAGAGCAAATGAAGAAACCAGCTCTAAGAATAAGATATTACCCAATAGAAGTAAGTGTGACTGATTCTGATAAAGAAACAAATTTTTTAAGTATCCATACTAGATGACAGATAATCTTATTTTCAAATTAAGCCTCTTACTATTTACAAATACCTTATTAAACACTGACGCATAGCACTTGTTCTTCCTTCTTAAACTCAGATACCTATTTCATTTACATGCAATTTTTTAAATGCATTTATTTACTACAACGCCTACCTCTGTACTACAAATTGCTTTTATTTGTCATGAATTCTAATGCTCATTTTTTATTCTGCTTTGAAATATTCAGCCAATCTTGGCTTTCTTTTCTCTCAGGCTTTGATATATTGGAATCATTTCCCCAGGCAGCAATCAGTGTTGATAAAAGAGTTTGAAACTCAATTCACAAATAGATAGCATATTTATGTGTAAGAGAACTAGTACTTATTTTCACTGTGTATCAAAACAAACACAGAAATACTACTTCTGAAAGAACTCAATTCATACAGCAAGAAAGACATAAGCTGGATTTTTAAAAACAGTACTGATTTACAGCTTTTAGGGGTTTATTTTACTTATAGAGATAAAGTTCTATATGTGCAATTAAGGGGGAAACATCATCATCTTCAATCACAGAAGTACTCTGAGCAATCTCAGCTCTGTGGTGGGCTTATCCCAGCTAAGGGCCAGACTTCACTCAGCTCTCACTCATTCCATCAGCAGGACAAGGGAGAGAAAAATAAATAACTAAAATTACTTGAATAAATTTAAATTATTACTTAAATTAAATAACCTATTAAAAAAGATTCAAGTGGCAAGAGGCAAAGACATACATTCAAACACTACCTTTCCTCCTGGGAACTTCACTTCTTGACCCTGACTCTGCCTCCAGTTCCAAGCAGCTCAGGGCAGGACGGGGACAGTGGACAGCACATATTCAGCACATACTCCTATGATATTGGTTACTCCCTTCTGAGCCTTCCCCTCGGGCTCTTCCTCTGCTCCAGTGTGGGCCCTCCTCATGAGCTGGGGTTCCCACCACGAAAACACTGCTCTGCAGGGGTGCCCTTCATGGCCTTCATAGCTATCTGCCCTACCATGGAGCACCTCTGTCTTCATTGTGTTCCCTCTGCTTTTCCCATCACTCTTTTTTCCCTTCTCCTCTGTTTGGCTATTGTTTTCTGCTCTCTTTTAAATATGTTTCCAACAGAGGCACCACCAGCTTCACTGAGAGGCTCAGCTGTGTTCTGTGGTGGGTCCCTTGCAGGGCTGGATGGAACAGGCAGTGGTTGGCACGGAACAGCTCTATCTCTCCTCATGGTGTCTCTGCAACCCACACCTGGGCACTGACAGCCAGGACCTATTCCTGAGGGGCAGGTCTGGCATTCAACTCGGGTTTATATTGGACAGTCACCTCTCAGTTACATGATGGCACCAAGATTCCCAAGACACCTCACAGAATCATCACTTCCCTTCAAAAACACCAAAAATGCAAATCAAAGTGCATTTATCTTTTTCTCAGTGCCAACTGTGGAAAGAACTACCATACCCTGGTGCCTCTGTATTCCAGCACCATTTCACATGTGCTGTAAACCAATTTGTCTTATCTACTTCCTTCCAAATTAACAGATGAAAATAGCAATACTTTAAAATACAGAATTTTACAATTTTTTTCCAAGAAGCTTCAGTGATGTGCATGCTGGAAAGCAGGCTGCTAGTTAGATTAAAAAGATGCATAAAAAAAGCAGATAGGATGAAATCTTCAACAGTGATAAAGTCCACCTGGCCCACATTGTGACATACCCTGTACACCTGAACCATTCTGGAGAACAGGTTGTAGATATATTACAGAAAGACTTCCAAAGATAAAATAAAATCACCTCAGGCAAGGGCAGCAGAGCAGACAAGCTGCCTGGCCCTGGAACACGTTCTTGCCGTTTTCAGTGCCTGTTTGGTAGGTAATGCAGTCAGTCTCCTGGCAGGATCATAGGGCTGCTGTGCCACAGGTGGCTTCCTGGGGTACACGAAGGCATTTAGAGTAGCAAAAAGGCAGCTTACAGGAGGGAGATCTGAGCTGCAGTGGTGACTTTGGATTCACACTGAACCTGTCATTCTTTAGCTCTATTACTTTGTCCCTGCCACTTTCATTTCGGTACATTTCCATTTGTGTTAATGATTGCAGACCTAAATGCTACTGATATTGACAAGTAATAGTAACTGTTATTTAATTAGAGTCTTATGCTATAAACATGTCTATACTGACACTTCAGTTCAGAGATACACATTTCTGCTGACCTTTCAGGCCTATGAATAGCAACAAAACAGTCCTGTCAAAATAAGCTATCCAATCTTCTCATGTTCTTACCAACAGCAAAAGTTTCTCCAGCCACTGAGACAGTAAGACACAAGTCAACATTGCAAGGGGATGGGAACCTCTTCTGTGTTCTGCTTTTTTAAAATTTCTTTTAAAATTAAAAACGAAGTTAAAGTATGTGGAACCAGCACATTTTTAGTTACCAGTGTGATGAGAAGCTGAGACTTGATGCTTCCGAATATTAGGTTAATTGTGTATATTTGCGTCTCAGCAGAGACATTTCACATGCTGGACAGTTTGGGAGATGAGGTCAACATTCCTAAGAGTCAGGTAAATGCCAGTGGAACCTTTCACAGGCTCATCAGATGGGAACGCACACCAATAGCAATCACACTTATAAACCTCACTCAATTACAGGCTTTTCAGCTCAGGATGAAAAACATGCCTGCCCTAAAGAAACGCATTTAGGCTTTCTCATTTCTGAGTGGTGAAAGAATGATGTCAGCCATCCATTATTGATCTCCTCAGGAAAGAAAGCATAAAACAAAGCAGCTCTGAAGAAACTAATACAAAGGAGTTGTGCTGACTTGCCACCTTCATTTAATAATATCTTTACTTCATCTTAGAAAAAGTTCATCTTTAGGAGTACAGAAACATGCATCCAAAAGGTGACTTTAAATGAATACCTATTCCTTTTAAATTTAAGTAGTATCTTCAGACTGCCAATCATTAAAAGATAAATGCCTTGCATGAAATACCATACAGTTGAAATGAAATCTATTTTTCTCCCCAAAATGTATAGCATATCTAATTGCATATAGGAACCTAGCACATTCAATACCAATAAGCTATTTTCAGATTTTCATTACCCTTAAAAGATTGCCTAAATCAGATTTGGGAAGTCTTAAGTATTAAAAGAAAACTAAAATAGTTTCTGAACCTTTTGTACTTGCATAGCATTCCCGTTCTTCACATTATAGATCTTTTCCATGAATTGCAGTAATTTTCAAACTACGCTATGAAAGCGTTCATCTCATCTCTGAAAAAAAAAGTTGTAAGACCTCTTCAACCCTCTATACAGGACTAGCAATTGATGTGAGATAGTATAGGCATATACCCTTTCTGCAGCCTCCTAGGACACAAAAACTGTACTTCACAAGATGGCTACACATAGCATGAAACATTAAAATACTTCTAGCAAATAATTAATACAGCTTTCTTGCCCATTTGTGGAGAAAACTGTATAACTCTTATTACATCATGCTCACCTGGAATCCTCCCCACTATGTCCTTCCAGCTTTTAGTTAATTTTCACTTCTGTTAAATAAAAGGTATTTCTTACCCCAGAAGGCACCACATATCAGAAAATAAATTAATGTCTTTCTACCAATTACTAACACCTTTAAATGAATATGTATTCCTCTGGGAGAAATTTAGTACAGCAATTAGAGATTTTTCTAGGTGAATGTACTATACTAGTGGAAGATTACCAGCCTGCTTCCTTCCCAATTTCTTCAGATACCTCAGGTTTAAACTGCCAATTCATCTTTTTGACAGATTTCATTTGCAAATCATAAGAACAAATGTATATCACCAGTGGCATTACTGGATCCTTACGGCACTTTGAGTGTGTTCATCAGGCACTTTACAAGCAGCAGCTGGGATTTTGGGGACAGGGTTGACATAAACATTTTCCACATTTGCTAAGCTATGCACTCAGAATGCCAGGCTTTCTTTTTCTCCTCTTTTTTTTGAGCAGGTTTATCCATTGCTGCATATGGTGTGGTTGGGGTTATACTTAACAATGGCAACAAGGTAATTGACTACCCGCATGCTTGTAAAATTTAGTAAGTAAGGGTAAGGTCAAGGTAGAACATTCTTCTTATAGAGTTTTTTTAATATGTCAGCAAAACAGAACAGAAAATTAAATTACTATTTATGCACAAATAGTAAAATATGTACACTGGCAGCCTTTTAACTGAATTCTAAAAAGCTGTCCTTTCCAATCCATACCAATTTTTTTCATGGAAAATTTTCTACAAAATTGTATATTGTGTTTGTCTCACAGTTAGGTAATTATGAATTTATTTCTTTTTACTTGCACCTGGACATTAAAAAAAGGGAAAAACCTTTTTACCAAGAAAAATATAATCTAGACATGTTAGCTGTTAAATAAGTCACATTTGGAATATAATATTTTTCAGAAACATCAAACGATATATTTAGCAATAGAGTCATACCACAGAAAGACTAACTATGAGAAAATGTTGGTATATGTTTAAAAAGGAGGTATTTAGAGCATGCATTTAATATGCCAACTGAAAGCTATCAACAAATTCAGACACAAGTACTTCTGCCTCAGGAAAGAAATTTTACCTTAAGAGCTGGGGTCAGGGGAGGGAATTTCATTTATAAAAACCTTACTATCTCTGATCAGATTAGACACTACCTGAATATTAAAGATGATGATTTTAAGGAACCCACCTCTGTTACAGGAGGATCACCAAAAGTTCCCATTATTCAGTAACTGAAGACTTTATGCATGTTACTATAGGGATGAGGTGAGACAAGTGGCTTTCCTGTTTTATGCAGAGCTAGGGAGGTCTAGTTTGATCGTCAGTGGCTGAGACAATGCTTTAATTTGTACTGCTACAAGAGCAGCTCCCTGGTGTACTTCGTGAACCTAGGGTCACCCAAGGAGTAGCTCCAGTAGCTGAAGCAGCTGCCGTGGCTGTCTTTGCCAAAGGTACTTTTGAGGCTTGCAGATGTTACTTGAATCCCTTAAGCCTCTTAAGCTAGACAAAACTGAACTCACCTCTGATTATGGGCACCAAAATATAGAATTTGCAGAGAGATTCATTGTCTGGAAAACTTTGCTTATGTCAGAAACACAAATACTACTGAAGAGAGAAGTTTCTATAAGGGAAACTAGTTGTTCCTGCACACAAAATGCATTTTGGGAATATGACAGTGCACATGACCAGAATTTTCTTTCCTTAGACCAGCCCATGATGTCAGTTAAAACCCCTCAGATTTTCAAGTTAACTGCCCTTGTACGCTCTCCCATGATGCCCAAAAGGCTGAGAGGGCTGCCCTTACACATGTTCTTCCAACCCATTTCTAAAATTCCCCTTTACTGTCACACGAATGACAATTTTGACAATACAGAGATTAGCTTGTATTTGCATTTTAGCTATTACCTACCTGCAAATGCAAAAAGTGACTGCATGCATGATCATATGCAGATGTAAACACCCAATTTGCATGTGTACATTTGACATTGTACTCATGCAAATCAGGATCAAAACAGAAATACCCTTTTGAAAACACAGGGGGAAAAGTACAATAAATAAGATAAATTGAAAGAATTTGGGAACCTGAACTCATATTTGTAACAAAGTATTTTCAATTATACTGTCAAACAAAAGGGACTATAAGTACAATAAATCTGAAGAATCAAAATGCAAACCATCACCCTGCCTTCATGTATTCTACCAAAAAACATCCCCCAAAAGTAAATCTACTAAAGTCACCATAATTACTAATCTAAATTAATGGTAGTTAGTAACTTATTAGTTATTAACAAGCTAAATTAGAGTAGCATTGCAGTACTACAGAAGCACTCTTCTCTTGTGAATTAAGGTATTCTGTAGGCTAGAGAAACGCTGAGAATAGTAAAATACTAGAACCTTGAACTTAAGGGTGAAATCCAGAGCCTATTTGATTCAATGAATTTAAGGGCTCATAACACAGCATGTTGGTTTTCCTCCTCTTTTTTTCTAAAAATCTCTACCTTATAAGGCATGAAGTGTCTTTTTGACACTTTAATCTTGAAACTAAAACTATTAAGTGAGCTTTTGATGAACAAAACTTGTTTTCTAAATTTTGACTGAATGAATGGGCCATTGACAAGCCCAGCAATGAAACACAGCAAAATGATGTATTTACTAACAACATTGCAATCACACGCTTAAATTTCTCTAGCTAGTAAAATCATCTGCTTCCTACCATCTGGCCCATATGAAAAGGAATAAAAGAGTGTATTGAAGACTCTGATTTAAAATTTCAGCCATAAACAAGAGTTTACACACAATAAAGTTTAGTATTCTTATATTTAAGCCTTTTTATAGTCTTGATTTAAATATAGAGAGGAGCTGACCCAGTCAAGTATCTCTAATTTGCCATAGAGAAGAAGAAATCAAACAACTATGTGTGTCATAGTTAAAACACCAGGAGAAAACAGAAATATGTTTCCATTTAAGCTGCTTCTGACACCAAACCACTTGCATTTGTAGGAGTTTGCTGTTAAGAGCTTCTCTGCTATAAGCAGGTCTTTGTGGAATAAGAATATTAAAATGTTGAAAAAAATATTTTACTAAAGTAAAGATGTCAAAAATTCCCCAAGTCTGGATAATTCCTCCCTGGAAATTTGAGCTCTGATTAAGTGTCAATGACTCTAAAGGATGAAGGCAATTACTGCCTTCCTTTGCTTTCAACCAAACATCAAAACACAAGCTGCATAGGAAGGTTTGTTGTATTGAGTGTCTGTTATAGTGCTGAATATTTCAAAAGGCCTGGACATGAAATAGATAAATTTGAAAGCAAAAAGGAAACTCAACAATGTTTTCATTTAAAAATACCAAAAACAAAAACAACAAAATACCCTCACTGAAAACTCTCCTTTGTTGTAATCTGCCCTATTTATTTTTCTACTTGCAGTTGTGCAGAAGACCATAAGAAAACACTAAAAGTATCTTCTTAAATTTTCCTTCTGGGAATCACTTAAGTGTCCCAGCCAAAAGAATTACCAAAGAAATCTGCTGGATTAGTAAGAAACAGGACAACATGCTCTTTACAACAAAGGTAAATTGGTTCTCTATTTGTAAAGTTCCCAGCACACCAGTTCAGGACCTCAGCCCCTATGTGCTGCTGCAGTAAAGAGAAAATCACCTGTATTGACACAACTGATTTCTTATTTCCAGTCTCTTAGGAAGATGTCTTTACAGCTCTTCTTTTTCTCATTTTTTATCAGAATTTCTGTTTCTCACAACAAATCTTTTTCTTCAACTACTTTAGCTCCTTACACTGAAATCTATAAATTCCATTTCAGACTAAATCTGTTCCCAACTGTTATCCTCCAGCACTATTCTCACATTCTGTTCTCATGCACACAATCTCCTCTGACTGCTCTCTCTCCTTCCCCACAAAAATAAATAAATAACCAAGCCATCAGTTTCCCTTGGTTCCTTCCTTGGTCACTGGTAACCAGGGAAACCAGATACTATGGTAACTCATGGATGACAGACGAGACACTCAGTATTCCTTAAACTCCAAACTATATGGAAAGTCCTCATCTTTTTCTTCCCTAGGCAATGAAGTTGCAACAGAAACAGCAGCAGCAAATCCTTGTCTTTGCTCATTCAGTCTTTTGAGCTATGTAAATCTGTAGGCTTCCCTTTCAGTTTTCTAAGTGATATTTTTAGAGACATTTTGTGTTCAGTGCAGGTTGGTATATATCAAAAGTCTAATTGTAATTTTTAAATTTTGGTGTGGTTTTTCCAGTGTCTAAAATTATTCCAGTTCAAAGTATATGAATGTTCTTTTCAACTGGTGGGAGAAAAAACCCTCCCCAAATCCCATGTGATTATTTTCTGAGCCTCACAACTGTCAAAGTCTAATATCATAGTTGAGATTTATGTCTCAAGGGTAAGCCTATGTGGACTCTCTGATGCCTAATAAAAGATTAGTTTTGTTGTCTTCTCTGAGTAAGGATGCAAAGATGGCTCTGTCTCCAACATCTTAACACTTGTTTTCATGAAATGGGAAGGTACCTAATCCCTGAGACTTCTAATCTGTGACAAACTTGTTAAAAATTGGTCAAGTTGAAATATTATTAAGGAGTTACATTCTAAGGGTCAAGTAACAGGATGTCATATTTTAGGGAACTAGCTTTAAAAAAAATCAGAGCTAGCAATTTTGAGATAATCAATGTTCCCGAAATGTTTACTGGTTCTTGAGAAAGGAGGATAGTTACATCATCAAGAGCCTTCCATCATTTTGTTATAAATTTTACAGCACAGTTGATCTTGTCCAAAGTCCATTTACAAAATTTGTGTTAACATTATCAAGAGTATTTATGCATCAGCCACATGTTATACACCTCACAGAAAGTATGCTTTTAAATTCTATGATATATCATTATATTCTGTGGAAATACAGACTACTGATACAGTGAGCTCAGTGGAAATGGTGGGTCAATAATGCAGAAGGCAGCTAGTAAACGCTTAGAAGATACTAATTTGTCTTGCTGCCACCTCTGGGGGATGCATGTTCTGTCCAGCTCCCAATGAAGAAAAATGGTGGAAAGCTCTGGTTTAGAGTATCATTTACAACATAGGGTCCTCTTTTTCTTGGTCATATACTTAGTGTTTCTGTCTCCTGAAAGATTTCACCTTGGCTTTAATGCATTTAATGGTTAATTCAGATTCACTGGCTACTCTGAAAAAATTACTGTTAGTCTGGATAATCTCATGTCACAGCACAGTCCAAAAAGAAGAGATACCAATTTGATTTCAAAAGATCATGTTTGGTTTCAAGCTATCATCTTCAACAGACATCTCTAACAGGCAGCAGATTTAAGAGAATGCTAAGAAAGTTCTAATAGCAAAATGTACAGCAGAATCTTAGCCATTTCTTGTCTGGCATCCTGTCTTCACCTAACTCACAGGATGGACAGAGCATAACCCAGAATGTAAATCACAGTATTTCATCACTCACAGAAATCTGAGGTTTATTCTTGAATTATAACTTGAATTATAAAACAATTTTAGATTGGGCCCAACAATTCAGGGTTTTAAGCAATCTGCATAAAAAGAACTTGTAAACAACCTGTTTGTGTTTTCCTATGTATACTGTACCAAATAGCACATCAGAGACACACCACCACCTTCAGTTTATCTTGAGTAAGTACAGGTTTTGTATAATCCTTGCCCAGGTGGTTTTCTAAAGATGAAGTTTATTCCAAGCTGTGCATTTGCTACGTTTTAATTTTGATTATTTGTTTCTGAATTCCAAGTGCTGAAAATTAATACCAATTTCTTGTCCTTTGCCATAACTATGCTTCCAAATTTGAAAAGCATAAGCAAGGTGTGTCTATCAAAAACATGCACATTTCGAGCTCCACAGGTAGAATTCAAAAGCTGTTTGATGCCTGCAAGGTGTCTTTAGAAAAGAAAACTGTAAAATTATTCCTAGAAGACAGACAAACAGGAAATAATATGCTAGAGCTCTACAATTAAAGGAAATACAAGAGTCCATCAGACTCTTAGATGGTCACTTAATGGACTTCTCTTGGTGGTATCTGATTCTCTGAAGATAACAAGATCAGATTACAAATTCTTTTCTAATTTCAGGATACAATTCAACAATACTCTTTTGCCAATAAGCAACCTAATGTCTTATAAACTTCAACGATTAACAAAAGCAAGACTTTGTAAAGGAGATCTGACCTCTCGATTATTTGATGGACAGTTCTGTGACACCTGAATAAAAGGCAGAGTCTCCTTTTCTTTAGTTCTAAGAACGGTTCTAAATGCACATAAAAGGACTCAGTTATAGCCTTTGGCAGTTTAAGTATGCTTTGCTTGTCAGCACCACTGGCAAAGTTTAACAGTGATCAGAAGATGAGATAGGTCTAATACAGAGAAATTCAGAAACCGCTGTGCAAAACAGCATCTTGGGAGACGTAGGATTTTAGGGGGTTTTTAATGAACTATTCAGCATAAAACTAAAAAGGATTGCAGAAAAAGAATAAAGAAAAATAGTCTCTTCATGAGCTGCTACATGTACAGCTTGGGAAATAAAAGGAAAGACCCATGGCCTCCAGGATCGTTCCTTGCTCAGCCAGTCAAGATGACTTATTACACCTGCATGTAGCAGAGGAACAAAACAGAAAGTAAAATTAGTTCATTGATTTTGTTCTAGTGTATGTAAATAACCTTATTGTCAGATCTGCCCTTTCCAAGAGAAAAAAAAGTTTTGTTCAATTTGCCTGTCGATTTTTCTTTTTGCAAAAATCTGATTTCATATTTTGCTACTTCTGCACTGAGGACTCAGCAAACAACAGCAAGATTAACAGAAATTATATTTACTTTGTAATCTATTGTATGATTTATTTCAAATATCTTTTAAACTTTCTTAATCGGAAAAGAAGTTCTGCTGAGAAATTTCAAGCATGTGAAGTATTTCTATTTTCCACTTGTCAGAACTGTTAACAAAGACTTCATTTCTCCAAGTATATTTTGGATAAATAAAGCTCTAACCTCTTATATGTGTCATATGTGTCTCAATCATAAACTAAATATTGTTTTTATAGTAAAATAATCTACACACCACTAATTTGAAGAAGAGAAGTAGAATCAATAAACCATGAGTTTCAAAGCAGTCTGTTTTTAAGCCAAAATCAGTCACTGTTTGTGAATGACTAGGAATATACATGTGGACAGTCACTTGAGGGCAGAAGCAATAACCATCCTGTCAGTCATCTTAACCAGTTTAAACAAATATTGATTTTGTGTGTAGATGCATACAGTATAATATGCACACATTTTGAAACGTTAATAAAAATGTGATCTATTGCACTTTTATCACTAAGTACAAAATGCCAAAAATAATCTAAATAATTTAAGAAAATTATTTGCTCAGCAAATCCATCTGCAAGAGATCTGGAAATAAATCAAGGGTTCCTTGATGTGAAATGGCATATTTGAACAAACAGATCAAATAGAAAGACCAGCTACCATTCAAATAGTTACAACAAAGTCTCATTAGAGGCAAGAAAAATAAAACAGAGATAAATAAGATCTTACTTAGATCATTCAAAACAAACTGGAAATTTAAAAAAGCAGTACATTCTCAGTGCTCATGACTTTAAGGCATGGAATTAGTATGAAATATTAATATGCTATATTCTTCATATCTATAACAAGTCAAAGTAGAGTTTATTTTGAAACTCATGGAAAAGAATAATATTCTCAAAGCATTCAAAGTTCTCCTACTATTCAGATTATCTTTATATCATAAAGTCTAGAATAAAATCACAGGTGGAATGCTGGGCTTCTGCAAATTATAAGTAACAAAAACATTCAAAGACTCTGCTCACTAGTTCTGATCTTACAACTTAAATATAGTTTAAAGATTAGTCCAGATTTGTATCTCATATCTTGTGAGGATTCCACTTTAAACAATGTGCTACTGTTCTCTTTGCAAAATCTTTTTGTTCTAAAAACCAAGTTTGAGTTTGTAAATTTTTAGTCTCAGAAGTTAAATCAGTTTTTGCAAATTATATAATAGTAGTAGTAATAATAATTATAATAATAATATCTGATACTAATGTAATTATGGTTTGAATAGGTATCTTGAAGATTAGGTTGTAAATATGTTGTTAACTTTATCAAAATTAATGAAGAGATTAACTTGAATTACAGACAAGAGGCCCACTTCTGAATTGAACCCATAATTCTACAGGCTTCAGTAAAATAAGGTAAATAACACAAACTAAAATATATTGCAAACCAGACACTAAAAAAAAAAAGAATTACGACATACAAGTGTGGTTATACTGTCATGCTATTTTAAATGAACTTTAAACAATCTGTTGTGAACAAAATGAGCAAGTATGTATCAATACCTCTGACTTTTTCAGACCACAGACTTTTATAGATGCATTCATGAATTTTATTTTTTATTGCTTGTATTTCAAACATTTGGGCGTTTCCACACCACAGGAGATCATTTTTTGAATGAAAGTACAAGAAAAGTATACATAGAATAAAAATTATGATAGATAAATAAAATATAATGATACATTCTGCAATCCAACAGAACTAAAACCAAAGCAGCAAAACCTTACAAAAACACAAAGCCTGTTCCACAGAGAAGTGAAATTCAGGAAAATGAATTACGACTAAATTACAGAGTAGTCTGTCCCTACTACTCTAAACTAAGGACTTTTTCATGCAGCATTCTGGATATACTTTTTCTTTAAATAACACTTTCCATACTGCCTCTCTCCAGGCAACAAGGTAGCTAATGTAGGCAGATCAACATCGCATTTAAAGCAGACAAGCAAGGACTTACTCAGAGGTAGAAGTCTGTCACTGATAGAAAGGTAATATTTGAGTATATGAACAGTAAGAAAGTTTTTAAATACACTTGAATGGTGATGAAATGAGTAACTGTCCCATGAGAAGTAAGTTCTTGAACTGAACTAGTGAGGACGACAAAAGTACAAGTATCTAAAGGATGTTCTGAGGTCACTGAACAGGAGAAGTATGTGCTTTTCACTTACACTTCAAAATAGTGTTGTCATTTTCTTGGAATGTCTCACACAAGGTGACAATTTCAAGCACTGTAGTCTGAGAATTAAACTCAGGTCAGAAAAACCTGACCAGTTAATAACAAGCCAAAAGCACTCTGTTCTTCATGGGGCAGCAGTTTCAAATAAATGAGATGTATAAATATTTAATGCCAATCCTTAGTTTTACATAAATAAATGTAGCTCTTGGCCACATACAGAAGCCTCTTTTTCCATTGCTGAGACCAGAGTATTTTTACATTTGTTCAAAATGGGAGTATGAATGGTCTTGGAATATTCTGTAGCCATGATGTTAAAATAACTGGTAAGATTTGTACCACCAGTAATCCGAATTTAGCACAAAGTAGGTGTTTCAATGTTTCCTAAGTTTTTTTTTGGCACCAGACAACAAAAATGTTTAGACAGCAAATTACACAGAATGATGCTCAATAAATGGGAACTCATCACATGAAAGTCCAAGGCCTTTTTCTTCCTTTGAC
Source organism: Colius striatus (assembly GCF_028858725.1). Classification (NCBI taxonomy): domain Eukaryota; kingdom Metazoa; phylum Chordata; class Aves; order Coliiformes; family Coliidae; genus Colius; species Colius striatus. The sequence continues at coordinate 8,993,296 of NC_084772.1, forward strand.
AAGTTCGGTAACACGGGATATTATAAGAGACCTCCAGCTTCACCTCTCTCTCTCCTATGCTAGGTGCCAACTTTTCAATAGTCTTAACTCATAGAAGTCTATGTAGCAATCCATTTCTTATTCCCTTTCTCATTTCTATTTCTTTCCTCTGTTGAAGACATGAAGCATGACAAGAGTAACCAGGGAGAGATGACGGAAGCCCCTCAAAAACCTAAATATGTTCCATACTCTTATAGACACAGAAAAGACAGAAGATAAATACAAATTAGTAACAAGTGTTTATAAATATTTTTTCATGGAAATGAAAAATATTTTAAATCAATGAAAATTTTTAAAAGTAAATTCAAAATTTAAAAATTAAGATCTTTGTCAGAATTTTTTTCCACCTCAATACTGTCTAGTTCCTGAAGTCAGAAGCACCTGTTGGTATTTATTCTGGCTTACTCTAGATTTCTGATGCAATTATGCTTCTGCTAACAAACTAGAAATGTGACTCTTGTATACAATACAATAACCTAAACTGCTGGCTCCTTACAGTGTCATAGGAAAGAATTTCAGAGATGCCCAGTTATAACAAGAAAACATTCCAATGTAAGTCTTCAATTATTATATTATATTATTATAAGTTCTTATATTGTTATAAGAACTAGAATTATCTTCTCTATACATCATGCTTACATATACAAAATAATCCTGGTTTCCTATTCTTAAAACTTTTTCCTTCTTTTTGACATATTACCTGATTATGCAAAATTGCATTTGCATGAGAAAAAAGAAAACATTAAAAAACTGTACATTACTATTATTTTCCTTCTTGTGTGTAAAAATGCGAAGTAATAAGGGAGTTATTGTACTAAATACCGTGCACAAAATCTGTGGAATTATGTTGAAAGCACATTACAGTTAGCCCAGCTATATATTTTCCCAGAGATATTATGTCTGACTGAGGAGCTCAGATTAAAAGCTTGAAAAAAAAACTCCTATCAAACAGAAGGTTTATTATGCTAACCATCACATCACACAATTCTGAAAAGGGAACTCTCAGAAACTCATGAGAATTTCACATTAAAAACATGAAGCTCAGCATAAGTAACAGCCAGAACAGATACCTATATGCAGAAGGCTCTTCCTGTAAGAGTCTACACTGATCCTGCTATCATCAGAAGAAAGGATCCCATTTCCTGTGTGTTAGGCAGTGCAAGCTGTCAGGCCAATACCTCCTGTATTTCAGTAGCATATAAAGCAAACTTTATATACACAGCATGTATATGCAAATACTGTGCAAAGACCCAAATAAATTTTAAAGATTCACTATATAAACACATTATACATAAAGAGGAGTGTGTGTCTCACATCAAATACAATAGAATGAAGTAAAATTCGTAATTAGTGGGATCCTGGTTTAGCTATTCAGAAGTAAATATACCTGCCAAAAAAGCACACATAATTTTAATAACCTTGGTTGAATTCTAGCAAGGGAGTAAATTTCTACCACATATTAAGGTAAATCAAAGTCATTGTCAAATTGTTGTGGTAAGCTTATCTTAGAAAACAGAGTAACATTCAGAGCAACTATTTATCTTAAAAGGTACCTCTTGAAATAAAGTACTGAGCCACTGTCACAAAATCAGGCTTTTTTTTTTTTTTTACTGTGACAACCTTCAGTTTCTTTGAATGTTGTTACTGATGCTGTTTACAAGAGTTTCTAAATCTCAGTTTAACTGCTGTTATTGATTCTTAAGATCTGAAGTACAGGTCTAACAGAGTTTTTGACAGCTCCTTAAGTGTCTTTTATATAAAACATTAAGGACATTGATGCATTTGTTTTCTTTTTTGGAGAACCACAGATAACTCTATCATTCTATACATCACCTTCATTGATGGGTTTACTTCTAAAGATATGTGACAATTTAACTGCAGGACACTTGTTCCTTACTCATTAAGAGTGATCAGTAAACCCTGTGGTGTTCATTAGAAAGACTCTTCTGTACACAGCAGAAAAAACCAAAACTCCTTCAACAATGGTTCAGCTACTGTAAGGTGGCTCTAAGGTCAAAATAGATAACAGACATTGAATGTAATCTCTATTGTATCTTCTTATCTGAGTGCATCCTGGAGGCATAAGGGTTTGATTCATGCATTTTGTTTAGATTCACTCTGACCCTTTTGCCTAGTTTTTAATAATATTTGTTTTGTGGGAGCTCATAAATTCCAAAATTTAGAAGAGAAGATTTCTGGTGAAGTAATGAGCCAAAATATGACAAAACATCAATCAAAGAAGCTTGTGACTTCTGACCCTTTCTGTGCTTGGTTTTATGACTTTCATATCTTTGAAGTTATGAAAAGAAGACAAGATATGACAGGTGCTGTGCTTGGAGAAACCACTTAGTCAATTTAATTCCAGCCACCTATGAGTAACACCACAGAACTAGTTCAGCAAATTTGGAAGTGTTCAGCTCCCTCTATTTCTTTCATGATATCAACACGTAAAAACGCAAACAGCTTGGGGGAATATTTGGCTAATTCTCTTTCAGCCCATTGATGAAGTAAAGGATTTAAGTAAAAATGCAACAAAACTACATTTCAATAGTGCAATCTATCAAACAAAAGCAGAGATAGCGTTCACAAGATCAGGAAATCTATATATGCAGTCCAAAATGTGGTTGTGGGAAGTCTTAAAATGGCACTATAGCTCGTTACTTCAGCATGATAGGGAAACTGAAAGAAAAGGAATCCTCATATACACTATAAGTCAAATCCTCAAGTAGAGCATTTTGGCAAAATTGGTATCTTTAACTCCCCATTAGTTGTTCTATAAGAGGAATACAGATTGAAAGTGATGTCTGTTTTCAGGTTTTGGGCTTATGAGGTTTGAGTGACAAGGAATTACTTCTCCTCATGACTTCTTAAGAAAGTCTGGATACCTGAGCAATCCAAAAGAAAGAGTAAATTTCTTACTTTAATCATATTACTTTAGTTTATCAAACAGGAGACTCTGGATTTGCTTTTGAACAGGCCATATTGGATCCCTCTGAAGTCACTGAAGATGCTTCAGTTTTCAGTAGAAACTGAATCAGTGACATAAGGAAATAAGATTTATTGTTTTTTGAGGGTAGGAAAAAAAGTTTAGAGGAGTTCTTTGTGTGCAGAAACAAGGTGACTTCAGTTACAAATAAGTTATAAGAAAAAGGAAAAATGCAACTGAGGCAGCTTGCTTGAAGGTTAAAATACTGCTGTAGGAGTGGCATCCTAGTGCAGTTTCATGTAAAAATTGACAGACTGAATTACAGAGGAATATAAGCAGAGACAATGATGTTTTAATAGTTTTTTACATTAAAAAAAAAACCTCAATACAGCAAAGATAACATTAAAAGTCAACATATTTCAGAAAAGAGAGTTCTGAAAGTTTGTGGTACATTAGGTGAGGGTAAAGCCAGAAGGCAGGAAAAAGAAAGAGAAAAGTAAGTGTGTGTCTTTTTGAGCCAATTTTCTCTCCTGCCTGAGGCTGCCACTTTGGTAATAACCTGGGTTTCTAACATCTTATATTACACAGGAGGCTCAAGACTCTGAAAAGTTACATAAAATAAAAATCTGAGAAATGTGTGGAGACCAACAATATCTGTTAAATCTTTAGGCACAGCTCTGTTACAAAGCTAGGCTTTCTGGTAGGAATAAGCTAGTTGGAATGCTATCATTCCAAATTATAGACAGACATATGACATCTGATTTTTAATGGGGAGCAATGTATTTGTGGAGGAAACAAGTCTTAGCCTGTGAGCAGACCTATACTTGGAACATCAACTCCCATTTTAACTCTCAACAGATGACTCATTTTCAACCCTTCATGAAAGATTTGCTTAGCTTTGTAAAAATCACACATAGAACAGAGATAAACAAACAGCACCTTAGGAATTTGGGTGTTACATGAATAGTGTTTATGTTTCCGCTCCTAAATAGTTACCACAGGGTCAGTAAAATATGAAACATTCTGAGGAGCTTCAGTCGTGTATCAGTACTTATTTTTTTCAGGCAGTGTACAAACCCAGATAGTACCTCTGCACTTAGAAATCTATTAACATGATGGGTGCTCTCCTGGCATCAAACATCAGAGATCTTTTACGCTTAATGGGTAGAATCTTTTCTCTTTCTGATACTGAGCTTCCTGGAGGAAGCAGAGAGAAGATCAAAGCACAATAGCAGTGAGATGGGGAGCAAGACCCAGGTGTTCTAGCCCATTTATATCATCCTGTCTTTCAATATTGTGAGCAAATCCCCCTAAAATGAATGCAGCCTGTAGTGGAAGTTAATTCTGAACTGTGAGATTACAAAGTTGAAACATGGGAGCTTCATATGCAGGATAAGAAGGTGGCAAGTCTGCTCCTTACTTAACAACAGACTAAAGGAAAAAAATAGAATTTAAAAAGAACCAACAGACTTGGGACACGAAGTCTCACTCCTTGGTGCTACTGTAAATTTATACTCTGGGAAAAGAGAATTCTCCTGAGAATTTCAACAGATATTTTACAAAGCATTCATTTGGGTAATACAAGAAATGGAATACAAAACTACAATTAGTCACTTTCCAGTAAGATAAGATAAATCTACAAAGTGTCTGTGACAAATTATTTGATATTTGTCATTACCACATTATGTTTGAACTTGTTTCATTTCCATCTTTAACCCTGAGGTTTTATATGGATATTTGATATGATTTTTTACTTATAGGCACAAGTAGACAGCATAATATACAGGCTATTTGTCACTGTGGTTGTGCATCTTCTAACACAGAAAATGGTGGTGGTTAACATAGGAAATTATTATTGCAGTATGAAAACCACAATTCAATAGCATGAGGGCCCATGAACACAGCAATATTTCACATCTTGATTCCCTGATTCATGATTATATTGTGAACAATCTTCTCTTTCACACTATAAGCAACTTAAAAGGTCAGTATGTTTTTCTTCTACACCTCAAATGTTCATATTATATTTTTCCATAGGTCCTCAGTCCACCAAAACTTCGGTCTCCAATAGCTCTCAGTGCATGTATCTCTAGAAGGTAGCACAGTTTATGATATACCTATTTATACACAACCAGAATGCTGAAAATTACAAAAAAAAAAAAATCCAATTCCCGTTTCCTGGAGAAATTTCATAGCTGGGAATTTTTTGTGAACTTTTCAGCAATACAAAGCAGTTTACTCCACTAGAATATACAGTCCTCTATCCAACCCAACTATTTATTCATGAAAAAAGACACAAAATATTTGCACTTAAACTAAAATTCTCCTCAAAATTGCTAGTAAAATCAAAATGTGTTGAAGGTCCCTTTCAACCATTAAGATCCTGTGATTACATATATTTGAAAATGAGTAAAACTTTGGCCCTACCGGCAGAAATTCAGTAGAAAGCTTTCTATTCAGTGACACTGTGATACTGAATTGGTCTAGCTAAATCACAGAACCTTCACATTGCAGTCTGATGCATATGAAGCAGTCTGGACCAAAAAATACATGATTCCTGTTCTCAGTGCATAGTCAAAGTTAAAGTTGAAGGCAACTACTCTTATATAACAATAACAAAAAAATGTGGACACTTTTCCTATGAAAATACAAAAGAAAAAGGAGACAGGGGCATGAATAATGAGAGGTCAAGCACTAGAACAACAAAGAAGAATTTATAATGATTACTTTTGAACATTCCAATGCCAACATTTTTCCCCTTCTCAAGGTATTTAAGGTGATTACACAAGGATACAGAGCTTGTGCTTAGGCATCTATATTTTCTTCTAGCTCAAATTAAACTAAGTTAATAAAATAATGGAAAACCACTGATGGGTCTTGGCTGAAGGCATGAGTGTCAAACTTTCTTTAGATAACATAAACACTGCTTGACAGAGAAAGGTATTTGTTACTGACTTTCCATCTACTACAAAGCACCTTGAGTTGTCTTGGCACGGTGATTTGCCATATGGAATGATGTGTGACCTGTGTTAATTTTGTTCCTATAAAGATATTTTGTTCAATTTCCACAGAGATATTGTGATGGAAATTATTGGCTACATATGGCAGCAGAAACACGTGAAAATTCACAGCCTTTTTAGAACATTTAGAAGTGACCATAATTCCACATCAAATTTCCAAACATTCTTTACCATTGTTAGTCTCCAATATCAGAAAAGATTAGCCTTGTGGTACCAACAATAACATTGCTTAATTTCCCAGTAATGAGGCATTTATCGAAGTTGTCCTTCTAAGCAGCTTTTTTTTTTTCTTTTCTAGTGGAAAATATTTGAATATTCAGTTGCAACTGTTGCATTAAGCCTTGTCAGTAGTACATTTCTTTGATGAAGACTGTTTCCCTGCACTTGAGGAAAGAACTGTTCTTGAGGTAACAACAGTTATTCTAAAGAAATCTTTGATCAGCTCTTGGTTGCATCTCTGTAATTGACAAAGTTGGTTTGCTCTTTGAGTATTACCTGTGTTGTCTTTCTTTAGACCATAACAATCTTTCCTCTGATTGTAAATTCACCTCTTTGTAGTGAATAACATTAGTCATTCTTTACAGTCCTTTATTTTTTCTGTTTCCTCCATTTTCTGACTATCTTCTCTGCATTACTGTAATCTGTTTATCCTTGTTAGAATTCTAGCCCCTCTCCCATAGAATCTGAAGTGGTACATCCACCACTCACAGTTGCAGCAGCCTTTGACTTTGCAGCTCCTATGTTCTAATTGTCTTCCTCAGGTGAAGGGATTACCAACATTCAAATTGCAACACTAGCAATTGAGATGTGAAAAGCAGAAATGCTGGTTTTTTTTCTTTAGAGAAAACAAATAGTAGCTGTTTGGGCAATGATTATTGATCTAGCAACTGAATATTGTTGTTTTTTTAAAACGCGCACTTCCTCCAAACAGGACTGGAAGATGCAGTTGGCACCACCAAGACAATATAATGTTGCCTTCTTTCTCAAATTGCAGTAGCCAAAGAAGCTGTGCTTGGAAAGCTCGTAGCAATGTAAACCTTGTTTCATTTAGATTGTTTTATCTTTTCACAAAAGTAAGTGAAATGTGGTGTATTGCTTGCACATGCAACACTAAATAGCAAAACTGGAACTGATTTGCAGATTGGAAAGCATAAGGAGATATTTTATTAAGTTATCAACATAGCAGTTGGCAGCTGGTGAAATTCAGATAATCACAGATAATTTCATACAAACAACTATATCAGATTAGCAACAGATCAATACATTCTAGTTTATTTGCTTCAGTATTTTGTGACCAAGGTTACTTTATCTGGAAGATATTGTGCACTTGCCTCAACCTTCCAGTTAGTCCGAAGGTCTCTTGTTATCAAGACTATCCTTATGGAATGAATTTTTAACAGTACTACTAACCTGAGCCTTTTTAAAGTCTAATAGATATCTAGCTAAACTGAGTAAAAATTAGAAAATAAAAAGGATACATGTTCTACAGCAGTTTCTAAATAAATATAAGGTATTTGGGGTACATTCTGCTCTGTTATTTGTGGAAGTCCAGGGTCAAAAGCACGGAACCAAAGAATAGTTTGCGTTGGAAGGGATCTTAAAGAAATCTAGTTTGAAACCCCCTGCCATGGGGTCCTTTGCAAGGACACCACTTACTAGGTCAGGTTTCTCAAAGCCCCATCCAACCTGTCCTTGAATGTCCAACAAGGCAGAAAATGAAGTGAGATGCCTCAATATGACTGTAACAATTTTATTTTCAACAGTCTCTTTTTAATTATTTTTCTATTCCACTGGGGGGACTACTGGAATACTAAGGGAATTATTCAAATAAGTGTTTTATCTGGTCTGAAGCATCCTCATTAGTACTGATGATGGGCAAGTTGTAGAGAACCCATTTGGATTTTAAATACCTCAGCTGAAATATGCAAGACTGAGAAACTGAAAAAGTTTTTGCTCATATAAATTGTAACAGCAGTGAAATCAGCAGAACAGCAGGCATAGTTTCCAACCATTTTTATATGTTCAACTAATTCCATTTTTTCTGAAAGTATGTCCCACATGACACTATCTCATCTGTCACTAAGTGGGTACATGTTCATATGCACAGTGATATAAGGATTACTCTCAATTGCAAAGCAAAGAATAAGCTGGAGAAGGGAAATAATATGGCTTGAAGCACTCCACACAATAATAAACTGTATCTAGCATGTTTAAGTATCTAGTAAGAAAATTCTGGTAACTACAGAATATTTTAAAAGCTCTGTTTACCTAGGCAATCTGGGAGAAACAATGCCACAAATTCAAACAATTTTAAAATAGTAGCTCAGATACTGCTCCCTTCCTCCACTTTCTCCCAAGTATTTTCATCTATAGAAGTACTCATAAAAACACCAGTACTTTTTTTCCCAGAGCAATGTAACTTTATCTAACACCCCAGGTTGCTATCAGAAGTCTACTTTAGCAATACTCCTGTGTACAGTGTTTATTACTTTTAAGAAAGAAACAGAACTAAGGCTACAGAAACCAAAACATTTTCCACATTTTGATTATATAAACTAATAAAGATTCTCCTCCCAGACCTAGGATCCTTGAAGTCGATAGTTTCTGAAAATAAAAATTGTTTCTCATTTTCCATATTAAAAAAAAATTAACAATCAATAGAGTGGTCAAAAGTTTTTCTTCACTAAATATTTTAAAAATACTTTGTCTTTTTTCTCCCCTTCATTTCTTCTAAAGGACACAACATTAGAAAGCTGTAATAATTACAGCTTCATGTATCTCTGCAATTTCACTTAAGGGAGTGGAGCATCTCGCTTCTGATTAAAGGCTGAGGGAGCTGCAGGTCTCTAGCTTGGAAGAGAGTGAGGAGTGACCTTATTAATGTTTACAAATAAGTTAAGGGTGGGTGTCAGGAGGATGGAGCCAGCCTGTTTTCAATGATGTCCAATGACAGGACAAGAGGCAATTGGTACAAGCTGCAACAGAAGAAGTTCAAAAGAAACATAAGGAAAAACTTCACTGTGAGGATGCCAGAGAACTGCAACAGGTTTCCCAGATGGGTTGTGGAGTCTCTTTCTCTGGAGACATTCCAAACTTACCTGGACAAGTTCCTGTGTGACCTACTCTAAGTGGTCCTGCTCTGGCAGGGAGGTTGGACTAGACGATCTGTTGAGGTCCCTTCCAACCCTTAAGATTCCATGAATTTAAAATATGGAGTCATACATGGAGGTGACATACATAATTACATGAATTTACTACAGACAATCACATTTCCTTTCCCTCCTAAGGTTTACTATTTGCCACTATAGCATCCCATTTTAAATAACGCAAAAACTCACATTCTTAACCTACATCCAGGATTTAAAGTATACTGGATATAATTAAAACATAGCCTTTATGTGATTTACATTTGCACATCACTGAATTGTAAAGGCTATTAAGTCTTCAAAGTAGAAATCTCTGATGATGCCCCTGGTAAAGGAATTGTCCTTATTCAGTAGATATCTAGTCCTAAATGAGGTTATACTGAAATTTTCTTTATTCCGCCCAGCAATATCGCTCAACAAATTTTTTAATTAATCTCAGGGCAAGGTAGAAAAGTCAATTCTAAAATCTTACTGTTAATATTTATGTCTGTCTAGCCATTACACTCTTAGATATAGACACAATCTTCATAGTAATATTAGACACTGCATGATCTTAGTGAGGTCCTTTGTTCTGCAAACATAAAAAAGGTTTAAACCTGATAATGGTTGCATAAGCCTAAAACTTGCATATGAATTAAGTGGAAACAAACTTTACAATCCAGTGGATGCACAAGGTTATTACAGTCACTTCAATACTCAGGTTTACAGGTTCTTGAAACTAAAACATTTTCTTATTGTCAAAAAGCTCAGCCTGTTTTCTTTGGAGCAGAATGAGTGATCAGGCATAACCTCTGTGTCAGGCTGATGGTCCTAGGATATGGCTTGTAACTATGGAAGGTGGCATTAAAGAGACTTCCCTTCTTTAAAATTCTGAGGCAGATTCTACATTACTTTGCACCATGCAATATCATTTGCTTTGCTGCAGAATTACTTCAATGACCATTGCTATGACTGACACCAATTAAAGACCTTTAAGCTCTCTAGTAAGTAAATAGAGTAACAGAAAATTTAGCACAGTGTGGGTTACTGACAAGCCATAACTTCCTAGCAAAGCTCAAGATTCTTAAACAAAAGAAGATCCGATATGTCCTGAGGCCAATGCAATCTCTCAGTTTTCACTATGTTGTACTGGAAAAAACTCCAAGTAAACCACAGAGATGAGCATTAAATCTACTGCTCTAAAACACTGCATTCTCTCTAAGAGGTTCATTAAGTAAATCTGACATACAGCACTGAAATCTCTTTACATGCTGCAAACATTTCCTTACAAATCAACAATAATAAAGAAACTCGAGGCTGATCTTCAAGCTTTTATTTTGAAACTTCAGTGAGGAATTGAGATTTAATCTCACTCAAATTGAATTAAGCGCCTTAAATTAGCAATACAAATCCAGTATTCCTGAACTCTCATGAATCTAAGTGACAGGTGAAGAAAGACCTCCAGCTCAGACACACAGAGTACTTGATCAAGACAGAAGTGAACACAGCTCACTCATATTTAAAACATTCTTTCATATATTTTTAATAAAAGAACCGATACAAATTCAAAACCAACTTCATAAATCAAACATTATTCAATGTATGAGCCTTCAAGGTTTCCCCTGTTATGGCTGTGAGTATGCCTGTCTCTGAGACAAGGGTTTTGCACTTGAATGCTTGAGGTTTTATGAAAGGTTTATTGGATTTCATAGTCCCTTAAGGGGAAACCCTTTAAATGTCTTTGCAATTATAAGTCTAATAACAATTTCAGCTCTTGGACAGAGCCTTGACTTGACAAAGATAAGGAACTGGAAGTTGCTCAGTCAATACAAAGCTATTAATCTCTGTCACCCTGCTGTCATTGTGGCTGAGGGAAACAATGTAGTTTCGTGACCTATGTGAAGTCATGTAGTGATTTTATTCAGGATGTCAGCATTCATCAGTACAGATTTTGTCACACCCCAACTCACTTGAAGAGCTCTCAGTTCTTTATCTTGACTGCATTGACACCCTTCAGATACCAGTAGTTTGTTCCAGACTCGCTTATTATTATTATTTAGCACTTACTCATGTGTAAAAGCATCTAAGAGGAAAGTTTTGAGTGGGAATACTTGCAGTTTCATCACTGTCTCTTGTGTCCTCCAAGGACAGTTTTAGGTTGCCAAATGCTATACATGATTGCATATTCAAATGAAGGTTAATTTTGTTCATCTTCAGTAAAATTAGATTATTATTTTTCCTTAGTGGTGTGCTTTTTAATGTCATCTTTCTCTGATCTTGAAACAAAGCATGAGAAAGTTGATCAAACTCTTAGCAAATTAGGCAGCCATTGTTATCATTCATGAGCTAGAAATGCAAAACTAGTTTGGGTTTGCCTTAAGTCAAATTTGACTTCATGAAATATCATATACAAACCCAGCAAACTGATGTAAAACAAGTAATATAACCATTTAATACAGAATAACTACACTGAAACCTTTAATAAATATTTGCTAAAGGAATTACTGAGTAATGAAAATATGTAGCACAGCAAAAGCTAATTAAATTATGAGTAAAATTATGTATGAATATGATTAGATAGATTATATTAACTACCAAACACAAATCTACATGTTATTGTAAACAACATTTATAAATGCTAGTAAAAACTAGCAAATATCAGTAATCTCCTTAACAAAACACTTAACAGTATTCTTGTACTACAATAAAGGTAGAGCAATTTCACTGTCTTCAGCAAAACGATTATAGAATTTATCTACATAAATAACATTTTCAAACTGAAATTATATTCTACCAAATCTGCAACGTTGATCATTTTATACTGTATAATGAATACAGATGATACTGTAGAATTGTAAGGATTTGTTGGTAGGTTGATTTGTTTGGGTTTTTTTCCAGTGAGCAATTTGAATACAAGGAACTACAGGTGAAAAGTAACTGCATCTTAAATTAAGTTGCTAATGGTTAGGTTAGGTAAAATTTATCAGCAGCAATAAAACCCCACTGTTAAAGGCCTGCTTATTAGGACAAATACAAGTATGCCTCAAAAATGGGTGTATATCTAAACATTCACTCACAAATCTTTGTCTTGTTTAGGTAAACAAGAAATTCCTATTTAAAGTCAGCAAAAAACTAAAAGCAATCAATTATATTTATTTCAGATCATCTAGGAGCTTTCTAGCAACTCTTTTTTAAAAAACCTTTTCTTCCTCAGTGTTCTATTTGTCCCTTTGTGTCCTACTATTCGTGCTCCTTTTTGCCCTTGCATCTGGCTCTGCTCTCCATCTGTTTTGCTGAACAGGTTGCAGAACAAGTTATATAATAACTTTAACATCCTCATGCTTACACTTGCTGAGTCAACCTGCTCTTCTAGATGTAGCCCTTCCAGCATACTGGCAGAGGTAGTCCTGGTTCAGCAAAGTCAACATGAATAAAGGGGAGAGTAGGCAGCTGCAAAAATAAGTTAAGAATTAGCTTCAAACAAAGCTTTTGGCTATTTTCTGTAGCTTTCAAAGTATGAGGTGTTAAGTTGTTTTATAATATAGGTTCAACTGGTAGGGGAAAGTAAGTAGTTCCATTACTTTCTGGTTTTATATTGGAGAATCCTAAAACTCAATCAGAAGACATTCATTAAAGTGTCTTCTGGTAACTACAGAAATTAAAGTGAATGAGGAAACTGAATTACTGTATTATTTGTCTTTTTCTATATTTAATCCTGTCAAGACAAGAATCTATGATCATTGAAGTCTATAAAGCTGTTCCCAGTAACAGAGGATTAGCACCTACAGGTATAGGTGGAATTGCTATTTTTCTCCTACTTCTATAGTGATAAATTCTATATCAAACCAATTGCCAGTATCTTTCAGTGTATTTTGTTCCTCAACTATCCTTCTTCCACTTTCTTTCAATTTTTCTGTTGTCTTTATCTCTTCATCTTCAGTTCCATTAATCACTTTTCAGTCTTACAATCATTACTAAGAAATACCTCTCCTTAATCCATGAGATATTTTATGTATTGCATATTTGTTTCAGATTTTCATAACTCCTAAAGACTGTCTCACTATTGTCTGCATGTATATATGTGCTTATAAGAATTTATACATGCACAAGTGCAGCATACATCATAATAAGCCCTCAAGTACTCAGGGCTGCTAATAGACAATAACAACAAAAGCAAAAACAAGAGGTTATTACTACTTAATAGAATCGACTGCATCATTAATTCTGTTCTCTCACACTATTTAATTAATACTTTCTTATCAAAACAAGCCAGTACATTTCATCCTTCTGGACCACTGCCAGCAGTTTGACCAAATGTACTGTAAAACGTACACTCTCCCTTATGCCCTGATAGACTGCACAGCTGCCATCGGCTTTTAACCTCTCTCAATGCAAATTAGATGGGATTGGCAGGAGAGCACAAACTGATTTTAAGCAGTAACATTTTTGATACAATACATGATTTCATTATTACAAGTTTAACTTCTTTTTCTTTCAGTTTCCCCATTGTCAAGTTCCACTTGGTAGTTTCTTTCCAGTACTTAATGAAATTATTTCCTTGGATATGTTAGAACCTTACTTTTTACACTAACAACAAAACATCGGAAGTGTTTGCTGTGCTTATTTTTTTTTTTTCTATGTTGGTTCATCCTGTTAAGCAGTTTTTATCTGCACTCCATTTCACAGGGATGAAGCAGTTTTGCCTGCACTCCTGTAAACCCGCTGAGAAAGTCATAGGTAGTATCACATACAGTCCATCAGGAGCAATGTATGCATTTATGGCTACTTATCTTGCTAGAAGACACTCAGATGCACAGCAAAAACACAATTCAGTATCCACTTCAGGACTGCCTGTTACCAACTTCATGACTCATTTTCTGGGCAGCCAGATAATGCAGCACACACTTCCCTTCGACTTACTCTTCTTTCCCATCACTGTTGTAACAATGAAAGTGTTTGTTCTATGTAATAAATACAAGTGCTTTTACCTCATTTGAGCCAGTGTAGATTCATAGGATCCAAAGATTCTGAAGCAGTTTATTCTTCCCATGGCTTCACATCACTTTGCAGTCTCTATTGTTAAAATGTCACTTGCAAGCTTTTTGCCTCACTATCTAAGAATCACAGAATCATACAAGTTCAAAATAATAATATCTTCTTCCCTATATAGCAATTCTTGCATTCTGAAGCCTCTTCTTGTACTGTTTCTATCTTAAAATTGAAAAAAAATAGTAAGTTCTTGTTTATTCTTGCTAGATGATAATGTGTTTGTAGTGATCAAATAATTGGTGATCAGGAAACATTTTTAGTACCTAGTATATTAAGATAGTCACAGTTCTATGTAAGAGTTATACATTATCAGCACTTTTGTTTAGGTGTAGCAGTTTGGAAAACCCAACAGTATGTGACAATTTCAGTAGAAATAGACCTCTGATAACCTACAAGTGACCCAGCATAGGAGCTATTCAAATATTTATATGACTAAAGGTAGGGTTTTTTCATTTGGCACAAGGACATTGTCTTTGTTCAAATGAGTGTTTAATCTCCTATTAAAATATGATCTCTGGCTAGACCATATTTTAAAATTAAGTTAAAAATGCTTTAAGAGCACAGGAGCTGTGAAACCAGGATATCTGATCATTTAAAATTGAGTATATGTTAATGATTCTGGTGCTATATTGTTTCACTGCATAATTTTTTTCATTTAGAAGTTAAGTCATAAAACAAGATCACACTGAAAATCCTTCTCCCTTGCAGGGAATAAAGCAGAGGCATATCTGGAGATGCTTCCTGAACTGCAGAAGCTGTAAATCAGCAGCCTTTCAGCATGTGGAACAATGTATCTCTCAAACTGTTTTCAGAAAAAAAATGCTCCATCTGCTTGCTATTTAGTAATAAATAAATAGGATCAGAACAAAGTGGATTTTAAAGTAATAGGAAATGTACTATAGAGAAAGATTTTGTAAGTCAAAGTATTTCCACTTAGTTTTGGCATGATTGTTACAAATTTTTTCCAGTAATGTTTTATTTTGCACACACACTGATGCAATACACTTTCCCATTGTATTTTGAATTTGCTTTAAGAGAGTTGAATAAATTAATAGTGATTTATAGCAAAGTAAAGAATAATCAAGCCAAATACTTCTCATTTCTACAGTTTACTTTACCTGGGCCTCAATTCATCATTTAGAATGAGACTTTTTGTGAGAATTTCCACATCAGTATTTGTGCCAACTTCCTTGAAGATTTTTATAAAAACTTGTTGTCAGTGCAAATGAATAAGGAAAGAGGAGTTGAAAGATGCAGTACTTCATCTACAGGATGGCTCAGTAGGATAGTATCACAACAAACCTTGGTTTGACAAAAGGACTGGAGTAGCTCCAGTAGCTCCTGTTCACCAGAGGTTAGAAGCATAGGGAAGATGAAAGTTTTGTTTCATGAAATCAGAATTAAAAATGAAAATTACTGAGTTCCCCATCCCAATCTGTATCTAGAAAAAGAAAAAAATCCAACAAAATCGCTGAGAAAAAAACCCAAAAGCTTTTTCATTCTAATGTAATGGAAACTGGTAAAAAGTAAAGTAAAATTTAAGAAAAGTAAATTTAAAACTAAATTGGAAAGTCCCATGAAAACAATTTCAAAACTTTCTTTACTCTTTCTTTCAAATGAAATTCTGGAACAAAAAAAGACTATGTTTTTATGAAGCAACAGAACCTTGTAGCCTACAATAGTGTAATTTTAATGTGTTTGTGTATTGACTTTTAGCGGTGTTTTTATTTTAAACCTTAGCAATTATGCAAGATGCTACAAATACATATTTACAATATATGTACAAGTCAGCCATACAGAGGAAAGAAGTATTTTAAGACTGATTTTTACAGATGAGATAATAACTTTGTCCTGTGAGTATACCAGAAACTAACCTGAGGTGAGCAGATTCTGGCTCCACTGCCTTAAATAAGTCTCTTGTTCTTTAATTCAATAAAATAAATGCACAATGAAACCTTATTTCTCAATATCTATCAGAATTTTGGGAAATATTAATTTTGTAAATTCTGAAAATAATTTTTTCTCACTGAAAGCAAATTTCAACATCTAGATTTTGTAGAATTTTCCACTTACATGGTAGTGAAAACTAAACACAAGAGTCAACCTAGTGCCATGATTTTTTTCATTATTTCTGTTAAGTTATAATCTAAAACTTTCAGCTTAAAGGTAATTATGACTATTGTGCTAGGAGTCTACTAACAAACAGTGTTTTGTTCCTTCCTCCAGTGAGGCTGTAATTATTGTTCCTTACAAACTGCAGTAGCTAAAGGGAGAATAATGAAGTAATGTGTGTTTTCACACAAATCAATGTCAAAGCTAGAGATCCGTCCTGCCAGAATAGACTGAAGACCAATTTCTTGTTTCTGACAGGTCAAGAGACATCTTTACAACATTCCTGGTCAGATGAAAACTTCAACATAAAACCCCCTCTGTCATTTCCAAATATAATTACTTGTGAGTGCTTTAGAGAAAACTATGAGCCCGTTGGAAGACCTAAGTTTGCAGTACCCAAAAGTTGTTGGTTTTTTTCCTCATCAAGTTATTTATACTTCTTGTGGTTTAACTTCATCCAAGTCTTATACCCACTGGGAAACTAATTGTATTAGCATTAGGCCAATAGCAATTTCCAATCAGTATTTAATATTTTGATGATAAAAGTGTATTAGAAACTGTTATTACAAGAGGGAGTTACACAGTAGAGAAAGAGGCTTTAGGGAAGCAGCAACTTGGCAAGGTAGAGCTGTAGCAGAAGTAGAATTTTACTATGTTTAAGTTTTGAGCTTTTAGAGTTTCACAGCTCTCAAATAGAAGTATGTTTGGGTTTATTTATTGACAAACCATGATATGTTACAATAGATTTGATCTCATTCAGGGATAAACCATTCTAGAGTGAAAAATTATTATGCACTCTTATATAGCTGCTGAAAGCCTTTGCTTTTCATCTCATGTCTCATTATTCACCTTACTGCAGATCTGTAGGTGTAATAACCATAAAATTATCCTAATGTCCTATTGTATACTATTACTGAAATGTAACATGACTGCTTATATTCAGATTACTACTTGACCACTGTGCATCTGGAAGTTGTTGCTATAAACAACAATGCATTTTTGCATTTATGCTTGGGAAATTCCATCACTCCTGGGTCCCATATCATAGAAAGCTAAAAAAAAGGTCTTAAACTAGCAAAGCTGTCCAGACAGGAAAATAAAGTTCCTTTCTTCAGACAGAAGTTATCTACACAACACCTCTACATCAGGAACATGAAATGTGTAACTGAAGTTCTGAACAGAAAAACAGTGTGCCCTGATTATACATGGCCAATGAAAAATGTGAACAGCAGACAAGAAAATGACAGAAAGACAGGGAGGGGGATTGCATCAAGTTAACTAAAAAAAAAAAAAATTAGGCAAGAGAGTTCAAAATCTACATTGTGACTTTGGCAGTGTACTACAGACTTGGAAATTATTTTGCCTGTTTTGAAGGCTAGGAGATGCCTCATTTCATTAACAGTGAAATGGGAAATTCCAACACTCCTGGGTCTTGTATTATAGGAATTAAAAATTGTTCCCTCAAAGTCTTTTTGTTTGTTTTTAACTCCCAGAGTTTACACACTTTATGAAGAACTTCAGTCAGGAAGTACAATGGATTAAATCTTTTTTCTCTCCTCTATCTGATCTCTTCACTATTGCCTTTGACCTCTGGGTAAATTGGATTTGATTTTAAGTTGCACATCCATTACATGTTCATATGGACTCCTACAGTGCACCTGTGTTTATACAATAATGAAATTTTACTCTTCAAAAAGACAAAGAAAGCATCTCACATTAAATATAAACCCATCATATAAGTCTATTTTGAAAAACAGTAAAGAGGAGAAAACTGGTGATATTTTAAACACTAAAACCAGTCATAGGTGTCACCCAAAATGTTTTTCTGCCACTAACAGAGATTTCAATTCTGTTGAAAAAAATATTTGTTTGAATTAAAACTTCAGGTTTCATCCCTGAACCCTCTCCAGATGAGCAGTTTATCAATATGATGTAGTCTGCATACGTTATACCATGGCATTCATAGATTATGGAGGATATTTGAAGTTAGCCTAGAGGCAATTGACTAGAACTACACAACTATGCTTACAGCAGCTCTGTATCAGGCCTTGTTTTAATGTACACATACACACACAAATCATAATGAAGCACTTTGCTTTACAAACACCACAATTGAAAAGCCAGGAAATGACAACATGGGCCATTACATGTTCTATTCCAAGAAGCACACACTTCAAAAACCCACACCTATTACTACAAATTCTGCCAAAGATGAACTACAGCTCTCAAAATTACCAGTTCCCCTTTAAGAATTGAGTCTGTTCTACAAGATATTTTAGGTCTCGTTTTAATGAATTTCTAGTGTGTTACAATTATTCCTTCCTCCTTCTGTGTATTTTTTCCCTAGGGTTAATTTACAAATATTAACTAGGTTGAAGTATAGATAAGAATAGAAAGAAGTAGTGAAACTTAACAAGAAAACACCAGTATAAATGCTGAGTGTCAATTAGAATAAAGGTATGGTAGCCAAGGCAGATAGTCAAGAAAAAAAATCTAAAATAGTAGAACAGAGTTGCTGTTAACAGAAAATATTTCAACTGAAAAGAAATGTCCCCGGTGGACGTTGACAATTTCACCAATTGGTTTCTTTAGATTTTGTTATTTACATTCATGTTTTCAGCTATTAGAGTAATTATAAGCTACCCAACTCTACTTGATTTTCTTCAAGAAGCTGCCACACATTGTCTTTAAAAAATGTAGCATATATGTGCAATATCTTTCAAAAATACCTTTCAATTATGAAAAGTGTCATAAATATCAGCTAGAAGCAACATCACAGTAACTACTATGAAAGATGTACAAACAAACAAACCTCCCAAAACACTACATGAGGAAACCAAAGAACTACCACTGTAAAAATTTCCTGCTGACAAGTTGAATCTATTTAGAGAGAAAATAAGGCTTTCCCACATACATTATTGAATCTATTACAAAAGTTCCAGTAATTCCAGTCTCCAGAACAACTGGAGAATATTAAGAATTATACTGAATCCACACATCTTTCCTCTGTGTTAAGGCACTTACTGTGAATAACAAAACCTAGTGGATTCACAAAAGATCCTTTGTTATGGCAATTCCCAGGTCTGCTCTTCTGACAATATATATGAGTCTTTCACTGAAGGTTCAAAGATAGTAATGGGAGTAATATAAATAACAGGTATGAAAATGACAATCAGGAGGAAAAGTATAAGCAGTAAAGGGACTGTCAAACTTGAATCGGGAAAGTAAAAATGGGCTTTAAAAGGAGTAATGTTTGTAACATTAGCAAATATGTTCTAAGTGGTTCTAATTCAGATAGCTCAGTTGGGGCACAGCTGTAAGGGAGGAAGGCAGAATCTCTGAAAGATGGGAACAGCCCAGAGAGAATCTCATATTTGATAGGTTCATTCATTCCAGTACTGTTAATTAGCTATCAGTTAGCAGTCACACATCTCAACTGCCTGAAAGGATACCTGTAAATATTATCATAACTGTTGCTGATCACAGCAGACATGAATGTAGCCTTAGAGACATGTAGACATGAATGACCTTAAAGTAGGCCAAGATCTAGATAGAGACTAAGCACCAATGCCTGACTAATAGAAAAAAAATGTCCATAACCCTACACTATGGTAATTACATCCTCAAAGGTGTTAAGACTTCCAAACCAGACTTTGAAGTGAACCCTCCTTTGCCCACATTTGCAATCTGCAGTATTTTAGATATAAAGATTTAAATGTTTTCTATGTACATGTAGCTACATATAGACATATATTCTGTATAAATGTAAACATGGTGCAATGATTTAGCTTGATAAATATCTTGAACTTCTGAACTCAATCTTAACTCTAAAATAAAATGTTTTCTCAGTAAGGAGGATGTTATGTTGGTATTGATGGACTAAATTCACAAACAGTGTGGGCAGGATCAACTTTACTCATGTCAATATACCCAGCTACTCAATAGTGCTCATCTTAATAAAGATTTGTTAGAAGTTGAGCAGTGGGACAGTATTTCACACTGGAAAAACTCATTCAAGTCACATCAGCAGACTATCTGGCAGTCAGCACCCAATTTACCCCCTGCAAAGGCAGTGGAACAAAGTTTTAACCCCATGTCTGGGCAAAGCTTCTAAGAAAGTAGATGCTAACTAATAATATTATGGTACCTCCCTGCTTTAATTCTTATTCAAATTATTTTAAGTAATTTTAAGGTTTACCTTAAACTTCATCTATCTTAAAACCAAAAAAGTTGAAAAGAAAACAGATAAATATTCAAATATGTCTTCCTTCTTTCTACAGCTCATTAAAGCTCAGGGAGTAGTGAAAGTACCACCAATGCCAAGGAGCTCAGTTTGTTGTAGCAGCGAGCCAGTGAGCAATAATTTTAAGGGTCAAAAGCCTTCTGTTATTTTCTTATGGGGCTTTTCTGTTTTGATGACTGTGCTAACAGACCTTTTTCTATTTATTCATTGAAATTTATGTTTATATTCCATGGGAGATGCTCATCTATCTGCCAACCTGTGTCAGCAGAATTATAAACCTGTCAGTGACACAGTATTTTAGTAGTAACCTACATTGGCCGTAAAAAACAAATGCAAATGTTCAGACAATTACTTATATGCAATGAAAATAGCACTTTCCAACAAATAACGCTGTCAAATAAAATAGTGACACTACTCATCTTTAAAACAATGAATTTATATCATCTACTTTGAATTATGTTAAGTTTTCTGAAAGGCTTTATTTCATCTACTGCCTTAAGAAAATTGCAGGCAGTTTCAGATACATTCAGAATGTGGTTAAACAAGCAAGTGCCAAACAACCTTCCTGAGGCATTTTGCAAGGCTATGCTGAAACTAAAGACAATTGACTAAATTCAACCAAACAAAAGTTATCTCCCCTAGCCCATAGGTGTTAACATACTGCAAACTGCCACATCATTGTGTTGGTAGGTAGCTGTGTATTCAACTATACACAATTAAAAAATGGTTGATTACATTCAAGCAATGCATTTGCTATGAAGTATTAATTTCATTGCTTTTCCTCTTCATCGGTGAGGTTATCTACTTCCCAGAATTGATTCAGTTGAGTAACAATGTAATATTAGGTAGTGGCAGAAGGAGGGAGGAGGAAAACCACAGGTTTCTCACACAGCCACAGTGAAGAAAATTATCTCAAGATTTAATGTCATGACTTTAACCTTGTATTTACAGCTGGAGATATACTAAAATTTATGACTTAATGGAATCAAAAGCTATGCAGTAGATTTATTTGGACAGTACATTTACCAATGTGTTTTACTGTTTGATAAACCTTTACAAGGCCCGTTGCTGATATTATCATTAAATAAGGAGTAACAGAGTGTGCAACAAGTTATGTGGTATATTTTCTTGCCCCAAGGATGTGTGCTTTTTGCCAGTCTATTGTGTGTATGCAGACACAATAACCAATTAGTGTCCAAGTCTTTAAATCGGTTATAAACACTAATCACAGCATATTAAAACTACAAAACAGCACTTGTAATGTGTGCTTATTTTATAGATAAGCTAAATTAGTGTAGCCATTACAAAGTAGCTCTATTTCAGTAGTTAAAAAGACAAACAGATCCCATACTTTAGTGTCTGTATGCCTGAGGATTATGAAGGATTTGATTCATAATAGCCAGACTAATTATATTTATGCACTCAGGGCATTCTTTCATATAAGTTCTAGTTTCCATTCAAGAATCATATAAAACATTCAAATGTATAAAGTCGTATCTCTTTTTTCTGCTAAATATTATAAAGAAAATACAAAAATCACATTGGGTTTTAAAGAAAAATAATATTAACTTTAACTAAAAAAGTCAATACATGTATTTAATGTACCATTGAAAATTAAGATCTAACAGCTTTTCTTTCCCTTAAGATACTTCACATTGTCCTAGTTTGGAGGCATTTTATAGTTAAAAAAAATATCTAAAAAGTTTTTCCAGTTGAAAGTTTCTTCTCAACTTTCCCTCTCACCTTTGAATCCTTTATTTGATTTTTTCTAAGGGAAGAAAGACATTATTGACAAGCCATCTACTTCCTAGTTTCAAGTGTTTGTTAAAAAACTCTGGTCCCTTTTGCAGTGTGTCCTGAATGGAGGTAGAGGGGAGTGAATGAGCAACCAACATGTTTTTCCAGTAGAACAACTACTGATGGTATCCTGGTCTCACTAGTGACAACAGTATCTGAAAATAGTAAAAGCAGCACAAAAACTTGAGTAGAAACTAGAGAAGGAGGTCCATAGTCTCTCTACCTGAAAATAGATTAATGCATAATTATTCTTACACAATCTCCTTGAATCTTACTTATCTCACTACTCATGAAAGTTTTTCTGTAGTTTCAGGCATCCCCATGTGAAGGAGAGAATACCAGGAGGAGAATAGGAGAATGAATTTCACTCACCCAAAAACATCTGAGGAAAGCGCTCTGTGAGATTCCCCTCATTTCCAGGTTTAGATATTTATACTTCAGAGAAAAAAGTTCTGTAACATCTACACAGTTGCAGGCAAATTTTCAAAAGAACCAAGCATGCTGAGGGGCAAAGTCTTTTAAAACTCTGGTCTTAGGTGTCACAATGGGAACTGTGCTCATGAGCGTATTTGAAAATCTGGCCCTGATATATGTGCCCTAGTTGGAGTGAAGATCTTTGAAAATTCTGTCTCCAGCTACAAACGCTTGAAAAGTTAGGCTTTGGACTCTTCAAGGTTTATTGTTATTTAATAAATCCTTTCCAGAGATTCTGAGCATTTACAGTTCATGTTCAAGTTTACATGACCATTGGTTCTTCAGTATATATGAATTATAGGCCTGCACTCATTTCTAGATATTCTGATTATCCACTACTGGCAAATTATGAAGTTCACTTTTTATATCCCTTTCTCAGTGATATTCTTCAACAACCTATCTTCAAACTCATTTGTCTCCCTTGTGATCCCTCTAGCAGTTAAAATTGGCCAAAATAATTCAGCATACTCATTATAAAAATGTTCTAAATTACATAATATGCTCCAGAAAACTTTTGACAAGACAGACAGCCAGGACACCAAAAGGTGATAGTCTTTTGCCATTTTTGAGTGATGTGCCTGCCAAAGCTTGTGGACTTGAGGAAGTTTGACCTTGCACAGACAGTGATCTGTCTTCATGAAATCTGACTGTCACATGCACATGCCTCAATTTCACAGAGGAAGAACTGGAACTGTAAAACAAGAGAACCTTGGACATCCTTAAAGAGAAAAAATGTGTTTCAGGGCCTCACTAACAGCTAAAATTAATACTGAATCACCCACGCGGATATATTCTGATGCAAACAAATTTGCCACAGGCCATAGTGATTACCGTCTTCCATGGTCACCACAACTGTAAATGAAAGTTTCTTTCTCTTACCAGAGCTAAAAAGCTACTAAGTCTTCATTAGCATGGAACCATTTTTTGTCTGCAAGGACAAAAAAAGTTGTCACGTCAAACATGGTTCGAAAGGATAAGAAAGATTCCGCATAACAAAACATGCATTTTTAAAGAAGGTCGGTATCATTTAATGCCACTGTTAGACGCTGAGCAAATCTGTTCCTTTTCCCATCACCTTCACAGAAAATATGAATAGCCATTAGGAGCCAGAAGGGTTAAGGGAAAGGCACTGTTTTAATTGCTTTGCCTTGGGAATGTTGCAGAAGCTGGTCTTGCACAGTTCATATGCTGACAGCTCAAACAGAGATTTATCTATGGAATTTGAAACTGCTTTAAAAAGAACACACATGAACCTGACAAAGTACTGACTGAAGACTCAGTATTACCTTATTAAACAATATAAATGAAGGAAGGATGCATTCGTAGCTGATTTGCTATGTCCATCTGAGATCCTTTTAGACTGATAAGAGTAGTATATTACTGAATGACAGATTGCAGGAGGAACTTGAAGGAACGCAAAAGGAATCATTATTGCTCTGTACAGAATAAATGTATTTATTGCCAGACGCTTTCATTTTCTAACATTATGAGAGTAAATAATAAGCATCATGTTAGAAATTCAGGTATTTTAAGTTTGAGGAAAGGCAAATTGGATCATTTATTGTCCTCCAACAAGCAGTGATCTTAATACCGGCATCCGAGTAAGAATGGCAAAGACTTTTAGTACTGTACACACAGTACCTAACTCAACAAGGGACCACTGGCTGGACCTTAAGCAATTAACACAAATCAGTACTACCTAGTTTATATTTTACCAGTTTTGAAATATATATAATATTATACACAGCTATACAAAAATATTTAAAAATATATCTAAGGAAGAAAAGAAAAGAACCCCTTTCCTATTCTCTAAATAGTTCCATAATCCTCATAACCATGTAAACAGCTAGCAGATAAAATTAAATAACATTGTGGTGGTTTAGCCCTGGCTGGGTGCCAGATGCCCACTAAGTTGTAATATCACTCCCACTCCTAAACTAGACAGGGGAGAGACAAATGTAACGGGAGGTTTGTGTGTCAAGATAAGGACAGTGATTGCTCAGCAATTAGCCGTGGGCAAAACAGATTCCACTTGGGAAGAAAAAGGTTTGATTTATTAATAAACCATCAGAACAGGGAGATGAAAAATAAAACAAAACCTTAAAACACCTCCCCTCACTCCTTCCTCTTCCCAGGACTCTACTTCCTTGCCCACCAGCATTGCAGGGGATGGGGCTTACTGTCAGTTCATTGCACATGGACTTTACCACTGCTCCTTCTCATAGGAAGGCGTCCACATACTTCCCAGTGATACAGTGTGGGGTGCCTCCCATTGGAGATAATCCTTCATGAACTTCTCCAACAGGGGTCCTTCCCATGGGCCACAGTTCATCTCCCACAGGGACTGCCCCTCACATCCTGTCCCAACTCGGATCATCCAACAGCAGAACAGTCCTTCACATATCAACTGCTCCAGCCTGAGTCCCTCACAGGATCACAAGTCCTGACAGCAAACCTGCTCTGGCATGGGCTCCCCTCTCCCCACAATCTCCCAGGTCCTGCCAGGAACTTGCCCCAATGTGAGCTTCCCACAAAGTCACATTTACCTCCATCACTAATTGGTCAGCAATTGGTCCATCTTAGAATTGACTGTCACTGGCCTTATCAGCTACAGGGAAAGCTTCTAGCAGATCTCTGTTTAAAGTCAGTCCTGTAGCCTCTCCAGTGCTACCAAAAACCTGGCCCAGGCAAAACCACTACAAACACAGACAATGAAAACAGTGGGCCTCATAGTTCCAGTTAAAACAAATATTCAAATGTCTCATTTTTGCCAAATATGGATATTTCTACTGAAATAAACTGTTTGCATAAAATATTAATATTTTAGTTTGAATTCAATAAAAATTAAAAGTGATATAACCCTCAAGACTCTCGGTGAGAAGGCTAGAGGAAATTGGTTTATATTTTGTTGGTTTTGTTTTTTTTTTTAATAGGTTCATTATCTCAGACCAATCAAACCATATTACAACTGTGAAACACTGCTTCTTAAGGGCTTCTTTTATATCATAGCATACTAATGGGAGGATATGACCAAGCTATCAATAAAATAAAATTGAAATTTGCATATAATGACTTGTATCCTAAATAAAATTTAAAATCTATTCATTTGGGAAAACAAAAAAAATCACTCATATGTCACACATTTGTTATCAAAGGCTTGATAGCTAATCTTAGGAAAATTATGTGTCAATACTGTAAATATACAGATTTCTCATATGAAAACATCCAAGCACATCAGAAACATTAAAGAGCATTAAAGAAACCTAAAGCAAGAAGGAATTACTCCTATCTTATAAAAGGAGAAGTAAATAATAGAACTGAAGCTGTGGTGAAAACAAACTAGAGGAGCACTCACTTTTGTGAGGTGGTAGGAGTAGGCACAGAAACCCTGAGTATCACAAGCATTCAGTTCCAAAATATTGCACTTAACATGCATAAAGTAACTGAATTCTTCACTTCACAATAGAAACTAAACTGGGAATAGTGCTCAGATTACCCACACCACCTGACTATGTCTTAATTACAGATCATTCTCCCTTTAATAAATGCTGATGTCTCTTTCACGGAGGTGGTTACAGGAAATGTCATTATATGTATCCAGAGCCCACCTCCACAAATATTTATGTTTATACACTACTCACTCTTCACTAACGGCAATAAGTTACCTTACTATGTAACAGCACCAGGTATCCAGTTATTCTCCAGTCATATGTGCTCCAGTGCTCTACAGCACTAAATAGGTACTAGCCTACTTGTTACATCTCTGCAATTTGAGGAGGAAACTACATGCTGCTACAACCAGTTCCTCAGAGAAAGCAGCTGTGTATCTACCCCATTTCCAAAATAAACCAATGAAATGTTATTACTATGACTAAAGAAAATTAATTCTAGATGAAGCAATTTGAAGCCACAACAGCAAAATGAATCCTTGCCCTTCTGAGATGCCCACTACATTCCTTAATTTTATTGTAGAAAATGTCATATAATGTTAGAACACATGAAAGGAAGAAAAATCTTTTTGGTTATGTTTTTTACATTCTCTCTGAAATGACCTTGGTTTTAACAGTTGGAGCTACATTAGAAAGAATACAGTTGAATACGTTACGTTCATAGATATCACTTGCTCACCACTATCAGGCTAAGGGAAGAATGCAACAAATGCAGTAAGTACTCATGCGTGGCAGTGGTCCCAGTGGTTTAACTTTAAAATAAGGACAGTACCAAATTTTTACCAAATCCTTAAAGTCTTTCATGTATGAAAGAAGCAATTACACACCCAGTAAAATGAAACATGCTTCAGAAGTCATTGCTTTGGTCCTTTGGACAACATGCCTATATTCATTTCCCATTTTTAAATATCTTTGAAGAGATACTTGAGATTTATTTTGGCAGCTTTGCATATTATAATGAAACTCTTAGCACGTCTGTTTTTTTACATACACCGAACAAAGCAGAATCACAGAATACTTTGAACCACACAATTTCTTAAACCCAAGAAATAATGAAACTAGTTAAAGACAACTGTGGTAAAAACATCTCAATTCTAGCAGGGAAAATACAATTCAAGTAAGTAAATTCCTATTTGGAAAAAGTGCTAAGTTATGCTGATGCTTATGGTTGAAGACAGAAACACAAACATAACACATATAACTTCTCATTACTTGATTCTCTTAATCTATTTTGCCCAAGTTTTGAATTTCAACATTTCCACACCCAAGGAACACACAGTCCTATTGTCTTTAACGCCAGATAGAGCACTAGCTAATTGGGTCTGGTGACATGATAGTATTTCTGTCACTCTTGCTTGTACACATCATGTCGAGTTTTATACCTGTTTTACAGGGATAAAAGGAACTAACAGGGAAGTTATACTGGATCAGGGTCTCATGTAGCCGCAGCAATTTCATTCACATGCTGAACCAGGGTCTGAATTTGCAGAATTGGAAACATTTCCAGAGTAAATTTTAAATCATCTTTCCAAAAGAATTCATCAATAGCATTTGCAGCATAAGAACACTTAAAGGTAGTATAAACTACCGATGTTTAGTCATTAGTCTAGTCATATTACTTGTGATCGTTCTTGTTTAAGTATCACTCCCTCTTAAGTCACTTTCTTGCTTATTGCACCATGAACCAGATCAGGAAAAGCACCCAGGCTAAACAGTTCTTTGGTGGACTGTTTCTTTGATGGTTTACTTACGATTGAGATCAGTTTCCCGATCCACATAAGCATGTTCATGCCACCATGAACTATCAGAGGGTAACAGATGGGTGGGACTAAACAGTAAAGGCCAGGGTACTGCTTTTTTTAAGCAACGGTAACATCTTGTGCAGCCTACATGATTTGTACAACTACCATATTAATCATGTCATTATTCAGAAAATATGAACCTGAAAGTGGTTCAGGCACTGCTCAGATATAGAGGAACACAACTATGAATTTATCTAAACCTAATAATCATACTGGAATCCTGGCAGAAAGTTGTCCATGTTCTTGCAAATAGTCTCTTGGGAATTTGTAATGGACTCCAGTATTCAAAAATGCTATCCAATCTCATCTGAAAACAAAAAAAGAGATAACACTGTCACAGCAGAGAAACACCTGGTACCTGGGTTATTAGCCCAGTGACTCAGGAGGAATAGTGCCATCTACTGAATTAACTATACTCTTCAAAACACAACCTAGCAACATCATGGTTATTGTACAGGGATGTGTTGTTGTCCAGTTAGTTTAAAAGAAAATTGTTGTAGTGCAGACATTTCAAAACACTTGGAGCCTGCTGTTTTTACTTTGCCACTAGCGCATTTCAAAAGTTTCTTCACAAAACAAAAGAAAGGATGTAATTCCTTTCAAATATTTGCAATGATACTTTCAAGAACCTTACATGAGCACAGAGTACTTGGAACAGTCCAGAGGGGAACTACCTGTTGGCTGATAAATACTGCAAGTAAATAGAAGCCCAGACATGAAGCAATGAGACAAGTCAGGAAAAAAAAGTAAATAAAAATCCATGTTTACTGTTTCTGCAAATATCCAAGGAAATCGAGAATCAGCAGTGCAAGCACATCACATGAAAAGAAACATGATGAAAGAGATCACAATGGGTCCACATCAACAAAACATCTAGCATGCAAATGGAATATACCTCAAATAATTGGAAAAAAGAAATGACAAGAAGTTTTGGTGACATTAAAAGAACAGATTGAGGAAAACAGGAAGAGGTTTAATCACATGAATCTCTTAAATAATCACTGGAAAATTCAGTCAATTATCTCCAGAAAAAAGGAGCAGGGGTTAAGTTTCCACTATCAAAATAGATACTGTGCTTCAAGATGATGGGTGGATATAGAGAAAGTGTTGAGAAGCTATTCTAGACTTTGCAAACATAATATTGATAAATCAAGTGATATTTATGCATATAAATGAAGTACATTCAAGTGCTTTATCATCAGTCATGTCAGTAGGGAATTCAAAGAATTAACTGCCATAAAAATTGCCAAGTGACTAAGGAAATGTGCACATTACTGAATCTTTCACTTGGTTAAGCAACTAATATGATCAGAGGCTATTCTATGGTTAGTCACTGAAATAAAAAAACCCACAGTGAAGATTTTTTTTTCTAATTGTATAAACAACTAAGGCCTAGTAATCAAAATCAGAAATACCCTTATTTCTTAGATTTGGTGGGTCAATCCAAATAAGCACATGAGCACTGAAAAGGAAGCCCTATGTATCTCAAGAGATTTTTACTTCAGATAAAATTATCTGTAAATTTCATCTTCCGGGAAAAAAAATCAGACATTAAAGGAAATAACATAGAAGAGTATTAATGTTTTAGTTCTGTGAATCACACAATGCAAGGCTGCTATCCTGTAGTTCTTATTCAAACATATTTCCCAATAGGACTTCTGACTATAAAAAATGAAACCCAAACTTTCTGAATTGCTAACAATAAAACAAGTATTTTCCTAAATAATAGAAAATGCTATTAAGAACCTTATTGCTATATATTGCAATTAATAAAAATTATTTCCAGACTAGATTTTTCCTTATATATAACACATGAACTCCCATAGGCATGCTTTAAACCGATTTTAAATTGTAATTCATTAAATACATTTTAACTTTTTACCAATGTACCGTGTCATTAAAAAAGAAAAATCACTTTTTGCAGACCGTTTTTTTTAATCTACATATGTTTCAATGAATCTTTTTCAGAAAGATAGAATATCATGAAGAAATGCATATCTTTTGAGAGAAAGGTCTCATGGTTATACTTAAGAACCCACTGTGGATTTTCAAGTCATCTTGTCAAGTAGCAGAAAAGCTATTATATCACCTATCGGCCCAGTCACAGAGCATCAGTAGCCAGCTGAGAAAACAGCTTCATCCCATACACACTGAAGTCAATGGAATAAACATCTGCAGGATTTTTTAACTGAAATGTATAGGCGCCTTTCCAGTTCCTTCAGTGAGCATTGAATCAGACCTATCATCAGCAGCACAAGCTATAGTCACTGTAATACATGAGCCATCCTTAGGCTGCAATGTATTTGCATAAACTTTTTGTTGAATAACTTGAAGAACAATATAAATCAAAATTGAAATCTATCCAGAGTTAAATGGCAAGCTGGAAAAGAGATTTAGTGAGTTAAATTATTCACTGTGCTCCAGTGAAAGCATATTTCACAGATTCACATTCCCAAGTGAACTCATGCTCTGCCACAGCCTAGCTAAATTTAGCATGAATAAGCATCTCTGGACAAAAAACAGCCAAATAAAACAGGTGCTTTAATACATGCACTGAACACCTGTTATTTTGCAGAAAATCACAGCCACACACACACATGGATCTTCAATTTAGTCATTTTAATAATATTTTCAGTATGTACAAAGTTCTTCCCTACTGGGCCTTTGAGCTAACATGCATTTGTGATACTGCACTAAACACAAAATTCAAAGGGTTTTTTCTATGCTTGAGTAATTTATATTATTAAAATATCAGTTATGTCTACTATAATTTCTGTGAAATGAGGTGACCAGAAGTGAAAATACAAATTCATATGATGGCATTATATTATTCTTATATACATGCAGCACTGTGACGGCTGCTATGGTGAAGCTAACCACATCCCAGCTAGACTCAATATACATGTGCATCCTTTCCTTTCTATATTATAGTCTCTGCATTGTGAAATGTGTGTTCCATGGAATTCTATGGACTACTCCAGTATAGTGCTACTTTCTCCACCAAGTTATCCTTCCCAAATAATTTCTATTGGGATTTTTCTCTAACATGTTATTTTGTCTTCCTGTTGCCTTTCATTATGCTCACTCTGTTAGATGCATTTTACTTCAGCGGAGATGTTAAGCACAACTCGCTCAAAGATGCTGGTGCAGCATAAACACTCCCATGGCACTTTTCAGAGAGAGGAATAACCAGTCTCCTGGGAAGGACTCTTGCACAAAGGTTCAAGTAACTGCACCAAAGTGGTCACAACTGTTTGTACAACAGTACCACTTCATTATCAGTTCCTGAGAGGACACTGTAAATGCATATGGAGAAAAAATGCCATACAAAATACAACAGACAAGCAGAGTTACGCTATGTTTGGAGACTATTGCAGAAGCTGGTTTTCAGGGGAGCTCTCATACAGGAATCTTGTTAAAGATAAGGTGGGGTAGAACAAGGTCCTGGGTACTGAAGCATACAGAAACAAAGGATACTGGGGAGTGAGTTGAAAATCATACTGCTTGCAAAACAATAAAAATCAGTAACAAACCTTGACGCTAATAAGCTGAATGACTGGCAGCTTGATCAAACACTATTATAAGAGTGAGTAGCAATTCAGTCACACTGTCAGGATAAATATTAATTTTATGTTAAAGTATCTCTCTCACTGTATGCACAGTATATGACTAATTACTAATACACAGGAATGTAAATACAGAAATATATGTAGATTCTTAAGAAGTAGAGCTGCTAACAACAGAATGTTAAATGACAATTGGGTGTTCTTGCTAAATGCAGATGCTTAAGAAAATTTATAGCTTTTCATAAAAGAAAAAATGAATAAAGAGTCTGGAAACGTACTCATCACAAAATTAATAAGTAGAGATGATCTTTGATAAAACAATTCTATCTGATACAAAGAGTCATAAAACTAACAAAAATAATTGAAAACCAAGAGATAAAAACTAAGATGATTATTTGATGTGTAGACAGCTCACAGAAAAGACAACTACAGGGAAAGAAAGTGGCAGTTAATCAGAATTGAAAACCCCAAACTTTGTTTATTTGAAATAGCTGTGCTGAAAGAGAAATGGAAAAATCATTGAAGTGAAACTAACAATGGATATGGGCCATAAAACAGAGAAGAGAAGGATCAATCTGCTAATGGTTCTGACCTCCCTACTCATGCTAACATGGTCAGGGCAAAATAAAACATTTATAGTCAGACATGGTAAACAGCAAGGGAGCAGATAATTGCAGGCACACTTTCTCAAGTCAGTGATTTTTTTTCTTTTCCTCATAGTTTATCTATGGTTATATAAAAACAGAATGTAATGATCTACTTAGCTTATGCATTAATTTGCAATCAGGGAAATAAAGCACAGTAAATAATCATTACCATCCCTGTTTTAAGTCTTGCTACAAAATTCTCAGTGGCCAATAAACACGCATTCATTTAGTACTTTCTTTTTTTCCTACTTCTTATAAACATTTCTGTATTTCATTCACTTAGCTTTCAAAAGACGATTTTACCACAGAACAGAAACAATAAATAACATCAAAGTCTTCAATAGCATAAAGATATAAGCAGTTTAAGTCTATATACATTCAGAGATGCATGAAGCCAAACAAGTGTCTATGTCTTCGCAAAATGCAGGAATTAATTATTAAAATACATTTTTCAAAACAAGCTGTCAAACTCTACTTGTAGGAAAGACTTTTAAAATTCTGTAACTGATGTAATATGTCAAACTTGCTTTGATCTCCTTGAAGAAACACAAATTCAACTGTTGAAAATAAGCTGTTACTAAAAATCTTTTACAGTTCTGATCCAAGCAGGAATGTTCTGGCACCTAGCATTTCTTTTTCCCCAGGAACATACTTCTAAGTATAACTGATCATAACAAACTACTGTTTAGATACTTCAAATGTATTCATATCTCTTGCAAAGGCAATTGCCATCTTTCTGCATTTGTTGTAAGTAAATTTTTCAGCCTAGTTGACAAATGTGAATAAAATTTATTCTGAGCTTCTCCAATATTCTTATCAATTACATTTATTGTGAACTTCTATTAATTCTAAGTCCCATCAGTTTTAGCTATTCATAATCTGTCCTCTCATGTATTCCTCATACCATTTAATTCATTCAACCCACCCACTGAAATACCACGTCTGAAAGTCATGGAACTAAGCACTATGCTGCTCAGTACAGGCCAGAAATGAAGAAAATGGCACAATAGGTATCCCCCAACAGTTCCACTCTTTTAAAGATGATGTCTTATCACAGGTGATCTGTTGATGACACATGCAGGAATATCACAAATGATATCTGGAAGCCTAGTCCCAAGGCATCTAGGACACTACAGGTTAAAACCATGAACTTGCCTTTAAGTTAAAGGGCAAATAGTGGTAACTGCAGACTGTCAACAAAGTATGCTTGTGTGAGGCAATACTTAAAAAGAAAGCAGTCATATTTTGTATTAAGGTAGCCATATTTTCCACCCTCTGAAGAGAGATACTGTGAGAAATTTTAATCACAAATTTAGGTCCTAGACCAAGGCCAGCTACATTCAACATAGAACATCTCCTTCTGAAAGTGTCAAGAAGGGAAGCTTACATAAACAGATCTAAAAGTCACTCTAAGAAACTGCACAAAACATACACTAATATGATTCCATTCCCTTCACATTCCAGTAATTACAAAATGTTAAACATAATATATTGCCCGTTTTCATGAACTGATAGGCTCTATTCTCAGCAGGTCCCTGACTTTTATTGAGCATTACACCACAGTGGCACAGCAGTTTGCTTCTGGCCCTGGAAATAGGGAAGCCCCGTTCTCTGATATACTGCATAAGATCAGCATGCTTTTAAACATTTACATTTGAAAACACGGGCTACTATAGGTAAACTATAATGACAATTGGAGGAAATTGGCACTCTTAAAATGTATCACCCTATTCCAGAAACTGTCCTTAATATCAGAAATTAGAATAACTTTCCTAATCAGCATGATGAAGAATGTAGCAGA
Organism: Colius striatus; assembly: GCF_028858725.1. NCBI lineage: Eukaryota > Metazoa > Chordata > Aves > Coliiformes > Coliidae > Colius > Colius striatus. Next base: position 9,027,346 of record NC_084772.1, read on the forward strand.
ATAAAGGTAAAATATCATGACAGAGAAGAGATTCTAAAAACAAAAAATTATTTCCCCCTCTCATTTCAAGCTGCAGTATCATAAAAACAGGTGACAATGAAAAAAAATCCTATAAGGCAAAGAAAACAATAGATCCCAGTGCCAACCTGGCACCCACTGGCTCTCCTGCCTTGCCAAAATCTTTCATAGAGCTGCTAGTTGGAAGTGTGAGGAGCATGCTGATGCTGCAGCTGCTGCTGTGTTTGTTGTGTCCTACACTGGTGGACCTTCTCCAAGGATTTCCTCCAGAACAGCTCATTCTCTGTTCAAATATAATAAACCTCCACTTCAACTAAGTCACAAAATGTCCTCAGTAAGAGAGATCATGACAGTACTAAGATGCAGGTTTAAGATAGGGTTAAGTTGAACATTAAACCACATGCTTGATTGAAACAAATTAATAATTTGTGATAAGTTATTTGGTCACTCCCCACAACATGAAGTCATTAACACTTGAGCCAAATTGCTGAATGCAAGATGAAAAGTATTCTTTAAAAAAAAAAAAAAAACCACCCTTACCAACTGCCAGTGCTGTCATCAGCCAACACAAGCTAAGTCAACAGATGCTGCATGATTTTACATGTCTGCACTGCATCATCATAGGAGTACACAACAGTTTAGATTAGCAGGTAAACCCTCAAACTGCTTTTTACAATCTGAGCAAAACAAATACTGTTACAATACCAAACCTGAGAGAAAGAAGAGTGACAGAAATGCATCTTGCTGGAGGGAAAGGAGGAAAGGGATTTGTTTCCTATTTTTGTCATGCAGAACTGACAAGAAAAGTAACTGTCCCCTCAGGGATTACTAAGGAAATGCTACTGTGATGGAGTACTGAGGAAGAAGCATGATGCCTCATGCATACGGTGGGGAGTGTGTGAAAGGGAATTACCAGGTACCCAACTGTGGTCTTGAAAGACGCCTCAGACACAGAGCAACATAATTTCGTTGCCCTCAAAGTAAACTGAAAGCCAAGATGTGACTCTCTGGGTCACCAGCTTCATAGTAAGTGACAATTGTTTCCCCAGACATGACAATATATATTCCCTTCAAAAAATTTGAGACAGACTGAAAACCTTTCATGGCTTGCCAAGTATTTAAGAAGTGTTAGCTGAAAAGAGTCACTGTTTAACATAGTTCATCCAAATCTACCATCAATGTCTGAAAGCATTTTGGTAATCTTTTGGTACAGGGAACTTATGCAATGGTTTTACTATTCAGGGCATTACCAAATACTGTCATTAGAGAATAGTTTCCAAGGGAAGCTTTTAAATGGTGCGAGTGATGGTAATGGCAATATCTAAGTAATGGTAAGTAAACTGAAAGTCAAATATAGATTATGCCCACATAGGTTCATATGTTTTCTTGAACTCCTAAGCTGTAGCCTAGCCTGCTCAGTCAGTTAACACAAGCTTGGTATAAAGACCCAATCAGGGTCACAAAGCCATGGACTGAAAAGTGACACCAAGCTTGGTGCTTGGGAGGCCAGGCTATGAGTGCACACATGATATAACACATGCTTCATACTTTTTCACTGATCCAACAGTGACCAAGATCGAGGAATAATAGAGAGCAAGAAAAAGATGTACTCAGATACTGCCTAACAAGTTGAAATGGATATGACACCTTCAACTTGTAGAAGATGCACAAATGTGTAAAAAAAAAAAAAGACATGGGAACAATGGGAATCTGCTCTATTGCTTATAGGATTTGCTCTGAAAGTGTCATCTTTCATACTGCAGCTCAGATTGTGTGAAACCAGTCTCCAGAGATTCATATTTTAAAGTAGACATCAGGCAATCCTTACTGTACTCGTAACCTTTCAGTTTACTGTGAGAGATCAATTTTAACACAATATTCCCTTCTTTTGGAGAAGTTAAGCACCTTTACCTCCTGCTCACTTCACTTGAAGTTATAAGTAGTCATGACTAAGGAGACCACTGTCTTTTTCCACACCAGGACTTGATGAAGATTTGCATTGTTTAATAACTGTAACTTGTCTAATGCTCTGCATTCCCTCTGTGTCAGTTCCCATAAGAATGGCACATGGCTGAAAAAATAAGCATAAAAAATTTCGTATCAGTCAAATTTGAAAAAACCCCAACATTCGAAGACTTTCTAGTTATAGAAATAATCTTCAGATTAGAAGAAGAGAAAAACAGCTTGTAGGAAATAATAACTACAATGGAAAAAAGTTGTGCTTGTCTTCTACAGTGGCATCTCTGATAATCTTAAGAACTATTGGTATACAGTATTTCATCAAATGGAGCAAAGTTAATGGATTCATAAATGGTGTATGGAATTACTATTTTATTCATGTGTAATACAAAATAGTTATCATTATTATCCTTGTGATAATCTTGGAAGTCCCTCTTTGTAAAAAAAAACACACTGAAAGACAGTATTGTCTGATAGCACAATAATTTAGGTAAAAAACATCTAATCTCACTAGGATTCGGATCCTTTAAGGGGTTCTCATCAAGCTGGAGTTCCATGAAAGGACAATAATTTTTATTAACCACAGATAGTTTGCTGGAGGATAGATACTTCTGTGGCTTCTGGCTGTTTTGCACACATTATATATGCATACATAATTCAGTGTAAATGAGTTACACCCCTTTTATCACATGAAAATCCTAACTATGCTGCAGATCAGACATCAGCTGCATGAATGAATTCAGAAAGAAATGTCCATTTGGCTGATTTGAATTCAAAAGAAAATACTTTTTGATCTGGGTTTATTGCAGTGAGAAACTGCTGCTTCCATAAAACTCAAAGCAAGTAAATGCAGATAAGGTTTTTTGTTTATTAGGAGCAGTTAAAAAAACCCAAATATCCTATTTTAGGCCACAGTGAAATCAGTAGTTTCAGAGTTACTACTTACACTTTAAAGTAGCTTTTTCAGAATTATACTCTTTATAGCTTCTTCAGGCATGAAAATAGGTTTCAGTTTATGCCTGCCAGAATATTCTGAACAATAAGACTCATGTTGTTTCAGTGTTTTGTGAACAAGGCTGCAATGAAAGAAAGAATACTCTATACTACCATGATTCCCTACTGAGTATCAATATATTGTCCCAATATCTATGGCTCAAAGTCTGTTAAAGTTGCCGGTGCTAAATTTGCAGAGGCGAGTAGAGTGAAACGAGAGCATATGCTCCAGCCTTTCAACACATACTGCAGCTGCTGGTGCAATGTATCCTGCTGTGTAGCCCTTTAGGAGAAACTAGAAATGTTTCATCTGTGCTCTAATGTTAGAGCTGACACAGGTAGAGACAGTAGACAGTTTGCTCCCAATTTGTATCTGCGTGAAGAGCAACCCTTACAGGACAGGCATCTCCAAGGTGGCAGAAGTGACTGTTGCAGTAAGCGTATCTTCTTGTGATTTTTGCCCTCCTGCAATTGAGGTATTTCTGTTAAAGATCACATCAAGAGTTTTAAATTGTAATTTAAGACAGAGGCTGTACAACTCAGCTACAAACTTTGTACAGGAATAGAGAAGAGAGACAAGGAAAAAGCAGCAGTATATTGAGGGAGCTGGGTCAAAGACCTGAAAAATCACACAAAGACTCTAAAAAGGCTGTCAGACATTCTCCAACAGCAGCAAAAACAGACTGCATAAGCAGAGACTGGTTTGAAGAGCAGCACATTAGAAAGAATGTGAGGCATAACAGGCCAAAACGACCTAGCATTAAAGGCATGTCTCTGTAGTGGGTTACATAGTTCTAAAGCTAGAGAAATAGCACAACAGATTCTTCATGAAAATCCTCAAGTGTCCAGGGATGGGCAGCTCACCTTACTACTCTGCTCCACAGAGGAAATTAGCTCTGCAACAAACTTTTACAGGTGCTCAAATAATACATCTCGGAGATACTGTCTCTGAGACCGATAAAGCAAGTTTTTCATTACTTGTCTTAGAAATAGCATCAAAATCCTTACTTCTCTTTAGGCAACCGCTACTTTAAAGTCTGTCTTTTCATCTTGCAGAATAGAGATTGGAAAGGTTGGAGGCAGACTTCATGAAGTGAAGTAAATCAATGAATAATTACTACCCTACATAGCAGAAGCAGCCAGCAGCACTCAAAGAGTGAGACAGACACTGCTAATATGCTGTTGTAATCCTGTCACAGCAATCCAACCCCTCAACCTGCTTCTTTCAGCTGGGAATAAGACACTGCATCAATGACTTTGCAAATTAAAAGAAAATAAACCTCATTAGTCTAAAGTAGAAATTCACTAGACAAATAAAAACTCAAATGAAATCATTAAGTGAAAAAAAAAAAATCACAAGCCAACATTTGACAGAAGTGAGTGATGCTTGACAGCATCCTCTCTAATAAAATGGGAAAGTCACAAGTAAATTATATAATAAAGTTTATTCCTTTTTATTCCAAACTGTCTTCATCAATTTTTTAATTACCATAACAAAACATTTTTATTTTCCCTAACTGGAAAGTTTTTCACTGTCTGAATACTGTGGATTCTCTAATTTTTTCTTCATCCACCAAGCAGTTCTGAAGTTATGAAAACTCAGAAGTTCTTTCATCCATTGTAGATTACACAGCTTTCACCTACCAAATGCATGTTATGGATATACCTTTGCCAAAAAATTTATGCAGCTTAGGTGATACAAGCAACACAAATCTTACTGCAATGCACATAAGAGGACAGGTGTCTTTGTAGATATTTTATTAATTTTTATATTATTTTATACTTTGGGGAACAAAAACTCTCATCTTACAATTATAAATTTCTACCAGTAACTAAATGCCAGTGTAACAAAATACATCATCCAGAAGTATAGAAAGACATATATTAGGGCATCCTGTTCTTATTGATCTGTGAACTGCTGGCCTCTTCTAATCAGAATGTCTATCTTGCCTTGTTACTTCCAGACCATTAGTGCAGTCTAAAAGAAATATGTAAGTACAGGGGTTTTTAATTGCTTTGTATAAATTTGGAATTAGAAGTTCACAGGAGACGGTTCAATCTGATTTGTACCTTGACCATGCTGCTTTCTTCATTATTGTGCAACTAGCAACCCAGGAAAGACTAGAACTATTAATAATCATTCGATCCTGTGCATGCACAGCATGTTCAGTCCAGTAACAATAGCCTAACTCCAAAAAGAAATGTAATTTAAAATATAGTATTCTAAAGGGCTATGGCATGTTAAATGATTCACTATTAATAAGAAGAGTTGAAAACAAGAACTGTTCAAAAATAGGTACGAATACATTTTAACAAAGCCATACATTCTCACCGGTCAAAATTGTCACTACCCACATAAAATAGCCTTTCAGAAGTTCGTGGTCACCAGTTTTGTTTGGACTTTTCCACTCCTGTATCCCCTAGTCGTGCTAAACATCAGTCTCTAACACTGAGAATCCTGATTCTGTAGAGTTACACAAAGTACATTCCATTTTATTGGAATTGTATAGGCCGAAGAAACTTAGTGTTCAAAGTAGCAGGTCAAAAGCTCAAAGTGACAATAATGATAAACTTACTATTCAATTGTGCATTATTAGGCAAACATTTGTACAATATACAACTCCTTTAAGGATCTATTTCCTGGTTTTCAAAATTTTAGATCTAAGATATTCTGAATATTCTGTAATCCTGTTCTTCTGAATATTTTATTCAGGCAGTGTAAACAACTCTGCAGAATGCAGTGGTTGAGATTTTTTAATTGTGTGTACTCGGCCAATACATGGATTATCACTAGAGAATTTGTGACAATATATAAGGAATGTAAGATCTATGGTATATAAAAAACTAATGTAATGGCACAACATGTTGCTGGTGAGGGGTCACTTGAGACAGTGGTTACCCTAAGAAACAGTAAGTTTTTAGTAATTCTTTTCTTGTGAGTCTGTTATACACGATATACCATAACTCAAATTATTTTTTAAACGATACATACAAAATGGAATAACAACAAACCATTAAGCAGAATATTGGCCTCTTTAGAAAGTTACTTAAGAACAAGGTCAAAATACTCTCTTTTATCTGCTTTATTAGTTACTATTCCATTTCCTTTCTGTTTGGTTACTCACACCTGAAAAAACTAGAAATTGAAGCTGATTGCATTGAAACCATGAGAGAAAACTGTCAGTGATTTACTAGGTGCAAGACTGTTCTAAAGCCTACCGCAGGCACAGATAAGCACAAAAGCTGAAGACAATCTAGCAGAATTCAGACATACTAGAACTCTAATCTAGAATGTTGAAGACTGTGCTAGTTTAGCTCCAGCTGACAATAATCAAACCACACAGTTACTCACCCCACCCCCACCGCCCCCGACCACCACCTCAGCAGAACAGGGAGGAGAATCAAGAGAGAATTGTAGAGCTTTGTGGGTTGAGATAAGGACAATTTAAGAGACCGACGCAGAGAATAAGGAGTTATAATAACGGCCAAGGAGTACAAAACTCGAGCAATGCCCGGTGCAACTGCTCACCTTTCACAGCCAGACACCCAGCAACCTGCAGTTCCCACGCACACTGCTGAGCCCTCGCAGCTGCCCCTTAAATCCTGAGCCTGACTGCGCCCCCTTGCGGCTTCTCCACAAAGTTAACCACATCCCCGACAAACCCAGGGCGGTGTTACGGAAACCATCGGTCCCTTCTGTCTTCCCAGCAATTTTACACCTTTTATGTCTTTTAACTATGGTGGAACAGCCAAGAAAAAAATCTCTCACAAGTACACAATCTTCCCTTCTTAGCAAAGCCTCTTCTATACTTTTGGCCATGATGAGGAAACAATGATCACGTTAGACATTAAGCAGTTCTAGGCTTGTGCTTTTCCTTAGCTAATTTCCACATCTTGCCAAACACATGATATGTTTAAGTGAAATACTGTATTTACAGAGTAGACATTAATCATATTAAAAACTGAACTCCAATCTTGAGCTAAAATGTTCTCTAAACTGTTTATCATTTTGATCAATGTTTAGGAATAAATTTAGGAAAAAACATCCTCTAGAATAAAATTGATCAATAAAAATTTTGTTTACATTATCAATGTTTGCAGAAATAGTGATATTTCTGAGAATTAAGACCAAAATATTATAAATATTTATTTATAATACATTAATATAATTTTTAAATGTACATTATGAATCTGGAATCTCCACCAATTTATTTACCAATATTTATAACTCTAATATATTTACTGTATAATAATTCCCCAAGTTTCCATCATTCATTACAAAAACAAGCAAAATCAGAGATGTTTGTCTTTGAGACATTTTCTTTCTTTGACTCCATTTCCCTTCATTAAGCTGAGCTTTCCCTTTGACGACTGTGCCAGAGAATAGCAATCAGAATCTCTCATTTGAGACTCAAGATATATTGAGTTACAAAATATAAAATCAGGAAGTTTGTGTCTAGCTTTGGGGTTTTTTTATTCTTTTCCAGAGTGTAAACCTTTTTGGCAAAATGAAATCAAAGAACTAACTCCACAGGAAATTGATCATTTTGAGCAAGCCAGTTATGATTCTGTGTAAAGGAATGACAGCAAAAAAATTGCATATGGATATGGATTCCTTAACCTTTTGGCCCATGAAGAGTTGCTCTAACTGCAGGTTTCCTTCCCTGTGGGAGCTGGCCAAGGACACAGTTTGTGAGTGTATTCACCATACAGTTTCTGCTGGTCCAGACATTACTGTCTCTAGTTAACCACAGGCAGTGTTACCAGTGTGGCTGGAAACTTTTCAAAAGAGTTGAAATCACAAGATACAAGTGTGTCAAAGACTAATAGTTTACTGACAATATGCTTACTAAAATAAAAATTTCAAAATAAATTGCCTGTTTTCCTGATTTTTTTCCTTCCCAGTCTTTAAGATAAACTGCCCATCCCTTATGCTTCCTTATGTCCCAGCCTTTCACAGTCCCCAAATTCTTTGTACGATTGTCTAGGCAGCTCCTACAGAAATTCTAGGTGAAAAATAGATTGATTTGACTGTGTTTTTTCAGCAGAAAAATCTGTAGACTCCCTAACAATTGTTTTAGACCACCCAGTTTCTTAAATCTGCCCATCTGTTTATGAAATTTGCTGCCTGGTTTGACTTATGCTCACAAGACCCAAGAAGTAAACAATCTCAGAGAATATATAGTAAGAATTTTTCAAACCAAAATTTTACCTTTAAGGGAAATGTGGATGGCTGGCTTATCATCTTCACTCAAGGCAAAAATCTTACAGGACAAAAGATGAACTTTTTTTTCTGAGGAAAAGACTAGCTCTAGCACTGCAACTGTAGCATAGCTGCTTGAAAGTTAATGCTTGTACTTCTCAGATGCTGACCTCCACCAGGGAAACTAGTGTGTTCAAAAATGTGGTTGAAGAACTTGACCCAAATATATAACACATTTCTATCAGACAGACAGTGTTAAAAACCCAGAGACCTAACACAGTATTTTATGGAAAACAATGAAACCTGATGCAATGTACTGCATAACTGGACAAGAAGCAATTTATATGACATAATAAGTGGTGGTCAATTGTGTCAGACTGAGAAAGAAAGTATTTCCATTAAGACGAATGGCCAGTTATAGGAGTTCTTAATTTGGCCACATTTGAATTAACACAAGTTGGGATCAACAGTGAAGCACAAATTGAATGGAAGTAAACCAATTAATTTTCCATCACATGTACGAGATATCCTTTTAGTATAATAAATTATGAAATATCTTTATTTGAGACAGAACAACAAATCAAGACCCTATTTCATCTATAGACAACACTTGGCTTCCTTTATGGGTCCTTTAATTAAAATTAAAACTAACGTATGACTGATCCATTACTTTTGAGAATACTGGAATGCCTTAGTGGATGTTGAATCAGATTCTTAATTTATATACTCTTCTGTTAATGAGAAGTGATCTATTCTATATTATAGCCACTAAATTGTCCTGTTGAGATTAGTAAGATGAGTAGAGTAGAGAAGAGGAACAGCTAGGCCTAAGCAGAGGAAGACCGGTAGGAAGATGTGAAATAGCAGCAAAGAGAATGGAGCATTACAAAAAGCAAGACAGGAGAAGCTGTTGAAAAATAGCAGGATAGGAAGGCTGATAGGAAGAAGAGCACAGGTAGAGATGTTAGCTACTATGAAAAAACAGCTTGCTCAGCAATTCTGGAGGCACGGTCACAAGTCAAACAGGACTGTAACAGTAAGCTGTTTACTGTGGTCATTTGATTTTGAATTTTCTGTTGACTGTTCATAAAAATGTGTCATGATATTCAAGTCCCCTAAGCCCACATGACTCTCCTAGTGGTTATACAAGCAGAATCCCACAGAGAGAGATAAACAGACAGGTCCTCTGAAACTCAATAGATAATCCTCAAAATTAACTAGAGGCAACATTACACCTAATTTTGTTACAAGACTACTACTGGACATCACACAGATCACTACATAGCTATGAAATAGAAATAACACAACTTATTTAGGCCATATTTGAACCAGAGCACAAGCTCTTACTGCCATTCAATACGCTGCTGGCCTTGCTTCTTACTGTACCAGCAGGCCATTGTCAAAACTAAAATTTCTCCATAAGACTTAGAATCAGCTGACTATTGGCAAGTTGAAAATACCCTCAGGCATGTAACATTTTCTTTAATAAGCTTAAATTAATCAACAAATACACTATGCATATGTAAACAAGCCAGTTAAAGGACAGCATCATTGTGACAGTATTATGACTATGATCTCTGCAGTACTAAAACAATGTAGAAGTGCTTTATATATTTCAAAACATAGTTCCCTGTGGCAAAATTATTCTGGTTTTTAAAACAGAAAAGTATTAAAATTGATATAATCTCTTTGAAACAATTAGGCTCAACCTTCTAAAGCATTAATTAAGGCCTACTGTCATTTACGTTTTCAAAAGCTAGATTTTTACATTCCATGCCAGCTGCTCAAATTCTAAATACTGTCATTGCAGGTATACTGTGAAATTATCATATCTTTATCTCAATGGTGTATTCTTTTTTTACTGATACTGTAGAAACTAATGAAAGACAAAAAGGAAGAATTATAACATAGTCAAAAAAAGGAGAAAAATGACATTCAAAAGGCTTTTTTGGATTTTTTAGTACACTCATTAGACTTGAATGCATGGTTAGACTAGTGATACCAGCAAACTCTTTTTAATTGCACATTCTATTTGCCCCTATTGCATGCATTCAACCTGCAGAGAAGAAAGACATTTAAAGATTACCAAGGCAAGTTTGTAATGAAGCGGATACCTCTTTGTCTGTCCTTGCGCCAACAGCAACAGAAGGGATACTAATTAGAGGGTGAATTATTAGCTTCCCATCGTGCACTGCAGGGGCATTAAAAATGAGTGTAGTTTGTTGCTTTCCTTTTAGACGGTTAGCACTGGTTTAATATATTCTTGTTTCTAGGTGAGCAGCAGGGGACAGTTTTTATGATTATAATTGTTGCATAATTACTGGCCTAAGGTTGCCTATTGTTAAATAAAAATGCTGAGATACTAATGTTTTATTGAACAGTACAAGTAGATAAAATTGTAATATATTTTCCTGAACAATATAAGCTTGTTATCTGGCAGCTTGGTGACAACTCTAAGTTGTCTTGTGGATAAAGACTGATTTTTTTGCAAAGACTAAAAATAAAATACACATTTTAAAAAACTTGAAATACATTTATCTACAAAATAAGTCTTTATTTTAATTTATTCTAAAGACAGGACAAAAGTCTGCATACATAAGCTAACCTCCTGTCAGATTTTACCTCATGAGGAATGTGAATTGACCTCAGAATTAAGACTTGTAGATCCCCCTTTTCTCCAATCACAAATATATTCCAAATTTTCTGCCCATATTTTGCCTTTGCAATAATCCAAAACAGATTAAAAATGTAAGAAATAAAAGAAAAATAAATAACATTAAGAAACTTTCACTATAAAGACAAACCAGAAATTTATAATATCTTCTTTAGCTCCACCATAAGTAACAGAAGAGCTGTCTGAATTTGTAGCAACAAGGTTTTCATACTTCATCTCAATTTCCTGTTGTGGTTCCTGTATGACAGTAGGTAACAGGGCACTTGGATGTCCCATGGTTTATCCAGGTGGAGCTCTATCTGCCAAGCCACCTGCTCCGCATCAAAATTCCCTTTAGAGAAGCACTCTGAACACAAAGGATCAGCTCCTGTCACTGGTGCCTATGTCACATTTACACAGACGCCTTTCTGTATTGTGCAAATTCTAGACATAAGTCTTCAAACAATTATCATAGGCAAACAAAATGTAATTTCAACCTCATACCCTTGTTTCTACAAATGAAGAACAAGAGGACATCAGAGAAAGGAAAATGTTTGTACTATATTTTTTTAAATGAAAATATTTTCATGAAATTTTACCAAAAGTCAGTTCGAAATTTGCTCAGCATTGTATTAAAGCTGAAAGATTGCTAGTATAGAATACTCTTCTGCATTGTTTAATGGCAGAATCTCCTAATTTTTCTTACTTTCAGAAATGTTAAACAACTAAGAAATATTTAAAACTGAAGAATAAAAAATAATATAAGATATAAATTATATAACTGCCTTTAAAGAGCTCTTCAATGGTCTTTCAATGCTCTTTCTCTTATTGAATGTGTTCTTCCTGTAGAGTATATCTTTAGATAACATAGGCCTTATTCACACTTCTAAACTGAAGAACAGAGTCAGAAGATGTCTAGAGACACCTTCCTGTTTCTTTAAAGTCATTCTTTCTCTTGATGCCTTCAGTCTCCTAAGTAGCATCCCTGAAAACCTCCAGATCCACCATCTCATTTGAGATATTCTATGCTTATGAAGAATATTTTGGAAAAAAAAGCAAATGTTTTAAAGCTTTTACTAAACTATTTTTTTTCCTCTAAATCGTGACATACATCTAAAATTATTTAAGGAAGTTCTTGGAGCTAGTCTCCCCTTGTGTATGTAAATACATAAGATATTTCAGAGGAAAAAGTCAGGTTTTTTTTGCAAGACTCTAAGTATTGTCATCACTGTCTGGAGTCTTTCTTTCAGAGATATACATCAACTCTGACCACACGGATGCCTACTATTTCAGTGTTATTATATATGAGATAAATAAATGAAGATAAACATAGTATTACTTGAAATTTGCTAAAATCAGGGTTAGCATACTGCTTGGATCTTTAAATATTGTTATATAGTGAAAGAAAAGAGGACTACACTGTCCATTCACAGCTGGTGGAATACTGCACCCAATAACCACTTTTCTTTTCTCAAGGCCTCAGTATCCTTACTTAACTTCTTCCACCTTGACCTAAAAAATACCTCAGTCATTTGCTATTTTTGTAATGAAATGCTGATCTATGCAAGCCTGTGCTGGCAGCTCTATACAGTACTTTCACTGCAACATTCTGCTGGCTGCCAATCTCAGAAAACCCCTTGGAGTTGATGAACAATAAGAGATCACTGACCTTTCCTTCCTCTCCAATGAATGAACTATTTAAAAGCTAAGGCCACTGTAGAGATAACACAAACTGAGGAACGGATGGCAGTTGTCATCTGTGGAGTGCTATGTTGTTGTGATTAGAAGTATATGCTCGTCTATATTGCACAAGTGACTTAAAGCAAAGCCAAAAGAAGTGTCTGTGCATGTTTGTAAACTTCATGTAAGACAAAAACTTGCTGTTTTTATCAAGCCTAGCTTTGCATTTCTGATGTGGAAATTTGACTATCAGAAAGTCTCATAGTTTCCCACAAAAACCTTGGTATAATTTATTGTTCCTTCTTTACATGTTTTGAAGGACTTTTCAGTAAGTGTAGGAGGAAATCTATAGAGTTCCTTCTATTTCAGGAAGGAATTATAAAGTATTCATATTAACAAATTATTTCCTTTTTTTTTTATTCCTAGATTTACCTCATTTATTTCTTCTGGCTTCAAATACATTTATTTCTTCTTTTTTGATGTCAATAATCAGATGGTCTTCAGTGATTACATCAGCATAGCTCTGTGGAACTTTCCCTAAACAAAACCAGTGAGAAAAAATCCCTTGCCTTAGCTCCATATGATCTGGTACCAATATATAAAAACGTATTAATTGCTTAAAAGAATTTGCTAGTTTTAATCACCTCCTCAGACTCCAAGCCAATAAATAGATGCCTCAACTGCCTCAGTTGAGTCAGAAAGAGATGTATTTCTGAACTGCAAGTATTTATTTTAATTTCAAGCTTTCTGCATTAGAAGTGCAAAAAAAAAAAAAAACCAAAGTTCTATGAGCATTTCATATCCAGAAGTTATCTACACAAGAGCTAGATTTTAAGTGGGATCATATAATCTCACAAAGAGACAAAGGCACTAAGTATCCTATCTCAAACATCTCTGGAAAGGATTTAGTATCTTTGATTTACTTGCACAAATGTTTAACACTCTCTCCCTGCAACTGAGGTATAGCTAGTGATGAGTGTCTTTGCTGGCCAGGTAGACATATCACAGACAGCTTTGATGTGAAGCAGTTGAAAATCTTGCAATTTATAACCCAAAACCGAAGAAGATGCTAGTAGAATCTGTGACTCTATCCCAACCTGTGTCAAAGGTCAGTCTGTCCCATGCACTCATTTAAACTATTTATAAAGCCATGTAACAGCATTATCAAAAGCAATTCATAATCTGTAATGCACATTTCAGAAATATTAAAGTTTTTTAATCAATGACCCCAGAGAATTGGGTTTCGTTATTGGCTTTTGTTATGAGCTAGGTGTCAAACCTGTGGGTTTTTTTTCCCATTTCTATCAGCAGTTAGTCATCAGTCTAGCCTGAAGACCCCAGTACTGTAGTAGGGTTCATCCACATAGATTCAGATGAGGGCCATGAACCAATCTGCCAATGTGAATATTGAATAACTTGGGTTTTATGTATTTAAGTAAAACACACTCAAAATTTTAATTTCTTCGTGCTTGTGTCATAATTTCTGTTAAAATCGATCAAAAGAATGTTGAGAGACAATACAGTCTTTTGTCCAAAAAAGACTGCAGTGATTCTCTCAATTGAAATGCTTTTATTCCCTGGAAAGGACAAACATTTCTCTTAATAGTAAATCAATTGGGATCAGAAAGAGTTGTTCCAGTGCCTTTCATTAATGCAGTTAACAGGTATTTGCATTCATAAGCTGTTTGTTACAAGAACAATAACTACTGTGTTTGTGATCATGAATTCTATGAAAGAAAAGACCAATCTTTGTCTCCTCTAGACCAAATAGGATTGAGTTGCACCTTAAAGGTCTTATCATGTAAGCCTCACTGGATTTGCTTTCACCATATTATTTAAAAGATAGATTGCCCAAAGCAAGGGTAATCAAGACCTAAAGAGCAACTGCTTAAGCAAAATGACAGATGAGTACTGCCACTGTAAAAAAGAGAACATAGAACTAAGGAAAACTCCACTTAAAATGGGAAAGCAGAGAAAATACCTTCTAACGCTTTCTTTATACAATGCTATGATTACTAGAGCGATTTCTTGACTGAAATACAACTGTCCATTAATCTGAGGTTTGACATAGTGAGGAAGGAAAACCAAAAGGCGTTATTGGGAGAATAGATTCCACTCCCTGAGCTGGATTTCTCTTGTTCTCACCCTCTCTGCAAAATAGGGAGAGGCAACCATATGGTTAGAAGCCCGGCATTTTAGATAAATAGCTGAAATCTCTTTCCCAAACATGCCTATGGTGGAAATTTTTCCAAGAAAAATATAGATACTATATAATGATACACAGGTGCTTTAAGTGATAGCATTTTTACTTTTAGAAAGAGGAATGTAAGATAAGTTGGGACAAGTTCTAAGGAGATAAATAGAGTTACCATAATGTAAAAGGTGGTTGTTTTGCACTAGTGGAAGAGAAGAGCTAAGGATGAGGTGAGAGAAAGGTAGTGCAGGGTCCATCAACAACAAATGGCTTATCAAAACAGATGTTTTAATAAGGTAGAAAAAAAAAGAGAGGAATATAGATAATAAATCTTAAGAGATTCTGGAAACCCCAAGTTTGTAGAGCATGGGACAGAACGTGGATGGGTTTTCCCAGGGCACATTGCAAAGAACTTATCTGTGAAGAGAAGCTCCTCCATTTGGGTCATCCAAGCTATTACATAGTTTTCTTATAGGAAAGCAGTTCGATTCGTAATTTCTCATGTCAAACAAAAAGGATATTCAGATAAGAACTTCTTGCTGCACTTTTAGCTTAAGATAAGGCACACAGGCCAGTACCAAGCGGGAGCTGTCTACAGGCTGCTCATGTCCAATGTGTCTGCTGAGGGGACCCTGCGACTGAAGACTTGTACAGCCCAACACAGGCCTGAAGGCTGAGCCCTTCCCACAGCACAATTCAGCTTGGGTTTGAGACCACTCAGGGTAACTGTGCTGTGAATCTCTAACTCATGTGCGATGGTCTCTCAGTCAGGATCACTTCAGTGTTGCAAAAAAAAATGAAGACTCTTATCCTCCTGAAATGATACTGTAAACAGAAAGCAGTAACAGAATCAATCTGACTGAATGGGAGATTTTGACAAGGTTTTTAGAGGGAAAAGATCAATCCCATTTTGTTATAAGAAATGTTTAGTAGAGGATAAATAAAAGTGTTTATCTAACTATAGGTTTCCTGAATCATGATTGTGGCAGATAACCAAACATTAAGTATTTTCAGAGAAGAAATAACAGTAATTTCTGAAATATTCTTGCTTTTTCAAAAAACTGTACTTATTTCAGGTGAGTGAACAAACCACAGAACAGATTTTAAAGACAAAAAACAAATACATCCCTTAATGCAACAAGTGGTATGTTTTAAATAGAAATATTCTCCAAACTATCCACCTGCCCCTATTTCCATATAGAATAATTCATGTCACAATGTAATCATGTCATTTCACAACTACACCAAATGTGGCTACAGACCTGGTTGTCATTTATGCATTAGGACTATATGTTGCTGCAGTGGTATTGATGGCTTGGAAAGTGGATGAAGAGTAACCTTGAGAGTACTCTTTGGAAGCTTTGTTCTGTCCCTCTTGCAGGTGTTGGAACTGAATACCTTCTAGCAGCTACCATATACCTAAATAAGAGCAATTGTATGTGACGGGTACATCATATGTAGTAGAATATAGGGAGTACAGAGACAGTCTAAAGCCCTCAGCAAGAGAACAAAGAACCATGGGAACAACTTATCCTCATGACTACAGTTTCTGTAGCACTTCACTTACTACTATAGTCTATTTAGCATGAAAGCTGGCATTTTAATTAAGGACTTCATTCTGATCCTAATTTTAAGTTCCATTAGACTGCCAGAACTGTAAAAAGTGGTCTTAGTATAGTAAACAAAAATCTTTTAAAGTTTATTTTGTGTTATATCAGAAAAAAAAGGGTTATTGCAGTGTCACAGACTTACCTAGCTGCCTCCTGAACATTGTAATATTTCAAAGGAGATGCCAAAAGGTAAATTTCTCTTACAGTCAGAACTAAAGTGTACATATCAAAGAGATAAGCAAATGGGAATTTGTGGTTAATTGGCCCCTGCTAGCAGCCAAGCACTCACACAGCTAGGGGAATGTTAACTCTCCTCCCAGCAGCAGGATGGAGAGAACATAGGTAGAATAGGGGAGCAAGAAAATTCATGAGTCAAAATAAAGACATGGAAAACACTCACCAGTAACTGTTGCAGGCAAACCAGAGTCAGCTTGAGGAATTTAATTTACCAGTTAACATAAATATTTAATTATTGATTTGAGTGTTGGGAAACAAAGATGACAAACATTTACTTAGGGAAAATACCAGGCTCAACTTCGTTGCTTCATTCTAGATACTGCTCTTCCCTGCTTTGTTATCGCTGCTGGTTACACTCAGACCCTTCAGTGAGACAATGAGTACTGCAGGCAGTTGAGGCCAATGAGCAGTAGTTTCTCTCCTCTGTTCCCTGTTTCTCATGCATTTCCTGTGCTCTGCATGTGTCCTTCACAGGACTGCAGTCCCCTCAGTGATGAACCTACTCTGGGATGGGCTTATCCACAGGTGCCAGTCCTTTTGGGGCAATACTTGCTCGAGCATGGGCTCATCTGTTATCCACAGTCCCTTCGGGCGTGTGTATGCTTCACTGAGAAACTGCTCCTCTGATCTTGTTCCCTCTGTTTCTTCCTTCCATGCATTCTTCTGTCTTTTCTGTAAAATGTACACACAAGCACCACAAACTCCTCCAAATGGCTTGGCCTTGGCAAGGTTGGCTGTATTGCAAAGGTGGCTGGAAGCAGCTGTGTCTGACACACAGCAGCCCCTGAACTCTTTCCACAGATGCCACCCCTGTAGCTACCTCTGCTGCTAGAACATTGCCATTTACACCCAGTACAGAAGGTAGCAATTAGCCTGCTACTGATCTGTAAAGATCTAGAGAAAATGAGGACTTATCAGGAGCTTTCCTCTTAATAGGGAAGAAGAATATATTTGAAAAATCAAAAGGGGATTTCTGAGCCCAATGGTTACAAATAGCAAATGAAAAACAAAAGGAAAAATTATAAAGCATGAAGACTTTTTCTCTAGTTCTCTAGTTCATACCAATAATATCCAACTAGGTGGGTTTTTTTTCAGAACTTTTTTGCAGTACAAAAAGAGGAGAGAAGTTTTAAAAAACAAAAAGAACAGTAGGTAATCCTGAGGTTAATTTGATTAATATAAAGAGGCTAAAACTATCTCATTCACATTCTGCTTTTTATTCTTTCCTGTTTATTAAATCTATGCATCTGCAATTCCATTTAAAAACAATACTTAAATGTATTTAACTATGTCAAGGAAGGAAAGGCTTTAGAGGGTTTCCTTATTATTAAGTTATTGTTTCCTTATTATTAAAAGAAAAACAGACTTCTTAAAATCGTTTGGGGTATTTATAAGTCTGAAGGCTTTATTTCTTTTCTATTTTTCTCTGCAACTCATGGATCACTAATGATGGCATTTTCACCAAGCAGCAGTGACATGCTAAATTAGTCTATATCCTTTTGGCAATTTAACATTGGGCATTAACTATTAACTATTAAAACCAAACAATATAATTGAAACAAAAATAGGAGATTTTCAAAAGAAGATAATTAGAAGATGAACAAAGAATCTTCAATGCAGAATTCTTTAATGAAACGGATGCAAAATTAAACATGTAAAACATGACACATTAAGAAGCTAAAAAGACATACAATTTAGTAAAGTATAAAATGCAAACTGTTCATTCCTATTTATCACTACAACAGGGAAATGTCAAGGAGTTTTAATGCTTAATGAGCCCATCAAGCTTAGAATGCACCAATTGTAACATTTTAGCTAATTGGCTACAACATTTTTGTCTTCAAAGTCTATTCTCTGTGGCCTCCACCTCTGCTCCTCCTCCAAAATGACAGTGCAAAAACTCTGAGCATCTTGCCTGGACTAAATTAACACCTTTAGAGTGCATAGGGTATTTTGTGGGTTACTTTTGGAAAAGGCAGTTCAGAGGATAATTTACAAATCATTGTTGCTTCACCTTTTATACAACATCATCAGTCTGAGATCAGATTTATAGTACAGAAAAGTAAATTCTTAATTACTAAGCAATATTCTTAGAGATCTTTAATCTCAATGTAAAGTCTGTTCATGTAAGCATGACGAAGGATTAAGCATTTCTAACTTACTTAAGGCAGAAGTCATTTTAGTCACTTGTGTCTGTAGCTTTGGTACTCACACCCCACGTGACCTTGTGCTAGAAACAGGAATAGAGGGTATAGGGACACAAACCTCTTTTCAGAATGAGCATTTGCCATGAAATACATAGTCTAGAATATATGCTAACCAATGAAGAACATTAATTCTGCTTTTCTTTTTTGTAGCTGTACATGCAATGCCAATGAACAATCACTTTTCCAAGTTTTACATCATCCGTTGAAGCCAACTTGATGTAACTTTTTAAAAACATATCCACAGATGACTGTGATATTTCTTTGTCAGTATCTGATATTGGTATATTTCTTTAGAAAGCTACCAAAATAGCTCATGTAGAACATCTAGCCTAGGTGTAATTTGCCAGGCAGTAACTTATACAGGCTGACACATTGTGATATCCAGAAAAGTCAGATAAATCAGATGTAGGTCAGTTTCAAAGCTATGTGTAACAATTTTGAAGATACGTGATCCACAGAGACTTTATACAGAAAAACAAGGATATGTGCTTAGTTGCTACTAAAAGAAATCACAGGCATGTCTTTCTAGATCATTAGGTTTTTAAGATCAGGAAATCAGTCAGCGATCTGTGTTCAAACCTTGAATCTGCAAGATTTAGATGAAATCAAATAAGCACGTGGCTCTTTACGGCTTTTCTGGCTATATTTTTTTCTCATAGATATTAAATAACTACTCTAGAACTTAATAAGAAGACTACCTAGTTAACTTGTCTTTAGAAACAAATTATTTTCTAAAGAAAATAGAAGTGGCTCTCACCTAATGGTCATCACATCACATCATTCAACTTATAGACACTGTAGGGTTGGTTGTGAGTTTTTTCTATTCAGTTCTGGGATAATTACTGTTTGAAAACAAATAGATTGCATAGAGTATTATTTTAGAAATGCACTTAAGCATGTACATAAACTTCATGATCCAAGTGATTCATACTATGCTTAAAAACTTTTTTGAATATTCATAAATTTAAGCATAGATAATTGTGATTTTCTGGATAAAGAAATGTAAAATGGATTTGTAATCTGGGTTTCTTTAAAATAAATGTCATGAATTAAATAGTTATTATTCAAAAACAAGTTTGGAGAAAAAAACTGATGATCTGATAATTCTGAGATAATCTGTTGTTTTTTAAATTTACTTTCTTGCCTGAAGTTACACTACTTTAAGAAAATTAAAAAGAAAAACAGAAACCCCTGTCCTTGTATAAAACATGCATTGGATTTTCTGCAGGGATAAAATTCCTGCACCAAACAAGAATCTCCTTTTGGTTCCACCAGTGTTCTTTGAATTATCTTCCTGAGAGCAAAAGTATCAGATGGCAATCCTTATGTTGACTGAAGATCGTCCATTCAGCCTAAGCTTAAATTAAGACAATATGGAACATTTCATCTCTTCCCTGTAAATAATGCTGCCCCTTTAAATCCCAGCAAATATGTTTTATTGGTATTAGATCTCAAAGGTTAAAAATATCCCAACAAAAAACTCATGCTGAGTGACTGATACATATTACCATTGTTAAGAGGCAGCTAACACCAGCTGGCCTCATGCTTCATCCAACTTGCCCGTTAAACCTGCCTCACTGCTCTGAGTGAATTTATATAGCAGGGTCTCTGGCAAAATCTTGGAATTCTGTCAAGCCACACAATCATAACTATTCAATATAGTGTGCACAACTGTATCAGCAGGGAGATAAAAGATTATCACCAAAGGACTAAAAGGTACAGAGCTTTACTGAGAAACATTAGCACTTGTGTGTTATACGGTAACAGTGTCTTTCAGATCATCTCAATTGGGAAACGTTGATCCTTTCATCTCCACAGCTGCAAAGCTTTACTAGGTTGCAGAGTGACAAGTGTTTTTTTAAAAATTAAAAATAAATAAATAGAAGCTGGGGAGTAAAGGGGCAGGAGGGAACAAAACTGTGAAATATGTGCAATTAAGTGGCTGAAACCATCAATTTTGTGTTATCTATTGATTCTCGCACTTATTTATTTATTTATTTGATTGATACCAATGGTGTTTCATGTCAGCTCAAGCCGCAATAATATTTTACAACCATGTTTGTGAGAGCTGAACTAAATGAGAACAATTGGATCAGAAGGCTCCCCGTCACATTTCTTTGATTTAGTGAAGCAGGAGCCTATCTTTATTGTGCTGTTGCTAAAACCATCAGCAATTAAAGCTGAGTGCTTAAATCTTTGAAGTTCATCAAACAACATGCCCAACATGCTTGTTTATTGCTAGAGATGTGCTAAACCTTGAAGTCAACCAACCCAGCAAAAGCAGTCCTCTGAAGAATTGAAGAACCACAGGAAGTATTTGTTAGTTACAATAATTTTAGAGGCAAAATATGCCAATTTTATTAAAAATACTATTCAAAAAATAGATACCAAATTAATTAAGAACTGCAGAAACTATATGTGATTTGGTGATGATTTCCATGCTAAACTTCTGCAAAAATGAAAAAGTATTACATTCAGGAAGCAACATCAAGTGAATGGGGTTCTGATTACAAGAGAAAAAAAATAAACCACAAAAAATATCAGCATATTTGTAGGTTCATTCCCATTCCACAACACTTTTGAGGAATTTACTTAAGTTTGAGAAGAACATGAAGAACACTTTTAAAGCATGTGCTCAAAAGATTCACTGAATCGGAGTTCAAAATACTGCTTTTAAAAGACAGTCCAGCACATTTCAAACCTGTACTTTAATAGCTATTTTAACAAAGAGGTGATAAGCTGTGGTATTATTCTACTGCTAGTTCTCATCATTTTCCCCTAGAAAGTCATGACTCCTATCCCTTTCAAAATGCATAAAAAAATACTAACTCCTTGAGTTCTCTCCCTCTACCTGAACCCATCTTCAGGACCTAACCTCTCTTTAACATTAACTTAAACTAAAAAACCATTCAACTACATCTGAAAAATGTGCTAGATCTAAAGGACTCTGCAGCCCACCAGTACCTTATCACTATAGGGACTTGGTAATTTAATATTTTCATATGTATAAATAGATTATTTAAATAATGAACTGTGACACACAGATGAAAAATGTCCTATGTCAGGCAAGAAAAATCCATGTTTGGAGGAAAATAATATACCTAGGAACTCTTACTAAATTTGTTCTATGGAGAAGTTTATATTAACAACTTACTTCCAAGAGGTAAGACTAAGTTCCAAATGTTTTCACCACTCCAAAAAAGAAGAGCTTATAGCACAAAACTTAAAGCTCAGAAAAGAGCAAGATTTCTTTTGGATTTTGCACATTCCTGTTCTACCATGAACATTTAGTCCATTGTATTCTGGTCAGCATTACTGGTTCTCAAAGGACACTAATCAGAAAAAGTAGTATGTTCAGCTGTAAGCTTGACATTTATATCATATGTCTCAGTGGATGGGATATGGCTTTCCATTGCTGGTCATGATCTCCATAAGAGGCAGGTCTTAAGACTTACTGTAATAGCTAAGATCACATTAACAAGGACACAAATAGCAATTACCTGCAACTCTTTGGCCAAGCTTTTTAAAAAATACCTGTGATCCAGTTGAATCTCAGAATTCTGGTTTCATATCAAGTCATAACATTTAACTTTTTTCCCCTGCCATTTTTTTTTTCTTATTTCTGGTGGAAGTACATTTTTTAATTCCTTTTTGAAAAAAGTGTTGGTTTCAAAATTTTGTGTATATTTATAAAATACATTTTTTCAATAAATGCCAGTACTGTGTCTGAATAATGAGTAATAGAAACATTATTTTTCATGTGTTTGAAGTGTTAAAATTTTGGCTTGTTTTCATTCAGATATTATTTTGTCTTTCTATCATGTAACAGTAAGGACATGAATTAATTATCGTAAATCTCATATAAAATCATGACAGTACAAAGCAGAACAAATGTGATTATGAAAAATCATTCTCTTGAAATAAATATTGCATTTTGGGAAACTACTAAAATACTTCCTTTCTTTAGGAATTTCAAAACATCAGTACACTTTCACAAAAATAGTTTGTCCTTCATAAAAAAAAAGGAAAGAAATGAGAGTTTTCTGACACACGCTCAAATATTGCAGTTGATGATTTTGATGGCAGCATATCATTGGCATTAACAAACATGATGCAGTCTTGACAGAGAAATGGTTCAAAGAAAGCCCAAACTTTTTAACTTAAAATAACAATATGTTGCTTTCAGCTGTTTTTCAAATAGGCTCTGAGGTGGAAAGGTTTGAGGCTTTCTTAGAGCTTGTTGAGAGACCCTCATTTAGTGTTTTTCTTTAACACAACGATAGCAGAAAGATGTCATGTTTATGCTAACTAATCAGTTAAAAACAAACTCTGCAATGCATTAGAAAATACACAATAAAGAGTGCTGTCACAGTGTGCCTATGAGCACACTACAACAGTCACAGGTCTTTTTTTCCACCAACTACAATGACTACATAAGAGTCAAAGACTGGTTGTTCTTCCAGAAAAATGAATTTTTCTTTTACATTTAATGCCATGTACTATACACTACAAAAAAAACCCGTTAGCACTGCATGCTCATTTGTGAGCAACATTTCCTTCCACTTTTCATGAAATGACAACACACGGACCAAAGAGAAGTGAGAAAGGCAGCCATAGTGTGCTATTATAGCAGTGTAGCTGCTCTCTGTACAAGCAAAGTACTTTATGCAGCAAAATTGTTTTGTCAAACTCAGGGGCAGCTGTGCTGGAAGAAAAATGTTATTTTAATAAAGTCACTGCTTAAAATATTTAATTGGATTAACATGAAGTCAAGTGCCCTAAATAGCTGAAATATAATTAACCATGTATCTAACAGCTTGAAACAATAAAAACAACCTTTATTGACCACGTTTGTTAGCTGCTGTGTTTTCACCATACCCAAGTTAGTTAAAAGGCAATTTAATACCAGCTGGTACGCACAAGAGTTAGAAGGAAGTAGTCACATAATTTAGTTGTAGTTAACATTCAGTAATTTGTATGAATAAACAAAAAGGAATGCTTTTTTTTTTTTTTTTGCCAGCAGTGGCTTCTTTTTGATGAGTAAAAGACTGTGGAATTTTAATTTTCAGGACACTGCACACATATCTTTCAGTATAAGGACTCTCCAGCAGAGCATCCTGATCTGTTAGGAGTGATTTTTCCTTTATCCTGATGACCAAAAGCCTTCTCAGTATAAATGACCCCCAAAATGTTCATTCTGAGATGTATCAAGGTCAGTTCTGTAATGTGAAGCATCTTTCTTAGTATAAACTGAAAACATTCAAGGTTGCTCTGCCCCTTTCAGGGTAGTGGTGATGCTAATTCCTATCTCATTCTCATTACACAATAAATATAAGAATATATTTTCATATATGTGTTGTCAGAGCTATTTCTATAAAACAACAAAAGGCAAAATTTAAGCACCTGACAGGGACTAAATTCTTAAGACTACCAAATATTAGCCAGAGGTGAGCAATGAAGATGTAATGGAAACACTCAGCTGGTGGATTAGCAGGGCTGACTGTTGGTTATGCAGAATATATAGACATCACAGTAAATATGCCTTTCTGATATTGAAAAATATGACTTTCAGATATTTCTAAAGAGAGAAATGACTCATCCAGGCACTAATTTCAATGATACAAACATTGTGCCATGTTTTTTCTTATAGAGAACAATGGGTGACAGTAAAGTTACTGTGGGTGTGTAGTAATTATGTAATGAAGTGGGGTCCCTGTGCTGTTGCTGTCCTGAACTGGCAGGCAAATACATAAAGAAACTGAGAAGAAAGATAGCCTTAAACAGCACTCACTAAAGCCAGTAAACCCTGCCTTCCAGCTGTTATGTTTATATTGCCCAGGTTCTGGCACAGGCTTGGCTGGTATAAATTCAAGACTCTGGTCTGGTCTGGATTTCTCTGCAGAGAGATGTCAGTGTGCTTGCATTTCTTCTCTGTAAAATAGTTTTCATTGTGATACAGCAAAGAGTCATTTATATTATAGGGATGAGCGTTATCATGAGAGAGAAATAACGATGTAGAGAGATCTATAAAAATCATTCTTCATCATTTCCGTTCAATAGCTCATACTAATATAATGTAGTAACTACGTGGTCTTTTTGTTTTGTACTACAATTAAAAAAAAATTAAGAAACCTAGTGTTAAAAGAAAGATGGAGCTTAATATGAGAGATTTAGGAACCCTGCAGAAATGGGATGGGAAATTCAATGATGGGTTTGACCCAATCAATTATGACTCACTGAAGTGCTGTGGAATACCATAATATCATATTGTTTTGATTATGGTCACTTCTTTGCAACATTTAACTTTAATTTTTATGTTTACCATTCAAATTGCCCAAATAAGAGAGAAGTCATATTGAACACATATTTAGAGATGTCTATATAGTAGGTAATTATGCTATTCATAATATTTTTAAAGATATCAATCACTTTTACTAGTTAGACAGACAGAAGTTATTAGTTTAAAAATGTATTTTTAGTGTTGAAAAGTAATATTCAGTAGTTGCAATAGTTAGCAAGACATATCACTCTGGTTGTTTTACCATACTAATGCCTGATCTGCTGAGTTACATAAATGTAATATCCTGGGAAAAATTAGTATAGTGTAAAATATTCTGCTTTACCTGGCAAAAAGGAGAAAAATAGATTGGAGAAAGAGGCTTAGCCTGACCAAGAACCCCTTGCAATTCTGAGTCAATGTTAGGCTTCACTGTTATCTCTACCCAGCGGCTTGACTGGTTGCTTAAAGAATCTTGTTTTTTCCCAGGCAGCATGCCAGCCTTGCTCAGCAGCAAAGAGCAACACTTTTTCTTTCAGACATGGTCGGCATGATACGGGTACAGAACCTGCACTTCTGCATGATATTAATATTTCTTGCTCCTGTTCTGCTGTGTGGGTGGAATTTCCAGTTAACTTGATTTTAGATAAAGACCTGTATACCCTATGATCATTTAGGTGTACTTAGGTCCTGATTCAAAACTGAATTCAAAGCTATAGGCTTGTTCCCATTGGCTCTGGCAGAGTTTGGCTTGGGCCTTTGCTAAGTATTTATAGGAACTATTCCCTTCCCTCACTTAGTTTACAAAATAGATCATATTTTGTTATGATGCTAGATAGGGCTGTGAAATGCACAAATAAGATACAGAGCAAATACTTAGTATTTTGAGCTAATCATAGGGGATGATAATCCTGTTCATGTTTCTCAGGTATTTTACCAGCTATGCTGATATAGCATAATTAAAATCCAGGATCATGAAAAATCCTAATGCAACCTCTAAAATTACAACATTGTATTTTCAAGTTGGATAGTTACTTTGAATTCCAGTATCTAACTTAAATCTATTCTGGCAAATTATTCCAAACAAGTGCAAATTTGTGCTCAGAAAGATTTTTTTCTTGCGATTGAACAAAGTTTAATCTCAAGTGTTGTATATTCCATATTCATCTGTTTATTTTTTTGTTATCTATGGGAATAGGACTCATTTACTTTCCAAAGATGTAAATAAAAATTCCAGTGGAATAAATGTAAAATGAAAACTCTTAAATGGATTTTTTTTTCTGAAATGTTAATAAAGCTAGTCTACTGAAACTTTCTAATCGACATTCTAAAATAAACTTTGTACTACAGAAGAAAAAAGTGATGATGTATTGATATCAAAGCAAACAGGTTTTCCACCTGAAATATAAGCATAGAGCACACGCTGAGATTACTGAATTAATTTTACCATTGCATCCCAAAACAACAAAAATACAATCTTTCTAAAAAATGTGGAAAATGCTGTAAGTATGCAACACAATTTTCTATCCTGTGTTTGACTAGAGAAACATCCAGTCACAATGATATCATAATCAAAGTACATATAGTCCTCATCCAGCAAAAGGCCAAGGATCTGGTACACAATAACTAGTGAGTCTTAACTGCTGTGTATAATTTTACTGACAGTAGAAGAATCATTCATGTCCTTGTAAAAGTCAAAAGTGGGCGTATACCATCCTTTCCTCAGAACAGATACAAATGTTTGTTTCTGTAGTGCTCAGTGGACAAGGACAAAGGGTAACAGGCACACACTAGAACACAAGAAGTTCCACTTTAGGTGAAGAAAAACTTCTTTTCTGTGAGGGTGAGGGAGCCCTGGCACAGGCTGGCCAGAGAGGTTGTGGAGTCTCCTTTGGAGGTATTTAAAACTTGCCTGGACATGTTCCTATGTGACCTCATCAAGGGGAATCTGCTTTAGCAGAGGGTTGCACTAGATGATCTCTAGAGGTCCGTTCCATCCCTGGCCATTCTGTGATTCTGTGATACCAGAGGGAATATATATATAAATATATATGGATGGATGGAGGTAGACACAAGAAATGTAGTCTGTGCACAATGTATCACAAATGAGAAGTTGGGAGCATCAAGCAATTTTCTTTTGAAGGCTTACCATTTGAATTATGAGCAAGAGCTTTTTCATTCTATTAAAATATGTTTTGTTGAGCATGTATGAGTCTAGTAGTGTTCTACGCATGCTAATAGCCCTGCTGGCTTCCCTGAAGTTGTTAAAACTTTAGTCTACAAGAGTACACTCAATAAGATTAGACAGACTACTGCCACAGTAAAGATGGAGCACTTGGTCATGTGCAATGTGAAATAAAAGCAAAAACATTTAGCAGCATGAAGGATCAAGTCCTGATTGCCGGACATGAGGAAGTAACTAGAAAACAATACATAGTCAAATCCAATTGCTTAAAGCGTAATATTTTGGGTTTTGAAATGATACAGATAAAGAAGCTCTGAAATATGCAGTATATGCACCGTGTAATTGTGTTTACCAACTCATATGTATCATAATTTGATAAGAATCACTTCAGCTCTCTATGCACCTGTGCTGTCTTTTGTGACCTACATCCATTTTGTATGCACACAACAAAAATAATTTGGCTGAAAGCTAAAGCTTTGGCAGGAAACAACTGAATCCTGTGAAATTACAAAGCTGCAGTTATAACTGCAGTTCACACAGCAAAACATCAGAGCAGCTCACAACTCCTGTTTCAGCAAAAAACTACTTTTATTCTTGTAGCCACCACAAAGATACAACATGGCCAAAGCCAACAGCAAGCTAGTGGCCAAATCCATTCCGATAGAATTATTTAGTTGAGATGTGCAGCTCAACTATTTTCATGTTCAGTCTTTTCCAGAAATCCCTGCTCTTCCATAACAAATGAAGAATAATTTTGGTTTTACCTGAAAATAGAAGTCTCAATGTAAATGTTTTGAAAGCAAATAATTTTCTACAATTCACCTTTATGTCATAACCTGTAGCTTGCAATTGAAAGTCACTACCAAATCTTCTATACGATGCATGTGTTCAATGTTTATGTGAATATTTCCTAATATACAATAATAGGAAGTACATTTCATCTATATTTTAAGGGTTCCAAATCAGGTAAAGAATGAGATGTTTTGTGCCTTCCTGTCCACATGTATATGCAAGTATGATAACTATATGTTCTTAGAAGCTTCAGCTTCATTCCTCTCCCCACTCTCTTTCTACCTCAATCTTTTTTTTTTTCCGTACATGTGACAGAAACACAGTTCTTATCAACATATTTCAGTAGTACTCTTTACTTCTATTTTACATTCTATTCATTCCACAGAAGGAGCCCTTTCTTCCTTGAGTTCCTTTTCTTACCATGGCAGTTCCAGAGAATGCCAGGACCAGTATTACCTCCCCTATCTCCCACTTCTGCCACAGGGACATATCCTTTACTCTTACCCTTGTCCTCAATGCCCACAGTATTCCTCTAACACGTGAGCTATCATATTCCCAGCATTCACCTGTCTCAAACTTCTTAACTCCTTAGTCTAGGATCATGACTCCACCAGAACAAGACTATATTCAGTCAAGCCAAAGACCCCTCTGTCTCAGTACTTTAGTTTTGGTGGCGACAATAAAGCAGATTTTTAGTGAAAAAATGAGAATGGGAGAAAGTTTATAATACCTCCCAGTCTATCAGTCTCCTAGACTCCAAAAAAATAATCACCTCAGAGGACATTCTGAACCAGATTTTCTGATTAGAAGGACCATCTCAAAGGATGTCTCTGTCTCTCCCTTTTCAAGTCCACAAATTTCTGCAACTACATCATTTGCATGTTTCCCATTCTCCCTAAAGTAATTGTTTCTCTCTGGAAAGTTTTTACCTATTCAATCAAGAGCAATGATTTCTTGGCCTGAAACACAGAGAATATGGCAACGATTTACCAATAAATGTAATACTAATTGTTACTGCAGTTTGTAGTACATATTAATAGCAATATGTATCTCGTTTCAGTTACTTTTTCAATTTACACTCTGTTTATTACCAGCACTTGATGATGCCTACAGCACTTTATCATCTCAAGTCCTTCTCCATGCCCTGCAAGCATTTATGTGCACAAGCATTTTATCTGGATCAAAAAATCTGAGAAAAACCACAAGTCTCTTGAAGAGGTTTGCATAAGTATGTGCTGAATGAAACCTTCTGTACAAGCAGAGAGCTACATTATATAGTCCCTCAAAAAGATAGCATCTTCTATTAATTAGTCTTAATTAAACTAACTGATTCTTTGCTAGTTAATTAACATTAACCAGCAAGAATTTTTCCAAAATCTAAACATCTAAGTTCTATGCTAGTGTGTGGTAATGATCAGAACCCAGTAGTTACTCTGAAGAAAATGAGGAAATTTTAAAATATCTAAGGATTATCTACAATTTTTTATGCTAGAGCAACTTTTCTAGCTAATTATGAAAACCTGCTAGTGAGCAGAAGGTATAAAGCTTGCTTAAGCATTACTCTGATTTATCCTGTCTGATAATTATTAAATATTTTTTTATTTATATCTTGTTTTAACAACACCCATAGTGTTCTAGCAGCTTACTGATATAAACCAAGACAAGTTACCAGTATAAAAAAGTTATATGAAAGGAAAAAAAAAACAAGTAGGGAAAGAAATTAACAAGGTAATCCTCTACCTTGATTCTTCAAACATTCACAAATATTCAAGTTAGATCATCTGAAGATACTGATGATACTGATATACATAAGTTCACGGATGACATCAAACTGGGAGGACTGTCTGATTCCCCAGAAGGCTGTGCTGCCATTCAGCAGGATCTCAACTTGCTTGAGAGCTGGGCAGAGAGGAATCCCATGAGGTTCAACAAGGACAAGTGGAGAGTCCTGCACCTGGTGAAGAACAGCCCCATGCACCAGTACAGGCTGGGGGTGAACTGCTAGAGAGCAGCTCCAGGAGAGGGACTTGGGAGTCCTGGTTGATAATAAACTAACCATGACCCAGCAATGTGCCCTCATGGTCAAGACCAATGGCATCCTGGGATGCATCAAGAAGAGTGTGGGCAGCAGGTCAAGGGAGGTTCTGCTCCTCCTCTATTCTGCCCTGGTGAGGCCTCATCTGGGGTCCTGCGTCCAGTTCTGGGCTCCTCAGCTCAAGAGGGAGAGGGAATATCTGGAGAGAGTCCAGTGCAGGGCCACCAAGATGATCAGGGGACTGGAGCATCTTCCTTATGAGGAAAGGCTGTGGGAACTGGAGCTGTTTAGTCTGGAGGAGACTGAGGGGGGAATCTCATTAATATTTACAAGTATCTAAATGGTGGATATCAGGAGGTTGGGGCAGCACTTTTTTTCTGTTGTATCTAGTGACAGGACAAGGGGTAACAGAAAGAAGATGGAATACAAAAAGTTCCATTTAAACATAAGGAGAAACTATTTTACTGTGAGGGAGCCTTGGCACAGGCTGCCCAGGGAGAGTGTGGAGTTTCCTTCTCTGGAGGTTTTCAAAACCCGCCTGGACATGTTCCTGTGTGATCTGATCTAGGTGGACCTGCTTTTAGCAGAGGGGTTGCACTGGATGATGTCTAAAGGTCCCTTCCAACCCCTATCATTCTATGATTCTGTGATTCTGTGAAATGTTAGTACCACTGGAGAAAAACTGACTGGACTGCTGGCTAGCATGTCTTGCAAGTTCTTGTTGGATTTTTGTGGTTGATATATTTCTACTGATTTCTTGTCAGTGTTTCAGAATTATATCATAATGCTCAAATCTTTGTTTTGATAGATAACATAAAAATATACAGTGAAACATGTCCCTGCTCCTATAACTTTATATTAGTAACAGATTATGGAGCAATCGGATTGATTTCCTGAAATGCACAGTGAACCTTTTAAATTAAACAATCATTTTAGAGACATTCATTTGTATCTAAACTCTGTATAGCTGTCAGAAGTTGCTAAATAGAAACCCTAAAGTAGTGGTCTTGGAAGGCTGGTAAAAGGGTTGTGAATGTCATGTGAAAGTGAATCTGGATTTAATCAATGTTAGTCTGACTATTAGAGAGCTCTAACAATTGAGCAGCAATAATATTTGCCTGAAACACTCCTGATGAATCTCTTGACTAACTGAAGCTTCTTATTTTTTGCCCAACTGGATATAAGCAAAAACAGCTTTAAGGGAGAAAGTATGCAGAGTCGAATATTTTTGAGCTGAGATCCTCATAAACAGCCATTTCTGTGAGGAACTAGGATGAACTCTGTCTACTTGTTACAAATACAACGAAACATCAAGTAGGAGAGAGACTTTACATAGAATGCAGACTGGATTGGTGGAGCAGGTTGGGAAATATTTCTGCTTATCATATCTCATGAAAGAATGCAGGAAGAGAAGGAAACTTTACCTATTTGATTCTTAAATGTAAATTAATTCTTTTACTTGTCAAACTTATATTGAAATCCCAGTAAATAAAACAAACTATTCTTTAAAAAGTAAACAAACAAACAAGACAGCTTTGATTTGAAATGAAAACAAACAGCTACAAAAGGATAGGCTTTCATTATTTTGGAGACCTTGGCATTGTAACAGATATATTCATGAATTAATCATTGAAAAACTTAAACTCAAATAAATCATGCATTTTCCAATGCCAACATTCTCTAAAGAGTACTGCAAATGGTTATAAAATCAAAGTTCCTTAAGCTCCTTGCATCAGGAATGTCTTTCACACAGAGTTAACAAAGAAATATGTGACATTGGAGTCCCTGTAATCTTGCAAAACTAAAGGAAATTGTGAGTAGACACTAGCAGTATGTCACCATGTATTAACAGTACTAAAATCTGTTAACAAAACTACTATACATATAGTAAACAGCAGGAGTTTTGGAATGCCATGCAGCTTTTAAATTATTAGCACTAATTAGCCAAATCAAAAAAAGATCAGGGAACACATTAGGAGTGAAGACAAGTCTACCTATATTGCTGTGTCAAAATTACATTTCCAAACAACCAATTAGTAAAGACAACCTTTCAGCCCAATAAGCCATATGTAAAGTGGGACGGCTTCATTACAGTGGCTCCCTAATTAAAATGTAAAGACTGCTGATCATTGCATAATTAAACAACATGTCATGTGGTTTCATCTGGCAATTGCAAGCAGCTAGGCCTAAAATCATTAATGACTAAGACGTTGTCTAAATGAGTCCAGAGACTGTAGAACTACATTCTGTCAGAATAGAGAGCATCCTATGGTCATTATGGAGATAATATCCTCCAAAGGGACTGTTATGTACAAAATGTTGAAGTTCTTTCTCTCAAAATGACTTTGACTTTTTTTACATCCAGTTTTCTTACTAATTAGCCTAAAAGAAAAAGGCTAGCAGGGCTAATTAACTTCCAGCTACTGTAGTCTAAATATGAAGCTGCAAAAATAAATATTTTCCCTGTAGATATTCTTAAAGTTTTTCATAAGCTGAAGATCTGCTATTGAAAAATTGTTAGGTAACCTTATGCCTTGATTGAGAATCTCTTACATGGCTTCTCACTTTACAGAACGCCTGAGGAGAAAATCCATTTTCAGCAATATTTCTCTGTGTTCCCTATACCACAGACAGTCCATTCAGCCTTCACTGATGATGCACAGAAATGCTAATAAGGAAACACTGAATCTGTAGCACTGTGAACTTCATGAAGAATTTGGGGGTTGGGGATTGTTTTGCAACCCCATCTATGCTTCTGGAGTTTTAAAGTGTAATGGACAAAAGTAACATTGGTTCAAGTTCCTCTGAAAAGCAGAGTAGATGGCATCTTTATAAAGCAGCCAGAAACAGCATATGCTCCATGTTCCAATCAATACAGTTCATCTTCTGCTCTTCTCGCATCTCCCATGTGTATCCTTCACATATACCTTCATGGTAATAGAGAATTCACATGCCCTCTTTTGATCACTTTGATGTTAAAACTCATTCAAGGGCTTTGCCGTTTGAAAGTAAAGAGCATTGGATTTAATTGCACTTGAAAGAAAACAATCTGGCAGAAAAATTAAGAAGTTCTTAGTGTTTGTGATATTTACAGATAATAATGAACTAAAATGAACTAAATGAATTTAGGGAAGAAATTATTTTAAAAAGTAACATCAATAAATATTTGAAAATAGCAATTAGATAATGATCTGACACTAAGGGTAAACATTTTATAAACAGTGCACATTTTATTTCTTATTTCACATCTTCTTTAAACTGTCAGTCTCTCACCAAGGCTTGATGAACAGTAAAAGAATCAATTTGGTTTTTTCTCTTATATGTACAATATGTACATTTTTCTTGTTACAAACCATCACAAAGAGTAGTTACAAAGTAAACTACTAAGATGAACACTAAAAGTACGAGAAACAACTTGAAAAAAAAAACATTCTCTCTTCATAAACTTTGTAGTGGAAAACTACTTCAAGGTTACTTCCAGCATTTTTACAGCTCTCTCCCTTTATAAATGCTGTGGACTTATACAGATGTAAAACTAATCCAGCTAAAATAGTTCAACCACTGTAAAGTATGTGAGAAAGACAAGAAATTGGCCCAATGCTTCTTACTGACCATCAGGCTTGAGCTTCATATGAGTAATGTAATTCAAAAAATGTAAACAAGTTCTTTCCATTCTAATCAAATGATGCATTTCCTCTTTAAAGTTTCTGTATTTCTTGCAGTTTAAATTTTATGTTGGTTCTATGGCACTCTGTCATGATTGTTTTGAATATTCCTATTCATTTCTGATACAATAATTGCAATCAACTTGATGCCAAGAACTCACCATTAGTATTTCTTCTGTTATCTCTAACATAAGTGAAGTTTTTCTATAGACAGATACAGAACTGTCCTCTTTGAACTTACTAGTGAATAGTCATCAACTGTGTGTGATTACTCTGCAGATCTTCATTTGCATAGCAAAGCAAGTCAGAAATTTATTGTAGTAGGAAATTCTACTGTTTCCTCATTCAATCTCTTGTTAACACTAACTCTTGGACTTGTGTGTCTTATTGACTTTAAGCCTTAAAAAGACTAGAGGCTCTTTTACAGTAACTCAGTCGAAAAATATTGCCAACTGAAAAAAAAGGACCACAAGACTTTTAAATACTCTGCTAGTCACAATGAAGTTTACATATAGTTAAATTTGCCTCTTCTGAGAGAGTAAGTTCATGAAAAAGAGGTATTATTGGATTTCTCACTGCTGGGAAACAATTACTTTCCCATGGATAAAATATTAAAGAATGACACTTATTTTTTCTTTCCATAAAAGACAGCACTCTTAACAAAAGAGTATATTTGTAGCCAGTCCTTTTGATTCAAAGACAACAGGCTTACAGTGAGGTTGCATAATTATTAACGTACTTCTACAAAACAGGAAGCAAATGCTCACAAATTCTCATTTGCACTCATGATCTGCCATAAGATCTGCAATTTAAAGTTTCCATTTTAAAATACAATAAAAAATAATGCCCTTTTCTGAGGAGTAGACTATGCACTTGAGAAGTCTAAACAGCAAAGGTTTTTAAAGAGCAGACCACTGCTGATTTGCTTAGTAAAAAAGACAACTATTTCTGACCCAGTTAACCAGAATTCCAGTTACTGTTTCCTCTAAGAAGACATTTTACATTGTATATTCAAATGACCATTTTATACACACTATGAATGTGAAGTGTCAAATAAGATTCTTATAGCTGTATTAAGAACTGAATTTTAGAAACATAAAATCATAAACTAAGGTTGATAGCCTCTTGTGGTTTTGTGTGAAGCTGTTTCTGGTAAGGGGGAAGGGGCTGTAAAGATGGCTCCTCTAAGAAGCTGCTCAAAACTCTCCCGAGCTCTGAGCCAAACCCACTTCTGGGGCTGAGCTAATTAAGCACCTCCATGATCACTTTTAAGAACAAGAAGCTGGAAGAGGAGAGTTCTTGTGTTCTTGTTCTTCCTTCTTTCCTGGCTGCTGGTGGTGCAAAGAGTTGGAAGAGAGAGGAGCAACCATGTGGACTCTAAGGTCAGTGAGGGGAGAGAAGAGGAGGAGGACATGTGCTGGAGCAGACTTGTCTGTGAGTTCAACAAACCATTAGATGTGCTTAGTTTATAACAGGTATATCCTATTATCACTTTCAGTTATATAAATAAATGATAAATCCAAGTCTGAATTGGCTTTGGAATTAAGTCATTCTCCAAGACAGCAGCCGTTATTTAACATGGAGTTAAATTCTAGACAAATAAAATAAATTTGCACTTGCTTTAAAATATTTAGAGTATGATCAGATAAGCTTTTTCTTTATATTATTCACTTTTTTCCACCACAATTTACACTGAATTCTTAATCTGCTAGGAACAAAGTGGCGACATTTCAGTGAAACCTTGGCAGACAAACCAGTCCCTTCCCTGTTGCATGCAACTACTTTTGCAGTTTTGAATGCGTCAATCATGCCACAGCTAATTAATGTTATCCTACAAACAGCTTTAAAAAAAATATATATAAAACCATGGTGAACAGATAGATGTGTCTCTTTTCTATATAATGTATTGCTTGCAGTAAACCATATGGTTTTTCATGCTTATTAAATGTACCTGAATAAAGTTGTCCTTCATTCATCTGCAGCAACTAAATAGGCTCATGTGTACTGTCCATACCTAACTTTGAAAGCAAATTTGTGCTATATGACAGTGTGTGCATTTCAAGACAGAAATATATGATGATTCTCATTAAAATTATAGCAGGAAAATTCCATTCAATTAACTTGGTATTTTTTTCTTTTTCCCCATGGTACACTAGAAATCTGAATTCTGGTGTCCAAATAAGGATTTTTTTTTTTTCTCTAATATACATCTTTCTAGAGAGCTAAGGAATTTAGTGGTGAAAGCTATAGTCTATCTATTTCTTTCCCACTACCACTCTTGTATAAGCTGTTGCTACACAACCACTAAAACAATACGATAGTAAAGAGCAAATGAAAAATACATACATATCATTACAAGCAAATGCAATATACTGTCACTCAGCCCTCAGAGATGGAGCAACCATATAAATTCTGCATTTGTGTATCCCTTATTTGTATTCTTTCAGTCACATTTCAGTCACTCTACTCTGCCCTAGTAAGGCCATTATCTGGAGTACTGCATCCAGTTTTGGGCTAACCAGTTCCAGAGAGACAGGGAACTTCCAGAGACAGTCCAGCAAATGGCTACTAAGATGATGAGGAGGCTGGAACATCTCTCCCACAAGGAAAGGTTGAGAGACTTGGGACTGTTTAGCCTGGAGAAGAGAAGGCTGGAAAGGGATTTTATCAATGCTTATAAATAACTAAAGGGCAGCTGTCAAGAGGATGGGGCCAGTCTTTTTTCTGTAGTATTCGGTGACAGGACAAGGGGTAATAGACACAAGTTGGAATGCAAAAAGTTACATTTAAGCGCAAGGAACTTCCTTACTGTGAGGGTGACAGAGAACTGGCACAGGCTGCTCAGTGAGGTGGTAGTCTCCCCTGGAGGTTTCTAAATGTGTTCCTATGTGACTTGATTGAGGGAAACCTGCTTTAGCAGAGAGATTGAACTAGATGATCTCTACAGGGCCCTTCCAACCCTGGCCATTCTGTGTTTCTGAGATTCCTAACAGCAGCCTGCATTTGTTAACTTCCCAGAAGAATTAGTAAACAAAGTGTACCAATACAATGGCGCTAGGCACTATTACTTTATGGGACTTTATGTTAGCAGGGTAGAGTCATGAGAAATCAGAAGAAAAGCTTTGGTTTGCCAAAGTGTGGCCAAATCATTATCCCTTGCAGTGAAGGTTCAGAATCTCATAAGAAACTACCTTTTTCCAAATCTAAATCATAACAAAGGCAGAGAAATCTACATTAAATCATTTCATTACTCGCAAAGTGTTAGCACTGCCAACATCGCAAAATGTAAATAAATTACAGTGTATAATTTCTCTATAAAACTAAGAATTCTTAAAACATATTGCATACAAAAAAGCCAGAAGGTAAACTTTCAAGAAATTTATCAATAGCAGTTCAAGCTTGTTCTGAGGAAGCTATATATGCTGCAGAGCAACTTGCACCTTCTTTTCTGTCTGCAGACATTTTCTGTAAAAGGGCTGAGCCATTGATCCAAAATCTCTTCTCAAGTAAACCTAGACAAAGCCGTTGCTGTCCAACCAAGATAACTTGTAGAGATAATCAATGAAGATTCCCTTTATACCTGAATTCTGGACAATATATTTAGAGTAAATACCCTAAGTACTCTTTTGTATCTTTCCAATAATCTTTCTCAAACATGATGACAGAAAACATATCATATTCTATACAGTGCATAAGAAAACAATGGGTTCTTAGATGGTTAAGTAAATGGGCCTTTCACAACGTTACAATACATTCTTAACAATTCTTTTTCTGAAATCAGTCAAATGGAGTGCATAGTTAACAACCTTTGTGAGCTCAAAGGTGATATACAGACGCTGAATCTATGGATTTTCCTTAAAGAAAAACAAAACTGAAACATTAAAAACCTTTCTGCAGCATAGCTAACAGATAATCTCACAAAGTAAAAGTTTGTAAATAGATGGTAGATTTTAGCATAAAATATCTGGAACTTCCTCATCCTCACACATTGTTTGCCACTTCAATCATAGCTTGAAATCTAGCTGAAAATATAACTGATATGCATTTAATTGCAATCCATTAAAATATGAAACATTAGATGCAAATATTCACACAAAACCCCCAGCATTTTAACAACCGAAATATCAGGATAATTCTACTGTACATACAGATTTTATGTTACCATAGTCCCATTGGCCTTATGGCTTCATAATTTTTTGCCTATCAGAAATTGTAATAAAAATATTTACTGACCACTCTAGGGAGAAGGGACAAAGAAAATCGTGACATTTAGTATGTGCAATGAATAGCCTTTACTCCTGAAAAATCCTATACATCACTGTATCTCTGACCATTCCAAACAATGTAATCTCCTATTGCTTCCTTTTGGTGTTCAGATTAACTGTTCAGAAGAACATTGTATTGACACTGTCAGACACTTAAATGGAATGATTTGACTTTGGCAAGAGTATTTACTAAAAAAATGAATTGCACCATTTCAAGGAATCATATAAACCAGAATTTGGTTCAGTATCATATCTCTTTATGGGCAGAGTGTCCCAAAGCACTTTATAACACAATATCTTACTGACAGCACAGTGAATACAGGAAAATGTGGCAGCCAGAGTGCTCTCAGCAAAAGCTCAGATATATTCACAGGCAATAGAAATTCTTTTATTGACAAGATATGTTGCCCAGGAACCCAGGGTTTATTCCTGTTCTTTTTCACAAGAAAGACCTGAGACAAGTTTTTCTTCAACAAGATAAGGATCCTCTTAGATTCTTCACATCAGACGTGTTAACTGGTTTCAGTTGGAAGACACATTATTTCACACCATCTAACGGAATATTGCAAATGGAAGGCTGAACAGAATTGTGATGAAAACAGTACTAAAATATAGAGATTCTGAAGAAACAGTGTAGCTTGCACTGTTTTGCTGATACCATTATATCTTCTGGAGACTGAAAAAATCCCCATATAACCCTGCTGAAGTTATTATAGACTATAAAATTCCCAGTGCAGACTCAATTTAATTTACATGAGTCAGTGACATGGGAAATGTATGCCGACAAACGGATTTGTATATATATGTATATTGCTAGCACACGTTATGTCACAGCTGTGATTCAGGAAACACTGGAAGGCAACTGGCAGTATTGAGACTGTCACACTGGAATAATTCATTTAAACTCTTGCCCAGCTCTTGAGGAGACAAATAGAGCCACAGATTTTTGGAAGGAGGAATGTATTTATCTTCTGTGTAAATATCAAGATCTACAAAGTTTTACCCTCAGAGATGTGTAGTTTGCTGCCATGTCCTGTGGAATTAGGATCATGTGCTTGTTTTACCCAGTCCACAGAAGTGATTATTTCCAAGGCCAGCTTCACCCCTTTTGCTCACATTCCCTCTATCTTCTACTACCAGTTCATCCATAGATCACTCAAATTGCTGTTTTCATTTTCTCTGAAGCAACTCGTCTTTATTATCTGATCTTGCAACAAGTTGAGGGGTTTTTTTTCCAATCAGAGTAATTTTGATTGCCAGCTCTAACTAGGTTCTTGAATGCAAAAGCATTATTACTGTAGCACGAGATGGACATCCTAGAGAATTACCAGGGTTCAGCATTGTTATGTCCATATAAAATACCCAATTCTGGCATGAAATGATATTAACATCACTTAGTGCAGTGCATCCACTAAGGGTCACAAACAGTACTCCAGGACCTAATGGCAGCCTGTTCTTATGTCAGTACCAACCAAATAATGATTTGGGTTTTTTGCTAATACAATGTATCTTCGGTGCTGCATCCAAACTTAATTACTCAGCTTCCCCCAGGGCTGCAAACTGAGGCAGCTTCAAAATGAGGGTGGCTTATATTAAATACATTTTAATTACTGTCTTCTATATCTGTAACAGTAAAGGTGGTTCTGTTAATCAAGGAGAATGAATTCTCCTTCGCTCAGGTCAGTAGTAAGTCCACTTTGGATTTTCACAGAGAGAAATTCTTGTTGATTAAAAAAAAAAAAAAAAAGCTTTCCTAAAAATTATGAACATTCATGGAAACTGGGAATCATTGGCCTGTAAACACAAATGGCACTCATATTTTCAACTATCTCCTGGCTGGTTGCATTATTATTACAAAAGAAAAGCTATTAATTCATTCTGATCTGAAGAAATTCAAGCTTCTGTGCAGAGGACCATAGTTGCAAGTTGAAACGGGGCACTGAGCTTATTCTTTTAGGATTTATTTTAAAACTTTCTTTCATAATTATTTAAATTCTTCAGTGTATCTAAAGACATATCTATGACTTATTTGACTTGAGCTGAAGAGCCAGAACAATATCCCATACTTTAGCAAATAAGATCTGTCAAGCTCCAGTTCAAATTCATCCCAGCTATCTCAACAAGTAAAATAATTCCTAAATATCAATTTCAAGTTTTTTCAGCAAAAAGCAAATCAAACAAACCTTTATAAAAAACATGAAGGTACAGAAGAACGAGTATAACAATCTCTGAAGTTCATAACTCTGTAAATAGTGCTGCTTGCTATAAAGCATGACACCACCACTCTGATATATTTGATTACAGAAGACCAAAGCAGATTTTGCTGTGCTCACTCTAAAGCAAGTAGTAGTTTAAGTGAACTTTCAAACTTCCTTTTTTAAAAAAAATATTGTTTCACAGAAGATAATTGCTTAGTTATTTGTGGGGCTTTTTTAAACAAGTATCTGCACTTGTTGCACCGTGTCAAAACTGCTAAGCAGCATTAGCACTATGTTTCCATCCCTATTTGTAATACGATATGCTAGTCTTAGGCCAGATCTTGAGGCAATTACAGGTCACAGAATCACAGAATGATGAGGGTAGGAAGGGCCCTCTAGAGATCATTCAGTCCAATCTCTCTGCTAAAGAAGGTCCCCTCAATCAGTTCACACAGGAACATGCCCAGGCACATTTGGAAACCTCCAGAGAATGAGACTTCACACCTTCCTTGGGCAGCCCATGCCAGTGCTCCATCATCCTTACAGCAAAGTTTTCCTTTGTGTTTAAACAGAATTTTTGGTGATCCAGCTTTTAGGCATTATCCCTAGTCCTGTCACTGGACACTACAGAAAAAAGTGACACCCCATCCTCATGACATCCACCTTTTAGGTCTTTGTAAGTGTTTATGACATACACCCTCAGCCTTCTCTTCTCCAGCTCCTTTCCTTGTAAGATATTCCAGTCCCCGGATCATCTTTGCAGCCCTCTGCCGGACTTTATCTAGAAGTTCCCTGTCTCTTTTGAGCTGGTAAGCCCATATAACATTGTTGCTCAGAAATTGCTCCTCCTAAAATAGCTAAAAAATAATTAAATATAGTGAAAACTAACTAATCCAAGGTTAAAAATGTCAACAAAAAAATCGAAAGAAGGTAAAGGAAGAAATAATGAGATGATTATTTAAAAATTAAAAGTAGAGTCTCCTCAGAGATAGTGAAAGTGGGAAGAACAGAATCATTTCACTTCTTAAATAACATATTTAGGAAAAAGAAAAAACCAAAAACCACAAACAATTGTCACATAGACACATATTAAAAACACTCCAGGATTGTACTGGTTAAAAAAGCTACTTGACAACTAGTGTGTAAGATGCTTAGGGAGCCTGAAACAATTCTGAAAATGATCACAGGCACAGCTTAAGTTACCTGGACATTTTTCTACATACTTTAGCCAACTCTAAACTTCACTTTCTCCAGTCATGTGAGTCAATTAACTAGAGGTTTTGTGCCTTGTCTATTAACAATCTGAAGAATTTTATTATTTCAGGGTTAACTCATTTTTCCTTAGTAACTTGGGTGGTTTTGACTTTTTGGTTTTAATAAAGTCTTTACATTAAAACAAATACATTAAAGTAGTAAGGAAAGAGAAAATTATTTTCAAGTTATTGACCAGGTAATGGTCCTTTTATGGAACTTTCTGATTATATAATTCCCTGTCTTTTGGTATTCTAGATCTACAGTGCAAAGAAAAAAAAAAAAAAAGTCAAGTGCAAAATATCCTGCACAATTTAGAATATGATTCAAGGTTCACTGAAATCACTGTCAGTCTTCATAAAGTTCTAACATTTGTCTTGATGGTCTTCAGTTCTCCATCCGACCAAATCAAAGACCAAAAGACATACTTTGCAACCTCTATTTAGGAAGCTATGCACTAGGGGGTTACCTAAAGTAAATCCATAAACTACAGTGCTCTTGTTTTCCTAATAATATGGTTAGAGATCTCTGTACAGCATTTAGTAATAAAGAACTTTCTTATATGGAAAAGAGCTGCTAAACAATGACATCTGCCGATACTGCAGCCTGTGATACATCTTATTAGAAACCTCCTATTCTCTCTTCCATTCGTATCCCCATGGTATCCTGCAGAGTGACTTCAGTGCATGTAAGAAAGGGTAAAAGCTTTGGGTTAATAATTCATTCTGAATAGTCTACATTTTCATGCAGTGTGTATCCAAGTGATACTACGCTTAATATAAATTCAAAACGTCAGCTTTTTTTTTTTTTTTTAATAAAAAAGGAAGCATTTCTGTCTTTGCTTTAAGTGTGAACCCTGGAATAATTTATTCATAGTACCACAATAAACTGTCAGCTATCTTGACAACTAAAAATGAAGTGTACTGCACTTCTCAGAAATTCCCAGAAATATTATTTTGTGTTACAAAAAGAATAGAGAGAAAAGACAACACATTGAAACCCACAGACAGACTCCACACGCACAGAAACTTCATTCAGATGCCACTGCATTAGAATCTGTAGAGTCCTTAAGTCATAACAACCTATCAGAAAAAATTGCCTGAATTGATCTCAGCATTTCTAAAAATGTTCAACTGTCCTTTTGAAGCAGTAATTCAAGTATTTAAACTCAGAAAAAAATCTTGACAGAAAATACAAGGAAAAAAGCGTGTTAGCAGAAGAGAAACTGCCTTAATTGGGTAGTTAAGAGCAAAACTGTCAGAATGCAATTCTTCTCCTGGCCACTGGCCAAGGCAGCATAGATTTTAGAGGAAAGAATAAACCACCATAATAACTACCTCAACTCCTACACAAAATATTTTCAAAACAATTCTTAGCATTTCATTTGCATGAGAAGTAATTTTCACTCAGTTTATAGTTTCTTAATCATATAAGTCTTTGCCTAAAAAAGGGAATATATTCCGATGAAAAGCCACTGATAGCCATCAGCACCAACATATATTTCTAGTGTGAACAAGCAAACGTTTTAATTGCACCAGAAGAATTTATTCTTCTCATTCCACTCATACAAAGTACCTCTACCAGAAGCTGCATCCATTTAAGTACACCAGTGACTCAGCTGCAGTTGGAGCAAATGTCCACCACAGAAGAACTTTGGAATGATTAGAGGTAAGCGGTCAGCCACAACTCCATGAGACTTTTTTTCATCTTTAGCTACCAAAGGGCTTCTCTTCTCCACATGAGTCACAACTTTCTCCTTCTCCAAACTTTAACCTGCGATTTTTAAAAGCTAACCATTCTTCTGACCTAAAAACTCTGTTTTAAGTAAGGAAAAATTCATCACGAAGGGAAAATAGAATTAAGATCCCAATACCTGTACAGCACTACTGAGATTGATTCTATTTTCAAAAGGAAAAAAACCTCTAATTACTTGATATAAACACTGCCAAGCTGTCAGAATTACTATTCACCCAGTGGAAAAAGGACTTTTTCACTTAATATAATGAAGAGTCTCATGAAAGACCTTCATGTTTTCTGGCTGTGACAGTAAGGAAGCTTTTGTTTCCTCCCTGTATGTGGCAAACTAAGTATTCTGAGATTACAACTTCTATATCAAAAGGGCACAAAAGAACATATATATGAAAAATAAGGTTGTTTATATATCAGGGCTCATGGCTACCTTTCACTTGACCTCAGCAGACATCATATGTCATGTAGACAGTTGGTATCTCAACTTTTTTCATTTGATCAAAGAAAAAAATATTTTAATTAAGAAAGAGGCTTCAGAACTATATATTTTTATAGCATCTGCAATCCAACACAATCTGAGAAAGGACTCAAGGGATGAAAGTCTAGTAATGCACAGGTAGGAGTAATATGTTCAGATCTGTATTCCTGTTTTCATTCTCTTCCCTCCTACTACCCATATGACTTTCTCAATCAACATAGGAAAGACACATTGACAGCAAAAGAAGTAGCAACTACGTTAGCAGCATTTCTGTTGAGTCCACAGGGAGAACTTCTTTCAAGTAGATGAAATGCATGGCATTCCCATATTTCTCTTTACTATTGCTTTAATAGTCAAGGCAGAACTTCTTTAGCAGGAGACATAGACAATTCAGAAGAGATATTATCTGTCTTGTGAAAAGTCCCAGGAATTTCTCTTACATTATTCTATCATAACTGCACATTAAATATTAATAACTGAAAATATGACAGACAAAAGAAACTTCTTGACTCATCCTGAGGATGGTTGCAAAGTCAGAATCATGGCATTCTGCAGTACACACCTCTCACCTGTACCTCTCCCAGTGGCAGAGTAACACT
This sequence comes from Colius striatus, assembly GCF_028858725.1. Taxonomy (NCBI): domain Eukaryota; kingdom Metazoa; phylum Chordata; class Aves; order Coliiformes; family Coliidae; genus Colius; species Colius striatus. The sequence goes on from NC_084772.1 coordinate 9,071,594, forward strand.
TTTAAGCAACATGCAGTATCCTTGCATTTTCTGTCCTTTATTGGAGATTTTAAGTTTCTGAATTGGGATTTCCAAACACAAAAAAATTATCAGATATCCAGAATTCTGGGGAAAATAGCTGATGCATAAAAAACATTGCCTTTTTATTGTATGTTTATGAAATAAATACTTATGCTCATGGCATGCAGAAATATTTCTATGTTTTCAAACTTCAAATTTTCATAGGTATCTTAACGACTAATCAATACATAAAGTAACAGTTTATTATCATTAGCTGAAGAATTTTCCCTTGGTTCAAGTGGAAATTACTATACCTTGACACTCCAGCACTGTGAGGAGGATTACTACTCTTTGGATTTTGTATCTAATATAAACATTTAATTTTATATGGCCTGTTATGGTATGAAGAATAGCTTAGTGCAATACATTTTCTTGGTTCAACCATGAGCACACCATTTTTCATACAGCACTGCTGTTCTCAAATACAGCAGCCCAACCTATTAAAAAATAAATGAATTTCTGTCACGTGTGACATTTAAAAAAGAAAAAATAGCACTTCCTTTCTTATTTCCTTTTTACATAAGTTACTTTCTATCACTAGAATAATTTCTTCCTCTTTGACTCACATTTAAGCATATCCTACTCAATGAAGTTGAGTAGAGTTTGAAACTAGTGTAAATGATGGTATCTTCAAGTCACACTATTACATCTTCCTTATCTAAAATAATTGAAATTGCGGTGAAATTACAAAGTATATCTATGTAACACAGGCTGTAGGAAGATTTTCAAAATTATCTTTCTCAGATTGTAAGGAATCTAATTACTTTGACAATCTATCATTGTCTATTCTGTGTCATGAAAGACAGCTGATATTGTTGGATTCATAATATTCTACCTATCTCTTACCTACAACTAGCCAGCAAGAGCTAAACTAATCCACTGTTTTTCTGTTGTGAGCAAGTTCAGCCATTTACTTATAGTAAATGAACCACTGAACATTCAAATATCGACACATATTACAAACATTTACAGCCTCTTTAATTGTTAAACAATTACTCTAAAATTAGGAGCATGACTGAAACTACTGTCAAGTGGCCTGAAGATCAAATATGGTGATCATGGGCAGTCCTGTCATGCAAATTATGTAATTGCATATGTATTTTCTATATACGGTTTCATGTGAAGGGCCCATTAATAGTCTGAGATCTTACAGCTGTGTGACTTAATATTTTTTTTCCTGCCAAAACATAAAATCCAGGATGACAAACATATTTTAGAATATTAACAACACTCCTCCAAAATAGCCTTAATAACTTTTATTTCAGTTCCAGTTCTTCTACCTTTTAACTTGCATGTACTTCCTAAATAGTGACAAATAACTTTATGTGATCGTTGTTATGACAAAAACAGGTCCCAATATCCAAACATAACATGACTTGAGATGGGAGGATGAGAGATTCAATGTTTTGATCTTACTCAGGGTCATGACCCTGAATTATTCTACCGGAAAAATCCTATCCTGAAACCAAAATGTATTTTATGAAATCAGCATACATCACACAGACCACACCCTACCTAAACATATTTGATGAATTAGCACTTCCTCATCATGGAGAAAAAGATTAAGTACTCATAGTATCCACAACTACAAAGTATATCCCTTTTCTTACTTGAAAAGCATGGAGAGTAATAAACTTGCTAGAAATTTGTTCTTTAATTACAGGGCAAAAAGCAACATAAACATTTAAAGCAAATTAAAAATCAGTGCTTTAAAATAAAATGTTACAATTGTTTCACTTACAATTGAAAGATAATGAGGTTTTATAAGATACATATACATTATAAATTAATGAGAATGGCTACAAAACCAACTTATTTACATGCCGGTAGTTGTTTAGTCTCTTTTAAACTGTCTTTGAAATTTAATTTTAAAATGCTTTCCTGATCAGAGTTACTTAGCAAGTAAATACTATGAATAGAAATACTTTACTTGCTTTGTTTCCACATTTCATAGAGTTTCTATGCATTTAGGCATTCCAGGATTTATATGTACTGTTTTGAAATCTATGTGAAGAACCAAACACTCTATGAATTTCAAAAATTGTATAACACATCAATCAAAAATGGTTATACTGTTTTAAAGACATAATCAGAGGATAAAAAACTAAGCTCAGTCAATAACTAAATTAGATTTATGTTTTGCATGTAAAGAATGTTGATATCAAGTATTCACTTGTCTCAATTTATCTTAAGCAGAAGTGAGCATAATGACACTTTAAAAAAGGCTAGAAATGATAAATTACACTTTATTGTATGAAGTCAAAGGTTAAACTTATTATTGCTCACCATAGGCCAACTTTAACCCCAGGATTGATGCCATAAACAAAAAAGATAATCAATTTGCACACACACTGCACGGGATCACGTCTCTGAAGAATTTTCAAAGTGAAATGATGCCACCTACTGCTGCCAGAAAATCTTTCTGTCGAAATACGCTGTTTCTGTTCAAAGGGAAATTATCATGTAAAAACAATGAACATGTATTTTCAAACTAACCAGTGCTCATTAGCATGACACATGCCAATGACAATTTATTTCTTCTCTGGCTTTTAATTAAAATATATGAAGGGCCTTTGCTTGTAAAGCAAACTCTCAGGGACATAAGCAGCGAGTGAATATATAATCTAAGTTTCTCAGAAGTTATGTATTTAGGCAAAGAAAGTACCAAGTTTTAACTAAATATGTTTTCTTGATGTATTTCTGAATACACTATATTTCAAACAATTACTTTTACATAATCATGCTATTTTTCAAATAGTAAAGTTGATAAGATTGGTCTTGTCAGCTAGCAAGTTGACACAAGTCATTAACAGCTGACAGAGATCATATAGTGCCTTTGAGCAGTAGAAGACTGCAGTTCAATTCCCAACTCAGTTGTTTAGTTCTGGTAGCACAGCTACTGTTGTAATGAATTTCTTGGTGGGCAGGTAAAGCAACAGGGTTATTGTTTGAAATACTTTTCAGGGAAAGAGAGAGCTCAAGTACTGAAAAGCCATTACCAAAGTTCCTTTCATTTGTTCTGCTTTTAAGCCATAAGAGATTCAATGATATCAATACTGTTAAGTCCTGATTTCTTCCAATGTAAGTGAAATAATAAAAACCCAAAATAAATCCTTAAAGGTGTTTGAAAAAAGTGAACTTCTCTATCTCAAAGCAAATTAGTTACATAAATACATATTGGGAATGTGGTTGCTCTTGATTATCCAATCTGCAGCACACTTAAGATAATTGTTAAATATATCAAACCTTAAAATTGCTATCACTTGTCATTGCTCAAGGCTTGCAGGGTAAAATGGCTACAGTTCATGCATGTTTGTGACACAAAAATATACAAAACTAAATCAATAAGCAAAGTCAATAAGCTGACACATATTGGCATACTTTTTATCACAAAGTCTTACCACAAATCCTACCACGTCTTCTGAAATTATGTAGACAATACTACTATGACCTTACCCTGGTCATTTTTAATTTAAAGTACAACAAAACATTGATACAAGAGGACCAGATTTTATCTGATTCTTTCACAGATGCTCCTGCAGTAGAGTGTGCTAAACCAAAAAACTTTCTCACTTGTTGTCAGAGTATAAGAAATTTAAATTGCAGCACTTTACAACCTATCAGCAATAGGAAAAAAAAAAAAAATCGTGATGGTTTATCCTTTAAGCATTCACCAGACTCAAGACTGTCTCACTGATGAGATTTAGTAAAACATAAATTCTATTCAAACTTGAAAGATTTTATGTCATAAGCATACATATCATGTTTCCTTAAGAGCATATTTTCTAAATAAGCTGAGAAATCAGATGCTGCCCCAGCTTTTATTTTTCTTCTGTTAATAGTTTCTGGAAAAAGATTTGGCCTTCAGTGTAGCCCAAACACCACTAGTTCAAGACAGCACAGTGCAACTACCCTCACCTAATACAAGTTACTATGGGTTAACTAGACTTAGAAGTACATACAGATTTAACTAAATACCAAATATTTTAGGCCTCGGGAGATGATTTTAAACCACTCAAGAGTAAACACTGATCAGTCAGGAAATGCTAATAATTAAATTTTATTTCCATGACATAATTGCATTTAACTGTGGTCAAATACAGCTCAAAGGCAGTTGAAGATAGCTCTGACTTATATGTATTTCTACAGATATGATGAAAGTGTGTTGCTTTAGGATTTGATAGTCTGGAGATAACCGGAGACTGATAGGACATCAGTATGAAAAAGAGGATAAGAAGACTGACAGAAGTGTCAAAAATGTCATCTGACTTATTAGAAAAAAAGAAAATTACCTCCAAGTTATTTTTCCTGATTTTTATGTAGGAGTCTTTATCATTAAAAAAAAAAAAAAAACACAACTTAGAGATGATTTCTATTACTTCTAGTGGAACAGGTTAAAACAGAATAGTATCTTCTTGGAAATGTTTTACTATTTTTCTACCACTGTGAAAACAAGAACACAAAAGGAGGCATCCTATTTCTCTAAATATGCTTTCTAAATGTTAAAGGGTTAAAGCAATTTCCAGAGGTCTCTGCCTAGAAAAAGCTCTCCACTGATATTTAATTGAACTGCCTTTCTTTGAAGCATGCAGTATAATACACTGGAATGAAGTGTAAAGGCATCATTGTTCTTTATATAAAGAAAGTCAGCTTAATCTGCTTTTTCCACCACTATTACACAAGTATAGCACGCCCAGTTGGTGCAAGTAAAATTTAATTCAAATTGGTGAAAATATTCTCATTTACAACAGCTGATGGTTAATCTCATTATTTTAGTGTGATTATATTTGACCATACTCTCACAGAAAGTCTGGGAGTCTGGTTTTTGACTGGAGTGTGTTCATATTGATCTCTCAAGAGATCAGTTTCAATGAAAATACATCAGACACATTCTACTTGAACCAAGTAGAAGTCATTGTTTGGAATGAGATGTACTGAAAGTCTGGCCCAGCCTGTTGTCGATACACAACATTTAAAAAACATGGTATATTCAGAGGAAAATAATATTCTTCCTTAATTGAAGGAAAATAGATTGTTCTGTACAAACAAAACCTTCTTTTTTAGAAAATAAATTACAATTTAGGACCAGATTCTGTAAAACCTTATTAAAGTAAATATACACCCATGCAAAAGTCCTGACAGCAAGAATAAGTTTATTCCCTTGAAGACTATATTGCATAGCCAGACAGGTACTTCTTTTCACAGCTGTAATGTTAACTTAGGATCCAAAAGTCTCTGATGACAATTCACTCAATTTTTTTCTCTTGTTTGTTGTCACTGCTTGGCTATTGCTATTCAATTTAACTATTACAGTATTATCTGTTCCTGTACATGTGATTGACAATATTGTTTACATGTGGCCCCAAAACACTATCTTGTTTCACTGCTCTTCACTTATTCATCTGAAAAACATGTAGTCAGTTTAGAAATCCCATTCAAGCCAATAGCACCATACATAAAGACGAATAACAGTAATTTCTATTGGTCTTCACCTTATAAGAGTTAGACTTTTGTGTAAGCTACCTCCAAACTGTTATCATTCAGAAATGTAAGTTTTTACACCTGTTCTCATCCTGATTTGCACAAATATAAATAGCAAAAACAAAAATCAAATTACTTTCAGTTAGGTTTACTACATGCTCTATCTTTTACAAGTGTTATGTCCTGGTTATGGCTTGGGTAAATTTTTTCCCTACTAGGTGGCACAGGACTGTGTTTTGGACTTAGTGTGAGATTCATGTTTATAACACACTGATGTTTTGCTGCCAATTAGCACTTGAGTAAAGGACTTTCCAGTTTCCCCTGCTCTGCCAGTAAAAAGATGCACAAGACACTGAGAGGGAGCATGGCCCCTCTCAGCTGACCTGAAGTAGCCAAAGAGCTATTCCATATCCCAGGACATCATGGCCGGTATGTAAACCAAGCAGGGCTGACCAGGAAGGGACCAGGAGTGGCAGAAGAGGTGCTCAGACCTCTGTTAGCAGACGGTGAGCAATTATCTTGTGCAATTATCTTGGTCTTTTTCTCAGGGCTTTTTTCTTTCTCTCTTCCTAGATTACTCTTATTATATATTTCATTATTGTTTTTATATTTCATTTTAGTTATTAAACTATTCTTATCTCAATCAATGAGTTTTACTTTTTTTTTCCCCAGTTCTCCTCCCCATCCCACTGAGTGACCAGGGGTGCACAGGTGGTGGGCACACAGGTGATGGGCACACAGGTGATGGGCACACAGGTGGTGAACGAACAGCTGCATGGTGCTTAGTTGCTGGCTGAGGTTAAACCATAACAAATTAAATAGCCATTATAGGTACATCTTTCAAGCTTACTGCGCCCCTTGTACCTTTCCACTATTAATGACACTTTCCACCAACTCTTTTATACTGCACTAAACTCCCAAAACAAGTTCCTATTCTATCAGCATTCAGCTACCACACGGGTATCATACATACAAGAACATTGCTCAGTAACTATAGATAATGCTCTACAAAAAGGATTTAAATTCCTGTAGTCAGACTAGGAGAAAAATGTTTGTTTATGAACATTCATTTTAAGAATAAGGACTCTTGGTTGCAAAAGTTTAAACCTTAATGGCACTCAAGAGTCTATGTCTACCTTTCAATCAACCGTTAAAAAATCACTTGAAAGAACTTTATAAAATCACTCATTACAAGATTAGCAAGACTATTGCTTTAATTTTTGCCATGGTCAAAACTTTTATAAAGTACATAAATTTTAACTTACAGAGTGCAATTGAGCATGGCACACTTTCTGCAGCACTTCAGCTGAAGCTGGGCCACTGATTCCTCAGAGCCAGCTGCATGTTGTTCACACCCCTTCAAATATCACTTGTCATTTCTGCAAGTAATTCAGTAGTGTTCAATCCTCACTCCCAATAAAGATTATACTCCTATAAGTTATCATTTGTTTTGTCAATCATTCAAGCGAAGCTACAATGTTTAAATACACAGCATGCACAGTGTGGAGCCTTTACATTGACTGGTGATAATACAACAAAATATTTACATTTAGAAAAAAACATCTCCTGGAACATTTCCCAGGCTAAATAACAGTCTTTGCCAATACACCTGCAGCTTTTTGTAACTAATTAAGAAACTTGAGCAAACACACTCTAAAAGCCTCAGAACCCACATGCAGCCTCCATTACATAAAAAGAAAAATATTACCCACTCTCAACAATTGATGCATGGATAATTGCAATTATTTTCTCTTTTTTTCCTTTTATAACAATTTGATTATTTACAACAGAGTCCTTTGAAAATAATTTGGAATAAAGTACTTAATTGAAAAACTAAGGCCCTGAATAATTTTCATTAATAGAAACTACTAATTGCAGAGTCTATTCTTTGGATTGTTTTCAAAAGTTTGCCTCTTGGTACTAAAGAAATAAGACCAAAGTTTTGATCTGTAAGTTCATTAAGACAACAGCACTGTAATAAGGTTTCCAAAAGGAAAACCTTAATCACAAGTGTCACCAGAGCTTCAAGCAAATACAAATGTCTGACACTGGGTAACTGAAGTCTTGAGTAAGATCTATAACTTTGTCTGTATAAATCACTGTGAAGTAATTTTATTTCAAACCATTTTGGCTTTTTGTTTTTAGTTCTGCAAGTGAGAAAACTTTAATTAAAGCTTATAATGAAATCTCCTAATGAGATCTTGATACAACCAGAGGCAGTCTGATGGTTTAGGACTATGTTCTACACAAGGGTTTGAGAGATACAGCCAAGGCTCATTTTCCTTTCTGAAATACATAGAATTTGAGGTATCATTTTAGAAAAAATAGGCTGACATTTGCATACATGATTACAAATTAAAGTTTCTGCTATTCAAATTCATGCAGGCTACATTCTATACCCTAGTATTTAGGTCTCTATCCTGCAAACCATCAAACATATATTTACATTTATGTGTGCAAATAACCCCACTGAAGACCATAGTACTAATATTGAGGATCAGAGCACCATCTCCAAAGTGAATCATCAGAGATTGAATAGCACATTTAACCAAAACAAATCTGAAAGAGAATTAAGATTCAGTTTTCATGTTGTTTCAACTAGCACAGCTCCTGTTTCAAGTATGCAACTCAAACCCAGTTGAGGGCTTGTTTTGGGAAGGACCAGTTTCAAAATCTTTTACGCAATCAATTTTCAATTGCAGAAATTTTAATAAAGAACAAGAAGTTGCACAAGACAGCTGATGCAAGCTATTTTAAAACATAAGAGAAAAAAACCCCACAACTATTTACACATTACAGTTTATCTCCAACAGTAATACAAATAATGAACTTTACAATAACTCATATTCAGGACAATCTGTAAAATATCCCACTTGTGTTCCAAATAGAAATGCAAGACCGGGCATTGGGTGTAACCAATACTTCTCACTGTTACCAGCTAAATGCTGTGCTTTCCCTTCCCTAAAATAAGCTTACAAGGTACAACCAAAGATTCGGGAAAGTTAAATTTACCCTCCAATTAAACAGAGACTATCACTTTGGATGTTTTACTGTGAAAATAGTCTGAAAAAGTCTTTCTTCCTTGATGACTCCTCTATGTAAGCAGCCTATTATAAATATAAGAGAACTTCTAGTGTTCACAACCTAGCTCACATTTGGTTTTTTGTACACTTGACTATGCGCTTCTGATAAGAGTCTCAAAATTCCTCCCAAGCATGGATTAAATTTAGGCTACGGTTTCAAATGGTCACTAAACAGAAAAATAAAAAGGCAAAGTTACTGCAATTTGCATTTTATCCTAGTCTGAGTCACAACAATGCAGGGAGAAAATTGCAACTTGTTTTAATAATTTATCTGCATGTGTAAAAATAAGAAACATTTTCAACAGCATTGGTTTTCTCCACTTCAAAAGCATCTTATTTTGTCTTGAATGTTTTCATGTCATGTACCACCTGTCCTTAGCAGACTAGGTCAGTCTTGCAGAACCATTCACGGTCACAACGACCTCAAGAGCAGTTTCAGACTGCTGTAAATTACTTTTGAAAACATATTTATACATAAGATATATAGAATTATAGAATTACTGTAAATACAGCACTGACACCAAGTTTTATAACACACAGTATGGCAAAACAGATCACAATAAAATACACACAGCACCAAACATTATCCACTTTGTTGAGAAATCAGTAAATTTTGAGTTATCCTCAGATATTCCAAAACACTGTGTTGACATAGTAGAAAGAAATTTTCTTTCAGCTTTTTTATTGATACTTTGTACCACAAAATGCTTGTAACTTCCTTTGTATTATAAAGTTCCTTGCTTACGATTTCATTTGGAATCAATAATCACAATGCAACAATGGCTGCAGTGACTACATATTAACAGTTGATGGCACTAATCACCTCAAGAAAATGTCTAGCTAAATATTAGATTACATTCTTGTGAAAGTTGCGGAATCATTTGATGGAAAAGCAAAATGCAAATGTCTAAACAGTAAAAAACGGGGAAAAAAAACCTTCAGAAAAGTACAGTAACTTCCTTGCACATGATACTCATCAAAATCCTGTCCTGTTTAGAATGCATGTATGTGTGCAAATGCAATCTGTGTACACAGATGTATTTTTTTCCATTTTACTGCACCATAGAAATGATATTGGACTCAAAGATATAGCACTTCAAATTCTGATAGAAGAATGTGCATAGCTATACCTGGAAATAAGCATTTACTCTGATTTTCCAATTTACTAAGAACTACAATCTCTCCTTTGGTTAAAAAGTTTCTAAAGTGGAATACAAGTGTCTTACAAAAATTTTATTTTATATTCATCCTTTCCTGGTGTAACACATTAGTAGATTTTAAAAATATGTGTACATTTAGATATACGAGCACAAAATATCCATCCTCCTTCAGCAAGCTGCATTTAATGAACAGCTACTAAAAAGTAACTTCATAGTGATGATAAAAATATGCACAAAATAAGTTAGAGTAAAATAGCCTTAGGGGAAGTCTAGGATGAGAAGAAAGAAACCAATGTATTAACTCCTTTGTGCAACAATTGGCTAGCATTATTGTAAAAGCATGAAAATTTTATTGAATAATTGAAAAAGTGATTTTATTGAATAATTAGCTTTAAAGAAATGTATAAGTAAGAATAACTAAGCAAAACTAGGCCTCCTTTGTGAAGCCACTCCCAAAGGAAAGAACATGCATCAGAAGTCAGGCACCATGGGGGTGTGGTAACAAGGTAGACTATTCAGACTTAAGCAGCTGCAAGTCATAAAGCATGCAAGAACAATGTTGGGAGTAACTGCTTTGAAGGAAGAAGAAAGGATTTGTTATCTCGACTATTAAAGTGCTCACTGTCCAGAAACTCCCATACCATTCAGGTCTAGAACATCAGTAGCTTAGAGGAGTTAGTTAGCCAACTCCTTTCGAAATATATATGAATACATATAGCTTGTGTAAATAAGTGATCAATGGATGAGTGATGTAATGTGTAAAATTAACGGTAACTAATCGAGATAAAGGGTAAATTTAATTAACAATTATAAGCGGGCTTTATATGCATAATAGACAACACAAAAGTGTTTGGTGTAAATATCTGTTGTTTTTGGTGCTTCATCAAGATATTCTTTGGGAATGATCCTGTGTGCCCAGTGTGCATCGTTAAAGGACATCTCTGCTTACCTAACCTCGTCTAGGTAAGTTTTCTTCCTCAGCATACCTGCAATATTGTCAGCCGCAGGAATTCAAGAATCTAGTGAAGTCCCAGAGCTACTTTTTAAGAACTAATCTTACCTGTCATATCTCATTTTAACACCTTTTACTTTTTTAAGGGGCGTGTGTGTGTCCTCTTTGCTTTCCAAGCTGTCAGAACTAAGGATCTGGGGATGGTGGCCACACAGTGAGGGATAAAACTTACGTTTCTTTTTAAATGAAATTCTAGGCGACACCACCAGAACATGGGTGTGCCAGCAACATCTTAAAACCAAACTTCTGTGCTGTGAAACGTTGAAAAAGGTTCGTTTCCTACCCCCGCAGGCAGGAGCTTCTCCCTCGCCCGCTGTGTGGCGACTATGCCTGGCGAGCGCCGAGGCTCTGCACGAGCCCCCGCCGCCCCTCAGGACACCCTGGGAGCAACCGCAGGCATCCCAACAACCTACACCCGCAGTCGCGGGTCGGATCAGCCATGGGAGCCTGCGGTCTCCGCCACAAGCTCCGCCCCAGGGCGCACAGTCCCGGGAAAGGCGGGACGAAGCGGGGGAGGAGCGCTGCTGCCCTTGCTAAAGATGGCGCCGCGGCTGCGGAGGGGCACCGCCCGCCTCCTCGCGCCAGGCGGTGACGCTGTCGCGGGCCGATGACGTCTGCGGGCCGTGTGGAGGGTGCCCGGGGATTCCCCGCGGTGTTGTCCTGTGGCCCGGTGGGATGGGCGGCCGGATCGCGGGGCGGCGCGGCCGGCGCTGATGGCGGCTCGCTGGGCAGCCCGCGGCTCCGGGCCGGCGGTGGATGAATTCACCGTACCTGCGGAGAAGAGCCGTCTTCTGGAGGGGAGCCGGGGCCGCATCGAGGGCTTGTTCGAAGTGCAGCTGGCCGTGCTGGGGTCGCAGGGGGACTGGCGGCCCGAAATCCCGCCGCCGCCCGCCCTCGCCAGGATCTGGGTGCAGCTGGCGGGCGGCGGGAAGGCCGTGCACAGCGCCAAGGTACGGGGGGCCAGGGGCAGGGTGGGGAGCGGCGCCCGGCCTTGTCCTTGGGGCCTCGGTAGCCCGAGCGGAGCCCGGGGCCGTGTTTACGTACGGAGAAGGACCCTCTCGCTGGGGTCACGGCTCGGGGCCACCACGTGCGGGGAGGAGGAAGAAGGAGAGAGGGGAAAAGCCACTGCTTGAGGAAACAGAAACGATCCTGCCTTGGCAAATAGGTGTGTGCCAGGTGCCAGGGTGTCTCCGGTGGTGTTGACAAAGGAGTGAAGGATAGAGAAAAACAATTCAGCTGAGAAGTGCAAAGTTCTTCGGTATTGCGTTGTGAAATGTTCCTGCTGTTGGCCTCTGGCTGCATGGAGGTTTTTAACGCCTGTGGGAGAGGGCCAAGTTTGGTTTCACAAAGCGATTGGAACGTATCGCTCCCCTTTTTCTTCCCAAAGTCAAGAAATTCCTCGGAGTTGTTCGAGTGTTGCCGTGTTTCACGCTTGCTTTACAGACTTCACTTTTTCTGTGGCACTTAGCAGCTATTAGCAAAGTTCTCTCTAGTAGCTTAACAGTTCGTTGAAGTAGATGGCTTTCTTTTTTAACTAAACACGTTACAAAAGAGATCCAGCTAGGCAGTTTAGGACTGTGACGCAAGTTCTGTGAAGTATCTTCGCACAATTATTTTGCTGAATCTCTCATACAGGTGACCTTTGGGGGAGCTGGGCAGTAATGATGGTATTACTCATAATGGACCTGGCAGCTATAGCTGTTTGAATCATGTGATGAGAACGGTAGTGTGAGCACTATATAGGCTGCAGGTAGCTTTGAAAAACAAAATCTTGGTATTGAGTGTTTACATATGTTTATTTGTATGTTTAAATACACAGGTTTATTAATGAGCATCCTTCACAGGTATTTTGTGACTTTATTCACAGACTTGGCAGTCCACTTTAAAAAAACTTTATTCCTTTTAACTGCGTAATGTGTAACGCTTAAAAGGAAAATGCTATGAACTTTGATTTTTATTTTTTTTAATACTTGTCTGAAATTAATTTCACCTAGTTTGCTTGTATATTTGGACTCAGAGACTCCAGAAACTGTTATGCGTAGAATAAACAGCTATTCTTCTCCAGGCAGCTGTAATACAACTTTCTTATTTTTTTTAGGAAAATTAAAGCCCAAAACAAACAGCACAATATTTATGAGTTCTAATTGCTCCTTTTCCTAAGAACATAGTTTCCTACTCCAAATACTTTAGTACTTGACTTCCCCTGCATGTAGAGCAGTTTACAGAGATTATTGTTTAGAGACTATGAGCAATTGCATATCCTTGTTTCCATTTAAAAGGTTTGATGGTAAAAATTTGTGTTTTAATTAATCAGTCACATTCATTGTATTCATCAATACTGCTGAGTAAACGTAAAAAAAAAATACCAAGAACACCTGACATATTTTGAATATCCTGTCCTATTCTATTGTCCTGTTGCTCTGCAAAAGCAGTCATAAGATGACTAAGGCATGAAAAGTAATCTTGTGGATTGCGTTGCAGAAGCAGTTTGTGCTAATATGGTCTTGAAGCAGCCTGCCTTGATACCTGTGGTGATATAACTCACTACCTTGTGTTAGTTTTCAGTTCCACTTCAAAAATAAATGTAATTTCAGAGAGTAAAGATAGATAACATAATTTAGTACACTTGGGAGTCTGCAAATACAATGACTGCAGCTTAGAAACTGGTTTCACCACACTACAGAATTGTAAATGCAGAAAGATTGGTGAAAAATAATCCTGGAAAAAATAAATACTATGCTCTATTGATAGAGTTATGAACTGTGACATATTTAAAATTATGTAGTATAGTGGGTTTACTGTCAGTGAATTTCTAGGTGACACAACAATAGAGGTTTTTTTAATGTAACTTCTAAAACACTGAACTTTTTGAATTCTGGAGGTTTCGAATGTTGTCAGGATCATCTGCTTTTTCAAAACACTGAGTTTTAAAGTCTGAAGTGGAAAGCTGGCTTGCTGTTGAGCATTTTGGATCTGTTTTTACTTGATTTTTCAGGTTCTTTTTTGGTGTTACATACTCTTTGCTAGTAGATGCTCTGGCAGTTAGTCTTAAACAGTGACTTTGTCATTTGACTGGTTTTGGTATCTCTTTATTTTCTATAGAGTATCTTTTAATGGGTACTACTATGGCTATTGGTTCTAGTGTGCCATCAAGACCACAGGACTAGTGATCTTGATTGATTGAGTCTTAAGTATGGAATAAGTAACACATAATAACAACTTAAAAATATAGGAGAGTTACTGCTGTGATGAGCCTTTGAGAATTTTCTTTAGAAACTGTTTTTAGAAGTATTGTTTTATGTAGAATCCTCAAGTGCAAGACATTTAGTAAAGAAGTCTATGTTCTCTCTGACCAATGAATGGATATAGGAAAATAAATATCTTTTGACTTGTATTTTAAATTCTTTATGCTACAACTATTTTAAAATCATTTCAGATATCTGTATTTTGTATCTATTTTCAAGTTTTCTGTCAGTATTTAGTTTCTTATGCTTCTTACATGAAACTGACTTTTTCTAATGTCCATTACTTGACTAACCAAAACTAACTTAATATATTAGCTTTTCACATGTATTCACTCTTTTTTTCCTCTTTCTAGGAGTATATTAAGGGACTCTGTGAACCTGAACTAGAAGAAAAGGAGTACTACCCAAAGGACATGCACTGCATCTTTGTTGGTGCACAAAGCTTGTTTCTCAAGAGTCTTATTCAGGATACCTGTGCTGATATAACAGTGCTGGAAATAGGATTGCTTAGTATTAAGGGTGGTGCAGAGGCTGTTGTCATGGCTCAAAGTCATGTTCAGCAGTTTGTGAAGCTTTTTGAGAATAATGAAAGCCTATTAAGTGACAATGAGTCAGAGATTAAAAAGCAATTCAGACAATTTGTGGAAGCACATGCAGATAAATATACAATGGATTTACTGATTTTGCCTAGCTCCCTAAAAAGGGAACTCCTGGCTCTCACACAAACTGAATGTTGTGAAGTGGAGTGCAGTATCATAGATCTTACAGGTCCTGAAATCCCAACAGAGCGTTTACAGGACAAAGCCTCCAAAGTAATCTGTACAAGCAGAGATGGAAGAGCAGGTGATGAGGAAGCAAGAAACAATGCTGGGACGCCTGTAACTGAGCTTACAAAGCAAATGGACACTGTGCTTTCTGATGCTCCTGAAACAGGTTTTGTTCCCATAAATGTTATGCCTCCGTTAGAGGGAGTGGTGCCTAAAGAAAGGCAGTCATGTAAAAGAAGATCTTCTGATGATGAGGAAAGACTCCCGAAAAAGCAATTCTCTTTGGAAAATGATCAGAAAGCGAAGTCTGCTTCACACAGTCATCCTTCAGACAGTGATGCAGTTATTGATCTGATTTCGGATGGCTGCAGTGACTCCCGTGACTCCAGTTACTGCCTTAAAGAAGGTGATGATATCAGTGAGGAAATGGAGTATAAAATTCTCGTGAACTTTTTCCGAACAATGGGGTATTCACAAAATATTGTAGAAAAGGTTATTGGTATTCTAGGGCAATCTGTGGAACCATTAACATTGCTAGAAGAAATTGAAAAGGAGAATTTAAGATTTCAAGAAGAACGTGAACAATCATCTCAAAAGTCTAGAACTGTCAATCCTCCTTTGGGAAGTAATGCAAGTAATTCACAAAAGGTGGAAGACAAAGGCATTTTTAGCAGTAAAAGTCCACTTAAATCCTGTCATACTTCAAAAGAGACAAAAAATGAGTATCACACTAGAAGAGATTCACCAAGCAAGCAAGTTGATGGAGAAGATAAAATGCATATGTTGGTATGCAAGCCTGCTTCTCCTTCGAGAAAAAATTCAGCTGTATGCTGTAAACAAAGAGACGTTTTTTGCCTGGGTGAGAGTCACAGTTCAAAGTCAAGTGGTATAGAAACTGATGGTGCTGTAACTTTCAGTAATGTACAAGCCAGAGCTCTAAAAGATGTTGATTTTGTAGCCAGAGGGAGCTCAGATGTGCAGCATATCTCAACTAAGACTAAAAGTGCAGCTCAGCAAAAATCTGGAGGGCCCTCAGCCGTACAGAATAGACATTCTGTAAGTGAAGACCAATTAGGACACTGCAGCTCTTCTTCTCAAGTGAAATCTCTCAACAAACGTCTTTCTCAAACCTCAAATTCTGAAAATCCAGTCACAGACCAAGTATTGTCTTCGCAAGTATATCCTTCAAATTCTGATAGAGAGACAGTGGGACCACACAGACGTCATCATGATCCTTCAGTTACTGGAGTTCAAAGATTTTTGGAATCTCTGAAAAAGCCATACAGGTTGGAGTTGAAAAATGAACCTGGGAAACCATATTTAAAACACATCATTATTGATGGAAGCAATGTTGCGATTTCGTGAGTATTGTTCTTATAAAACTCGTACAGCTATCTCTTTATTAAAAGTTTGGTGAATTTTCAAATGAAATGAAGCTAAGAGGTTGCTGTAACACATGTAAAGTTTTTGCTAGCTAGCTTTTTGGTGACCAAGTCCATGTACATATCGAGGTTTTTCAGCTACTGATAATGGCTGCAGTGGTAAGGCTTAATAATGAACAATTACGTGAGATTGACAGTAGACATTTTAATTTCCAGCATATAGCAATTTTGGTAGTTCTTATTCTTCAGTTAGTGACAGCACTCATTATTATGACTGACTTATTCAGAGTTATTATTTTTGAGGTACTGTGCAAAGAAGGAGATTGAAAAGGTTTTAGCAGGTCTACTATGACACTTGCTGCAGTACAGAAATCCAGCTGGGACAGTGTGGTTGTGGGAAATTTTACCCTGAAACAATTCTTGTAGAGTTTACTTTTAGTTTAAAGGATTACATAGTCTGACGTTGAAAAAAATGCAATAACTGGTTAAGATAGAATAAGGAAAATCCTTGATTTTTACTTAAAAGTTGGTTAGTAAATGCAATACTCAGAAAAAATACATTCTGTAAAGCCTCTTAGGACTTAACTTTTCTTCTGTGCTAGAAATTTGCAAATTTGGAACAATCAGTGGCTCAGATTTACAAAGCACAAATACTAAAATAATCACCTAAAGAGTTGAATAGAATAGTCAATGAAAACTCAAACTAGACATGTTAAAAGTAGATGAGATCCTTTTTGATAACAGGGTGTTTTATCAGTGTTTGCTGTGAAGCTTTTTTTATAGTTCTGAAATATGAAAGTGAGGAATGACAAATGCAGTATTTCTTAATGAGGAAATGGTAGATCTAAGAACAAACTAACTGTTCTTCACTCATCAGTATAAGAATAAACTTACTCTGAGAACTTTCTATTAAAGTTTTCTTTAGTGCAGAGTTCCTCTGCTGAACGTGCATAAACCCTTCTATTCTGAAACTATGCTACCAGTACCAAAATGGACTACTTGAAGCAAAATAATAAAAATTCTGAGAAATATTATCTGTATCTCTGAACTGGTAAAGGTCAGGCTGTAGAAGTGTTTTTAAAACAGTTTTGGTGTTTTAACAATAGGAATTTTAATCTTAGATATTGGAAATCCTGATAACAACTATGGTATCTTGCATTTAATTGTAACTAATTCTTGAATAGAATATTTTCTAAGAATAGGCTAGTGTACTGCCAGTGATCCCATTAGTTCTATAGCATGCTCTTGGGCTGAGAAACACACATCTAACAGGTTAAAATACTTGTGTCTTATATCATCTACTTCCAGCTGTTAGATGAAAGAGGCTTCCCAAAAGAATGGGCTTAAATGCTATTTAGGGGAAGAAAAGAAAATTTTCCAGGAAAAAAAAAGTATGTTATGTACTGTATGTGTACTGTGTTGAGGTCTATTCTAAAATGAATTTAATGTTTCAGTTGTTTGACAGCTGGTACAGTTTCCCAGAAGTGACTATGTAAACACAGATCTGTGTGTGCGTGTACACACAGTTGTGTTAATGGGGAAAAAAATGGATATATGCTGCTAGTTTCACAGTTAGTTAAAGATGCCCTTATAACCATAAAAGAAAAAATCTAAAAGATCTACTTAAGCTTTTAAACATTTGACTAAAATTCACGAAATAGCAAAACTTTCTAAATTGTTAGAGATTATACTTTTAAGTCCCTTTTCTCTGTAATACATATAAATTTTGCTTGAGAAATAACGAATTGTGGTGTTATCTTTGTGATGTGCTAGTAGAACTGTTAATATTATGTACAGTCCTCGCTTGGTGATTTTTATTCTGATACCTTGGCATTTACTGATAAGTTACATAATCTAACAGATAATACCTTGAAGTTCCTAGACATACACTTGATTCAGAAATATTTCTGCTGGTGTTTTAAACATAAATAATATAAAAATATATGTAATTTTGCCTGGTTTTTTATAGACTTCTTATGTATTTATATGTGTTTCTGCTAGATCACTCTTTTGCCCCATTTGGAATGAAATATACATTATTAAAGAAGACTAGTTCCAAATACAGTTTGAAAACCAAGGACCTAGTAGTATAGAAATGTTGGCAGTTAGTTCAGAAAGTTTCTATAGCTGTGGGGTTTTGTGTCTTTGGTTTGTTTTTTTAAGAGCAACTAAATTCATCTGAAACCAATGAATTAAAAGATGGTGAATAAACATCTGCTTAGGAGACTGCTGTAGGCAGTGGCCTCCGTAATTTTTTTGATTGAGCACTCCTATCAGTCAAAAATCCACTTTGAGCATGTGCCCCCAATATCTGTGTGGTTGTTAACTATATATGTGGATTACTGGAGCTCTCATATTTCCTGCCCCAATGTATTCTCTTGCCCACCAGTTTGTACACAACCCATATGAGAGCAGGTCATAGTAGCAGGGAAACATGGACCTACAGTCCCTAAATATAGCTTTACGACATCTGCTACCTGCTGCTCCACCAAATGATAACTGCTTGCAAAAAGCAAAGTATATAGAACTACTTCAAAATAGCAGGACCACCAAAATATTTAAATGTCCCACTAAATAATCAATGCATGGATGCCTGGGGTTTACCATAGGTTTCTGCAGCTTCCTTCTGGCGGAAGCTTCATTATTGTCTTATATTTTAGAAAGTGAAGAATTGTTTTCAATTTTGCTTTGAATTTTCATTTTTGTTTCTCAATACTTTCAGTTTACAGACACCTACTTCCCATGCTCATGTTGGTTTGGGTTTTATTGACCCCAACTGTCAGTGTTTTGGGGACATTGTATTAATGGAGTATTGCCTGCATTCTTGAACTAAGGCTGAATGGGCTTGCCTTATGTCTTAAGTCTGGAAGATGAATTTTTCCTCTTGACACGTGTGGCCTAGTATAAACCAGCACATTGATACATTAATGCTAGCTGTACCCTCAGTGTGCTGAAAGTCCAGAGTTTACTCTAGCTGCTAGCAAGTATTTTTTACACATTCCGGGGGTTTTGTGTGTGTACTGAAAACAGGCCTTTACAGGCAGACTGCAAATAAACAGATTTTACTAGAATGCAAAATAAACTCAGAATGAAATAATAATTAGATGGAATTATGTCTTTCTAGCATTAAGAAATCTCTTTGTAGAGAGTTCACAGTTTTTTAAAGAACTGGAGCAGGCCAAATTAATATTTGCAATGGCAGTTGGGGAATGGGTACAGTCTTTGAGATGTTTTGAAGAGACCACCTTACTGTGGTAGTTTGCTGACCTTCAGATGTTTACCTAGCTCAAATAAAGCATTTCATATTTCTCTTTAGTAATGATATATTTGTTCACATTATAGCTTGCCTTAATTCTACATGTTATTTGATAAAGTTGAGTAAATATATTGCTTCTGTTTTCATGCTCTTTCTTTTAAGCTGCTACAGAGCAGATGTTTGTGGTCATATAGAACAAATTAGGAGCTGCTGTTCTGGCCTTCAAAACATTTCAAAAATAGTACTGTGTGCAACTCAGGAAATTTAATGCTCTGAAACTGGAGAATGGACAAGTAGAGAAGGCATAATTTTCAACACAAACAGTTTTCCAGTATGAGTAGGACACCTAACTGAGGGGGGACATGACGACTGCATTTAAAATTGACCTAGAAGGTTCACAAAGGATAACTCTTCTGTGATAATTGCATTTCTTATTTGCTCTTGACAACAATTTTATTAGGGCAAGTATGGCATAAGACTTTTTTTTTTCTCCCTCCAGAAACTTTAGTCAGATTTCTTTTTTGCCTTTTCTAGTTCTGAGGTATCTTACTAATTTTTTTTCTTTTCTACGTAAAACAGTCTTCTCCAAATTCAGAGAACTTTAATATACTTCTGGTTAGATACATCTGTTTTCAAATGAGTTTACAAAATTGGAGAAGGATGCATGAATGCTATTAAAGGCTGTTTCACTAAAATATTTTCATGGAGATATTTTAAAGAAATCTTTGTTCAGATAGTTTCTTGGTAGGTTAAACTAGGGCTTTAAAGATAAGATTCCATTCAAAACTAATACACAGTTGCATGTGAACTTGAGACTGGTTTAAAATATAAATACCACTTTGTCCCATGATATGAGAAGCCCTTTGTACGGACTTAAAATCTAGCAAAAAACTTGGAATATGTATTTCTTGGTAAGAAATGCTTTGTCTGCTCATGCCACCAATGCTGAATCAGTATGTCTTTTCTAACTAAGTTTATCTTTGTTTTGTCTAAGTGAAGCCTCTAATCTATGAAAATGCGAAGGGAAAAAATTGTGATTTTTTTTAAAGACTGGATTTAGCATTTTCTGAGATGCCAATAGATGTTTTGTATGTCTTCTTCGATTATTCTTCTGAAGCTCAGTTCCCAGAGTCTAATTACAGTTAATTGCTAAAGGGCGACTTCCTGCCATATGTTAAATATGTATACAAGGTAAACAGGATCATTCATATTGGGAGAGATCTCACAAGGTTATCTATTCCAATCTTGGTACCACTTATTCTAGGCAGTTGATTTTTCTGGAAAGTAACTGAGTTGCAAAAAGAGGTAACAAACATGAATGTTACCACTAAATGGCACTGTTTCTAAATATAGTTCAGATGTGGTAGCTCAGATTGTTGAAAGAGAGAGGAGGGGAACTGCAATGGAACTGTATTTGGAGCTACTGTAATATTGGATTATGATCATTTTAATCTATAATCAATAGATTTTGAAAAACATCACTATGGCTTCTCTTTAAAGGTAAGCCCACTTCCGGTTACTCAAATTGTACCCATGCAACTGAAAGAAGACTGAGCTATAAAGTTGCAAAGTGGTGTTTCTGTTCTCTGCTTTTGCTGAAGACTTCTCTCTGTTTATAAAATTGCTCATCTGTAACCTCTATCTACCTTTTATTGTGGTGAGGCTGTATGTGTAACTTCCAGCTTCACTTTGCAAGGTTTTGTTCTGTTTTCTTTGTATTCCAAGTAGAAGATTTTTAGTGAATTTAATCTCCCTTCTCTTTCTTTCACCCCTAGTCATGGCCTAAGGAAATTCTTCTCCTGTCGAGGAATTGCAATAGCTGTTGACTACTTTTGGAAACGTGGCCACAGAAATATTACTGTATTTGTTCCACAGTGGAGAACAAGACGTGATCCTTCCATTACAGGTGAGGGAAATAGTTTAATAAGGAAAACATGAGGAAACTAAGTTGTAAGCATTTCTTTTGGTACTTCTGTGGACAATGAATGAGTACGTCATAAAACATGAAGTATGAGCAGTCTGGCAGCTCAGAATGAGTAATTGAGTTTCCACACACACTGTGAGATGCACTAAATGTTGTTTAGGCTTACTGATGTACCATAAGCAAAGGCCTTTGATTTGGTTTGGGTTTTGTTTGCTCTTTAATTTCTAGTTTCAACCTCTTCCTCCCTGTTTTTGTTATAGCAGTTCTTTATCTATCAGTATGTCATTGCTGTAGATTAATAGATACAAAAATATCTCATCTTCTTCTCTGCTAATTATATCTAATTGTCAAATCTATGAATAGCATAGAAGAAGGCTGTAGTTTTTAAGAACAGCTGTTTCATGTTTTAACAGAGCAGGATTTCTTAACACAGCTCCAGGATGTTGGAATATTGTCTTTAACCCCTGCAAGAATGGTTTTAGGAGCAAGAATTGCTGCTCATGATGACAGGTATGGAATATACATAGTTTTAAAGTCGTCTTAAACATTGACTAGTGCTTGTAAAAGCTGAATTCTTTGTGGTTGATTGTATTAGCTAGTTCTTCAACCTGCCTACATAGAGCTATTCATCAAACTTTAAGACTCAATTCTACAGTTGTTAGGATATTTTATTGTCCTAAGAAACATATCTGTAGTTAATTCTGTAACAATGTTTTACATATTCTAAGAAAATAATGGAAGTTTCCAAATTTTCATACCAAATTAAAAAAAAAAATCCATTTCAAATGTCATCACTTGCATTGAGGAATAAATTAGTCTTCTAGTAATGCTTTCATGCTTTCCTGATCATCAGTCTGTCTCTGAATTGCCTTGGGGAGAGCTAGCATAAATCAGCTACTGATCAGATACTGTTTTGTTCCATTTTTTATGCCATTGTGGCATACAGGCACAGATATGTATTTGGAGTAGTGTATTTGCAGCAATATGTAGGCTAGTAAATTTCCAGGTTAATTTGAGCACCAAAGTTCAACTTTAACAAGTGGTTGTGATCTTCCAATGAACAAGATAACAGTAAACTTCAGGGGGTTTTTTTGGGGAAGGGTCCTACTGTTTACATTGCTATTGCCAAATTTTCCTAGTTGTGAGACACAGTTAAAAGCAGATGCTGCTTAGGTGTTTTTTCCATGACAGCTTTCCCAATTTCCATGGATGAGTGGCCTGTAGCTTTGAAAATCTGTTTTGGAGCTAGCTATGCTTTGCTGAATTTCAGTTTCTTCTTCCCCACTAACTGTCATTCATACTTTATTTTTCTGTCTACAAGGTTGTTGAATGTTTGCACCATGGACATGCCTATTTTTGTTATATTGCTCAGTCATGCACCTGATTGCAAAACTTGTTATGCAAAAGATATGTGCAGTGGAGTGCACTTCATTTATTTGTCTTGTAAAAATACAGCAACTCTGATCTCTTAATGTAGCCAAAAAAGCATACAAGGCAGCTGAGTTGGAGTTGTTTACGCACTAACGTTTTATCTACACCCAGCATTTGGTATAGATTGCTATGTAGGTGCAGTATTTACAGTTGAGATTACTGTGGAAATACATGTTGTGTCCACCTATTTGCACTTTTCATCAAGTGTACACTTTACTATGAACAGCTAACATGCATAATATTATCTCGCAGAACACAGAAATTAATGCTAAGCAAGTACATGGAAGTAAGTCTGTGTTGAAATGTGTAATAACTATTGTCTTCTTTTGTGAAGCACACTGTTTACCTCCAAAATATTTATAATCTAATAATCCTGTGGGTTCTGAGGGGGATTTGCTTAAGTTTTCTTAGTGGGGGGAAAAAAAGCCTCCAGTGAAGACTGCTGCACTAAATAAATGCATGACTACCTAAAATGTTGTTTAAAGTTACATGATGGCTCAAAACAGAGTAACCTCCTGGTAATCAAAGTCCTTGTTCTTGTGGAAATAGATTACTCTTGGATGGTAAAATGTTTATTTTTCTAGGTCTTTGGGTAATTTTCAGCAAAGCAGACTATCTTAATGGTCTTTGAAATGACTTTTACAGGTTTTTATTACACCTTGCTGATAAAACTGGAGGTGTTATTGTGACTAATGATAACTTCAGAGAATTTGTGACAGAATCACCTGCCTGGAGAGAAATTATTCAAAAAAGGTAACTACTCAATTTATATGACAACTTAAAAAGATATCTGTCCTTAGACTTATAGACACTCTGTGGGATTGTTGATTTTTAGTTTTTAATTTGTCATGCAATTCTGATGGAGAGCAATGCAGTAGTGTGTCTCACTGCTTTGATTCATAGGATTCTATGATTTATGGCCTTATAATTGTGTATTGAATAGTTTAATGTCCCTATTATTACTATATTATGTAGTATACATCTGTTAATTGCTCACACAGATAGGAGCTTGGTGTGGCAAGAGTATACGCCTTGCAAACCATTCTCACAGGCTAGATTTACATCTCATTTCTTCAAGGAAGTTTCTCCTTCATGTAGTACAACAAATGAACACAGCTAAACAAAATAATGAACATTTGCAGGATATATCACTGTAGCCATTTCCCTGAAATTGTTCAAAGTCCTTGGGTTTACATAAGTTTACTTAGCTATTAAATATCCTTGCTGCAGCTTGTGGATTCTCTGTGCATTACAGTTTCTCCTGTGTAACTGGGTTATCTTTTCTTGTTTTATTTGATTGGGTTTTGGTTTAGTTCTTTTCCCCGTTCCAGCTAATATAGGGTCATTTCACTATTACAGTATCATATTCTGTTGTTAGGATTTCCTACTAACACCTCAGTGTTCTGTTATATTCTGAGAGTACATCTACTGCAGGGATTGTAATCTCAATAAATCATAGAATTTAAAACTGTCCTCATTCTTACAATATATCTGGGAGAACACAGAACAGGTGTTGGCTAATTGTACAGGTATTTACACTATTTCTTGAGTGAATTTTACCCAAGTCAACATCTGTTATATAGAACTTCATCAGAATTACTTAGCACATCATTCAGAGTATGTGAGTTTTTTCAAGAGCTTGTGTTAACATCTACTACTAGTTTTACTTCTGGGGAAATTTCCATTTTATCAAATTCTCTCCTTGCGGACAAATTTTAGTTGAACTGATTTCCTTTAACACTAATTTCCTCTTGTCCCAAAACGATTCCAGAAAAAAAACCTCCTTTGTGTCTTAATTGTTAACAGCTAATGCTATGTTTGCTAGTTGTGTGGCGCTCTAATAACATATACATCTTAACTAGGTGATTAAAGATCCTTACAAGGAAGAGGAGTTTCACCAACCAGCAAATCTTTAATCACCTAGTAAATTCCACTTTAGCAGTCATCTAACACTTGGTGTCAAAAAAAGAAGAAAAGACAAAAAAAAAAGAGCTTGATATTCTGCAGTGTAATGGGAGCAGTTCACATCAGGCCCCATTAATTTATTTTGACAATGTATACTGGTTCTATCTAAAATGGTTAGTAGTTAAGCTTCAGTGATTTCCTGATGTGAAGCCTCTGCTTTAAGGCAATTTAACCTATGCTACAGAGGTGAAGAGCAGCAAGAGTGTAATACATTGTTAGTAAATTTTGAAAGAACTCTCTTGCAGGTTGCTCCAGTACACTTTTGCTGGGGACATATTTATGGTTCCTGATGATCCTTTGGGAAGAAATGGACCTAGATTAGATGACTTCCTTCGAAATGGAGGCTGTTCTAGGTATGAACACTGTTTTCACTTTTGTCACAGTTATGATTTCACATTTGAAGTAAAATGTTTTCCTAGTTCACTTTAACAGCTCTTTGGATCTGTATAGTAAAGGTACAGTAAAATTAAGCAAAAACACTGTAGGAAGTAGCAGCTCAACAAAAATACGTTTTTCCTGTTACCTCGGTCTGTTCAGAAACTGCTGATGACATTTGCATCTAATCAACATCTCTCTCAGAACTAAGATAAGTAAAACAGTAACTTCCTCTGAGATTTAATTATGGTGACTTTCTTGCAAAGGTGGTCCAAACTGTTAACATCACAGAAAGCTGCTAGTGGTTTGGTTACGCAGTAGCCTGGTATTTGGTTAGTTACAGTGATGTTATTTAAAACACCTTGGTTGATCAGTTATTCATAGTGAAATAATAGGTGCTACAAAAAAAACCCCACCACTCTGCACTTATTCTGTCACTGGGGAGAGGCATTTCACTTCACACTTCATGGTACTGTACTGTTACTATAAAAATATTAATAAACCTGTTAAGATAATTGCACTTTAATACTTTGAATATTTGCATATTTTAAATTTGCTTTGTGTCAACTGACAAGACTTTAGAATGGGTTTGTTTTTTTGCAAAAGAAAGTAAGATAATCTTTGCTCTTCTTTCACCAGCTTAGGAATTACAGGTGGTAATGAGGAATATTGAGAGAGTTTTTTAAAACAAGTGAGGTCATGAAAAACCAGCAGTACAAAAGGCAAGCTACAATTAAGGATTAATACAAAAAATAAGCAGGAATCTTAGCTATTGGGAACAATTGAGGAAAGTGAGACATGTAGATATCAGTAGGTCACAGGTTGATTTGAAAATAAGCATGTAATATTGACCTAAAAAAAAGCAAGTGCAGTTCTAGAAAATTCTAAGGATAGTTCTAGGAAATTCTAAGATAGTATTCAATCTCTGATATGAAACACTTATGACATGTCATTGGAAAGTTGTGTTTTAGCTACCCGTGTCAGAGAAAAATAATGTGAAAGCAATGTGCTCTGGAAGGTGACTGATAATTAATACAAACGCAAAGAGACTTTTGAAAAGACTCTGGAAGAACTTTGTTTCCTATCTGTAAACTTGGAACTGAAACAAAGCTTTGGTTTTTGGGGGGTGTGTGGTGGTGTGTTTGTTTTAAAACCGAGAAAATGTGTCAGTGTAAAGAGTTCATTTTGTTCCTTCCCTGAGACTTTTCTACTTGAGTTAAATGATGCAGTAAGCATAAATGGTGCCTGGCATAAGATCAGAAACTAGAAGCATCTTGAGCAATCATAGAGCCTTTCTATATTGAGTAATGGTAGGTGTCATAAACAGAAGAGAGATCTGTAATGTTGATACTGTTTCCCTTGGTGGTAGGAAACTAGACTGTAATGTGTTCCAGTTCACATTTTTATGTTAGCTGGTGGTATCTGAGGTAGACTTGACTCTAAATTTTGTAGTGCTAGCAGATAAGAGCAACAACTTTTCAAAGTCTGAAATGAAATCTCAGTAATTAAGGAAGTATATTTGGGTCCTGAATTTGCTGAAAAACTTCATTGCCTTGTTAAAGAGATCATATGAGGGAAACAAGGCCTTGGTCTAAATGTCTAAGCACAGCCCAGAGTCTTGAGTAAATCCCCTTTGGTCTGTCAGTCTTTTCACATTCTCTGAGGCAGTGTGGCTGTGTTCAATGTATCTTTTTATTCATTTAACTCAATACAGATGACAATACTTCCATAAAATAAGCTTTTACCATTGCTGTGTTCTCTCAAGAACTCACAGCTTATTGGAACTAGTCTTAGGTAATGTTAGCTAATGTTGTTAGTTGCGCCAAAACCATTACACCTACTGCTTTCCTTCACTTTGAAAGAATGCTTACCACTTTGTTCCAATCAGTAGCTAGCTGAGCAATGGTGAAGTGTGGGAGTTATACAGTATTTTCTTTTCTAGGGGCAGCTAGCATCTCTTTTACTTCAATTTAATCAAATTTTATTTCATTTTATAGACCTCTTCGATCAGCAGAAAAGGCTTTACAGAGCAGTGGACAATATTCTTCTGAGACACCTTTGTTCATGCCAGTCTCCAAACCAACCAGCAGCAGTCGACAGCCTAAAAACAAAGTCCATGGACTTTTTCCACTGGAAAAAAACATGCAGCAAATAGACAATACTTGTCTGGCAATTCCACCACAGAGATCTGCCTCAGAAACAGTACAGCTAAGAGAAGCACTGATCAAAATTTTTCCTGATTATGAGCAGAGACAGAAGATCGATCAAATATTAGCTGATCATCCATTCATGAGAGATCTTAATGCACTGTCTGCCATGGTGCTTGACTGAATATTATGCAGGATTTTTATGTCACAACTTTTTAATATCAATGTGAAGAAAAATATTGCTTTATGTTAATTTGTGAATACTCAGAACTTAATTTTATTTGTATAAACAAAGACTTTTTTGTGTATGTTATGTTGCTAATAGATGCCAGTTTTTGGTAAATTAAAAACTGCTGCTACTACACACTTGTAGTAATATTTTCTATGAAAAAAACCCTATCTTTTACTTCACTTGAATTGCTTATTAAAGCAGTTTTCAGTTCTAAAGAACTGTCACCACTTTAAATAGTGCCTTAGCACTTGTTTTTAAAAATAACTTTCCTTAAAAGAGAAAAAACGTGTCAGAGGCTTGAAGTGACTTTCACAGCTTTAGGTATATTTTCCAGATGCACGTATAATATACTGTAACATCAGCCATGCACCTATCAGATTTTGTTGCTGTTTTTATCTAGAGTACAGATATTCTTTGAAAACCTGCGTTCTACTATTCACTCTTTCACTTAGGAATTTGGGAATATTTCTCTGTAGAAATAAACCAGAACTTTTTAATATTTTCAGACGTGAAGGATTCTCTGTAGTGTATATGTGAACCTGCTTTCCTTAAGCCTCTGTCGTGGATTTTGGAAACAGGCTGTAGTTGTGAGGGCCTATGGCCAGCATTGTGGGAGCAGTGTGTGTGCCTAGTGTTGTCGAAGTACCGTCACAAGGTGGCGATACGCATCTGTTGGTTTGTAACGATCAACAGGAAGGCATCCGACATTCTGAAATACTGCTTCTTAGCCAAAAAAAGTTTACATGCAAGAGAGGTAACAGTAACTGTTTGTTACAGCTAAAGGTCCCTTCCAACCCTATCATTCTATGATTCTATGATATTGTATGTATAACTTCATAGATCTTCAGCAGCCTTCTGATATTAAGGGCAGGTAAGAAACTTTGTATATATGGACAAAATCTTGGGACCCATGGAGTGAAAACGAAGAAAATACACTTTCCTACTCCTCCAAGGTGAGAGATATTACACAAGAGTAGTTAGGAGAGGGAAGGTTTCAGTTAGAAAGTGTAAATTCATAACTCTGCTCAGAAGATATTTGTAATGCCTTACAAGATCTGTAATACCTTTTTTTTTTAAGTTGGAAATTCTTTCAGTCAGTAGTCTTTCAGAATAATTTTAGTGTCCTTAATGGTCTGTGCTGTTACCTATTTGTCTTTGCCTTGCCTGGTCTAAGTCTGAACGTGATGCTATCTTGTGCAGAGCTAATACACTGCAGTTAACATCGCTTCCACACCTTTAAAACTGTTCAGGGAACAATCCTAAAAGTAAGGTGAAAAATAACATAATTTGTGAAAGCTGACCTATAGGACCACTTTCAAGAGCAGGAACAAGATTGTTGTGTATCTATGTCTCTACAGACTTAAATCCATTATACCTTCTTTGTAACCTGGCTCTGGTGTTAAGAATTCACATCAGCAAAATCAAATTAGTCCTTGAAGAAAACATGGGATACAGAGCCTACATTAAACTGCTGACATAATGAGGCTTACCCTAAAGCATAACAGCTTTCTCTGCAGTTCCCTGGCTTCCGAAATCACTCTTAAATACTGAAGAGCATTGGAATGCTTAAATGCTAAAGGACTGGAATGTACTGGAAAAAGGAGAGTGGTGAAAGTCTGTCTTCTTGCATGGCTCTTACACATGTGTATTGTGAAGTCAGAAACAGAAGGTGAAGTCTTCCTCTTTCATTAGCAGGTGCAGACTGAAAGATGATTGCATGAAGAATAAAAGTAAAGTATTAGGAATAGTTATTGCAGCATCTCAAAATACAAGTGAGGGTGAGGAAGGGTTTTGAATATGTTTCTACATGCAAGTAGAAAGCAAGAGAATCAAGGAAATAAGCTAAGAGCAGTACAAACATGTCTCCTTTGCTTTTACTCTACTCAAAACTGAAACCAACTGTGAAGATTGAAATCTGGTTTTGTTTTCATTTGTTTCTCACAAAGAAGGAAGAAAATAAAAGTTGGAAGTATGTTGTTTACTATCCAGTGTAGGAAGACTGGGTGAAGTATGTAAACTTCATTAGCTATCAATGGACTGAGGAACTGTGCTAGTTCCCCAGTAAGTGCTAGTAAATGTTGAGGTACTGTTCACTTATATATTAATCTTCGAATTTGAAGGCCATTAATGAGGAGTGTAGCAGAGTGCTAGCTGATCACTTTTGCAGACAGGAAATGACTTGCTGAGAGTAATAACTATCTAAAACTTGTAATTTTACTACTTGTTTCCAGATAAAGGACAGATCGGAGAAAGAAATTTATTTTGGTTGCAGAAGTTTATTGCTGGATGTAAAAGCAATCTATCACAGCTAAAGATCATATAAAATTATACCAAATGGCACCAAAAGTTCTTTGTTTTATAATCATCTTTGCTTTAGGTTCTATTGTCCCTTTATCTTTGAGTTTTAAACATTGTATCTCTGTTAGTGGGAAGGTGAGAAACATAGCCAGCTTGGTCTGAATTTTCCTTGAGGGAAATGGGTGGAGCTGCTGTAATGCTGTGCCATATGGTGGAGGAACATCCAGGGTGATGACTCAGCTGCACTTAAAACTGTCATTGCCTCTCAGTTCTGTTTTCATTTGTTCTTAGTAGTTCCCTATGAGTCTCTCACTGTAAGTATGATTGGTCATAAAACCCATAAACAACCTCTTTTAGTGCACAACAGAACTAGCACTGCATGAAACACAGCAACCAAGCTTTCTTTCAAAGAAAGAACAGAGCAAGTTTTTTGGTTTTTGGTTTGGGGTTTTTTTTTTTTCCAACAGCAAATATACTCTTTTTATGCAAGAAAGTTAGTCTGTGCTTTGAGTGGAATGAACAGAGGAAAAGGCCAAGTTTAAGTCTGAATGTAACCTGAACCCTCCTGATCTCTAGAATAATTTTCTGTAAAAAGTATTTGTCACTAATACAGCTTTCAATTTCTTGGTGTTTCCACTGAAATGAGAAGAATATTTATTTGATCTTGCTCCTTTCAAGGTCCCTTCCAACCCAGAAGATTCTGTGATAAAGTATTCATGATTCCAGTTAAGATACTTTTACCTGAACAGAACATCCATGAATTTACCTGTGATAGTAAAAAAAGTACCAAGACTGACAAAAAACCCATGAAAATCCTGGCTATGTGTATGATCTGCTGGCTCCGTAATAAAACAATAAAATATCATAATTGCCTGAGTGCATTCAAGTAGTTGTCTATATGATAACTGATGTCTAACTGTAGCAAGCAGTGCAGTTCAGATACCCAAGGCACTGTGGATTTGCTTGTTTGGCACCATCAGGATCCAGCTCTAAAAGATGATTTAGAGCTCTCTCCTCTGCTTCCAACGTTGTTCCTGATGCCATACAGTTCACATTTCAGATACTTCACTGGGTTCTGTGCTAAGAAAAAGAAGTGTACATTGAGTGACATGGTTTTGCAAAAAAGTCCTGCACTGAGGGTGAGCCTGAGCTTGTCATGCCTGCTGGACCTGAGCTAATGCTATGAAATGTCTTCATATTCTCTCTCCCAGCATGTTCCAAAATGTGGTATTTGGGCTTTGTTTTCCTACCAGTGTTAATGCCTTGTGTGTTCCAGGCACTTTTCCCATCATCTTGCAAGATAGGGTTGACTGAACCTAAGGAAAAAAGTGTATCAGTGTAAAAAATTGAAATATACTGTTGCATTTATTGCAAAGAATATATTTCCTAGTGCGAATTTATACAAAGAAAAAAAACCCCAAAAATTATCAAAATGGTATGGCATCTGGGAAAGCTATTCTTCATGTAAAAAAATAAGATTAAAACCGTAATATGAGTAAGTAAAAACTCTAGGAAGAGACTGTGGCAGAGCTAAACACGTTTTTTTTTGCACACAGTTACACATGAGCATTACACAGGTCCATTTACAATTTTGCTGGGGACAAAAAAGTGCCTATTGGCAACAGGTAACCCAATGGATGTGTAGCAAGTTCTCACATGTTCTTTTTGCTGGTGAAAAAAATCCTAATTGATTAATTGTAAGCTAACTTAATTTTAAATCACCTTTTGTTTAACACAGCGAGTAATTCCTATTCTTTTTACAGGCAATGCTTAGATTTTAGTGAATAGAAAACATGGAAGGGCTGACTTGAGGAACTACACAATTGCCAAGGAGTATATTTGTTTAGTATCTTTTTTTCATGTCAATGAAAGCACTCCAAACAGATGGCCAGTGTAATTGTTTTCATGTACGAAACAGAGACACTGAGGCACAAGAAAACAACAACTTGCCCAAAACTGCTCAGTATGGCAGGTGGAAATGATAACCAAGCTCCTAAACCTCACCACAGCAACAAACTCCTTGGTAAATCCCTCCTCATCCCACCACGACATCTATCCTGCCTAGATAGATGTCGGCATCATCCACTCTACAGCCAGCACCACAACAGCCCTGCTGCTGTGGAAAATGAGGCCTCTGACGGCGTCCATCTTGTTTCACCTCAGATAAGCTTTGACCTGAGGGAGAAAAGGGCATGAGGAAATGTGAAAGCTGGAAGGGTGGTTGGTGACCAACACAATGCTTGCTTAAGGGATGGCTTTGCAAGCTTGTATGACAGCATGGGCAGCAGTTTTACTAGTTTTCTGTGTCCTAGCCTGATTTTGCAGCTGAAGCAGGGAGGCTAAGAATAAATGAATACAAGATACTGAGGAGAGAGAGGCTGAAGGGAAAGCAACAGAGGATGAGGGAGCATGAGCCAAACACCTTCTCAGTGGCACACAGTGGGAACAACAAAGCCCTGAGCTGGGCACATGGCAGCTCGGCAGCAGGTACATGTTTTAGGTGAGCTTAAATCTCACCGCTCTTCCCACGCTGCTGACAAAACACAGTAGTGTCAATATTAAACTGAAATGGTAAACCACAGGTAGCTCACTGCTGAACGACCTACGTAAAAAGTGAGAAGTGTCAAAAAGGTTAAGACTTCTGTTTTTAAAGAATTGCTAAAAGATACAGTCTAATGCATTTCCTGTTAGGGCTGTGATTTAATGATGCAAATGCTGTATAATGCTGTAGCTATCTGTAGTAAAAGAGATGGGGTTCGAGCTTTCTATCTCAGGATGCTCTGTTCATATGAAGGGGTTTGCCACAACTGATGGCAGAGATTTGGGGATTTGTTTTTCTTATCGATTGAGGTATGCTTGAAAAATGTTAAGTATTGAATTATTATGCCAAAATAAATACTCATGCTTGGATTTAATCAGGAATAAATGAATCGCTTTAAAGCCACGCAATTACATAATGAAGCGAAGACAGAAGTCCAGTGTGATTTTTGGGCTTTGTTTGTTTTTTCTGGGTTTTAAAGGGCAATGGCCTTTTCTTTTTGTGCTTGGTCTCATACTAGCTATAGGCTCTCGTAAACTGCCTGGAGCCTGTGTACATGTATGAACATGCTTCCTGAATAACTAGTCTTCTTTCACTTACGTGTATCCTGCTGCATACATGTTCATTTTTTAGGTACTGGTGTGAGAATATGCACATGTTGTAATCTTTACTTATTTCTCTGAAGTCTCTTCCTGTTTGTGCTATTCAAACTTTGGTTGCTGAAAACAGGCAACTAGAAGTAGCGTTTCGAGTGAAACGTATCAGGGGCCATCCCTTATGAATAAGCAATGCAACATTCCCCTCTCCCTTCCTTTAGTGTTTTATAGAACATCTGTCTCCAGGATAAAGTCCTAAGGCCTTGATTCCTAGTGTGAGGACAACTACAAGACTTTTGTGATAAATTTAAGAGTTTAGTGTTTAAAGGATTTTTTTCCCTCTGATTTTTTGGGTAGCTATTATGTAACATAAATAACTTTATTCCAGCTGTAAACAAGCAAAGCTACAAATGAGTCTTAGAATTCAGTGCTAGTGCTGCTGGTTTTCCTTTCTTTTTCAGTCCCACATTAGGGTAGTTTGTGTTTTGGAAGAACATTTCTGAACTGCCTTTTGCAACAGCAGAGAAAGTGCCTGAGAAAGTTCCATGAAAAACAGTGAATCATGCAGTCTTTCTAATAGTGTTTCCTTCTGTTTCACAAGCTTGCAGGCTGTGTTTGATATGAATGCCTTTCTTGCTGGAATGTTTCATTGCTGCATCCAATGCTATTTTTAGATCTGGGCCTGATACATTTTCTGAGTGGCTCTGTTTTATTGGGAAGCTTGTAACTCTGCTGTAATTCATGTATAGGACCTGTTATTTTCATAAATACAATTTAAAATAATAATTACTTTGCAGATTCAAAGACTACCAAATCTGCTGTGTGAAGCAGTTTAAGTTATGATAGGATATTCTGGTATTTGAAGGAGTCTGGTTACAAAACTAGGTGTGTCTCTGACATACTCAGTTTCTCTCTTCTGTCACAGAATGCAAAGCTTACAGCAGTACAAGTAATTGTGTTCAAAGTATTTTTAAGGCTCCTGTGTGTGCTCAATTTTATATATCTATGTATATATGTTGGTATGTAATTCTGTATGTACAATGGAAATACTGTGCTGCTTGAGTAAAACAGATAGGCAATGGATGAATTTTTTAAAACATTAATTTTAGGTATGTATTTTTTCACTTGTGTGTATGCATTTATGCTTAGAATGTGGTTCCATTGTACTGTTGAAACTCTGGAGCTCTGTATGACAAACCAAGTTTTTCTGCCTGCCTTATGTCTAGCTGAATTCTGTTAAGATTGCATTATATGTTTTTTAATGTCTAATTCAAAAGAGATAGTTTTTAAGAGGAAACTGTTTTTGAATACATTCGTTCCTCTTTTCAGTCTCCACTTGATTACATTTTTAACTGTCTCAGTAATTATACTTTTACTGTACATCAAAGTGCTGAAATAGTACATATTTTAAATTTAAAGATAGAAACTGTGATACAGGAGTTCTGCTGAAATACACCAAATAAGTTTTATTTTCTTATCATTTGTCACTAAGTATAGGAATCATTGTGGTTCAAATCCAAAGTAATGCATAAGTTTTCTCCCCAGCTATTGAATGAGAATACAAAATTCGAAGTATTGAGTCTTAGTGCTTTTAATTTGAAGAGAAAACTCAGAGGCTATTATTAAAAAAAAAAAAAAAAAAACAACAAAAAATCATCAAACTGGCTTGCATATATTTTGGTATAGAAATACACACATCCCCTTTATAAAAGAAATGTTAAAGATTAATTCAAATTGTGAAGATTTCAGTTTTTTAATTTTATATAATTATTTGTATGGTCACAAAACACTTAAAACAACTTCTGGGAATACAAGAAATACCAGTACTTACATTCTTTTAACAGTAGAGGGAGCCACCTGTTAACGCTTCAGTTGAAACGTAAACAGTTGCATGCTTGGCCTCCAACGAAAGTGTAGAATGTTAAGGGATGATATATGGACATAATAAATATTTCCACAGTTACCCTGTCTTAGTGCAGAAGTTCATTTTTATGGCTTATTGTATCGTTTTAGACTTTTATTGTTATCCTTATGGCTTTATGTTTAATATGCTTCTTGGCTCAGGGTCTGTATTTTTCTTCTGTTTGTTCATAGTTCAGGTTTGAGATGCAAAATTAAATTGCTAGTAATATATTTACCTTTGATATGAGTTATTTTAATTCAAACATGCAACCAGAAAGCTGATGTTTGGACAATTCTGATTGTCAAAAGTTGAGATATCAGTGCATGAAAAATTATGTTAAAAAAAAAAAGAAAAATTCAGAGGGATTACATTAAAAATCAGAGATGGTATCACAGAGACTCGTGTAACAGTGCAAGAGCAGAGCTGGCTGTCTAGTCTTGCCAAAACCTGGTGAGCAGTAAAACAATTGAAAAACAGGCAGAAGAGGGCTAGCCCTTTCAATGGGACAGTGGCTTATGAGCACAGAGGATGAAATGATGCTGAAGCCATTCTGAGTCTGACTTTTTTATGTGAGGAGCAATACTGCACCTTGAATCCAAGTGAATCCAAGTCAATTATGTATTTTACAAGGATAGTGGAAAATTGGAAATATCTAAAAGGCAGAGCATGAAGATCTGGCAATATTTTCTGAGAGGAGAAGGAAGAGATAAATTGCAGTTTATAAATACTTTTCTGTGGGAGATCTATGCAGCAGAGGGCCTTGAATTAAAAAGAGCACATCAGAGTCCTTTGCCAGATCTCTTGCTAGCAGGACACCAAGAATATGGATAAGCACATTCTTGACTTTTTGAAGTGAGGGGGCATTAAAATAGTAATACTTTACATTCATTGGAAACAAATTAATGTTTTCATAGAATGGCAGGGTTGGAAGGGACCTTTAGAGCTGATCTAGTCCAACCCCCTGCAGAAGCAGGTCAACCTAGATCAGGTTGCATAGGAACATGTCCAGGTGGGTCTTGAAGACCTCCAAGGAAGGAGCCTCCACAACCCCTCTGGGCAGCCTGTGCCACTGCTCCATCACCCTCACAGTAAAATATTTTTTTCTTATATTTAAGTGGAACTTTTTATGTTCCAGCTTCATCCAATTACCCCTTGTCATGTTGTTAGCTACTATAGAAAAAAGGGATGTCCCAACCTCCTGACACAATTATGTTTTCTATTGTGTTTGTAGCTACTCAAGGATTCTTCACATTAGGGAATTAGAATTTGCTATATTTTAACTTGTAACCAAATTTTTACTTTCTTGGCATCCATGTCTATCGGCTGCTAGCACCTAAGTTAAAGAGAATTTTCCAGGGGTGGATGCAACTTAGTGTGAAATGGTAACGTCTGCACTCAGCTTCACAATGTTCAAACTTATTTCATTTCCAATCCTGAGCCAGGAATTACCTTGATTAAATTAATAAGGAGCTGGCACTAAAAAAAAAAAAAAAATATTTATGACCGTGCTAGTGTCATAAAATGAGTTTGTAGAGTCTTTACTGATCCGGTATGTGCACACAATTATTTTTATTGTAAACCATTCAATGCTTTAATTTTGACTAAAAATTATTTAGGGCTGTGATTTTTGAGCTATGTGAGTCATAATGGCCTAAAATGTTGCCGATGTTATTTGCAGGAGATTCAGTTTAGCTGCCCTTCCTAATGCAGGACTCCTGTGTGTTGGTTTCTCAGTTGTCACAGCTGGCATATTCGTTTAAACTGCTGTAGGTCATGAGTCAGAGCCCTCGGTTC
This sequence comes from Colius striatus, assembly GCF_028858725.1. Classification (NCBI taxonomy): domain Eukaryota; kingdom Metazoa; phylum Chordata; class Aves; order Coliiformes; family Coliidae; genus Colius; species Colius striatus. The sequence continues at coordinate 9,108,244 of NC_084772.1, forward strand.
TCTGCTGTCAACAAAAATGCAGAGAAGATAAAGTTATAGTAGCTAGATGGTTATCCTTTGTTTTATAGCATCCATCAAAGCCCTACTTTATAAACGGAAATCAAATTAAGCTTTCCAGTATTACAGCAGCTATGAGTCTTCCAAATTATGATGGATGGAAATAATTGATGCAAAAGTCCAGGATATCTCATCTGTCCCATCTGGTGGGTTTAGTCTCAGGGCCTTTCAGAGACATTATTCAAATGTTTCTGGTAGGAGGTGAATGTAATTGTTGCTTGAGGAGCTATTTGAGAGGGGAGGTTATGATTTCTTTTAATATAATATTTAATTACATACAAATAATAAAGCAGGTTAAATAAGTATGTAATGCTCCTGTAAACATGGCCCATTCTTTCTTTCCTCGCTGGTAGGCTCTTGCCTGTCTTTTGTTTGTCTCATAGTGCACTACGGTGAGTGATCCATAGCAAGACAGATGTAATGGCAGTCTGTCTTAAATTGTGCATATTTGTTCATAAGCTCTTAGGTAGGAGAAGTGGAGAGTTAGCAGGGTTGCCAATGGTTACTCAATGCTGTAGTGTCAAAGATAGAAATAGAATCTACCTCTTTTTTTTCCCATCTAAGGTGTATGTGACACTCTTGTTACTAGGACTTCTATTAACTAGTGTTGCATGCACGTATTCTCTCCCTTCTATAAAATAAAGGGTAGGCATACTTTTAAAAAAGTTTTATTAAAATAATATCTCCTAATGTTGTGGACATAAAGAAACACTCACACAAATTAAAGAAAGCAAGTTGTTGGGCAAAGAGAATACCTTGTTTAATATCAAAACAAACAGTAGAAGTTGTATGCTGTTCTGTCTAGAAAGGTCTTTCCAGTCCAAAGGATAACAACCTTACACCATAGAGTAAATAGTTCTGCACTGTGCTATAAAACAAGGGTTTTTTTAAAAAATAGGAACATTTGTGATGGTGTCTTCCCAGTCTCTTTCTGGGTGAAACAAAGTCTGTCAGAATCTTGTTTTAGACTATCTTGTGGTTAAATGTGTGTGAAGGTCTATATAGGGGCCTATCATGCAGCTCATAAGGGCAACATTTGCAATCCTGCACTTGCAAAAAGGTAAAGCTGCTTCCAAGGCTTTTCCTGCTTTAATTTTTTCATCTTATTCCCTGAAGCTTTCTGTGAGTTTGTATTGAAGATATTTATGATTCCCTGCTCCCCCTTGACTCCTAAAGCAAGGCTATGCACTAACAAGGTCATTTATCTCACAGGTGAACAAAGCATATACTGGAATGACTGGTAACTGTTGTTATGGAAACACCTGATAGACCCAGCTGAATTAAGGTTTTGTTATGCCATTTGACCTACAAATTCAGAGTAAAAGATAGGCCGTGTAATAAAGCCTCTGTATCCAGCATTAGAAATCTAAAGAACTGGGAGAATGATACAGGCATATGAAGAAGTTGATGGCTGTTTTTTCATGTAAGTTTTAGTGGGTTTTTTTCCTCTTCTCATTTCCTAGATATCTTATAGTTTTGATTGGTTTTTATCAGTTTCTTGCTTGTTGCAGCAGTCTATGTAAGCTATTGCTTTGGTGTGAGCTTATAACATTGTGTATTTGATTCTAACGTATTGATCAATGACTAGGGAGGAAGAAACAGAATCAGTAATGGAAAGCCAGAATTTTGAGCCATGTGACCAGTTTTTAATTGATTAGGGACAATTTTTAATGTGACATTTCTGCATGCCTATGCAAGTCCATTTTTATGTTGGCTTTAGTTATCTTACTGCATCTTAACTACTGAGGTATATCATAATGTTTTAGTGAAACAAATGATGTAGATATTTATGGCTTACTTATAAAGAAGCCAGTGGGTGGTTGGATAGACCAATTGTTCCATTATATTGGTCCATTACAATTCCCTATAAGAACTCTGTTTCAGAGTAGAATTAATTTAAAAGTAAAAATAACTACTGAAAATCTTGAAATGAGTCTCATTAGTATCTTCAGGTGCCTAAATATCATTTTAGCTGGTTAGATTCTATCCAGCTTGGAGACAAACATTGCATCTATTAGCCCTAATATAAATTAGCACACTTTGTTGAGTGAACTCTTGCCTGTGTGTTCTTCCCAGAGACTTAAATAGACTACCATCAAGGAACTCTGAAACTGTTCCCTTATCAAAATGTGGTACCATGAACTGCAATGATGTTATTGTTAAGCTAGTTATAAAAACTCATTGTAGGTAGAAATGTAGTTCAAATTGGTAATAAAAAAAAAAATTAGGAAAAAATCTTGCAGAAGAAACTCAGTTTATACTATAATGATATTTCCAGTATTTTGCAAAAAGAAAAAGTGAATGTATTATTTGGATTGCTTTATATAAAATATATAGTTGTTCTCTGTTTATATATAGCTATTTTATAAGTTACGGTAATACACTATCCCATTTCTTTTCCTTTGGTGATTTTGTGTTTAATAAACTACTGCAATAATTTTTACAAAGGAACATTATGTGCATTTGAGGAAATTAAGGCAATTGAGCTCAATTTTCTTATTCCTTCTCTTTTCTGCTTTTCAGTAAGGATCTAGCTATTAGTCACTGATTTTTTGGGGTTTTCCAGTTTGCTTTTTGAATCTAGAATCATTGTGTGGACAATGTGAGGATGTAAACAAATATTTCTTTACTGAGAGGAGTGGAATGGATGGACTTCCAGGAGTTTCAGCTTCTTTCTTTTTTAACAAGCTTGTTTTTTGGGATTTGGTTTTGGTTTGTTTTTTTTTTTTTTTTAACCAGAAGGTACTCAGGAGCATTGTAGGGCCCTTAAGGGTCTAAATATAGAGAAAGGGGCTCTACAGAATTTTCAGAAGTATATAGGTACAGAAACACCTCTGAAAAGCCCTAGTGCTTCAGATACTTGGGGGAGTGTGGTTTTAGCACCTAACCACTTTCATTTTTTAAAAGCTCATCTTTTGCATCTACGTAATATCATCAAAATGTAACTACCTCAGGAAAGGAAAATCAGATGTGGATTTACAGTGGTAGGTAAATGTCCTTTAGGTCACATGCCATTAGCGCCACCTGGAGCAGTGTGTCATATGCCCCAGGAATACACAACTGCAGCCACATGGCTGTGCAGCATTTCCATGTGAACTGCCCCAAAGATGGCTACAGGTTGTTTCAAGATCCGTTGTATTCTGAGGGGACAAATAAGACTGATTTCACGGCACTGAAACTGAGGACTTGCTAAACTGAGTAGATATAGTTCCAGTCCTCATCATTATTAAACCTGCTTTCATGAAGATGAAAGTGATTTAAAAGTAGACTCAAAGCTGGAGGCATAAACATGTAGTAGGTTGTACTATAGTGGCTGCACAGGAACGAACAGTCTAAATTTTTAAGTATGTGGGGAATGCTGTGCAGGGTTCATTGTAGGCCAAGATTGTTTTTGGAGTGTTCATCGTGTGTTTGATGCTTAAACAAAAGAGCTCATAAGAAAGTTATGAGTCTTAAGATACTGAGCATCAGATCTAGAAGTTGTCACTTGCTGGTATTAAAGGTAGTGAGTTCAGCATCTTGTTGCAGACACTGTCATTGAAATGTTTTCACAGAAGCTTCAGTGTACTTCCAAGTGTCTGGTTTTGTCTAAATCTGGCACAGGATGATACTTTTCCAAAGCAGAAAGACTTCACACTGGAAATGCTATGCCATAGAGCCATTCTTAATGTCTCTGGCACATTAACTGTACTGATGCTTTGATCTTAGATTGATATGAAATGAGAGCCCAGCTTCTTAACGAACTCCACATCTTCCTCATGCTCTTTTGTTTTGCTGTGGTTTCCAGGCCCTTAGTTCATCCTTTACCAAAACTACTTTTGCAACTGCAGAAGTAGTACAAAAGTAGGCATAAATGTTTACTTGAAACTTTGGTACACACACCTTTTCCTTTTTTCTTTCTTTAATAAGCCCTTGTGATTTTTAACATACAAAACTAGCAAGCAACAGAATGCTTGCAAAAAAGTAAAATCGTCGTTGTGATTTGGTGTGAGTGACAGTGCTGTTGATCTGCCTAGCCTGGCAGTTGGGAGGTAAGCTTCTTAGAAGTGTTTGTCTCCTTAGGAATTCCCCTCTGCTTAACCAGTGATAAAGAGATGATGGTCCATTTAACCATAAAGGCTTCTCTACCAGCTGCCCCTGTGTTTATTAGCACAGTTTGTATTACACAAACATAATTTATAGTACAATGACATATCTGATTACAGAACTGTTTTGTGATATTTTCTGTTTCCTGTGACTTGTTTAATAGGAAGCAACCATGCCAAAATGCTTTCAAATGTGAAGTTAGTGAGGCATTTAATGAAGTTGTAAGAGCCAATGCACTTGCAAATGGAATACTGAACACATCACTTATTTCATTCGTGAAACAAAATTGGTTGTGGATTTAAAGAAGAGAAGACTTGCTGAAAAATATGTCTTTGTAAATTCTAGAGGCATCATAACTGGCCTATGACTTGAGTTTAATTTAGAAATGCCACAATTTAGGGGTTTATGTTTTAGCTAGTTTAACAAAGCAATCCTTTGCTTTAAAAGTATTTACACTCTCGAGTCAGCTTCACCTGGATCAAAAATAACCAGCCAACCCTTCTTTTTCCTCTATGTAATTAAAGCCTGTAATACTTTAAAAAAGAAATTAAAAAGTGATAACATTTTCTGCAGTGGGGGCATGCTTTGGGTTTTTTAAGGGATGGGTCTTGGTTTTTGCTAAGAGGTGCATTTTTTCAGGGGCTGTTTTTTGGTTTGGAGTTTGGGGTTGGTTTGTGGGGTTTGTTTGAGAGAAAAGGTCTCTGTGAGGTATTGCAATAGCCTACAAATGTGCCATGTGTGACTGTTGAGTTCACATAAACTGGGTTAATCTGGGACTGTCACAAAGGGCATATGGTCTTGGAAGGAGCATATGGTCATGAAGAGGGTGTCTGTTGTAGTGCTGTGGAACCTCCCCAGATGGTTCATCTGTGGGGTAAACTTAAGAGTTCACTGGGGAAGAATGCATGTGTACATGTGGAGTCAGTGTAAAGTCTGAGACAGGACTCTGCTTCCATTGTAATCTATTTACTACAATTGTTTTGTCAGTCTCAAAAAAAAAAAAAAAAAAGGTCAGAAAAGGCTTGGCCACAAAGACAATCTTTGGAAATAATCCACATGTCAGTGACATTGCTATTTAGGAAGCTTATAGCCTTGTGATATTCATTAACAGTCTAATAAATACTCTTAACACTTGACTTGAGTATCATAGATCAGCTGCTTGGACCTGCAGCTCATGTTCAGCTGATGATTATTGGACTATATGCTTATTTGGGCTGTTTTTGTTAGATATTTTTAAAGTTTGGAATAAGTTACCTCAATGACTAAACATTTTTCCGGTAAATGTATTATTGAAGAAACTTATGGCAATTCTGTACATTAGCTTTATTTGGTCCACTCTTTGTCTACTAAATGGCAAACATAAGGTCTTGAATTAGAACATGAAAAAGAATAGAACTTCATTTATAGAATCAAGACATCCATCTAAAGACCCATGATTGTTCATTGTTTATAAAGTTCTAAGCAGAAGAAAAAAAATACTCTCAGATGATTTTTTTTTTTCAACCTATAGCAACTTATTTCTACTTAACTTCAACTATTTATGTAGAGTCCTTGAATATTCATGTATCTGAGTAGGTAAAACAGTGTAGCTTTAGGGGTGCTTCTGTATTGGTAGACTTTATAGCTTGTATATATGCAAGTTAGTATTCAAGGCTCCCCATAAACAATCACTGCAAAATCTTGCTGTTATGGGTGCAAAAATAAAGCTCCAAGCTTGCATCTCAGACTACAAGTTGCTTTTCCCAGAATGTTCCTTTGATGAGGGAGATAGGAGAAATAATTCATCTTGTAGAAATCTAAGATTTTTTATATGAAAATTCTTGTTTCCATAGATATCACAATATCATGTCTGTACAGCTCTTCTTTTCAAAGTAGTGAAGTGAGCTTTTAGTATGTTCATTCATCCCTTTTTTGAAGAAAAAAAAAAAATGATCTCCTTTTTAAAATTTCCTTTGGTTTTGTCGATACTCCTGTTCCTTACATTGTATAGTGAATGTCGTGAAGTCTAAGCATGTTTGGTGAAAGACCTTAACTATTGTTTATTCTCCCTGCTGTTGAGTTTGGTTAACAGTGCAAGATGGACCCATTTTTGCTTTCTAAGTCAGTACAGTCATAGATTAGTTCAAGTTGGAAAGGACTTCAGGACATCACCTAGTCTAACTTTTTATTGAATGTACTGTCAGCTACAAGACCAGACTGCTCAAGGCTTTGTCATGTTGGATTTTGAAAAGCTCCAAGAAATGAGGCTAGGCAACTTGGTCTACTGCTTGGCTCTTCTAATGCTCAAAAGATGGGGTTTTTTTCCCTTGTATCAATCTGATCTTCTCTTAATTCAACTTGTCTAAAATCTCCCATCCTTCCATCAGACATTACTCTGAGTCTGCTTCTGTCTCCTTGATAACCTCCTTGTAGATGCAGGGGGACTATTGTCAAGTCCCCCACAAAGCCTTCCCTTCTCCAGATTGAATGAGTGTTCTTTCCTCTACCTTTCCTCGAAGGATGAGTGTTCCAGGCCCTGGCTGTCTTAGTGATCCCTTGGTGAACAATTTCTTTCCAGTTTATCAATGTGTTGCTTGACTGGAGAACCAAAATAGGTTACAGTAATTTGTATGCAGCCTAACGAGTACCAAGCCCAGGGAGACAATAGCTTCCTTCAATCTGTGGGCCTTTTCTCATTAACACAGCTCAGGATGTTATTGGCCATCGTGTTGTCTAGAGCACACTGTAGGTGTACATTCAGCTTGCTGTTAACCATGGTCCTCAGCTCCTTTCCCACACAGCTGCTCACAACTAGGTAGTCTTTAGCTCATATTCTTGTACAGGATTGTTCCATCCTAAGTGCATGACCCTTCACTTCCCTTGTGGAATTTCATAAGGTTCCTGATGACCAAAGCCTCCAGCCTCTAGATTGGGAGTCTTTCTCTTAAGCTTGTTGACTGGATTCTCTCAGTTTAGAGACACTAACCAAGCTGCAGATTTGGTGGGCGTTCAACATGAAATATTTAAGCTAAACTTATTGTAAAGTTGGAAATACTGAAGAGCTTTCTCATTATGAATTTAGTCCAAGAAACTGCATGTCTGGATGTGGTTGTGGAAAAGTTTTCTGAAGCTCCTCAAGGAAGTTTCTTGTGGAAGTTTCAACTTAAGTTGAAAAGCATGACATGTTTCTGTCCAGAAACAATTAAAACACAGCTTTTTTTATTAGTAGGATCATCTTTGCATGCTGTTTTTATGTATGTTAATTGGTAGACACAGTTGCAGACACAACAAATCTGTCATATTTTATTGAAAGGAAATGATCTTCATCTGCAGCATTTCAATTTTACTTGGCATTTCAGTATGGCCAGGACATATAAAATAAGGAGATCACACACAGAGAAAATGTGTCAATGTAAAAGTCTCTACATTCCAGTCATTTGGCAACTGAAAATCCTGCTAAGGGAAACTAGCTAGATAGTAGAGCAAATCAACAAGAAACAGTCAATAAAAAATTTTCCAAAACAAAGCCATTGGGATTTTTTAGCAGAATGATTATAAATTTCACAGATTATATGGTTGTTTGGTCATTAAGGTAAATCTGGGTAAGACAAGATCTACTTAAAGCTAACACAATTAGCAAATGGTATGGGATTGATCAGTGTTCCATGTAGTACCATTTTACTTTTAACTCTGACTTTTTGAGACATTCTTTGCTTGCCTGGTGTGCTACATTTGTTAATTAACTCCATCTGCTGAAAGTCTGGTCTGGTAGTTTAATAATATAATGAGTTGCTGTATTAAAAAATTGTGCCTGAAAGTGCTACTGTTGGTTATAACAGAGAGAATTGAAGGTAAAAGTATCTTGGAAATAAACTTATTTTGCTGATGATATCACTAAATTTTAACTGACTATAGCTATAGTTCTCAATATTTGAAGTTTATAGGAGATGGTATGCCATGAATTTCCCTATGCAAAAGTGAACAAAATAATCTTTTGCACAGAGTAATCTTAATCACAGCCTTGTTCTGTAGATTGTGTTACAAAATGTAAAGATATCCACTGAAAGCATGAAAGGCCTTTAATTTTGCAGCTTTGGAACTGCAAGTGAAAGAGAATACTGATAATAATTCATGACTTCTTTGTGAATCTTGCCACTAAATGCAAATGGTTTACCTGCCAGAATCATGGGTATAGTGTTATGTTCCTAATGAATATTGGAACCGTATGTTGTAAGTTGGTTTAGGGTGTGTATTGCTATTGTATGTAAATATATTTTACCATTTGACATATATACAAAGGAAAATGATACCTTATTGTAACAACTTAATGTTTCTTATTGAATTCTAAGCAAATTCCTGATTTGCTGCTTCATTATGTGTAGTTAATTTTAATGAAGTAATGCCTTTCTTTTTCAGACTTCATGTTTGCTATTGAAGGAATCACTATGTCTGTGTCTCTTTAAGCCACTAGCATTCCGATGTGTTTGTAATTAGTCTGCATGCTATTATGTAGTTAGTAAAGATAGTTATATTTTAACTTCATAGAGTTTATAGCCAAACAGACAGTAGATTATATAGCCTGACATGTAGGTAAGAGGTAATTGTAGTTCACCTAATGATTTGGATGTTTGTCCTAGGGTCCAACTTTTTGCATTGTGGGAGATTAAATGCCATGAGCAGATAATTAGGAGGGAACATGCCTTTAAGACCCATCTATTGATAATCAAATGGCTAGGTGAAAATAGCAAAGCTATTTAACCTATGCTTAGTGACTGTCAACTATCAAATTTCCTTGAAAAAAAATATGTATTTCCAAAGATGTGCATATATGCAAAACATTGTGTTGTTTCTTGCTGTTCTTGTTTACAAATCTTTACAATGGATTTTTAAATAACTACTGAAGTAACAAAAAGTGTCAGCAATACCTAAATTGTTTTATTCAGCTTGCACGGAGAATTGTGTTGATTACAACAATCCTTGGGTCTTCCTGTGAATTGCTGCTTTTCGGGATAGCTTCCATCTTCCAAACAGTTTTTTGGGTCCTTTCTTCTTCCTTACTACGTATATTATAATTATATTAATATTCAGTATGACCATGTAACCATGTGTTTAATGTGATTCGTGTAACTTGCCATTCTATAAAGCTTTGGATAGGAAAGCTAGATAGCTCTCTAGATTGCCTATACAAGTATAAATGGCATGATGCAAGAATGGATCATCTGATGACCAGCAAATGATTTGATAGTTATATTGAAAGGTCTATTGTCAGACAGCTTTTAATCCTTTTGCTATTGGACCTGTTTGAAATAGAATCATCTACATCTCTTTCTCTTGTATATATATGATATACCTACATATTTGTATATCATAATAAATTACCCTGCATGTACCAGAGCATGTAAAATACAGCTGCCTTAGCTGCTGATCTCTTCCCATGTGAATTATACAGACTTATCTGTTAAGGTCTACTCTGTATGCAACTGAATGGAGAGCAGATCCTTTGTCAGAGGTTTGTGAAGAATAGCAGCCTTGCAGCAAAATAAGTAATAGTGTGAAGCACATGGGATGTCTACCCTCACATATTCTTCCTCTAATCTACTATTAGGTTATAAATTAATCATAGTTTTACTTGCTGCCAGAGAACATTTTGTTACAACCATACTTCAGCTTAAAAATATATATATTTGCACTCATTTAATAACATATATTTAATGATAAAATAACTAAATCTTGAAGTTGACCTGAACTATAACCATTAAGGAAGTCCTGTCTGTAAGCAGTTGCAGCTGTAACTTTTTTGTTTGATTGAAAGTGCCTAGATAGAAACTAAACTCAGCCTATGTAATTGAGTTTGTGGAGACAATGAGGTTAAGAATTATACTGCAGATTAAAAATAAAGTCCAGAGGTTTCTTATTTATGATGTAGCCCAACGGTACTTTGTTTGTAGATGTCTGCCCTGATGTCTATTTTTTTTCCCAGGATTATAATACTTTGTGTCAAAAATGTAATTTCTGTTTAGAGTATAATGTAATATCTATTGACTTCTTTAAAAATATACAAAGAATACATTGGATATCTTCTGTTTCAGGAGATACATGTCTCTTCTTAAAGTATAATCCATACCATTAGCTACTACAATGGATTGTAAATAAGCAACTTACCCAGACCACTATAGTTAATTGAAAGTTCTTGCTATAATGATATTTTTGGTAACCGAATATTCAGATATACAGCTAATGGAATTTTCAGAACTGCCTAACTAACTCCTTCCCATTGATTTAAAGGGAAAATAAGTGCTTTTGGAACACTAATCTTTTGTCAGAAGTTTGAATTGTTGTTTGTTTGGTTTTTTTAATTGAAAACAATTCAGGTTTATACATTATGAGCACATTTAAAGTATTATATTATTCAAAGTGTCTCCATAATTTCAAGGCTACATTTATTTGACTTAACAACATTAAAAGAGATTGCACAACTTGACTAACTTACTGCCTGAACTTTTAATGCATGCTTAGCTAAGGGTGTGTTGTTTGGCATAGAATCAAACATAGGAACTAATTAGAAAACAATGAGGACTAAGGTGATGGCTGAAAAGGCCTTGTTTACTAAGCTCAGCTGCATCAATCACATATTACTTAATTTTGTCAGTGTTTAAAGTGGCTATTAGGATGCTACAGGAACATGTATGGCCAAATAGATGTTTCAGGGGGAACTTAACATCTCAAAGCAAAGCAGATGGATTTTTAAGCAATCTGGAAGAAAGGAGAGTAGTCATCTTAGCAAAGCAGCAAAACAAAGAGAGTCCTCTGTATGCCCAGGGTAAGAGATTCAGGCTCTGATTATTAATTTAATAGGAAAATTAATTGTGAAGGGGAAAAAGTTACCAACTTAGAGCTGGTTTTGCTTGGTAATGACATTTGGTAATTCTTGCAGTTAGTTTGTTCCTTATGTATCATGTGGAATAATGCTGTTAACATACCTCATTATCATTTTATCTTAGCATTTGGTTATCTAGGTGTTTATTATAAAGTTCACATTGAACCGTGGCCAGGATAACTGAATGTATCTTAGAGATAGCTAGGATATATTGCTCAATCATTTATATTTTGCAATCTGATTCAAGGGAGAGAGGGAGATTTGTGCTGACTGAACTTAAGTAGTTTTAATTTTATGAATCATATCTAAGGAATCCTAGAAACTGAAAAACTTAAAAGATCTTTATTTCAGTGCTCCCTGTCAGTGCACAGATCTTTAGCTGCTGAATTCCATATCACAAACTACAACATCACTTTGCTTGTTATAGTTAATTGCTTACAGAGACAGAAATATTGAGCTAGTTTTTTAGCACGGTGGCTATGTTTTTTTCGGTCAAATATGACACATAATGGTGTAAGAATGGTGAAGAATTTTTTCCTTTCAAGTGACTATGCTTTCTTCAAATATGGATATTGGTTTTGCTATACTTGAATCTCTTGGTAAATCTATTAATGATTTCACTGAAATATAAGGAAAAACTATTTTACTGTGAGGGTGAGGGAGCCCTGGCACGGGCTGCCCAGAGGGGTTGTGGAGTCTCCTTCCTTGAAGGTCTTCAAGACTCACCTGGACATGTTCCTATGCGACCTGATCTAGATGAACCTGCTTCTGCAGGAGGGTTGGACTAGATGGACTAGACTAAAGGTCCCTTCCAACCCCTACCATTCTATGATTCAGGTCTTTCAGTTCTGCTGAATGTTTTGCAGGAATGTTTTCCAGATTTTCTGGAAAATCTTTTTTCCAGAAGATATAGTTGGAAATGAAAAAGTGCTGCTGTAGGGAAATTGATGTAAATTTACATGTTCTACAAAAATTCTTTACCCTAACCAGTAATCTACAGATGTGTTATTTTGAAAAATGTAACACCAACCATAAGAATTCTAGTATTTTAAATCAAGGTAAAATGAAGTTGTGTGCAAAACTAGATCTAAACAAACTTTACCTGTATGTTACAACTTTTGCCATTCTTAATTCCAGCCTGGTGTCCGAGTGAAACCTCTAGTCATCCTTTCCAAGCTGAGTGAGATTGAAAGGATAAGGGAAAAGGAAATAAGGGTGGAGAAAAGTGCAATTTTTGTAAGAGCCCTTTGTGTAGTTTTGATTATGGAAAATGTTGTTTCTTGACCAGACTTATTTAATGGGCCATCAACACTCAGATTTTGTATCCTTCTCTTTTTGCCTCTTACTTCAATGGAAAAGCAAGAATGAAGCTCTTCTCTGTGTTAAATCACTTCATAAACCAGTAAAGATTAGAACAATACACAAGCAGAAGACTTTGGTAATGCAGTGCAAACAATAGAGGAAGAATAATATTAATGCTGTTTGAGATGCAGTGCAGGTGTACATGGGAAATTAAAGTTGTGCTGTTATTTTCAGGTAAATTTCTCTGTAACCTTTTTACCTGTACAGACCTGTCAGAACAGTTTGACATGCCCTGTACCAGGACTGAGAGCTACAATCTAGAAAGAATAGTAGAGTAAAAACATGGTGATTGAATGGTTAATGTCTTTCTTGGTCTTGTAGTATGACATTTTCTTTTTAATGTATATAATAAATCAGCCCCTTTTTTAAATTGATTGCAGTTAAGGATGAGATTGGTAGTTCTTGTCCCACACTTGAAGAATTTAAGTATTGGTTGAAATATTTGGTTTTCTTTAGTGCATTCCATTGCAGAGCATCTTGTTTTGCTTTTGCCTCTCCCACTTCCTCACAGAATTGTACCAGCAGCCTACAGGCTTGTTGAGCATTTCAAAGGGGCAATATGATTCCAGATCAGAATGGTGTCAACAGGAGACAGTCTGCCTAGTGTCTTTTTTTTTTTTTTTTTGTAAGTTGTTTCTTTGTTTACCCTGTGAAATGAGAAGGGAGGGGGGAAAAAATCAAATTGTGCACAATTGACTCCAGTAAATACCAAGTGACAGTAAATGCCTTGTTTATTGCCTGGGGAAAGCTGGTAACTTGCTGAATTTCCATTGAGGCTTCTTTGTAAAGGAGCAGGGCTCAGATCTCCCTTGAAACTGTTATGCAATTGATGGGGTAGGGTTTTGGCTTCTGGAGCAGCAGGCTTGCATAACTTGGTTTATAATCCAGCACTCCCTTCCCAGCCTGAAAGGACCTTTCTTATAAGGCATTTTCTAAAACAAAAAATGCTTCCAGATTTCTACACAACTACTGGAATAATGGTGCCTGAACTCTTAAAAAAATCTGTTGTTGGGATTTTTCTTTAAATCTTGTACAAGAGATTCTTGGCCTGATCTTTCTGTGTATGTAGCACCTCTTCTTTTTTTTTTTTTTTTTTTCTTTTTCCAAATAATGAAACATTTATACAATATGGTTTTTTGATGCCATAAAGGCAACTTTGTATTTTGTTACAGAATTCTTGTTGATACAACACTGAAGAAATTTAATTATGCCAACTAAGCATTTATTGGAGGCCTTCACACAAATAAGCTGGTGTCTGAGTGTTTCACTTTTATTATATGACCTATATATGAAAGTGTAGGTGACCAATCCTGTAACTGGAAGGTTCAGTCTGAACTTGGGAGAAGAAGGCCTGAATAAGAGCATGATATTAATGCTACAAAGACGTTGTCTGTGAAGATGGCTACAATGGTTACTTAAGGACAATGGGAATTGGGATGTCTTGTTCTTCATTGCAGCCTAGGGGCATGCATTCTTCTTGCTTTAACAAGAAACTTCCATCTATTATTCTTCAACTCACTTCATAACATACGCTACCAATCTCCAGATGTTTGTTTACTCTCTGTTTCTGTCCTTACAGAAGTGCATGTGTCACCCTGTTAGCTTGGTTGAAAATTCCAGAACAGATGATGAGGGGTATCTGTGTGGTGTAATCCAGGTCCTACCCTGCTTTGTCCTGTCTGTGCAAATTCTATTTGAGGGCCTTAGGGTCAATATGAGGATTCATGCAGCATAAGGTGGCATAAACATGTATATTTTTATCTTCCAATTGATAGATAAAAAGACAGAACCTTAAGAAAAATGTGTAGATGAAGTCTTCTTGGGAATTGGAGGTAGGCAATCTAATATTCTTTCCCCTCATGTTCCTGAACTGCCCCACTGCATCTTCACACCCAGCAATAAAAACGTTCCCAGCTTGTTACAAATGCAGGATTTCTCTGGGTACTCATCAGTTAGGAACTTATGACTTGGAAAGAGATGAAGTAACATATGCATCTCCCACCGTTGTTAACTGTAATTGCAAATGATTAGTCTTTCTGAAAATAACTTTGGTAGTGATGAGGTGACACTACTATTTCAGAAGGCAGCAATCAGTGATTTATGGGAGATCACATGAAATCTGCTATTATGATGTCTGTAGCAGTCATTACTTGCTTTCATGAATGCAGATATGAAAGGTGAAACAAAGAAATATATGTATTTCAATATTACTTCTTTAAAATTACTAAATTTAATAATCTTACAAAATTACTAAGAATTCTAAATGTAGTTGCCAAAGTTCTCAATCATGAAAGAAGCAGTAAGAACAGCAGAACTGAGAGCTGTTGCACAAATAAATTGTCGTATATTTACGTATTGTTAAGCCACTGTCTTCAGGAACTAGAATATTAGCAAGGAAAAATTTCTACTGGGAAGTGCTAACTCTGGGAAAACTCTTTTTTCATACTTACTCTTTACATTGTTTCTCTGCTGCCAGTAGCATTGTCACCATCACATCTGCTCTTTTGTTACACAGAGTGGATCATTTTTTGACTGCTTTCCTGATAAGAGGATTTTGTCCAGATCTTGAGGTGGTAATCAAAGGGACTGCTGGTTTTATCTAATGGATTCTCTGATACTGGAGGACATGATTATTGGAGTAAACACAGTACCATAACAATGTATATCTCTCATAGTCCCTAAGTGTTCATGTTCAGTTTGGATTTGAATGACCAGAAAATGACTGTCTTTCTGAATCAAGTTCTTTCCACTCCTTAAGGGGCTGACAAAAATAACACTAAAGCTCTGGCAGGAATTGTTCAGATTTGTATTTTGAAAAGTCAATAGTCTGATTGTAGCAAACATTCAGAGATATCATTCTATGATTCTATGTGGAATCAGCAAACTGTAGTAAATTGTCAGGTGATTTTGGATTTTATTATTGAAATGCAAAAGCATTCTTACTATTAGCTGAATATAAATGAGGAGACATGCTTAGAGATTATTCAAAACAGTTAAATCTTTTATGAGAAACTGCACATCTTTGATTTGTGTCTACCTAAAAGGCAAAATACATATCATTGCATAAAATATGGCTAATCTCCACTAAGCAGCCGTAGTGTTTCATCTATGAGAAACTGGAGCCCCATCAAACATTCTGCTTATGCAATCTATGTTATTTAATGACCTACTAACTCTAGGGTTATTTGATCTTTGACAGTTTGGAGACAGGGGTGGGAGATACAGTTTCCTTCTTGCTGGCAAAATCCACAATAGTTTCAGAGTTTTTAACAGAACTGTAGGGTCAAGTCTATTGTACAGCAATGTATTCACTAAGTTGTGTGTGACTGCTAGTGCTGTTCTTACAGTAAAAACAATATTGTTATGTGAATTCAATTCTAAATTCAGTCTTCTATTTTCTGAAGGAATCTGCAATGACTAATAATGAAACCAAAACCAAAATCTAAAATTTTATAGTACCACATAATTTTCCATGTACTGTCTGGACAAAAGAACTCTCACCTTTACCCCTTGGAAAGCTCTCAGCAATGTTTGACTGACTCTTCAAGCATAAAATAAAAAAGAAATTTCTCCCCTCTCTCCTTGAAACCATTCCATTGATCTTGGGAACAAGTTCAGGATGGGATACAATGTGTACAGCTCTAGGGTTATCTTAAAGTTGTGACTTAAACTGGAAGCCCATTATTGTTATAAGAACATTTAGATGTACTAGCATGCAACATTTTTTTTTTTTATGGACACTGTAATACTGGTGACTGCAAAGTTTTAAGGTATTTTTCCTTAGATATGGGGAAAAAGTCTTCATGTAGACCAAGTAAATACAGATGTAACAGCCTACATGAACTATACCTGCACAATGAGCTTGCGTAAATGCATCTCTGAGCAGTCAGCTGCCCAGCTACCAATGGGCCTTGTCTGTGCTATAGATTTGTGTTAGTGTAGCCCCCTGAGCATACACACCTCCTCTTTTGATATCTAAGATATATTACTGTCATATAAATCAGTCAAAAGTATAAGGTATGCTTATTAAAAAATCATTACATCCTCACTTTACATTCATCATTGTACACAGTGGATGCCTTGAATGAAGGTTATTTGAAACAAACAAAATTTGTCTCATCAGATTATCTAGTTATGTAGCAATCTGGGATAATTCATTGCAAGCAGAAAAGGCACATAATGGTATATATAATGGGGAAACTTTTCTGTTTATTGGAAAAAAATCAAATTAGCAGCTTCAGAAATAGCCCTGAGTCAGACAGCTAGCTCTATTATTATGTTACTTAGAAGCTAATGTATTATGAACAAGTGCCAAATATTTCTGTGTAATGCAGAGGAGATTAAATGGAAGCTTCTATTTTTGAGATCTACTTTGTACCATACATGTAATCAACAGAAAGTCCTAGATAACAAGTAGTACACAGATAGCCCTGCTAATTACGAATAATTATGCAAATGGTTATAATCTGAGCATTGTACTTATCTAAGGGATTAAGAATATATATAAATCAACAGAAAGTTTGGAAAATGAATTTGCAAAAAGTCACTTACAAGTTTATTTTTAAATGATGATGTGGAAGCATAACTCAGTTATGCAGTCTTGTTTAAGTTCACATTCCTAGCGTGAGGAAGGAGAGAACTCCCTGACAGGGCAGAACTGACAGATGACAAAGACTGTGAGTTCCTGAATAAGTTTCTGTGCAATTCTTGGCTAGTTCAGTATAGTTCTGTTCTTTATTATTTCTTTACTGGAAAGGTCAGTGTGTAGGGTTGTGGAGCTGAACATGGTAAAAGTAGTTTCTCCAGTTAATATGTTGCAGTGGAAGCTCCAAAACTAATGTTCATGTGAATGTTCTTTGAGACAAATGCCCACTTTGATTTCAAAGATCTCTCTGTTCTACAAAACTTCAGATCTAGTTAGTACTATCCACGGCATCGTCTGTGTAGATACTTGAACTAATTTCCTTTATTTTGAAATAAGACTTGTTATGAACTTTTTACTGTTTAGAAATGTTTAGGACTTAACAGAAGTATCTAGGATAAATTTCACAGGAATGGGCTTACTTAAAATGTTCTCAATCCACAGCAAGTAGATGGCCTAGTTCTGAGTGACAGAAAGCTGCACCAAGAGTTGACTCACCCAAAATTGACCTACTGTCTTCCTAATTCGTGCTTGTGGATTCATTAGGGAATTTACTCTTATAGCATGGACTTCAGACTTTGTGAGTTGTTTATTTTGGGATATGTAAAAATGTTGCTGAATTTATGAGGGATTTTTTTATTTATTTATTTTTATTTTTTTTTAACGTTTTGTGGACAGAAAAAAAAAAGCCCACCCTGCTTTACAAAGTTACTGTCTTGTACATTATGAAGTGCTCATTAAAGGTTTCAAAGAACTCACTTAACTTGGTGTTACCATTTTAGTTCCATATGGCACTATCTCTAGAAGAGGATATCACTCCACAACAGTCTCTAATGAAAATCGGAATGGATTATTGTGGCCACTGGAGGAAGGAATAATTAAGGCCCTGGGAGAAAGAAGTGTATGCTTCACAGCTACCTGCCAGAGCAGCAAGTGTGTAGCATACTGCTAATTTGATGGGACCCCTAAAGGCAATTACTGCTACCTCATTACAGGCATTTAAAACACCTTCTCTAATACTTGGGGTCTTTTTTTATGTTGGTTCTGTAGGTTTTGTGAAAGTGATTGAACAAGGAACCAAGTTTTATTTTGTTTTGCTTTTGTAGGAGTACCACTTTAAAAAAACAGAAACAAACCTACTTCTAAATTGGAAACAGACTGTCTTTTCAAAAGATACTTGTTACTAATTTTCAAGAAATAAAACTTACAGAGACACCTTGTTCATATTGGCTTGCAGATGTTTACATGCTATTTAAAAAATTGTTGTAACTTTAAGCAAGTTCAGTTAGGGAGTCTTTGAAAGAATTTTCCCAACATGTATTTAATTTACTGGAAATTCTTTCTCCCTTATGCTACCAAATAAGTTGTTCTTCACAGAAGAACTTTTTCATACGAAAAGACACAATATATTAAATGATGAAGTGATAGCAAATAGAAGATGATAATTCTACTATTTCTAAACTATAGTTGTTTGTGACTCTGAAAGATGAAAGTTCTAGAGATTTTCCTTCCACTACATAATGTCAATGTTAGATATGATGTCTCCCTTGATATGCATGTAGACTTTTTTTTAAGTAGTCATTTAAATAATTACTAGCTCAGTTGAATGATACATAAGAATTGCATAATTCTATTCCTAAGAAATTTTGTGAAGGACAATATTCATTGGAATTTTGCTCAAAAATTCTTCATAGTTGATTGGATAAAGTTGTTATTTATTATCAGTCCATTCATGACTAGGGAATACTCATGGGCTTGCTATGTGCTGAGATTCTAGTGTGCTTTTAGAGTGCATTAGAATTTACCCATAGCATCCTACTGGGAGCTAAATAGTGTGTGATAGAAACAGAACATGCCTTAGAGGAACTTATTAATTAATATGAAATTAATACATTGAGAAACAGTATTAGGCAGAAGAGGAGGGTCTGAGGAAAGTCAGAGGTCACAGAAGGTATTGCTAAGCAAACTTTTTATACCCATATTTTTTAGACAAATAGGGTATTACTTATTGGTTGCAGTTTAGGAGGATTTTTGCTTCCTCTCTGAATGTAGTAGTTGTAGAGTGTTTTTCTTGAGCTATTCTCATACTGAATGAGTCTTTGTTTCTGGTTATGAGGCTTTATTTATAAAGGGCAACTAATAAAAATGCATATTCTGAAAACCAGACTTTTTCTGTAACCACCTCTCATTTATTTTGGGTTCTGGGAGGAGTTCCATTTCCTTCATCTCCCAGGAAGCCCCTACACTCATCCCAGCACATCTGCAAGAGGGTATGTGGATATTTTTTAGACACTGATAATATCTGACATTTAACCAGCTCACTGAAATTCTCCAGGGACTTTCCAAATGGTGAAATACTCCCTTAGCTGCCTAGTTATCTTAACACAATGACTGAGTTTTATCGCTCTTGTCATTGAGGCAGCTACTGTGGTGTCAAGCCAAGAAGGACCATCTGGGATATCTTTGCAGATAAGTCCCATGACTTGCTTGAGTCTTGTATCAATCTTCAAGTAATGTTCTTTGTTTAGGCTGTGAAGCACTATGTTAGAGGTATTTGCATCTGAACTTGTTTCCTCTTCTGCTTAACATACATTATTATTTTAAGTGCTTGTGACATTGATTCCTCCCTTGTGACGTCTATGCTATTAGAAACAGGAAGTTTACCTTTTGTGTGGTTCCTATTTGCCAGCATCATTTCCTTCTCAAGAGGACTGTACACACTAAAGACATTCTCTAGATACGTCTCCTGTCATCAGTTCTGTGCTTGAATTGTTTGTTATCACATCTCTAACTCATCCCCTGTAACTGATGGGTCTGTTCAGATTGTTTCTTAACAAAATTCAGAACATTGTATACTGTGGCAGTTGTACTTGGTGAAATATGGATTTCTACAGTGGTAATGTTTAGTTAAATAATGCTGCTGTTACATGGATTAAGTTTACAGAACATATTGTCTTCCCATATTTTTCCATTGATTTGGTGATAAGATGCAGTAGTTAAACCACAGCTATACTGAAGACGGAATTTCAGTCTGAAATGCTACAAAAACAGCTGTGATCCAGTGGGATGTTGTTGATCACAAAGTCCTAGATAAAGTTTTTTCATTTAACTAGTTCTGGCTTAGAAACATTAAACCCAGATACTGAACATCTTTGGGAACTTCTATACAGAAAGTCTTCTTACTGTTGAAATTACATATATAATCTTGATACCAACTTCAGCCCAAGGAAACCCATGCAGCACCAAATAATTACTTCAACCAAAAAGAAAACCGCAACCAACCAAAAAACCCACCCCCATCATATTTTTTTTGAGTAAAGACGTCTGAAGGATGTGATTTCACAAGAAAAAGACGTGACAGATTTTTATGACATATATTTTGAACTTTACGAATTTGTATAGAGAAAGTATGGAGACACTATAACAGTAGGTGAAAGCATAAGCAGATACACTGTTAGGTCCTAAGCAAATCATAGCTCTTCAGCTGTTTCAGAATATGGCCCAGCAGACTGGGAACCGATGTGGAAATCAGAACTTTGAGTTGTAAAACTAAATTGATCTGATATTCTCAATTTTCATCTAAGGTTAAGGTCCTTCTGAGTGGTAATACTATTTTTTCTGCTGGTATTGCCATTTTATGTTTAGTTAGTGTGTGCCCAAATCTTCCATCTCTTTTTTTGATATCTTCTTTGCTTTCCCTGCCTGGATTCTGTGCAGTAATGAAAACACTGCTAGATCGTGTAAGCTCCAGATATTTTTCCTTAGCGACAGCTGGAAAATATGCTCTCCAAGAAGTACTAGGCAAAACAATAACCCCAAAAGAGCTCCAGCTAAAAGGAATGTAGACGTTAACAGCTACAAGCATGTTTTCAAATACAATCTAAGTAGGAGGTTACCAACTGTTGCTTTTTGAGTGGTGTTATGACTTCTCCCAGGCATTTCCCAGCAGTAAAATTCAATTGCAGGAGGAGGATGTCTGGTCTTGACAGCAAATTTCCTGAAATACAGAAAGAAAAAGAGAGGCTACAGGGGGAAGAATTATTTACTAAGTCTGTACTAGCAAACTAAGCTTGACTAGGATACAGGTTCACATGCTGGTCCTTAGTCATCCATGAAGTTTAACTGTTAGCATGAGGGCTGAGGCAGTTCTGGCCTGCCAGTGAGCACTTCCCCCAGGCAGTGTAAAGGGGGAGCACGGAATGGGAGTATGTGTGCAAAAGGTGGGAGTTCAGCCCTCCACATGTAGGCTGGGCTGTATACCTCTTTTGCTTGGAATCAGAGACTAGGCTCTGGTTGATCTTATTTACTTGTAATTTGTGTAGCCACAGGGCCCAAGAAGGGAAGAAAGAATAGTGAGGACCCTAAAAGAGAAATAAAAGGAAGCTAGAGAATAAAGGTATGAACAAAGAAAACTTCCTAGATTCCTTGTTTTTTGTATTTATTTAGAGGCACTAAGAACCTCTGAAGTGGTTAGAAATTATGTTTGTTGTCTGCATCTTATAGATCAATTAAAAATTACTTGACCACTTGTTCTGCTTGTTTTAAGGACTATAAGCACCTGCCTATACCGAAAAGCTAAATCATGAGCTGCTTTTACTTGATTCCCTCAAGATTAAAAGTACCATGAATTATTGGTCAGGATAAGATATTTCAGCCTAGAAGGATTAAGTTCTTGTTCCTACCAAAGCACCTGCATAAACACAGAGAAATCCAGAATCAACAGAAGATATAAATGTTATATGACATGACTCGGCAAAAGCACAGACGTCAGATCATCAGTGAATATTTTAATTTCAACTACTTTTTGTATTTCATCTAGATCTCAGCACCATTACTAGTGAAGTCAGAAATTGCTTGTTTTCCTCTTTTCATGTTTTGTTATATATGTTCAGTTCTGACTAGCTGTAGAAATTTTTCTTATGAGAAAGTGCAGGTATGTTTGTGGTACAATTCTGTTACTTTTATTCAGTAGCACTTGCAGACTAGAAATACAGTCAGTATCCTACTCCTTTGCAACTCAGCCTATTATCTGAGTTCCAAAGTGGAACATTTCAAAGATGCTATAAATAGTTTTCTGGAGCTAAATATGAATGAAGATTAATTAAACACCAAGGCTTGGCAGGGACTCCTTGTTCTCTAAGCAAGCTTCTTTTGACTGCATTACAATGTGAAACTATCAAAAAAGGCTAATAGGACAAGATTTGATGACTGGGAAGCAGGGAATAGCTGAAATTTTAAAGGAATTATGCTATCTGTCTCTGGCTACAGTTTTGCAACACATCTGAGAGAACTAGAAATTCCCATGCAAATATATCGGTAACCTGAGTGCATAACCTCCTTAAACTAATAGGCTAAGTTTCTCAAAGGAGAGAGGCCTGGAAGTTGCGAATTCTAATCCAGATTTTATGTACTCCAGTTATCTCTCTACTGTCTAAGTACATTCCTGGAAGCTACTGCTTTTCTGTTCAAGTATCAATGTCTTAAAAATAAAATATAGGCCTAAATCTTGCTCTCTACATGGTATAAATATAGAATATTTTTATCAACAGCACCTAGCCTATGTAGAGGAGGGAAGAATCCCCTCTGTGATCTCTCTTCCATATATCAGTGTAACACTGGATTTTTTTTTCATTGACATGTGTAGTATCTCATTTCAGTAACTGATATGAAATTCAAGTAAAGTAGAAGAGACGGTAGTAGCCATGCATATATCTATGGGCAAGCAGACTTGTTATCCTGTTACCGTAGTACAGTTCTGAAAGAAGTACTCAGTAGCAAACAAAAAGCAACACCAGAAAAGTCTACTTCTTGCCTAGTTGCCTGTCTAGAGTGCTTAACTCTTGTAAATCAGATCGAGGAATTTAGATTCCTTGCGTACTTTTAGATTGTAAAATGAATTTGATACCTTCTCCTGCTTTTGACACCGGATAGGATCTGAAAAGGTCTTCACCATCTGTGTTTGTGTTGGCTTGGTCTTTGCATGTCTAGTGGGTAAGCCCCATAAGTATTTCTCTGGGAATAGTACTTAAGAGCCTTAGCTGATGCATTTTTGCGTGTTCTATTGTCTCTTCACATGACAAATGTGTTGAAAACTTTTAACATCCTAGATATTTTCATTTCTTGTTTTAGGGAAGTATAAAATAGGATGGTTACACTCTTCAGTGCATCTGATGTTGGTGAGCATTCTTTGATCTTAGTAGTAATCCTTCACAGCATTTATGTATAAAGATGCCTTATGTAGAATTTCAGCTTTTTTATTCATATATTGCATTTTAACAGACATGGGATAGAAATATTTTTTTTCTGATCCTTTCTCTTTAAATCTAGGGAGTATATTTCTACTCATGATACTGTCACATTTTACCACTCTGATGTGGTAAATATGTCTGGTAAATCAGGAGACTAGAGATTTCTTGCATAAAAAATGGTTGTAACAGCTGGGATAGGGAAGAAAACGGGTTCTAGCTGTCAGAGAGTAGTTTTGGGGAAGAAAGAAACTTGTGTGTGGGGAGTTTTAGTAATGAAGTTTTCCTGACTAGACATTTAGTTGGCACTTCAGAATAAGAGTTTTGCATACGAGAGGAATGGAAGTCCTTGATCTTCAAAGAAAGGAAGCTGGTTTGTTTGGACCAGGGGGATGCAGGTTGGTAAGTGCATGGAAGAAAGTGAAAGAAAAATAAAGTCAAAAAACATGAGAAAACTTGGTCAAGTTTAGTATGAAAATGTATATTTTAACTTTACTTCTTGAATACTACAAGTTTCTAATAAAGTAAATTAGGCCTAACTGCTCAAGAAGGAAGTTGAAATAAATGTAAGTACTTTGTGATATGCTTGAATATATTTAAATATCAAAAATGAACATTAGTTCCTTGACATATTATTGAGTCCTCACAGGTCAATTGCACACTGACTTTTATGAAATCAAGAATTTAGAGTTGTATGTGTACAAGCTGCAGACACAAATAAATTACATGTTTGTTTGGACAGTGTCAAGTAATTTTCCCAAGAAATGTAAGAGTAAAATGTCTTTCCAAGAAATTCCTGTTAAATAATAGCGTCTCTATTAATTTAATCTTAAAGAATTGAGACACTGTTGAATAGTTCTATTTGATTACAAGGACAAAATGGTGGGCTATTGCAGCTTTTCTTTTATGTCTAGAACTCTCTCTGTCTCAGAGATCCAATTTATGTTACAAAAATAAAACTACAAGTAACTTATGTTTATAGAAAAGGAAAGAAAAACAAAATTGGAACCATATGTTTAAAACTGAGTTATTACTGCTTTCACAAATGGTTTGTTGTACAGCTTTTTCAGAATAATCCCAGAGAAGTATTTTGTTGATGACAAGATGGAATTAAATTAGGATAATACACCCTGCATTATTTAAAAAATAAAATAAACAAAAGTATCATTCTGGCTAAAGGCTAGTTGTCACCTTAAAGAATTTTTGGTTTAGGTTATTAAAGCACTCAATAATGACTGGCTTCCCTTGGGAGACATTTGTTAATATTTTATTCCATGTAAACATCTGGATTCAATTTACTTCAAGAACATTGTGAGAGAAAACTGGCCTCTCTCCAATGCACTGCAATAGGTATCTGGAGGTTTGAGCACTTCGTCTGCACTACTCTTCTGAGATAAAATTCACCATCAATCCCACTAATTGAGACCAAGTAAGTGCCCTTTACTACTAAGTATCTTATGAAAAAACAGAAAATTAAATTCCAGTTCATGTGCAGGCTACTGTGGTGTAATAATCATAGGATTTGCAATATGTACAAAAATATTTTAGGAATCACTTTTCAAAGATACAGCAGCAAAATAATTTCTAATTCGGGGTAGTGGAAGCTCCCATTCTGATTTTTGTTGTTTGCCACTTGATATCATAACAGAAATAAAATAAGCTGCTTTACCAAAGGCTAGAAAACTTCTTATTTCTTCCGAGAATAAATGAATTTGGCCTTTATGATCAATTCAGAAAACCCTAAGCATCTCCCTTTGAGGTACTAAATACTTTATGAAACAGCAACACTGTCATGAATTTGTGAATAAAATATCCCCAGATGATCACAACATTTGTGGTTTTGTCTGAGACTATTAGCAAGCATGAAGGACATTGATATTATTGTTTAATTAGTGAACAAATTTAATTCCTTAAATATAGCTGTAAATTCAAAGTGATGAGCCTTCTTGATTAGATTTAACTAGCATGGTCAAGTTGTGTTCATTTTGCAATTTATAAACTACATGGAAAGCTGTTCCCATGCATAATGAAAGCCTTTTATGGAGCAAGGAGATGGGCAGAGGTCTATCTGAAAGCCTGCACTCCAGCCCATATTAAACTTCTGTGTCTTTGTGCACTGTAGTCAATCTTCTATCCTGATAGCTTGCAATTTTTCCTTTGTGACAAGGAAGTAAAATAATTGCATTTCAAATTGTAAAATTATGATATGCCAATATCTTACATAAAGATTAATTTTGTAAGGTTTGCTGATTGTGGAAGGTATTACCTGAGGTTTAATTAGGTACTGTTACATCCTCATAAGGTATGCAGTTAGTATTATTATATTTCACTTCTACTCTGGCTTGCCTGTTCCTAAGGGAATAGGTATCTTTTATGTTCTCTGTTATATCAAAATACTTTTTAAAAATTATTTGAAGCACTTTATGTTTCACAATCATTCTAAATAGTAAATGCTATAGGTGTGATCCTAAGACCCTACACACTAACAGTCCCAGAAGGCCAGAGGGATTCTTCAGAGCCAGATGGTGAATCAGGCTCACATGTGCTGCCTCACTTTCAATTAAAAAGTTTCAGTGTAGATTACTTACTAACTGGTAGGAAAGAGAAAATATTAAATTAATAATGCTCAGAAATCAAGCAGTAAATATTTATGCAAAGGACTCTATATTAGTTTTTTTACACTGTCTTTAAGATTTGTATAGTATAGCAATATGGGTATGCAGAACATGAAGAACATGCAGAACATCCCCTGTGCATTAACTATGTGAATTTCCCTTCTCACGGATCTCATGAGGGTTTTTCTTATAGAGTTCGTTTACCAAAATAATCAGTTCAGATTTTTGAAGCATAGAAATACTTAAAATTTTTTAGTGTTTCTCTGCAATTTCTTTTGGCTTGATAGAAAACATAGCCATCAAAGGCCAGTGGAAAGGTTGTTTTTGGCCTCCTTCCCAGTTTGTAGTAGGTGAAGGTCCATGTGACATTGGTATCCAGATCCCTGTAGGGAGATGTGAGTGCATACATGGGCTACACAAACCGTAATAAATCGCTTGTTTCAAGCATAGTTGATCTTTTTTCTTGGCATCTAAATGATTGTGCTGCATTTACTTTCTCTCTTCCTAGAAGTTGTGTTGAAAAGCAACTGATTCTTCCTGGCACATTTCCTTCTATGACTTTTCTGATTTCATTTTAGTGTTTTTATTTCTAAGCCTTTTTCAGCTTATTCAGAGGTGTAATGGACTAACGTTACAAAGTGGTGTGGTGAGCTGGGCAAGATCAGAGATATATTTTAACTCTATTATCTCAAGAAGGCAGATACCTGTGCAAGCCTCAGATATTTACTTAAAAATAGGATCAGAACAATTCAAAACAGTGGATTCTTTCTGTTATAGAAAAAACAAACCAAATCACTACACTTTTGTGCTCTTATTTTGGTTGCTTTTACTGGTTGAGTTATTATGGAGTTTTAGGTTTTACATTTACCTTCAGAAAAATATTATTAGTATTGGCACAGGCAGTATTTCAGAGATAGAAGTAATTTAGTTTCAAGTTTTATGCCTAGATTGTAATTTTTTTATCTTATTGAATTGCAGAGTGCAGTTCTTTTTCCTCCAAGCTACGTTAAAGTTTCAGATGAAAGCCTTTTTTTTCACTGATTTTTCCGTGCTTATGTTATTGAAGAACTTCACCAATTGTATCAATCAGCATCCATAGCAAAAGTCTGAAATATTGGATACACCACTACATCTTATTGTCCCAAATTTATGAGTAGAAAATGAAAATGCAAGCAAGCACCAAATATGAGCTGAAGAAAATACCAGCTGCTACAATAAGTGGGACTGGAATGTGACAGGATGACTGGCAATACCATAGTAAAAAAATATAAAATAATCAAATCACCTTTTGGTGAAAAAGAAAATCAGGAGAGCTGTTTGATGTTCTTTAATCACTACATATAACAGTGGAAGTAACAACCTTTCTGATTGTTTCCTTAAGTATAAATGAAAACAGAATAAATGGTCAGAGATTCTTTGTGAGCTCGGTAACTTCCAGCTGTGGTCTTGCTTCCTTGAAGCAAGGTGTTTAAATTCATTTGTTCATGGGATTGTCCTGGTTATGCAAGTACTTGTTACGGAAAGACAACGCTTCTGTTTACACTGGTATGACTTTCAACAAAGGTCAGATGCTTCCATCCAAGCTGTAGTGCTTTATGTGAGAAGCTTGCAGGAAGAGTTTGCCCTAACAGTTGTCATTGTTGACTAGTAGCCTTAGCTATCTGCCAGGGGCTGAAAGTGTACCCATTTGGGGTGAAACTCTGGAGAATCATACAAAAGAAGTAACTAATTTTGTTACCTTTAAACAGACTGAGGAGCTAGCTGGATTAGTTCTCACTACACAAACCACTGTCATTTTCAGTTTTATGGAACTTCCTGATTCCAGCACTCTCTCTCTGGCAGTGAATAAAAAAGTATTTAGCGCAGGATGTCTGAATATCTCAGTGTCTAATTTTAAATAAGTTTTTCACTGCCATCTTTGCGTCTGTTTTTGCAGCAGCTTAAATGAGGTCAAAGAATTTCTGCCTACAATGCAGAAGACTGTATCTGGGTAATCTAGCCAACAATTTAATGTGGGATTTGGGAGTCTTTGATCCCCCTTTTGCCTCCACGTGTCCATTGTTTTTTTTTTTTTTAAAAAAAAAAACAAACTAAAACTGTGTGAAAGCTGTATTATTGGCTAAATGCACATTTTAGTACACTCCTGATTTATTTATTGTATATGACTTGGCTTGCTGTTTGGAGCAATGGTGATCCTCTGACTGCTTCAGGAAATCAACTGAAGAAAGTCTTAGGCATTCTGCTAGTATTAGATGAGGGCACAGTTTTATGCAGAGATCTATGCAGTGTTGTCTTAGAAGGAAGCAGTGTTTTCTCCAGCACACTAGCTCATGAGGTTGTTTCTTCTGTCTGCTCCCCCCATTTGTATATGCTCCACTGGAACCATGTTTGGAGAGGTACAGTGTGAGCAAGAGAAAGTTCATTTGGCTTTTGTCAATGTTAACCAAGAGAAGGCTAGTGTTTGTACCAACTTTCTTTTTGAAGCAGAAAATCCTTAATTACCCTTTTATGTATTTGGGGGGTGATGTAATCCCTGTGCTGTTCTTTTTCTATGTATGAATAACATTGTTTCTAAAAGTGGGATAAGGTATCACTTTAAGATCTTTGCAAGATGTCTGTATTTGGAGGTTTAATTTTAGAAACCTGTGCTGTCATTTAAAGAAAAAAAAAAAAGTTGCTTTTCATCTGCATTCCCTCAGGCTCCCAGGAGTCAGTCTCAACGTAGCAGATACTGCATTGCTATTTCCTTTTTAAATCTAGGACAGCAAAGCTATGACACTTTTCAAAGTCCTGATACTCTTGTTAATATTTCTTTTACTGTGAGTGAAGGTAAAGCTTATGCAGTAAGTGTCCTACTTTCCAGTTCCCAATTCCAGACGAAAAACTTCAGAAAACAGAAGTCTGTCAGCTTCTTGTATTGATATTTATTAAATCATGTATATCATAGCATGTAAAAGCTTTGTGCAAGATAGGGGAGATAAAATGCACAAGTATGACAATCTAGCATCCATTTGTAAAATATCCTAATTTTGATAGAATTTTAAGAGTGCTAGAAACCTTTAAATGGCTGTCCAATACCCAAAAGACAGTGACATATTAGAAATAATTCAGCAAAAGGTCACTAAGATAACCAGGAGGCTGAAGTACATTATATACAAGGAGAGACTGAGAGATCTGGATTACTTGAACCTGAAGAACAAGAAACTTTAGTGTTGTCTACATCTGTTTAATGGGTAGATATAGGAAAGACAAAAGTAACCCTTCCCAGGGGGTGTACAGCTATAGGATAAAAAACAATGGATGTAAACTGAAACACTGGAAACTACAAGAAAAATGCATTCACTGTGAGAATGAGCAAACACTGGAATAGATGTCCAGAGATGTCATGGCATCTTCATCCTTGGAGAACTTGATGGGACAAAGCCGTATTCCACCACATGTACTCACACCTGCTTTGAGCAGGGGTTTGAACCCAAGTTCTATATTTCTGTGACTGGGCAAAGCTGCTGGTTTTAGCACAAGAATAGGGCATTATGTCTTCCGTATAAAAAGTTTATTTTCCTAGTGTCTCTGAAAATGGGATTTCAGATGTAGCAGCTATGGATCACATTTCTTTGTCCTCTTCCTTCTTCTTTGTATTCATGCAGTATTAATAGAAGTTGGACAAATAATACAGGAACAAATGACAGGCTAATACCACATTGTTTTTGCCAAGGGTTTGACCTGGCCAGCAAAGCATGTTAAAACCTTATTTGTGTGTGACTTTTTTTTTTTTGGTCTATATTGAGCGACAGCATGATCATTGATGGCAGTGTTTTGAATTCAGCAGAGGAAAGCCCCAACAAGATTTGAGTTTTTAACCACTGCTGATAGAAATGTGTGCCTCACATAAATTCCTGCTTTCAACTGTTTCATATTAGCCAGTGAAAATTGCTCACAAATATAACCACACACATATACAGTTTTCTCCTAAATGAAATCTCAACTATGCTTTTAGGTGCTGTTGCTGCAGCAGAGACTTCATTCAAAAATGAAAGTGAATACAAAAGAAATAAAATTCCACATTCTGATACCTTTGCTTCTAGTTTTATTTAGTGTCCAGTCAAAACCAGTTACTCCCACTAATGCTGTGAGAAGCAAAGATGGAATAATGGTAGCCCTTCCCCACTGACTGCAGTTCTTAGTATGTTTATGACTCATGCTAGAGGGGAAAAGTTTTGCAGTGGTTCATATCATTATAGCTATTGCTTCCTAAAATAAAAGATTAATAGTTCTTGGTTTCTTACTATAAATCACTCTTTTAAACTCTTCTCCAATATAATTATTTTCTTCAGCTTTTCTACCACTCAGCAGTAGGGAAAGTTTGGGAAAGTACCTGCAAGCCTTCTGGACAATCAGCAAATCCTACAAAAATGTTTTTACCGGAAACTGAAAGTATAAAATGTTCAATGAACTTCTAAGGATCATCCACAAAAATATAAACATGATCGCCGTGTGTCTAAAAATGCTCTTCTCCCCCCCCAAAAAAGGAAAGGTAGTTAATAAGTATAGCTGCTCTATTTAAAGAGGAGAATTTTCAACTTAAAGGTTTTGTTTTTTTAATTAGACTGAAGTAACATTTTTCAAAACTCTTCCACTAACACATGATATTAAATCTGGAAATAGAAACTAAGTATTTGGGAGCCTAAATTTCACTGTTTACAAAAAATAAATTGTTTGAAGAAAATTGGATGGCTCTTGGAAGAAAGTTTTAGTGCACATGGGGACATTTTAGTTATGGGACAAATGCTGTTTTCCTAAGCATTCACTAATAGTGGTGGGACTACAAGTGTCCTGACAAGATTATTTTATTGTGATATCGAGTTATCTCTAAGTGATTTTTATTTATATATACAAGATAACATTTCAGCATTTGTACTGTGATTATACTCTGTTCTTATCTAAGTAAGTCAGGACATCAATATGGAAGTAGACAGCAGAAGAAGGAGGAAAGAATCATCCTTTCAGAGCACAGGAGGTATTTAGAAGTTGGCCATAGTATTAAAAATGAGAGTGCAAGAAATGGAATAGAATGCCTGCTGTTGAAGGGATGTATGTATGTGGCACGCTGCAAGGCTTTTTTTTTGTTTTTAAAACTAACAAGTGTCAGAGTACTAGTGGTGGGGTTAAAAAAGAAATGGAACTAGTCAGGCAGTCTGGAGGATTTTGTGTTTCTTCACTTTTAAATTAGAGATGAAAATGTTATTAAATTCTGCACACCAAATACACCTCTGTGCAGTCCTAAATCAGCATAATTTGCATCATGATATAGTTATCCTTGCAATTCAGACTATGTAACTGAGTTCAAGGTGCTCATATATCAGGGGAATAGATATGTCATCCTTGGAAGGTACTGGTATGTCAGCTAGTTTGCTTCAGGGTCACAAGTTGACATGGAACACTGGAAGGTTTTCCTTTGGGAAACTCCCTCCTGAGTATGGGAGTTCAAGAAGTAATATTAATAAGTGCATACACTAGAGAGGGCATGGCATATTTTGCAGAGCTGCAAAATAAGAAATATAGAGAGATCTGTCAATTGCTGAGAAAGTATGTTTTAGGAGCATGTTTGTTTATTTCTGCACATACTTGGATACAGAGATTAGATACCTAGTCAAAAGCACAAATAGCAGCATATGTTACTACGGACACTAATCATAGTATATAAGTCTCTGCAATGTTATATACTACTTATTAGGGATCATACAAATAATCTTTCTTTTAAGCAAACTTTACCGATATTCCTTGGAACATGTGGCAATTAGGATGTAACCAAAACCAAGATGTTAAGGTTCTGAAGGTAAAATATATAGAGTAGAATCTATTCAGACAATGGATCTGTGGGATGCCCCATAGTAAGTAGGATGGACTGAGATTTTGCTGTGACTTGGGACAGAATTTAGCTTAAAGCAGAACACACGTTGGTGTATGTGGCCATGATCATGTAAAAGTGATCCCAGGTGATTTGTTACTTATACTATATAGCTCTTGAAAGCAAAGTGGAGGAAGAAAGTAGGTATAATTCCACTATCTTTTAATGAGTTTATTTCTTAGGATTACCCAAAACAATGGCACAGCCTTCTTAGCTCTGTGACCTTTCTCTGATACATAAACTGGAATTGCAACCTCCTGTGCAAGCTTCCATCACTGTCCACTGACATAACATTGCCATCCATGTCAGTGGGCTTTGACCCACCCCTACTCTGTATACTGACCTTTTTCACAAGCTGACTGTAAAGAAATTAAAATAGCCTATATATTCAGTTCTTCTTGCCCCTTGCTTGAGTCAAGACAAGTTTAATGGCTGCAACATGCTAAGCTCAGGTTCTGTGAAGGGAGTGCAATGCCAGCAAGGGAAGAATGGTAGAAAATCTTTAGCAGCAATTGAAGCGCAGTTGGCTTGTGCATTTCAAGATAAATTTAAGGCATTCTGACAGCATCTGGAGGTCTTTTTAGGAGCTCCTAGAATCTCTGGAAGATAAATCTAAATAAATGCTAGACTTTAAGGTTTCTCTGCAGTAGACTGTAGAATGTAGTATGTTAGAGACAGCAGGCAGACATTTTCATAGTTGTCTCTTTTTTTTACTCCAGTATCACATTATACAGCTGTCTGTAGTTGGTGATATGAGCAGAATATATTAAGTTTTCTTAAGAAGCATTTTATGCTAATATATTCTCTTTCATCACTAACTTTTAAATTATTTTGTTTCCATACTTACTAGGAAGTATTTGATACTAATTTAATATGCACATTTCTAAATATCACTGTTGCCCTTAAGTCCAGATTCACACTACAATGTGTTGATGATGTAATAATCTAAGTTAGGACCTGATATTTACTCTGCTTGGCTTTCAAGATAAATTGCTTTTATGAGACTCTGCCCTCTTTCAGATGCTTTTCAAGTTGTCAGCCTTGACACCACTGCCCAGTTTCTACCACAGTGCTGAAGACAGGGTTTTTCTCTTACAGTATTTGTGACAGTAAGTGATCACATTTCAGGGAGGAGGCTGGTCTTGAATGGTTTCACTGCTTACAGAGTAAATGTTTATTAGTAAATACATTTTCTTCTCATACCAACAAAATACTTCATATAAATACAGTTATATCAAGTGTGGAAGTATAGCTAAGGTAACTTGCAAAATTATTGCATGGTGTAACAGCTCAGCTTTTTTTTGTAATGGACCAAGAAGCATTGCCAAGACTAAATCTTCACTAATGACAAAACCTTTGCTAATGAGGCTTCAAATCTAGCCAAATAGTGCAGGATTTTACATTAATAACAGTGAATAATCTGAGGTAGCTAACAGTTCGTTATGGTGTGGCAGAAGTTTGATGTAGTGCTGACAAATGGGTAGCAAAAAAGACAGACACTGTTTCCAGAAAATGTGAAGTGGTGACATTGTTTTTTATTGAGGATTTGACTCAGAAGACTGGAACTTGATTTCTGGCCTTCATATCCAACACTTGTTGGCAGCATATCACTGTGTAAATAAATCTATTTAGTTCTTTTATTCTGGTTAGTTTCCCAGATCATGTCAAAGTACATGAAATACATGTTAAAAGAAAAATACCTTTTATCTTAATAATAACAATTTTTAAAGCTTTAAATATTCTTCCATCTGACATATATAAAATGGAGAAATACGTATTTGATATGGTTATATTTAGTTTAAACAAACACTCATACTTTCTGTGGGAAATAATGGCAAAGGTTATCTGTATCATAACACAGCTGAATATTTGTGCTTTGCATGACGTTGAGAGATTAGGTGTTCTTGTATGGCATACTTGAATCTATCTGGGCTTAAATGTTGAACCCTTGACACACTCTTCTCCCTTGTAAAAAGGATGCTGGAAAAACACAGAAGAAATACAAGTTGTATTTTTGGGCAAAATCAGGACTGTGAGACATTTTGATGACAGATGGGCAGATAAAGTTCAGCAGCAGGCATTTTCTTGTATTATAAATTGCAACACAAACATGACAATCTCATAAATTTCCACCATAGAGTGATATATTAATTACAGGATCTGAGCATGTTCACTTGCAACTTGACTGATGACAGAGAAAGATGATTATTACAACAAATCAATACAGCAATAATAGCAAGTAATGCAATGCTCATAAACTCCATGTTGCCTTGAAAGCTTAAGAGGGTATGTCTTTTGTTTCTATACATTTAAACTCTGACTTACGTTAGATTTATGTTATGGCCACTGTGTGGGGAAGAAATTTGTTATTATGATAAACACATTCTTTGAAACGTCACTGAGTTGTTACCCAAGAAGTCACTAATTTCTGTTGTGAGATGTTTCATGTGTAGGGGCTGTAAGCACAATGTAACCAGAAAACTCTGGATCTGTTAAACTAGAGAAGGCTATTCAGTAGAGTGGGAAGTGGTTGTGTTTATCATAATCTCATCTTCCCGTGTGACCTATATGAAAACACTCCCACCATCCCTCATGATCAATTTACAGATTTGCAGTATATTTTACCTCTCAAGTAATGAAATTATTTCACATCTTACTGTGGATGAAATTAGATTGTGATCACTGGAAAGGAGACTACATTCAGGTTATATGAAGTCCAAAACCTTATTATTTAATCATTTGTAAGTTCTTCAGTTGTGCTTTTAAATAGAATATTATTTCCCTACTTCAATTATGCTCCAGGCAAAAGGTGCAGATGCTACTGTATACTGTTCTGTATTTCTCAAGAGATGAACCTAATGCAGATTTGCATGACCTCAAACAAAGGTCTTAGAATATACAGAGAACATCTATGGTCTGCCTTGTAAAACATTTCACTTTAGCTTAGGAAGTCTCTTCTCACTGCCTGTAGACACTTACACGCTATTATCTAAAAGGAAACTTTCCTGTAAAATCCCTATATAGAGGTCAATAGGGTAAAGTGAAAACCTGGATGTTGATAGTAACTTTAATTTCCTGCCATATGTATCCAGATATACATGTCAGTAGTCCTTTTTCTTTCTTCACAAGTCTCCATGTTTCCCTTTTATGTAGTCAGCTTTTTAATAACAGGTAGAGGATAAGAGAAGTAAAATATGATGGATTATGCAGTAACTGAGGGAGTTAATTCATAGCCACTTAAATGTATGGCTTTAAGATATATTATTCCTGTTCTTATCCTTTACTTAATTCCTGTAGGGAATTAAGGGTATGTGCACAGACAATAAATTAAATTACAGGTAGCAATCTTTTTCCAGTTGAGAGATTCAAAGACTTGAGCAATTAGTCTGCCTGTTAGAATCTCTGCAGCTTTAGTGATTTGAGCCTAACACAGGCTTTGTTAGAAATTCTCCTGAAAACAGAAAAGGTTTAAAGCCGTTCCTTTGCCCATGTTTCACTAAAGGAACATAATAAAATAGAACATTTCCACAGGACTACCAACAAGTACCCAGGGTGCTCCCTGAAGATCTGATGCCTGACAAATTGTATCTGTGTGGATGTAGATCAAACAGGATTAATGTCCAAAACTACTGATAAAAACTGTAAAATACCTTAATGCTTTCAGGCCTCCTCTACCAACTAGTGAAACCTGTGGGAGATTTTTCCATGAATTATAGCTTAGAACATTGGCAGATACGCACAGAAGAATTTTGAGAGCAGTTTCCATTCTGCCCGTGAAACTGAAATTAGGATGCAGAGTATCCATACAGCTTTTTCTTCACCACTGCACCATCATCAGGACAGAAATATTAATTTTAAAAGTAATATATGACTTAATGTGAGAGATCCATTTGGCTATAACTCAGTTTTTCATGCTTGGCGCCCAAATCTTTCTGTGTGTCTGCTGTGTAGACTGCACTCCCACAGCACAAATGGGGTATGAATGTTTCCTGCCATTCAGACAATGTGGGAAGTCCAAGGCCTTTTATAAGCTGGTGCCAGTTCTGTATAAGTTCATGTTTAACTGTTTATACAAAGGCATCAGTATATGAAAATTTGATTTTTTGGAAGATCAGGCTAGACTTTCAACAAATGGAGAAGGCCCAACACAGTTTTGTCATGAGGCTGGAGACAGAAGAAATAGCCTAATCTTTTCCCAAACCAGAGAGAGGTCTTTTCTCTAAAATCTTTCTCTCCTAATGAAGACCTTATGCACTCCAAGCATGACAATTACTCCTTGCAGCCAGCAGAGGAATACAAAGAAAGTCAGCAGATGCTCTTCTGTGCCTCAGGATATAAAGCAATGAAAAAGAAATGGTAGGACACAGAGGAAACAGAAGCCTTGTCTTACCAAAAAACAGCGGAGAAAAAGTAGTAAGGTTTCTCTGTAAGTAGTGTTATATGGCTGATGTGGGCACCTCATGAAAAATGGAGTGCGTATAAGTGAATCTGTGTGTAAGCCAGTGATGATGCCAGGGGATTCTTCTGTTTAAACATGTTACTGGTGAATGTGAAATGCTTTCCAAAACCAGACTGTGAGGATTGATTCTCAGTACCACAACTCACTACTTCTCAACAAATACAGTATGTGAGACAGGGAGAGAAAAAAAAACCCACAAAGCTCTAAGATTCTGTATCTGTGCTTCACAGCAAATGAATGCATTCTGGTACTTCTCTCTGCTAATATCTATCTTGCTGAAACTTTTTTTCTAGATGGTAACATAGAGAATATGATCCTTTTCTGGGGTCATATGCTTCTGGTTTGCATATGGCATCAAGCAAACAAAATTTCCTCTTTATATCCATTTATAGCCTCTTCATTATTGTTGATCACTGAGAAAGTGTGAGCTGGAGGATCAGATAGTGAGGCAGATTGTTGACTGGTTGAAGGGAAGAAGGCAGAGAGTTACGACCAATGGGGCAGGGTCTACTGAAGGCCTATATCTAGTGGAGTCCCTCAGGGGTCAGTGTTGGGACCAGTACTGTTCAATAGATTCATTAACAATCTTGATGAGGGAACAGAGGCATTGTTAGCAAGTTTACTGATGACACAAAACTGGGGGGAGTGGCTGACACATCAGAAGGCTGTGCTGCCCATGAACAAGACCTGGACAGGCTGGAGAGTTGGGCAGGATGAAACCTAATGAAATTCAACAAGAGCAAGTGTAGAGTCTTACATCTGGGAAAGAATAACCCCATGTACCAGTACAGGTTGGGGAATTAACTCTGGGAGAGTAGAATAGGGGAAAGGGAGCTGGGGGTGCTGGTGGGCAGCAGGATGAGTATGAGCCAGCAATGTGCCCTTGTGGCCAAGAAGGCCAAAGGCATCCTGGGGTGTATTAGAAGGGGTGTGGGCAGTAGGTTGAGAGAGGTTCTCCTCCCCATCTACTCTGCCCTTGTGAGACCACATCTGAAATATTATGTCCAGTTCTGGGCCCCTCAGTTCAAGAAGGACAAGGAGCTGCTGGAGAGAGTTCAGCGCAGGGCCACCAAGGTGACGGAGTGGAGCATCACCCTTATGATGAAAGATTGAGGGAGCTGGGGTTCTTTAGCGTGGACGAGACTGAGCGGTGACCTCATTAATGTTTACAAATACATAAAGGGCTGGTGTCAGGAGGATGGAGCCAGGCAGCTCAGTTATGTCCAGTGATAGGACAAGGGGCAATGGGTACAAGCTAGAATATAAGAGGTTCCAAAGAAACACAAGGAAAAATTTCTTCACTGTGAGGGTGAGAGAACAGTGGACCGGGCTGCCTAGATGAATTGTGGAGTCTCCTTCTCTGGACACATTAAAAATCTGGACAAGTTCCCATGTGACCTACTCTAGGTGGTCCTGCTGTAGGAGGGGGGGATTGGACTAGATGGTCTTTCAAGGTCCCATCCAACTGTTAAGATTCTGTGAGTCTGTGATGTATAAAAGGAGACATATTAGGGTATTCCCAAGTTATGCTTGTCTAAATGAATCTTGGTAGATAACTAACACAATATAATACATATATTACTCATGGTTTATGTTGTAGATAATATCTATTTTTTTCCATATAGTAAATAACATCTGTCAGATCTTCAAACCAGTAAATTCTGCTTTTTCCATTAGCCTTGTAACTTGTCTGTATGGGTACTGGTATGTAGTTACAGCACTTGGTCTAAGATAATTTCTGCTGGAGCACCAAAAAAACCCCAAACATACAAAAACTGATTTGAAAGGTAGAGAAACCAGCATTTCTTACTCTACTGTCTGAAATTAGTTCATTGTGTATTGTTTTAACATTGTTAAGTCCCATTGCCACCACAGCTCAAAACTTGAGGTAAAAACATGATAAACCGAGGATGTCTTAGAAAAGTGCTTCACTTGGACCAAGAATTTTAGGGGTAGAATTCACATTTTCCTTGCTTTTATCCTTCATCGGCACAAGATTCCAATTTATAACCTCCCTGCTTAATTTGGATTGATAATCTCTAGAGATGTATCTACTTTCTAGTATATGGTCTTTTCACCATCCTCTTTAGAGTAAGTGGGTTCTGAGAACAGCATTTGAAATCTGGTTACAAGTTTGGCACAACGCAAGCTTAGGTTTCTGAGACTTTGTATTTAGCAGTACTGATATAAACAGGAACCCCCCTGCCACCCACTTGTTACAGGTATTGGTTGTCAGTTTGCACTGTATAAATTCTTGTTGAAAAACAATTTCCTTAGTAAAAGGATTTTGTTATGGTTTCATTAAGTGTCATGTTAAAACAGAGGTATAAAAGTAGAAAGCTATAAAGATAAATGAAACAAAGTAGTTTGTGAGGATTTATAAGCATGTATACACTTCAGAAGACCTCTGGCACTAGTAAGCTCCAGTGTCTATCCTCAATCTAGATTAAACTAATTTTCATTAGAATTCAGCAAATACAATAGCCACAGGTTGTCTTTCATTCCCAAGCAGTACTTTCTCCTTCACAGAAACTCCAGACACCCTTTTGGTTTTCAATGTCTAATTGTTAGACAGCAAGAAGATGTCAATAAAATTGGGAGTTTATGGTAAACACCAGTTAAAAAAAGGAGAAAAAAGTTAAAGGGGCTGTGTCTCAGTTTTTAACAGACTTCTTAAGGAGAAAAAGGAAGATATGCAACCCTGAGAAACATAGTGCCCATTTCTAAAAGTTGAACTTCATTAGTGGAATAAAACTTTTCATGGTGGAACAGCCATTGTAAAAGGAAGCTAAATTGGAAATGGAAGAGGCATGAAGTGACAGATTTAGTAGTTGGAATCAATAAGTTCTTTCCTGTTTTCCAGGAATACACACTCAACAAACCCCCAAAGCTTTGGACATAGCACTATAGGAACTCTACAGTCAATAATGAAGAGAATTTAGATAGGGTACACTAGTTGGATTATTTTAATGAACTCTAGTTTCTTGCTAAAAGCAGTTTTACAGCTGCTTTGATGTGCAGCTGGGGAAGATTCTGCTTTGGTTAGTTACCAGGATAGGTCACATTCCAGGGCTTCCCATTGTAATACACTTCTAAGGACTGTTTATTGGAAGGTCATGGATGAAATTTATTGATTGTGAAAATTGTCTGTAACATGACGAGTAAAGGAACTGCCATGTTTGCTGAAACTATTGGAGTCAATTTATTTGAAGTTTGTTCCTGGATAGTGTAATTTAGGGTTCATACAGAAATGATTGATTTTTATTGCTATGGCAATAGCTTTCCCTACCACCCTGCCAAACTTAATAACTGTGTAGGATGCCCAACAGCAAGAACAGTTCTGCAGCAAGAAATTCCCTTCTGCAGCAAGAAATTCCCATGTTCTAGAGTTTATGCTCCTTTGAACAAAGTAGGATTTTTTTTTTCTCCTTAGAACACTTTCAATACATTTCTAAGGAGGCATGTGTTACAATAATATATTAAGAAATAGCAAGACTGAAGCTGTGGCAGGCCTCTGCTTGATATGATATATCTTCAATTGCATATTATTTAAAATATGATGATGGTGATACTGTAGCTTTCCCTAATACTGTATATATAAGGCCATACAGGCAGACAGGGTTATAGTGTTTTATCATGTCTTGAAGTGCCTCCCTGGGGTGTGCCTGTTGGAATCCAATCCTGTCTGCAGGATCCCTGTGGTAACAGATGCACTATGCAATGCTTCCCTTATCCCCGCTGGGCCAGCCAGGGAAGGGTTTGCTGCATAATTATGAAAAAGGATGTGTATTTCACTGTGTGGATGTTCAAATGATGTGCTTGCTTTCTTTCATTTAGAGAAATAAACTTTTTAGCAGTATCACAGTGAACACAGGCACAGCTTGCAAAGGATTTCTGTTTAACATCTTATTGAATGTTGTTACCATGTCACCCAAAAATACTTTGGAAGATGATATCTTTATGCAGCTGACAAGCTATAAATTTTCTCTCAGGCAGCTCTGCAAATGTGTGATCTTCCTAAGAGCTTTTCATTTTAAGCAAATGCACAAATTAATCACAACAAGTATGGATTTATTTGTAACTACCTAAGAGATTTTTACATTTAATTTCAGGCTCACTTTTAGTGTATATGCTTGATCTTTAATGAACCAAACCTAGTAATTATGAAAAAAGAGAGGCTTACACCTTAGCAAGGAAGCTGTCCCCTCTACACACCTGAGAGAAATGAAAAAAAAAACCCAAACAACCCAACCTCAAAATAAAACCCAACAAACGATTACAGAAATTAAAACCTCAGCATCTTTAGTAGCTGTAACTATGGTGACATTATTGATGGTCAGTATCACCGTGCTAACAAGGATGGTGAGCCTATTCTTGTTGTGTTACGGGGGGAGGTATTTATCCTGTTGCAAGCTAGGCTGTTTTGGTTTGGTTTTTTCCCCCCTCTCAAGACCAGGGATAACACTGTTAAAATGACCTCACCGAATAAAATGAAGCCTGTACCTCAAAAGCTTTCTTGTGCAGCACTGGCAATCTAGCGGGAGGGCTGGAAACATGAGATGCTATAATGGTAAATGATATTACAGTAGGAGGGAAAAATGATGTGCAGTATGAAATAGGCATTCGTATCAAAGAGCATTATGATGCCTCAAGCCTTCTCTGTACTCAGGTGTGAAAAGCAGAATGTTGTCTCTTGTAATTTTCCTTCTCTGCTAAATCAGAAGTGTCAGGGATAATGCATGTAATCAGATTTCTTTGTGGCCAACGGCCTCTTCAGTGAGGTGCCCCCTCCAATTTTATAATCCTTATTATGCTCTGTGGTGTCTGCTCAGACTAACTGCCAGTAAAATTAACAGGAGTGTTGCATGACAAAAGATATCTGATAATAAATATCCTTACTTTGCATTGTTTCTAGAACACCTAATGTAAGCTGTTATATTTAGCCAGTAGGTTATTTGCTGATACTTTGTTGACAGTAACAATGATTTTGTATTTAAAATGCATTTTAAACATAAATAGGAATGTGAATAAAGTGGACTCCTACTGTACTTTATGATCTTGCTGCATTTATGTCTTGGTGACCACCAGATCTCTGCAGAAATATTGCTAACAAGAGGAAAAATCTGAACTCGACAATCACACTTGATTTAAAGCTGAATGCAAAACTTGATTCTTTGTCCAAGCTTCCCCACAGTGGTGCTCTCATTCTTACTGATTCATGCAGAAAATGAAAACCAGGAGACTTTTTGTTCCTCTTTGTATGTATAGAGGAAGAAGTGAGGGAGGTGTTCTCAAAATGCTCCTTTTCTGGCAAATGTTTGTGACTGTAGTCAGGCCCATGACTGAGCACAGTCAGTAAGTAAAGGCTGAACAGGGGAACAATGAAACATTCATGTGTACTGAGAGCGCTAGAACAGTAGGAACTGGTAGACGTGGCAGGATTTGAGCAAGGTGTTAATCATGTGTCTCAAGAGATTGGTTGCCAAGTTTAGAAATGAGGATTAGTGTGTGTTTTCTCATCAGAAAACTTGAAGACTGGCCATGATATTCTGTCAGAAGTGTTTTGCAAAAGCAAAAAACAGATCTGTAAGCAAGAAAAGTGATGTTTCTTCCCCCTTTTCCCTCCAATATGACCAATATGTGGAAATAAATAGGCTTACGCTAAAGACATATCTAAGTCTTGTATGGTTCTCCTCCTGATTGAAACATTTTTAGGAAGGCTCAAAATGCTAGCAGTCATGAACAACAGTTACATTATTCTTCAGGACATGGTGTGAGACTAATTTCTTCCACACAGGCATCATGTCCCAAAAATACCACCTTACCTTGTTCAGCTCTACAGACCTGCAAATTCCAAAACTGGAAATGTTGTTACATGTGTTTCACACTATTTTTAAATCATCTTATTGCTTCCTGAATTGCCAGGAAGTTATGAATATTTCTCAGTATAGTATCAGGTGCTACATGTCCACAGAATTTTTCCATTGTTATAGCATTTAAAATGTTGTATCATTACACATCTCATTTTTTACTTGGGAGGAGTTAAGTGAAGACTGCATAATTACATAGTAAGAACTAGGTGATTCAGAAGGATTGAATTGGTTTTAAATTTGTTTAAATTTGATTGGAATCTCAAACAGATCAGGGCTGACTGGAGTTGTATTTTCTCTAGTGACTAGTTACAGATTGGTGAAAAAAAACCTTGATGGTCTGTAAGTCTCTCCTTGGATTCAGACTGATCTTCAAGAAGACAGTGTTTGTGCTGGTTTTCTGTTGCATACTTACTTCTTGAAAATCTGAGCTTGTTCTCAAACAGAATTTAGAGGAATTATTTCACCCACTTTGGCAGCCAGCCACTTGCTTCCCTTCTAAAACTGCAAGGTAATAATTGTCTAGAAATATACTGATCATAAATATTTCTGTGAAGATCCACGACCTATCAGATCTGCTAGAGAGCCTACAATTGGTTGATAGATTATTAAAATGTATTTTCTAAACA
Source organism: Colius striatus (assembly GCF_028858725.1). Lineage (NCBI taxonomy): Eukaryota > Metazoa > Chordata > Aves > Coliiformes > Coliidae > Colius > Colius striatus. Next base: position 9,150,973 of record NC_084772.1, read on the forward strand.
CTTGCTACGTAAAGAAAAAATATGTGCAAGCTAATCCTCTGATTCCTGTATGCTGAGATACCTACAAAAATGTCAAGATGCTGGTTATTATTAGGAGGGATGAAACTGGGGAAGAAAGCAAATCTTACATTAACCTTTATAGTCCTTCTGAAGAGCTGGTAGATTTGGTATTGCCTAAAATCTCCAGTTCTGAAAATGTTCTTTAATATATCTATGTGATTTTTTTTTAAGGACAACAAGGCATCTTTTCCCATCCAGAATAATTTTAAAAAAAATAATTTTATCTTTTTCACTTTAAAAAGCTGCTTTTTGTCTCCCCAACGTGTCTATTGCTAAACTGAACATAATTTTGTTTTCTTATTCTTTCTATAAAACATGTCTTCTGCCTCTGTTTTCCATTTCAGCTTTCTTATAAATCCTGAAAAAGGATGTAAGTGCAAAATGAATCAAATGCATGAAATTAAAAACAGAAAATGTTTCATTATAAAATAAATGAGCTCAGTTAAATCAGTTAATTGTGATAATTATGAAATACAGAACATTAGTCTGAAATACTTTAAGGCTGTCTGTCTTAAGTGTTTGAAGACTTAGTACACAGATGCACTACAATTAATTATGGATTTTATCATATAGTTGCTATGACTATATGCAGTGAAGTCAACTCATACATCAGGACTATCAAATCAGACCAGTCCAAGATAACATTAACTCCAAAATAAAATACTGTTTTAAACGCTAAGTTTTGGATTCTATTTCTTTGCCTTCTGAAACTTTAGTTTTCATTTTTCTGAAGGTTTTGTTTGTTCACATATTTTTTTAAGTGGAACCCTAATTTGAAGGAATCACTTGAATGTTGCAGATGTTACAGGTGGCATTGCAAGAAAAAAATCTGCAAGTCTTTTTGTGCTACATTTATCAACACAATTACCAGAGTCAGCAATCTTGTGCACATGTGTGTGAGGCTTTGCAGTTTGTAAGTGGCATATCACACACCCTTTGGAGAATCTCATTACAAACTAGGTTTAGTGCAACAGTTTATATAAGAAGGTGTTCAGTGTATCCAAATTGCTTTCTTTTGGAGTTCTTGTTAGCTCAGAATTTTGTAACTATACAAAATGTGTGGTCCAAACATACAAAGCAACTATAAATCTCTATGTGGAAAAAAAAAAGTTATTTTCATAAATGAACTGCTTAAAATAGTGGTGCTACTCTATCACTTTCTTGCTATCAGAAAGTCTCTAAAACTGTTTAGGAATAGAGATGTTTAGTAGCCTAGGTAGACAAGAATTTAAAAACCCCCATGTCAACAACAAACATCCTACTGCAGGATAAAGGGTTCAGTTGAGATCTGCAAGTGATCTTCCATCTTAATCGATGTTTTTGTCTTTAAGATCACTCCTTGGACGTTTGAGTCAAGCTCTGAAAGTTTGTCATCTTCCTTTCTGTGATATTGGGAAATTGTGGATGGCAAAAATCATTACTAATGCATCCAAAGTAATCATATGTATGGGGAAGATAGTAACTGGCTAGGAAGAGTAAGATTAATTTTTCTTATTGTAAATAGAATCTATCATTTTGTATATGAGATATTCCTGTAAACTCCTACTATTTACTACTCTGAGTAAGGCACTGAGCTACAAAGATCAAATGTTACTTTGGTTAGTAGCAAGAAACCAGGTGCAGTCACAAAATTTGAGTATCCAGTTTATCTACTAGTAATCGTGTCTCTACATTTCAAGAAAATGCTGTCATGTGTTGTTAATACTTAATGCTTGAAAGATAGTGTTTTACAGAAACAAAATATTACTAATGACTTCTCACTTAAAATCTCATGTATACTATAATAATACACATGAACTGTAAGATTACAGCAAGACATACTGTGAACTAGTTTATCCCTTTTACTAAATTGATAAGAAATAATAGTACTTTGAGAATACTGTCTAAAGCTTAGAGGAGAAAGAATTATTTTATCACATCTTACTATGAACCTGAAAACTTACAATTATCTAGTAAGGAAATGCAGCAATCCCACTAAACTGTAGCCCTACATACATATGTAACTTTATCAACCACAGCGGTATTAAACATTTTCCTAGCAACAGTATAGCTTTTCCTACTAAGCAATGCTTACAAAAGTCATGCAAGAAATTAATAATTAGTAAACTTGATGATAAATAGACTAACTTCAGTTTTCAACTGTGATATTGACAGATATTGCTAATTTAATGGCAGCCAAATAGAGTAAGCCTTTATTACTCAGCATTTAAAAGGGCCTCAGTTGTAGTGCTGTGTGCAGAACTGTAGTCCAAAAAGAATTAAAGGAGCGTTTGCAAAGTATGCAGAGAGAAAAAAGACCGATCAGAGGCTTTGCAGTGGTGACCTATAAGAGGGAAAGGAACTGATGTCATGTACTGAAGATTAAAGTCTTTAAAAACAGAGAAGGAGTAAAAGTGATTCTGTATTCACTGAAGTGTTTCAAGAATGGGTTGAAATGATAATGAGAGATTTAGGTTATATATTATGGAGAGAAACAATGTAATGGTAAGGACAGACAAACTTGAGAATACGTGTCAGAGGATCTTTTAAAAATTGCTGCTGCAGGAGGATTTTTATGAGCTGTTTAGACAAACATCTGTCAGCAGTAACAAAAGCATAGCTGATTCTACCTTGGAGCAGGAAAATGGATTAGATGACCTCTTAATGTGTCTGAGACCTTTTAACTCTCATTTCCTACAGTAACAAAACTTGTGCAGTCTATTCCAGTCAACTCTCTCTACTAATATTTGAACCTGTGGGCTGATTTCACCTCAGCTGAGGGAGGAGTGAGTCTTAAAGACACTGAAGTCCTTGTAACTTCCTTGAAAAGTGTAATGATAAACAGTGGAGGAAAACTGAGAAGTGGTGTTATTGAGGAAATGAGGGAAAGGTGAACTTTTTGGCCTGCCAGCTGAAGATCTCAGGGATGTGAGCTGGATGGTGGAACAGTAAGTGTATGCACACAACTGGGCAACTGCATTAGGGTAGCTGTCATTTATAGGCATGAGCTGGGATGATATAAAGGGTTAAGGCATGTGGGGAAGCTGGAGGCATTCCAGAGGTGAGTTAGCTGGAGCATGGGAGTGGCCTGGGAGGTTCCTGTGGGGAAGAGAGGAGAAAAATCCATTAGAAATTAGGTTTAATTACTTTCAGTGTATGGGGAACTAGTTTCTATTCAGTGAAAGGCACATGCTTAGTGACACTGACTGGTTAGCAATGCAATGATTTGCTGCAGGGCTGGCAGATTGTCAAACTTGCCTTTTTAGCTAGTGTGCGTGTGCAGGATTGAACCTTAACTCCAGAGTTACTTTATACAAATCCACATAGCCTATTGCAACTGAAAAGCATTCTGGTTCTGATTGCTAAAAACACTTAACTACTACTATTATAGCAGCTTTTTTCCTTGTTGTGTGTAGGAGGCTCCCTCTTTTTCAAGTTTCCACTACTGGATAGACCTCCATGTCTTTAAAACTGCATCAAATGATTAGCACTACTCTATTAAAACCAGAGGTGGAAAAAACCTTCTAATATTGGTAATACATAGCTTCAGGACTGTGTCCTTCCTATTCGGAACAAAAACAATTGTAACATATTTCCTTAGGTCTTCAAGAAGCCATCCCAGTGATGGGTTGGCTGCCATGGCTGTGTGTATCAACTCATGAAAATACTTAAGAGGGAAAGGCTCAGTAACCACTGCATAGCTATGAGGTGTTCAGGGAAAAAATGATGTGCAAGCTACACTTCCATAGCTCTCATCCTTTGACGATAAATGCTTGGTATTACCTGTACTTGGGAGAATTCTTAAATGAGGGGTTTGGTTCATATTGTACTGCATTAATACAGTGATGTCTTTTTTTGAGAAGTTGCCTTAAAACTAATCCCCAAAATCTCTGAATAACTGAACTTTGCAGAGTCTACATAAGAATGTAATACAAAAAGAAGCGCTTTCTGGTCATCAAAAGGGATGAGGATTGATAAACATCTGGATAACCAATTAAACTAGCAGAGAAAATGCTTCATTCACTCAAAAATTGAAATAAGATGGCAAATGTGTATTGTTACTGAAAATAAACAGTGACTCTTCTCTGGCAAACATTTAACAGCTTCAGTGGATAAATAAGGGTCCTAATCCAACAACATGAGCACATAGGTAAGCACACGAGACAGCACTGACATTACTTTCCTGTGACCTACTCTACGTGGTCGTGCTCTGGCAGGGGGGTTGGGCTAGATGACCTTCCAAGGTGCCTTTCCCGCCCTTTGAGATTCTGTGATTCCTTCACTTTCTGCTGAAAATTATATATGTATTTAGGGCATTACTGGACTGGGGCCTAACCTGAACTAAGTGAAGACTTTGAAGATGACTGGATGAGGGGTTTATTGTTAGTTCCTAACATTATTACAATGCTCCTGTGCTCGATGCTACCAGCCTCTGTAAGAAAGGCTCCATTGGAGAGCTCTTTCATTCTATCAAGTAGCACAGGTAGCCCTTCTGCCAGAGCTGGGCTGGACCCTGTGGGGCCTTGACCCCGCAGCCGCCGCTGTGCCAACACCCCCGCTGTCAGCGCAGAGGCGGTCACGCTGACCGGAACGGGGCCGCCAGCGCGACCCGCCGGGCACAGGGGCTAACGGCTGGGCCTGCGGCCGCTGCCCCGCGCCGGCTCGCGCTGGGGGCGGCGGAGAAGCCGCGTGCCGCTGGCGGAGCTCGGCGGCCGCACAGGTACGAGGCGGCCTCTCCCCGGACCCGCGGAGCGAGCCGGGAGCACGGCGGGGCCCGCAGGCGGCCGCGCGGGTTGCCCGGGGAGCAGAGCGGATCCGGGCCGCGCCGAGCTCTCTTTGTTACCCCCGCGCGGCGCCGGGAGCGGGGCAGTCCGGCCCGCGTGCCGCTGCCGGGTGCGCGTGCGCGAAGGCGCTGCCGGCCGCGCGCTGCCGCCCGCCCGCTTCGGGAGCGCGCCTGGCAGGCAGCAGAGCTCCGCTGCAGCTGGCGCGCCCCCGTGGCGGTGTCTCCTGGGCCGGCAGCGAGAAGGGAGGAGGGAGCGCGCGGTCGGTTCGGGCGGTCGGGCCGGGCACCGAGCGTCTCGGCGAGAGCGGCGCAGCCAGTCGCCCCGCGAGCCCGCACGACCGGGGGGAGCCAGGCCGCCTCAGCGGGGTCCCGCCCAGCCCAGCGCCCACAGGTGAGCGCGACGCGGAGGGAGGCCGAGCCGCCTCGGAGGAGGGAGAGGGGTTCGCCCCGGTGGGGGGCCGTCTGCCCGCCTGGCCTTTGCGCGGGGCTGCCGCCGGCGGGAGGCCCCGGCGGGGCGGCCGCACAGGAGGGTCGGGACAAGGCCCCGCCGCGGCCTAAGCTCAGCGCGTGCGGACGGTTTCCTGCTGGCGGCCGGGCCTCGCGCCGCCGCCCGCGCCGGGCGTTGAGGGAGCCAGGCGCGGCAGGGCCCTTCTCCCTGCGCGGAGGGGCCCGCGGGTCCCGAAGGGAGGATGGAGGCGGCCCCTCGGTAGCGGGCGGCTCCGAGCCTTTCCGCCGGGCTATTGTGCACCAGGCTGAGGCGGCGGCCCGGCCCGGCCCGGCCTGGCTTCTTGCAGGGAGGGCCCGGCGCGCGCAGGCCTGCGTCGCCTCGGCCGCGGGGCTGCCCCTTTGTGGGCTCGGCCTCGGCCGCGCCGCGCGGTGCGCTTTGTGCTGGCGGCACAGAGCGGGGCCCGGCGCCGGCTGCCGGCGCGGCGAAGGTCAGCTGGGCCGAAGTGGCGGCGGCAGGCGGCGGTCAGCCCCTCTGGGCCCCGGCGGCGCCTGGCTCCCCGCCTCCCGCGGGCCCAACCGCCGTGGGAAGCAGGTTGCTGGAGTACAGGGGCCACTGGGTGCTCCTCTGTGACATTTGCTGGGAAGGCTACCGACTCCCTCATCTCTGGTCTGGTGAGAGCAAAGAGTGGGGGAGGTTCTCGCGCATCCTGTGGTTTAGCCTGCAAAATTAAAGGTTGGAGACCTTCCTTCATTCTTGTTTTCTGTGATTTTAAAAGGACGGGAAACAATAGCGTTTGTAGTGTGAGGTAAAGCATCCAAAGTATTTTTACAATAGAAGAACCAAGTTTCTTTTCCGGTGGTGAACTGCTGACAATTTTATTATAAGCTGACATTTCATTTATTTTTCTAATATTCTAAGTCTTTATTTCAACTAGGCTGGGGGAATACTACCTTTTTTCTGTAATAAGCAGTTTATTCGTGTTAAATAAATAGATAAAGTGACATAATTAGTTTAACGTGGCAGATGAGTGGATATTAGGAAGCTCATAGCTAGTTTGACTAGGTCATGAAGGACATATTCCACGTGTTGAGACAGTTTCAGTTTTATGTTTATCTCCTGTCTAAACTAAGGCTAGCATGTTGCATTCTAGAGCCTTTGCTCTGAGTTTTTCAAGCTGGCCTTCAAGAAGATTTGGGGTATTGGAATGCAGGTAGACCCATACAGAGGTTGCTAGGATAAAACTTGGATCTCTGGAATAGTCATCTGTTGCAAAAGTTAACTTTGGGGAGTATGCCTAAAGAATTAAATCATTAAGTTCTGCTTTTATAATTTGTTCTACACTGTAATATTGATGTAAAAATTCAGTACTAGATATGATAACTGCATTAAGTTCAGTGGAAACTGATGCTCTTAAATAGCTTTAACACTTTCCACAGCAACGCAAAATTTTATAGGAAAGCAGAAGGATAAAAGTAGTCCATTAGTGGCTTAATTTAGGAATCTCTTGTGATCTAAGAATTCTGAAACTGATGAAGAGCCTTTTTGGTCCTAAAACTGCATGTCTTGACAAGGTATCTTGTCCATTAATCTGTCGTTTCTTTTGATAAGGTTTTAGTGCTATGATCTACTTAGCCTGTGCTACAGAAGTTAGCTCAGAAATTCAGTAGCTCCAGCTAAGAAAATGTGAACTAAAGAAAATAAGTATTTTAAATAGTACAAGTACTTTCCATACTTCGGTTTGAGTATAGTTGCTGCTGTCTGCTTACTATGAATTGAGAAAGAGATACTGCTCAGACATCAAAAACACCAGCCTCTCATGGGGAAGAGTGAACATATTCAGATAAGAAGCATAACTTTTTGGTATGAAAACTCAAAAAATAAGTAAGCTCATGTTATGAACTCAAATCTTCACATGAAACTTTCTTGGAGACTAGAAATGCAACCTCTATGAAAAACATGATGTTCTTAATTTAAAATTAGAATTATTTAGCTTTATTTTTCTACTTGTGATAGTGATTGTAGTTCTGTAGTTTTCAGCTTTAAAAATTGTACTTAGTTTTGCCAAATAGATTATCAGTGTGTCTTTTGCTTTAAAGGTTGTCTCATTTTTAGGAGCAAAGCTGAACCAGAATAGTCAAGGTGAATCAGTGGTATCTGAAATTCTGGACAGGTATAAGGAACTCAGTTCTATAGTTGTGATATGTGTACCCAGACTGTTGAAAGCCAAAGTGAAAATTCTGTTTTAGGCTCCTGACTGTAGTTACCTGAGTCCATAGTTGATACTGTGAAGTGCTAACTGCTGCAGAGATCAGGGGCAGTGAAGTAAGGATGCTGATGAGTTCTAGTTCATCTCAGCCACCACTTAGGGCCTAAAGCTTGGGATCTCTTCTCTGAAGTTTACAGTCTTTCACACTGTAGATGCTGGAGATTGTTTTTACTGGTTTTTTTTTTTTTTTCTTTTGTGTTGATTTGATCTTTGAGGGCAAATCATTAAGAAAACTGAAAACTATTTGTGATTAAAAAAAGAATAGTAAGAGACTACTAATAGACTAATAGAAGTACATGACAGGTAGAGACATTGTTATTTTAATAAAATAGTGTGTTTCATTAATACGAAAGTGTTGTAAGCAGTTTTTTTCAAAGTATATGTACTGTTCATGTCTTAAATGTACAGTTCTAGTGTATGTCTTCTGTGTATGGTATTGCCTCGTAGACTAGAAATGGAGAGCTGTGTGGAACTACTGGTATGTTACTGTGGGATGTTACAGCAGGTTTACCTGAGTTTTTGCTGTTCATGTAACAAAAACCTTCTCAAGTCATTGCCTTGAGGTTGGCAGATACCATTCTATAGTGTGTTTAACCCTTAACCATGTTAGGTAAAGAAAGGAGACGAAACCTGGTATTAATGCCACATTAATACTCTTTAAAATATATACATATACTAAGTGTGGCATAAAGTTTTAGTTGTACTCTAGATTATGTACTGTGTTTCTGTAATGGCCAGGACAACTATTTTAAATATGTATTTGTCAGAGTTAATCTATAAAGTGCTGATTATTTGTGTTATTAGAGGAATAATGAGAGATTTGGTTACTAATTCCACAGTACTTTAATCAGATAAAGTGCTAGATAATTACAGTTAACCAAATGGTGCACTTACGATTTTGACTTGTTCTCTTTGTAGAAACTGAGAAGCTGAGGTTGGCTGTGCTTTCAGTGGGATGATAAAACATTTGAGTAGTGAGTCCTTTTGCATCTAGAAATACATATTAAAAATTACTGTGGCTATATTTCTCGAGGGAAATCGATGTAATAAGAACAGCAAATTCATCTACAGACAGATGTTGTTGACCATTTCCGTTTTTGGTCTGCCTTATCTAGAAACAGGTTTGTATCTTTTCTTGTAACAATTGATGACCTTGCTGAGACATGAAGAAAACCAAGGAGAGTGTAGTGATAGCTGCTGCCACTTAAAGAATTAGTCGTCATCTCCTTTAAAGTGAAGCAGCAGTTCTTTGAACTTTGGCTTGTGTGGCATGAAGTCTTTCAAGTTAATATCTTAAAGTTCTTTCTTACAGTTCTTGCATATAGTACTAAATGGTAAAAAAAGCCCCCTGTAGTCTTTTATGAAAGACCACAGTGCCTGTTCAGTGTTTGTGTTTGGTTTTTTGAACACTGTCAAGGAGGAGCGTTTAGAATGCCACACTTTTAAGATTTTGTTTCAGACATGTTCAGATGAAATATGTCAAATGGAAACTACACAGGAAGGAAAATTGTGTGTTAAATTTTGCTAATGTGCAGATTGTGGAAAGGTTGTAGTAGGAGTGTTTTAAAACAATTTAGTGTTAAATTGGAGGAGGGAAAGCTTAAAAATAAATTTCTTTATGTAAGAATTGCTAGAGTTGGTGTCTAGCTTAGAAATGTAGGTATATTAAAAGGCTTATCTTTGTTGTGACTGTTTACTCTGTATTACAGACCTTTTCTCATGAGGGAAGGTTTTATGCCTTCTATGTTTTGCAAGGGGATGGCAACTTAAAAAGATTTTTAAGTTCTGTTTATGTATATCTTAGTATGCATTGCTGAAATGTGGTGTAGTTATGAGTTTGGAGTGGGTTTTAAAAGGCAGTTTTTCCTATAATTTTTCTGAAAGTCAGATAGCATTGTTTCTAAAATACGTTGTTAGTTGCATTAGGAAAGAAGAAATAATAGATGTAACACTACACAAACTGTAGCACACCAAAGACATGGTTCCACAGGAGCTACAGACGGTTCTGTTCAGGCTGCCAGTGATAACTTGCAGTGCTGCTGTCACCACTGTGAGTGTGAAATGGGCCAGTTTTAGTCCCCAAGTTTAGTTGAAAACTATCACCTGTGAGGAATGGGTAACTATTATCTGGTTCACTTCCCAGAGTGGCTTGCTGCATGATATTGTAAGAACCAGTGCTGCTGCAAGAGATGTCCTCCTCTGCCAATTGTGGGTGTGCTCGGGATCAGTGTCAGTGCAGGCTTGCAGCTAAGAATGGTCTTCTCCATTGCCAACTTGTTTTTGGTGTCTTCCCATTGTGCTAGTGTAAGCACTCATGTAGTTGTGTAAGACTGATATTGCTGAATATGTTACCTTAAAGAGAAAGAAAACTTGTGGGTAAAGGCAGGCAGCACAACCATTCATTTTGGTGGCAGCCTGCTTTTGTTTGTTGCAGAAATGGAGGAATTGCACTCTCACATACTGTGTGTGAATGCTGGAGCCATGGAGCCTCTATCTGGTAGATTGTTCTTTGTGCTATAGATGGATCATTTTCTTCAGTTGTTTGTAATAGTATCTGAAAGTTCTTTAGAAATATTGTAACTGAGCAGTTTTTAGATGTGCTTTTAAAATATTTAAGAACCTTTAAAACATCCAGTGTTGCTACTTTTTCTTTGCAAGATGACCATAGCTTAGAACCAAGACCTCAATCCTGTCCTGAGATCTGTGAAAATTGACTCTTATGATTTTTATTTTGGTGGGTTTTTTTTAAGCCTCACTGCATGTCATTCTTTTGACTAGACATAGGCCTCAGTTTTCTGTGGTTTTATGATCAGATGTTTTAATCTTCTTAACTTACCTAATGTTGTTTTGGAAATCATGTTTGAAACGTACTTTGCTATGCTTTTTTATATTAACACATATATCACTCTACTTGAAGAAGTACAAGATAAATTTCTCATGTTTGACTAAAGCTAGTTTTTAAATTCATGTGAGCATGTTCACCTTTCTATATATATGAGCTTTAAATCTTGTTCCTTTCCTTGTGTGCATGTGCAGTTATTTTCTTGTAAAAGCTGTGAAAATGCTCTACTTGACTAACATTTTGATTCCTGAGTGATTGTTTACTTTGATAGGTATATGCATATATATGTTACATATATATAAAATCATTAGAGTCACAAAATTGCTTTCACAGAATTTTTTTCCCACTTTTTGTGCATGAAGATGTGAATGTAGTTTAAATTTGTGTGGTGTTCATCTGTACCTGACCAATATCTGTGTGATTACGCAAGTAGGTTAAGGATGTAATTTGAGGACTGGTTGCACAGGTGTGACTGGGGAATATTTTGGCTGGCAGATGTTGATGATGTACTATAAAATCTTAGTCTGGCTCAGTGCTAGGTCAAGTATAATCATTAGAAGGGAAATTCTACTAAAAAGTGTGCATTCCATAACAGAAGTTGAAAGAGACATCCTTTTATAAGAGCACCTATAAAGCAGAGATTTTAAGGGCATTTATATGCATATTAAAAGCAGCTTCTGTCCTAAACAACTTTATGTTCAAGTCAGGTGTTCTATTTAAGGAATTGTTGTTCCTCTTACAGTCATTCTTCCATGGATGTACAGGTGCTCAGCCACTAAAGGAGTTGAGTGTGGGGAATAAGATGATGTAATGAAGGATATTCCTTACTGTGTGTATGAGGAAATAACTTAGTGTTACCTGTGAAGCTTGAAATTTTTTTATTTCCTAATTTTTGAACATTGATCTTCCAACCTGATGTATTTTTTTAATGCACCTGCAAAACAAAAAGGCTAAGAAGTACTGCCACTTACAGTTACAGTCTAGATAGTGAGCCATTGCTAAGATTTGGTGTTTGAGATTTTTCAGCACTGCAACATTAGACTCAAGTTTTGATTTGACTACATAACAGAAGAGAGGACAATATTTTGTGGAGAAGGACACAGAGGTGTTGAATTTAGGAAGTGCTGATAAAGAGGGCATGAAGTAGCAGAGAGATACATATACTCCAGTCATTTCCAAATGATTTATCTTGTGGTTTATTTTCTGATGCAGACTCTCCTGACTTAGCTTTGTATACCACGAAACATTTCCCAAGTAGCACAAACAAGTGAAATAGTGAGTGCGTTTTACTTAGCGTTTGAGATATACCTGATCGGAATTTACTGTCAGTGAAAAACATACAATTCTCTTTCCTGAAATCTCTTTTTCTAATGAATTTGCTTCAAAAGCTGCATAGTTGGATCTTTATAAAGCAAGCTGAAGGGTTTTTTTTAATATAAGGATCCCTCTAAAGAAAAGTTACTGTATTTGCTCTCTGTAAAATGTTAGTATGGAGTTCATGCGACAGAAGGAGGACTTAAGATTACATACAGCAGAATTAGTGAGAAGGGTGTTGCCAGTGTCTCCCTAATTTGTCTCTTTGATGCACAAAATATTGGAATGAATAGAGGGCAGTTATCCATATGTGAGCAGGAGTTGGAAAGTAAACAGTGATTGAAGTTTAAGTACTGCTGACTGTAAAAACAGAGTTGTTAAATAATTTAACGTAGTGTCCTTTAGTGTATAAGGATATTTAGTGATTACTAACTTGAAGTAAAGTGAATAGGATCTACAGAGTTAATTTAGTATCCTTATCAAGTTAATTTATTCCTTTTTGCATAATGTCTGAGTGTTGCAGCTACTTAGGATATTTTAAAACCTGTAAAAGAGAAGTACTTGCCCGTGGTGACTCAGAAACTTGTGACAGAGCAGGAACTAAACTCAGGTCTCCCATGCCACAGGCTACTGCTCTAGTACCACTAATCTCTTTTTTTTTTAAGATTTCAAGGAATGCTCAATCTTTTCATGTAACATGGTGGTCTGTGTAGTCAGCAGTTCAGCCCATTTCTGTTTGCTATGCCTGATAGGTTAATAATACTTGCTAGTAGAGCACTCTTATTTGTAAGATAAAGCCCCATTCTAAAAGTGATGCTTTCATGAAAAGCAGTAGAGCTACTGCTCTATGCTGCAGTGTGACCATGGTAATGCTGTAATAATTATTAAAAAAAAAAAAAATTGTAATGGTGGCAGCTGAACCCTTGTGCAACAATATTGCAGAAATAATTGATTCAGAACTGATGAGCGGCAAAAACTTAAGTCACTTAAGTAGATTCTGTTGGTTTCTGTGGAGGCACATGTACTTGAAAGAGTGGATGCTAGAAACACAAGATGTAGAAGATGGGGGTTTTAAGAAATTAACTACTGAAATGTTTGGAACCATCAGAAATTGTGTTAATGCCACCGTGTTTTTGCATTTCTTTTTCAGAGGTTTTATATTTATTACAATATAAAGAATGCCAGTGTTTTTTTGTTTGCTACCCATGTCTCAACTTAGATCTCCATAGTTTTTCTTTTGAATTAGGTATCCATAGTAGGAAAACCTTACAAAATGTAGAAATGTCCATTTTAAAAATACAGATGTGATCCTTTACATTTAAAATGTTGTGCATTTTGTACTCCCTATGTGTGTGTTAAAATGAAGACATTATCTGACATTCTTCTAAATGTTCTTGCTTGTGAAAATTTAATATCTATATTTAAAAAAAAAAACAAAACCCCAAACAACTTGTGAAAATTCTCCCCTCAAAATGACTAGACAGTTTGTGTAGGTTAGTACTGAAAGGTTTGAAAAATTAGTAATTTCTGATGAGTTAAATAGGCTTCCAATGCCACTGCTCTGTAATGCTGGATGTACTTACATGTAGATGTTTGTGTTACTTAAGTTTTATCCCATGTTTGACATACCTTGGGGCACCAAGATCTGTACTCTGGAATCAGTGTCTCAGTTCTCCAAGCCCTCTCCTACACGTTTGCCCTTTACAGGTCAGGTTGCCATTCTTTACAGGGCTTCACTGCCACCAGGATTGTGCACAGGAATACAGAACAAGTTAAGGGTTGCAAAAATAAATTACTATTTAAGATGCAAATATGTATGAGCCTAAGCAGTGCACAAGATGGAGAGATCATTATAAAAATAATCAACATATTCTGACTCCTCCTACATACAGAGTGGCTTTCTGTGTCATGATCAGTCTCTTTTATAGGCCAGGTCTGCCTTAATCAGGGCTGGTTCTTTTGATGGTCTGCTCCCTAGTATTATTTAGTTATGTGGGAAAAATATTGAGCTTAAAATAGGTCTTGATTAGAATTGGAATAGTTATTGCAGAAAGACTTTGTATGTGAAGATGCATCAAAGTACAGGTACTTCTTTTAGTTTAGCCTTCTTGAAGGAAGGTAGGCACTTCCATGCCACACCCTCCTGCTTGTGCTGTGGCAGACACAGGGATGGTGATGCAATGTTGTGTGGCAATTACAGTATACAGTGAAGAATGTAGTTTTTGGAAAATCAGACTGAGGAAAGAAACACAGCCCCCAGTTTGTCACTCTCGGTAGGATTTGCTGTTACCATTTACAAAGGGGTGGGGTTTTTTCCTTGGGTAGGGTGGGTTTTTTGTTATCGCTTTTTGCCTTCTTTTCTGATAGAGTGTAGTTATATACAGAACTCATCTGTGATACCTTGTAGAACAGAATTTAGTGCCTCTTGCTTTAGTTACTTCTGAATGGTGGTATATGTTACAGCATGAAAAATTACTTCTTTTTTTTCTGGTGCTGTTGGTAATTTGCTTTGTAGCTAATCTACCTATATGCCTGCCTTTTTATTGCAATACACTGTGTCTGGAACTTTTAAAGAGGTAACTGTCTACTGGTGTTTATAGAAATCATTGGACTGAGTTATCGTTGGAAGATGATGCTGATTCAGCTCAGTTCAATGTGCTGTGTGCACAATGAAAGGAAATTAAATGTTACTAGAAAATAAAATAAAGACTCTTTTCCCTGATATTGTTTGCATAGAATTGTCTGGTTTTGTGTGAAGTTTTGCTTTGTTTTGTTAGATGCAGTAGTTTTTGCCATCTTTATTTGGAAACCTACTGTACTTCTGCTTTATCTCAGTTAGCTTTACTGTGCTCTAAGTGCAGAAAGGCACATTCGGTTTGGTATCTGAGAAGGCTAGTGTGGGACAGCTGCTGGTTTGAGTTCCTGCCGTAGTTGATCGTGCCATAGGTTCCATGTGTGGGCATGCCTAGAGAGGTTCAAGTGTCACTATGTCAACGAAGGCTCTGGCCACTGTCTGACTACCAATATTGGCATTGAAGATATAGAGCTAATGCGCAGAGAAAGGAGAAGGCTTTTGTTACTTCAGGTACAGTGCATGAGTTTGCGGTGTACAGCTGTGAGCACCTTTACACCTGTAGTATCTTTACACCTGTAGTAGATGGTATTTGCCAGTATCAGCGAGATAAATTATTTGCTTGTTTTTAAAAGCAACAATAAAATCCAATCTGGAAGTTGTCCACAGTCTCTTTAGTAGACGTGTGTGGTTTTGGTTTCTGTTTAAAGAATGACTTTTTTCTCTGTATTTTTGTGTAACTATATATAATGGAAAAGGTTGTTTCAGTAGCTAGCTTGTGGATGAAGTTTATTACAATAGATTACCAAATACCAATATTATTGCTTTATCCCATTCATTTAATGTATTGCTGCATTTGATTGTTTTTAGTACAGTTTGAACTATCAGGAATTTCCTTTATAGTTCCCCTGACTTTTGCTTTCTATCTGCTTCCTCTTCTTCCAAGATCAAAAGATGAGGGAGATTTGTTTGAATTTATGAAGAAACCTGCATTCTTATTTAATGCTATGTATAATTCTAAGACATATGAAGGCTGGGATGTTCTCTGAATATATAGTAGAGAGTGAGTGGTCCAAACTCACGATTTTGCTATTGATCATACATTTTTAGTTTTGATTCTGGAACGAAATTTGGGGTTTTATCAGTCATTTTTTTCTCTGAATTTTGCTCCTCGGTTTGTCTTTCTTTGCAAGACTGGAATATCACAGCAGCATAGTATCTGATATTCCATGCTAACTCAGATCTTGAATCTGTAGAACGTGGAAAATTTTGCTTGGCTAGAGTATGGGTTATTAATTTTTAAAAATTTATGACGTTCTTTGTTACACTTAAAAATGAATGTTATAGTAGTTGCTTGCTAATATAATATTTAAGTAGTTGTTCTGTATCTTCTGTAGGATACCGTTCCTTCTTAATTTTACAATATGAAATTGTTGGAAATAAAGTCTTTGATAGTGAGAAAAAAACACCTGCTGGGTGGTAATATTCTGGCATAGATAGTCAGGGGAAATAGTTAATGATAGTGATGAAAGAGAAGTCAAGCAGCTCTAACCAAGGTTCAAGGTTTTGGATTGGATTAGAAACAGGTCACTATAATTTGATGGGCGTAGTAATACTGCTTATGTTTATGTAGTGCTGTTTATATCTGTATCTGCCACATGGTATGCCTTGAATTTGGAGAAGACCTGGATTGCCTGCTAGCACTCAATTGGCAGTCATGTTATCTACAAGGAAACATGTATGATAAGATCAGAAACATAGTGTGTAAGGTCTGATGGTTCACTGCGAAGTAGCCATGAAGAGAATGACTTGATTCCATGATTATGTAAACCTATTGGATTTCAGCAAGCGTCTTGAAGCACAAGAAAAAAACATACCTGCAATTTCAGGCAGGCTGGGTCACCACAAGGTAGTGGAAATTATTGTAATTTTGTGTGGAAAGGAGATGAACTGGACAGATGACATTTTGGAAAAGAAAGTAATCATGAGACTGGCCTCAGTCCTGTACATTTTTTTTGGTCTTGTTTTATAATATTTTCTTACATTGGATTACTCTGGGTTTCGATTGTTATGCAGGAAGAGACAAGCCCTGAGGTGTCTAAATTAACGAGTGGCACATAACTAAGGATGGTGAAGAAAGCAGTGTCTGGAAGGAGTGAAAAAAATCATTAATCAAAAACAGTTTAGAGAGACTAAATTGTGCTGTATAGTTGATTAATAATTTATGCAATGAACTGTGTTCTAAAATTTTTGAAGTAGGCCAGTAGGTATAGAGGCTGTGTACAAGCAGAGGTGTGTGTTTTTGTGTCCAGTCTTGTCAGATTTGCAGGAATAGACATGCATTGGGTATTAACCAAGCCTGGCCTTTGTGATCCAAGATCTCCTACAAACTGTGAGAGAGAAATTGATGGAATTCAAGGTGGTTAAACCTTGGTCTCTAAAATGTCTTGTAAAACTTAAATAGAAATTTAAAATATTTTTTAAAAGTTGACAAGCTATTCTCTGAGACATTTGTGAATAATACACTTAATGTTTGGTTGCTGGAGTGTGAGTTTGGTGGTGGGGAGGGCAGTACAGAATATTTTCACTAGAGCCTGCTAAAACCTTTTCCCTTTTGTTTTGCTGTACATTGATGACTAGGAGTGCAAAAGGGGACAGACAAAAGGTAGATTTCATGGAAAGTTGTCAGAAATAGCAAGTATGTGTAGTTGAATGTCCTCGGCAGTTTAAGACTTTCCATGATTGAACAGCTATGCTACCAAAATATGACACCTTAAGTTTTTATTATAAAATTGACCTAATGCTACTTAAAAATTGCGAGGAAGTTCCCTACTTAAAATATACTGGTGGCCCTTTGTAACTGGAGCAAAGTGTGTTTTTTTTTTTAAATTACCTTCATTCACAAGGTAATAGTCACTTGGGACTTCTGTATTAGAAACACTTGCAGTTTCTTGTGCATGATATTAAGTATTCTCTGTGTGTTTGTTTATGTGTACACACACACAGAGCCTGCTTGTTTTCAAATACACACCCATTTCTTGTTTCTGTTACAGTTGTGAAACTTCCTTCTGCCACCAAAGAAACGTTGGTGACTCTTTCATTTTCAAATTGTTGTTTATAAGTTTATAATATTTTAAAATAATAGAATATTTTTACATAAGTTCTCAGTAATGAATTATACACATATCTGATGACATCAGCTAATCTTTATCTTCCTTTAAGTTCTGATTTACACCTGTCTAATGGGTGTTTTCAACAGTTCATTTAGCTTTTGGGTTCTGATAGTCTTTGGCTTATATTGCATCTTGAAATAAGTCACCTCTTGGCATTTCACAACTCTGAACACTGTCATAAAACATTTCCAGTGCTCTGTAACAGGGTATTGCTTTTTAAAAAGTCACATTTTCAAAAGTGATCGTACAGTTGAAAAAGCTTAAAGATTTTGTATTACTTTGTTGATGGCTGTAAGGCACGAAGAATGCATTTTGAGTGGAAGTCACTGAATTCAATTAGTTCCAAAGTGTGATTGAAAAAAGGTTTTATTGCATCACATTATAGGTGCTTGTGATGAGGCATTTTTTCGTATCCTTGCATCACTCTTCAGCATTGTATGAGATTTTTTTTAACCCATTCTAGCCATTAAGATGACTAGACAAGTTCTGTAGTTTGAGTTGTGGGTTGGTTTTTTTTCCTCAAAGTAATGTACTGAAAAGCAAATAAAAAAGTTAACCCCAAATCTATTTGAAATGAGTGAGGATTTTGGAGAGGGGAATGGCGTTAACTGGAATTTGTCAAAGGTGCCCCATATTCCAGTGAAAAGCAGGAAATGTGGTTTCTACAGTCATGTCTGAAGGGAACATCTTTGAAAGCTGAGAAGCTGAAAGGGTCTCCATCTGTTCCCAAATGCTGCTGTTAATTCTTTAGCATGTGGGGTACAACGTCTGTTTGAAGGTCTCTTGAAACTGCTTTCCTTATGTCTGCACCTCAGCCGAGCTTTGTGAATAGTGAACTGATTTCAACTTGTCATGCTCAGTGTAGGTTTTTTTTACCCAGCTGGGGTTTGAAAGGCATTCTGTCTGCGGACATTGTCTGTTACATCACAGTGTAGCAAAGAGCATGCTGCATTAGGTAAGTGGCAAAGGGCTGTGGCTTTGTTCTGGGGACAGCTGCTGTGCTGCAGGAGAGAGCCCAGGGCATGTTTCAGACACTTCAGAACATGCTCTTAGTTTCTCAAAAGCTCCTTTTTTTTTTTTTTTTTGGTCATGTTTTTTTGTCAACTTTTCTGTTTTGCCTGGAAACTTTTTTTGATTGTTATCCGGTGGGGATGTTGTATATTGCACGTTAGGAGTGAAGCTGAAGCGTACCTTGTATTGAGTTAGTAGTTGGTGTTAATAGTTATGGGGCATTATTTGCAAGGGTTGTAGTGCTGATACAAGCTTCCACAGGACTTGAAGCTTGCACTTGAGTAGGACATGAATTTCAAATATTAGTAAAAACACGTTTAAAAGAGAATTTTCTTTACTCATATACTACAAGCTTACTTTTTCTGCAACTGAAACCCGGTTTATTATAGTGTGTTCTTCTGTTGCCTCCACTGAATCACCGAATTCCATCATCTCATCATCATTGTACCTGTACTCTGCAATGGCTAAGCTTTTCTGAGCTCAGCATGTGCACTTGGCAAGCACGTTGACATGGTCTCCAACTCCTTAATCCTTAAACTGTTCTAATTTTTTTTATAGTCCATGTGGATGTTCAAATATGCCGTATTGTTCCAAATCTGTCAGTCTTATCCTTGAGATAATTATGCTTTTGCTTCACTGAATAATCTTTATACAACTGGAGAGAATTCTTGTTGAGCAGCTACTTCTTAGATCCTCAGTGGAAAATGCTAATCTGGGCAGTATCTTCGGAACAGCAGGGACAGGAAGTGTGAAATTCATGCATTAGAAGAGTTGTGAATGGAATCTATAAAAAACAAATATTTAAGGAAGATGATTCGATCCGTCAATCTCTTTAAGTGTCTGAAGAACTACTTATGTCACTGTGCTACACGTACATTCGTTCCACATGACTTCGGGGTGTCATGGGGGGGGGGGGGGCGTGGGTACAGACATGACAGCTTCCGTGCGGCCTGCGAGAGATGGATGCCGTGCGGTGTCTCAGGGCCGGAACGCGCTCGCTCGTCGGGCGGCTGCTCCGGGGGAGAGGCGCCGGCGGGCGGAAAGGATCCGCGCCCCCCGGTTAGGGGGCCGGGCGGGGCCCGGCTGTGCGGGTGGGTGGCGGGGCCGGGCCGGGCCCTCCTCTCAGGGCGAGGCCTCCCCTGCGCGCCCCCGCGGGCCCGGGGCGGTGGCGGGCGGGGCCCCGCCCGGGGCAGCCAATGACTCTGCGGCCTGCGTGGGGCCGGGCCGCGCTGCCTCAGCCGTTGGCCGACAGCCGGGCGCGGGGCAGCGCCGCCGGGGAGGGGAAGTTTGCGGAACCATTTTGGGGTGCCGGGCCGGAGCGTGGATGCAGCCGGTGGATGCGGAGTGTGCGCGGCCGTAAATGGGGGGGAGTCGGGCCCGCAGCTGTAAGCACAACGCGTGGAGCGGCGCGGGGGCAGCCCGGCCCGCGCCCCCCAGCCGCCCCCCTCCCCGGGCTGCCGGCAGGGCCGCTGCCCCCAGCGCCTCTCGTGTGCGCGGAAACGCCATGAGCTCCTTCACTCCCCATGACGGGGAGATCCGCCTGCAGCTCCTCGTGCTCGTGGAAGGGAGTCTTGTCTGCGTGCTGGCCGGGGAGTGAAACCGGCAAGGGCAAAGGTAACTCGAGTTACGCGCTTCACGTTTAGCTGTGTTGTAGGAGCTGAGAAGCGACGGCCCTCGGTTTATCCATAGCGTCTGTATTTTCCCCCTAACTGTGTTGAGAATGGTTTCAGCAACAGGCCGATGCGTTTTGATGTCATCACGGACAGAGTTCTTCATCGAGAACTAGGAAGTATTAAAATACATTTTTCTCTTTCTGTTGGTTAAACTTTTTCAAGTTTGTACAATCCTTTCACTCTTCTGTGGTGCAGGAACTAGGGCTTTTGAAAATGACACCTCGTGCACCTTATTTGTCACTGTTGCTTAGAGACTTAATCCCAGTGTGTGCAAACAAAGATAACGTAATAACCAATGTTGCATATAGGAGTTGTTACCCATAGTAAAGTTTTTGTAACTAAAGATATCTTTAAACTTTATTTCCAATTCTGTAGTTGTTTTTATTTGGTTTGTAATTGTGGTTTTGCTAGTTTGTTGAGTTGAATCTTTACACTTGTGATTAACTTGTAGTTTTTAAGATAGCTATAAAACATGAACTCCCATCACAGCATGTTATTCATCTTCATCTTAGCAAGAGTGATGAAAATGTAGGCAGGTTTGGGCTTGGTAAATTACAGTTTACACCTTTATCCAGTTTCTTCTCTGCGTGCTTGTCTCAGTGGTCTGGTTGACAGATTACTGCTCATTTTCATTCCCTGCTCATTTAGCTGGCCCTCAGTTGTAGAAGGTGTGTGTGAGGGTGGGTCACTGGCAGAAATGCTCATAGAACAGGGCTGTACATAGGGTTCCTGTCTCTAGTACCTCTGTAGCTTAAGAAACTGAAGTGGGATGCAATCTGTGCATAAGGTCTTTTGCAAATTTTGTAGGTTGCTTAATTTAACTGTTGAATGGGCTCTGAGAGGTGTAATTAAAGAAAGCAGAGCTCACCCAGCTGGTCAGACTGCCTAGGGAACTGGTCTAACACAGTGGTTTTCACCACTGTTATCTGTGGGTTACTGGCGATCCCTGGATCGGGACAGTTTGGTATATTCTTCATATTACATAAACCTAGCTGCTCTGAAATGTGTGTGTTTACAGTATTTGAAGAGAAACACTTATAATTTTACGTATGAATATGCATGTGATTGCTAAGTGCTTTCCAAGTGAATAGCATGGTCAAAATTTGTTCTCCTTTGTGCAGTTATTCTCTGTATAATTTGTTCTAGAGCATAGAGCTGCCATGTGCTATCAGAAGCCTCCCACCCACAGGGGCTGGGGATAAACAGCAGCAGTGCTCAATTGTCACAGGGACCTTATCATGTGAATCCCCTTGTAACAAGCTCATGTGGCCATCACTTCCCCAGAGCATACATTTGATTTGTCACAGATACCTTAAACTTTCCATCTAAGCTGGCACTCCTTACAGTAGGAACATAAGGCCAAAAGGTACAAACATTCGTGTCATACAAGACCCTGCATTGAAAGCCACTGTCTATTGTGGGACTTCTTTTTCCAAAGATGGAAACTGGCTATTTCTAGTCCAACAAGGCTCAGATGAAGGAAGAGACTTTGGCGAGCACATGAGACTCATAAAAACAGTGACTGAAAACCAAACCATAGGCATTTGTGTTCTTCTTGCTCTGGACTGGGGAGAAGTGCTTCTCCAGAAGAATTTGAAACTGCCTGTTTGTGATTACTTTTTGAGGGCCAAAGGATAAGTTATTCTGTATGTTGGAATCACTCAGCTCCTTCACTTTGTGCCCTAACAGTGCATGTCTGTATGTCTGGCAGAAGTGTGCACAGTGTGGTGTTCTCAGGTGTCTAGTCTGGGTTAATTTGTGGATGAAGTGATGCTAAATACATGAAGCTTGCCTGTTGCCTAACACTCTCATGTCAAATAGCATGGGGGTTAAAGATAAGGCTTATTTTGAGAGCTTTATGTACATGTGACAGATGGAGGGTTGATGTACTTGCAGAGAAGTACTGAAGGGGGTTGAGAATTTCACTGTGTATTGGAATCCAGTCATAGGGTAGCATTGTGCTTCACTTCCTTTAGCCAATGAAGGTAAGGTTTATTTTTCCAAACTTAAGCATTTATTTCAACTGGTAGTACCAGTAATTCCTTTTGGGGGGAGGGGTGAGGAGGCACAGGAAAAAGAATAGCATCTGTCACATGTTAAGAAATACAGTACTTCTGCCACAGTTGTTGAATGCTTTGCAAGTTGCTTGGGCAGACAGCTCTTAACTCTTGTCTGGGGACATGGGAGAGAACAGAATTCAGTGTAAAGTCTGCTGAATGTAAAGCTTCATCAGCAGTGCCTTTGCAAGTTACTGGAAGTGCTTGGGTGTATAGATGTTAAAATCTCAAGTGTAATCTTTTTTGAATTTCTTGTCGTGTTTGGGAAACTCAAGAAAATAATACATTTGTTTTCCTTTCCTGGTATCTTGACAAATGGTTTGGTGCAGGAAGCTGAAGCAATAGATGTGCTCTTTGCTACTGTTTTTCACATTTAAAAAAGCAAACCAAAGCTGGTAAACACAGTTATTGAGACAATAGTATCTGGGAGATCACCTGTCACTAATAGTAATTGGTTTGTCATCTCACTAAACATAACTTACAATTCAGCCATAGGATTGTTTCGGAGTGCTGGTGGTTGTTACACACAAGTGGTCTGAGTGGAGTGTTTCATAAATACTGTAGTAAAAAAAACAACAAACCAACAAGAAACTTCTTTTGAGGATTTCAGTTCCATTTTTAGCATATCTTTACTCACCTCCCTTGTAGCTTCCAATAGGTAAATTCTGCTTCAGAAGAATTAGCAGAACTTCCTTGTTAGATCTGCACGTCACACCCCTGTGTGTTGTGTGCAGCACAACTGATATTCTGTACGGAACGTGTCCACAGTTTGCATCACCTGTTCTTTTGCTTTCGTTTGTATCTGTTTTGTTTTGAAGGACAATGAAGAAATACTGTACAACAAAACAAAAATATGTTTAGGAAAACAAAATATGTTTAGATGCTCATTCTCTTTTTCTCTCTTCTCTTCCAGCAATGAGCCGCCAGACTGCTACAGCACTACCTACAGGTACTTCAAAGTGTACGCCATCACAGAGGGTGCCTGCGCTGACTGGCACTACAGCTTCCAATAATGACTTGGCTAGTCTCTTTGAGTGTCCTGTGTGTTTTGACTATGTGCTGCCACCAATTCTTCAGTGTCAGAGTGGCCATCTTGTTTGTAGCAACTGTCGCCCCAAGCTTACCTGCTGTCCAACTTGCCGAGGCCCGCTGGGCTCCATTCGTAACCTGGCTATGGAGAAAGTTGCCAACTCCGTACTATTCCCGTGTAAATACGCCTCTTCCGGATGCGAGATAACTTTGCCACACACAGAGAAAGCAGACCACGAGGAGCTGTGTGAGTTTAGGCCTTACTCCTGTCCGTGTCCTGGCGCTTCGTGTAAATGGCAAGGTTCTCTGGATGCTGTTATGCCCCACCTGATGCATCAACACAAGTCAATCACAACACTTCAGGGAGAAGATATAGTGTTCCTTGCTACAGACATTAATCTTCCTGGTGCTGTTGACTGGGTTATGATGCAGTCTTGTTTTGGCTTTCATTTCATGTTAGTGTTGGAGAAACAGGAGAAATATGATGGTCACCAGCAGTTCTTTGCCATCGTACAGCTGATAGGAACACGCAAGCAAGCAGAAAACTTTGCTTACCGGCTCGAGTTAAATGGGCACAGGCGGCGATTGACTTGGGAAGCCACTCCTCGATCTATCCATGAGGGAATTGCAACAGCCATTATGAATAGTGACTGTCTAGTCTTTGACACCAGCATTGCACAGCTCTTTGCAGAGAATGGCAATTTAGGCATCAATGTAACTATATCCATGTGTTGAAATGGCAACCCAACCTCTTCAGGCCAGTGTTGAAAACCGTTGCATTTAATTTAGCAGAAACTAGGGTAACCATCTCTGACTGTCAGACAAATTACTTGGTAGATGGAGGGTAGAGGTATATGAAGGTAAATAAAAGGAGAGGCTGTTAAATTACAGGAAGCAGTTGCATGTAGTAACATTAATATATTTAAAATAAGTCAACAGTAAACCACTGAAAATATGTATACACCCAAAATGGGCATCTTTTGTATTAAGAATTGATTCTACAGGAAATGTTGTAAAATAATTCTAAAAACTCGTTTGTAGATTGATTGTACTGTTGAAAAGGATACTGTTTCGTGTTTTTGTTTGTGTTTTTTTCCTCCCCCCTTTGACTGACAAGCCATGTTGAGCGGTCTGGTCTCTGGCCACCGCTTCCCCTCCTCCCCCCCACCTCCCCTTTGTAAGTCACTACATAGTATTGCTGCTGTTTGTGTATATTTTTTGTGTATTTGCTAATTTTTATTAACTTCTAGTTTTTCATTAAATAAATATGACTTTCTTTTCTGTAATTCAGGTTTTTCTCTTTCTTTTGTATCTATTTGAAATTAATTACAGGTGTCTTCTTTTGATATGCATAATTGCTATGGTAAAAGTTATATTTCTGTATGTTTGGTAAATTGTCTCTTTCCAGTAGTCAGTTCATTGGTGATACTGTTCTTAATTGAGCTATTTTGTGAATGTACTGCACTCGAAAGGAGTACTTATGTTCAAAGCTGTATCAGGAAAGAAAGCTCCTTTAAAAACAGGTCTAGATGTTGTTGTACTTTGAGTTATACTCTAACAAAAATGAACACATACTAAGAATTTTCTGAATTTCAAAAGAAAAATGTCACGTTTCCGATGGAGAGATGCTTAGAACGTTGATGCATCTTTGTGTTTGTTGGTTTTGCAGTACAAAGAAGGTCTTGTCTCACAGTACCTGTAACTATAAAACCAGACCGTTTGGGTTTATTTTTAAAAAGGCAGTCAGAATGAGATGTTTTCAGTCTTTTTATATTTGTCATTAAAAGAATACTTGGCAAATTTAAAAACACCCAACTTTGGCTTTTTGCTTTAGCTCAAAGTCTGACACGTTGATACTTTTGCTCAGTTTCTTGTCTTTCATGTCTTTGGGTTGTTACTAAAGTACCTGTCTCAAACTGATTTTTGTGTATCATTTTAGTGACGTGCCACAAGTCAGAATGCAAGTCCTCTCTTATAGGTGTCATTCAACCCATAAAGGGTTCTGAGGCCTATTGGGCTCTGTGCCTAGGTGTGAAAAACGGCCCCATGGATCTATATGGGATTTGTGTTACAAAACTGACAGAAGAACAAGGTGAAAAGCTGTTTCATCTCCAGCTGTTGAAAGAAATCTTTGTCAAACCTAGGCGTGGCAGACATCTGTTTGGGGAGGTAGTCTGGCAATGAATTGTTTTTGTAACACATTAAAAGACAGCTAATTTACTGTGCACTGTAGCTGATCTGTTAAGACAACTCTTGTTCTTATTTTGCTGCGTGATGAGGTAAGTAGTTCTCCAGGTAAGGAACATAGAATACCTCAGGTTGGATTAATAAAATATCACAGAAATGGTTGGCTTCAAGTAGGAGAAGTTTCTTTTCATAAAATTTGATACTGAGGCATTTCAGAGTGTGCACAGATTTACTATAGAAGATGTCCTGGTACCTTGTGACAGTGGATAAATCCTGCAATCTAGCTTTTTCCTTATGGATGTACAACTAACTGCAGTCTTCTAAATGCAGGAATTATTCTCACCTAATTTTGTCTGTGTTTACTTCTGGTTTGTCTTCTGGCCTTTGAAGGAAACTTTGCTCAGTACTTCAAAGGTCAGTAGGGGAATACTGTGCCTCTCATTGTGCCCTGGTGCCCATGGCTGCCCTCAGAGCCACGATTCTGTTCAGAGACTGCAGCCCAGAGCCCATGGCAGCCCAAGCCTGGGGGTGGAGTGGAACAGGGCTCCATCAGCACACAAGTGGTGTGAGGCTGTCTCTGCTGCTGCCTGGGTTTGGAATGGTTTCACCTGGCTCCCCAACAGAACTGTGAGTTGTAAAACCTTGTTGCATGGAACTGCAGTGGTTGGATTTAGGCTAGAGTGGGCTGAAGGGTGAGACTACTTTTGGAGGGAACTTCAGAAATTGCCTTTGTTAATGAGCTGGAGAAGCTACCTGGTATGGTCAAGGCAGCCTGTCATATTTTACAGATGCCAAATGCTAGAGCATAACTAATGTATGATGACTTACTGTAATGTAAACCAGTATTACTCCAGTTGGTGTTCAAATGTTTTATACAGGTTTACTTTTTATGTCCATCATCAGATGGAATAATTCAAGTGCAGTTAGGCCCAGATCCTCAGAACGATTAGAAGCCTAATGCAGTGATTCTAAAGAGTGTGAGGGTCTGCTAAGTCAGCTACACTGTTATATGTGAGAAAAGTACTAGAAATCTGTACAGTTTACTGTCTTATCTAAAATAAATGGTGTGTTAAAGCCTGGTATTGTCTTAATATTAGCTGTTTATTTGAACAAGTACTATTCTGCTTTGCTGTACTGGGAAAAAGTATTCAAGCCTGTCTTTAATAGATGAAATGGAATGGATCTTGTATTTGTGTGCTAGCACTAGCTTCTGTTCTTCATTGCCCTTTACAAAAAAAAAGCCTTAAAAGGAAGATGTTTGACAAACATGGCTGTTAATATTTGGGTTCTGTTTTGACATTTCATGCTAGTTCTTGTTTGTGGTAGTGCTTTAAAAGTCCGGCAGGTGAACTAGATCCTGTGTGGTTGGATTACCCCCCTCCTTTTCCAAGCTGCTATGATTAAAGCACGAGTTGCAGTAGCAATTTGTAGTGTGGACAGAGAGAAGGAACTACCCCTGCTCACTTTACCTTGGATAAGCTTTAGCTGCCAGAGGGTATATTCTGAGGGACACATGGTTATTATCAGGTCCACTGAACTGGCAGTTGCAGAGCAGAGTAATCCCGTGGGTACTGAAATGACTTCCAAGTTCTTTACTGTTCTGGCTTGCTGCTGCACTGACTGTTATTCTTGACAGTGTTCAGTGGAAGCAAAAGAAAAGGCACTAAAGTGTGTCTGTAGCCTCTGAAATAAGGGGTTGCACTTAATTTGTTGAGATTTTTTTAATACAGCTTGCCCCAAGCTGGTGAGCTCTGTGTTCTGCCTGCAAACAGCCCTAAGGAAACACCATTGCTGTTCTTCACCTGGCACCAAACTCTGGGCTACTACCACAGTCCAGGTGGGTGACAGTGAGGAACGGGAGTGGTGTGTCTGACAAAGGCACTGCTGAGCTGCTGGGAGCTACTCCCTTTTCTCCAGTGAAATTGCTGTGGAAACTTTTTTACATCAGTGCAGGTTTGGTGTATGGGGAGCCTGCGCTGGGATTCTGTGCAGGGCTGTTTGCTCACCAGAGCAGGGCAGGAGGGGGCTGTCAGCTGCATTAAGTTTGGTAAATCATTTTTTTCTCCCTACTGTTCTTGATGAAAGCAGTACCTCAGCCCCTGTTCCTTCCTCGTGTTTCATTAGTGGCTAGTTACTTTGCCATACAAAAAGTGTAAAGAATTCTGAGGTTCTTGCCTCTTACCCTGGGACCTAGGTTAGAGAATGACTAAGAGTACATTTCTTAAAACAGAGAAACAAAAGGGTGTTTTCTTCTTATCATTTTATTAGGTGAAGTCTTCTGTGAAAGTTATAAAATCTTCTGTAAATCAGGTGCAGAACTACCCATGGAATTTGTTACTACCAGTGCTATTATGTTCCAGGTAAATCAACTTTCCATCTATGGCAATGTAAGCAAACCAAAGAATGACTGTTGATGTGCAGGCTGCTTCTGCAGTAGGCTGCTGTCAGCAACACCCTTTGCGTTTCTTAAGCACACAGGAGTTGTTTTCAGAATTAATGAGCAGGAAGAGACTGGAGCATCCTGGGTTTGCCCTTGTGCTTGACCCTTCTCTGGAACAGGGAAGAAGTCGAGGATCTTACATTATGTAAGTTTAAGTGTCTACCTTTGCTATCGTTCAAGGGAAGGCAGGTGCCAAAGCCAGCAGCTGGCCGACTGACAGACTTTCTTAAACCTGAAATTATTCCCAGTGTGCAGCACTTAATGCCATTTAATGATCCAGGAGCTTCTTGGCCTTGTTTAAATGGATGTAACTTTTATAGGCTGAACTCCACCCATAGGCAGCCCAGCATCATGGTGATGTGTCAGGTAAGAATGAACTTGTACTTTGTCCCTCGGAAACGGTACCAGGCTTTTCCCAGTACCCTCCTCCTCCTGCTGCTGTATGTACAAGTGTGTATACGGGACCTTCCGCCCCCACCAAACATGTCAGTTCTGGAGCTGCTTCCTGCACTGAGGTTTGAAAAGCAATCTCTGCATCCCCCATACTGCAGCCTGGAACCACCTGCTGAAAGGACGTGCTACCTTAGACCAGGGGGCTTCTCTTCAGAGCCATGGAGCTGAATTCTGAGATTCCAAACCCGTTATTTTTCCCGTGCTGCTGGTGCTCCTTTGCACACTGACTGGTATTTCCCAAATCGCTCAACTCTTGCGCTAAATCCATTTGCTTTTTGGTAACAGCCCCTTCCCAAAACGCCTCTTGCTGTGCTGTGGCTGCTGCCAGGCCAGGTCTCCCGACTCCACGTCCTTCCCCCTGGGTGGGCCTGGCCCCTGTGGACATGGCTATGTGTGTGTGCTCCATAAGCTAAGGAATTCTTTCTCAACAGCTTCAGCTTTCTCATGCTTGGCTCTTACCAGGAAAGGGAGCGTTCAAGATTCTTTGCTGATGGCACGTGAAAAGGCCCCATCAGAGGTGGTTCCAGGTTGGTAATGGCTGAAGTAACGTTTCTATTTTGATTGCGTTTGCACCCCCATTTAAACAATCAAGTTTAGCTCTAGGTTATACTTGATACATGTTTAGCTGATAGTTACGGATCTCCATTAAATTTGATACAGAAACCATCTCAGCCTTGCTGGCTGCTCAGAGTTTACTGTTCAGACGCTCAGCTCTGGGTTTAACTGCAAACCCGCCGTCGAAGGCCGCGTTCAGCACTTCATCCAGGCAGCTGGCCAGGACAAAAGTCAGGTCCTGCCGCACGTTCGCTGCAATTTCTTCAAGATCTTTTTCATTTCTTTGAGGAATGATAATTCTCTTCAGTCCAGCTCGGTGTGCTGCCAGGACTTTGTCTTTAATGCCTCCGACCTAATAAGGAGAAGTAGTACATACATAAAAAATCTGTGATGCTAAGTATGTGTTGTAACAAATCACAGGAGGAGATAAACGTTAATGACAGGTTCTCCCTTTGCTAATCATTTAGAAAAGCAATAAAAAAATGCAGCATTAGTTTTAGCTCATTGTATGCTTAATGAAGAAATACATGACTGCTACAGCACCCTTTCTGTAACAGGGAAAAATTACAAATTAATCTAGGCATGCAGGTCCATGAGCACCAACAGTGGAGGTCAGTATTTTTCAGGAGTTGGTTTTTTGGCCCTAGATCAGTTGTTTCAGACAGTAGGCCTAAACCTGCACCTACATTAGAACAGGATTTTTCAAGGTAAAGGCAGTATTAGGCTCAGAGGAAAAATAGCCCTAAGGCTGCAATGTCCCATGATAAATAACTTGTGTTGTCCAACAGAAGCAGCAGAGCAAAACAAACCCATGCTCCAAAGCCACAGTGATGGCTTTGTGAGGGAAAGCTACAAGTGCCTGAGCTGGTCAGGAGATGAGAAGGGTTAAAGGAAGTTTTTCTTTTAGTCACAGCTGTAGCTTCCCCTTGTACTCTTTTCTAGTTGAATACCATCTTACCAGAAGAAACTTGCCATTTTAGGAGGCTGCAGAGGACAGGAAAGCCTTGTGGTGTAGTGCAGAGGGCAGCTGCTGTAAGCCACAGCAGTGGTGACCCTGATGGTGGGTGCTGGGCTCTGGACAATTCCCCCCACTCAGCCCGTGCTCTCAGGCAGCAGCTGCAGTTGACAGCATGCTCAGGGGGATTATGTTACTAATAGCAGCAGGATTCTAGACAATATTCAGGAAGGCGGTAAAGCTGCTTTACTAGTTACAGAGAGTTGATTTTTGCACCTACTGTAAACAAGGGGAAAAGTTGGTCACTGGTGTCATAATGACAACTTCACTGGAAAGCCCAGTCAACCTGCAGCAGCTCAGAGTTCAGGCAGTGCTTGTTTGTTTCTCACTACAGCCTTGAACAACAGGCAACCTTGTCACTGACTGCCACCAGAGTGCTAGTGCAGAGATCCTCCTTGTCTGCTGCTGTA
Source organism: Colius striatus (assembly GCF_028858725.1). NCBI lineage: Eukaryota > Metazoa > Chordata > Aves > Coliiformes > Coliidae > Colius > Colius striatus. Next base: position 9,181,240 of record NC_084772.1, read on the forward strand.
TCATGTTCTCTCTGGTTTAACTCTCTACTGCATGAAACGAGACTTCCAGCTTTATCCTTCCTTGGTCCAGCACTCAGTAGGAGATGGTAACTCCCACATCTCTGTAATCACATCAGCTTCCATTTGATACTTAAAAGTAAGACTACATTTGTTTGAAAACTTTCCTTCACCCTCATGCTTTGAAAAAGCTTAATGGGAACAACACTTCAGCTGAACAAAGCTGAAGAAGAATCTAAAAATACCTGTATAGTGATAGTTCCAAAAGAAACCACAATTACTTTTAAGTAGTAATCAGTTTCTTTAAGGAGAGCTTTTTGGAAACAACTCCTTAAAGAAACTGGAGATACTTGTGTAGTAATAGTTGGAGGAAGCATGTTTAGAAATTGTACTTATTTTGAATCCATCTTGAATTTAAGATTCAGAAGAGCCTGGACTGCTGCTAGGGAATGACCCAGCAAGACTTTGTAGCCATTTACAAAAGCAAACAGATTATATACCCAGAATGGGGAGATTTAATACAACTTTGCTATTTTCTCATATGATGCTTACTGGAAGAACAAGGCCTCTTAGTGTAATTTCTCCTGTCATGGCTACATCTGAACACACCAGCCGCCCACTGAAGAGTGAAGCAAGACAGGTTACTATGGTAACACCAGCAGATGGTCCATCTTTTGTGACAGCTCCAGCTGGGAAGTGCAGATGGATGTCAGTGTTGTCAAGGAGATCAAAACTTCCAGAAGCTTAAGGAAAAAAATAAAAAGAATGGTTTCAATGTGAAAAATCCCATTTTGTTCCCAGTCTTTATTCTAAAAGCCCACCAGAGAACCAAAAGTCTCAACATTACTTCTTAACAGTAGGCTGAAAACCACAGCACTATATTGCAGAGGCCCTAGAAAAAAAAAACAAAGAGAAAGGGAACCCAACACCCTTTCCAGCTTCCCAGACAACCCCAGAACACAGTAACCAATAGGCTCAGCATCTGCATGTGTTGGGAAACTAAGCCTAGGGATTAATGTAGAAACCAAGGAATTCCTACATAAGATTTCTAGGGGTTTTTATGCCGCAAACCATAAATGTCATATTGCACACTCAGCCCTCCACACAAACCCACAGTAACCAATATTATAAAGTAAATATCTCATTTACATCTTTTCACCTTACTTAACCTGTAGGAGGCTGTAACAGTGTAAACAGGTCTATAGTAAATGTCAGCATTCGTTCACACTAGTTTTTTAACCTATCTAAACTTCCATAAATAATGACAGACAAATATCCGACTGTCTAGCAGATGATCAAACCAGAAAGCACAGTTGGGAGGGTCAAACACAAACCAAGAGCTGAAAGTTTCTTCACTGAAGAAAGTTACTGCACTTGCAGTTTACCAGCTGCTGCACAAACCCAACCTGTCCTCCAAATATTACACCTTAGGACTACAAACCCCTACTTTTAACAGAAAGTGTGTCCTTAACTTTAGAGAAAACCTATAGACTTGCATATCTGTATCTGCACCACAAAAAGTGTTGCTGGAAAGCTTCAGTGTCAGAAAGGGGATGGGGCAGTGTCTGCTGAGGTGAAGCCTTGCAGGCTGCTGCAGGGAGGGATGGGCCAGGATGGGAGCGTGTGTGGGGACAGCTCCCCTTCTGTCTCAAGGGACCCGTTTGCCAGGCCACTGACAGCCAGCATCGTGGGAACTGGGGAAGGAACTGCAAAGAGGAACTCTAGAGGCAAGTGTATCTCCAGTGCAGTGCTTATGGCTGAAAAAGCCTTTCTCTGATAAGGCAACACTTCACCCATTTCCACAATGAGTCCAAGTTCCCAGTGGAATGCTGCTTGTTCCTCAGCAGTGTCACAGCCTGCCCAACTATTGAAAAATACCAAGTTTCCGACCACGTAACTTGGTGCACTATTACTGCTCCCTTTCTGTGCAGCCCTGGGGCGAGAGGCCCCTGCATGCCCACACTCCCGGTGGTGCAAGCGGCGCTCTGCCGTCTCCCCTCACGTACCGTTGGTGAGCTGGTAGCGCTTGGCGTTGCTGCGCAGCCAGCTGATGGCCAGGTGTGCCGACTCCTTCATCACCTCCCCCAGCTGCCCCGTCAGCGTCAGCTGCCCTTCGCCATCCATGCGACTCGCCTCCACAAACATGATCTCCCCGCCTAAGGGCGTCCAGGCCAAGCCGATGGCTACTCCTGGCTGGCTCAGGCGTTCAGACACCTGAAGGAAAATAGCATAGGAAACAGTTTAGGAAAAGCAGTTTAGCTCAGAAAAGAGAAGATGGAGGGGGGACCTCGTCAACACTTATAACTACCTAAAGGGTGGGTGTTAGGAGGATGGGGCAACACTTTGTTGTGTAGCAACAGGACAGAAGCTGGAACACAGGAAATTCCACTTAAACATGAGGAAAAACTTCTTTCCTGTGAGATGAGGGAGCCCGGGTGTGGAGTCTCCACTGGAGGTTTCCAAACCCACTTGGATGTGTTCCTGTGCCCCCAGCTCAAAGGAACCTGCTTTAGCAGTGGGTTTGGCTGGATGAGCTCTGGAGGTTCCCTTCCAACCCCTACTGTTCTGGGAAATGTTGTAACAGCACCATTGCACAAGGAATTTAAATCAGAAAACATCCTTCAGTTACATTTTTTAAACGACTCCAACTGAAAGTGAGCGTTAGAATCAGCTGATGACTGGTCACATCTGTCAGATGATGGGAGAAGAGGTCACTGACCTGCACAAACAGTCTTGCTCTTTGAAAATGTTTGTAGATGAGACCAACCCAGCTATGATTCTACCAGAGTAGATAAACATATTGGTCAGATACATTTTAGCTGCCTGGAGACTGCAAAATTAAAGTCTTAACGTTTAGCATAGGAATTTCTTCTGAAATATGTAAGGTTATTCCAAGATAAAGGAAAAAAGACATTGTCTGCAAGTCCACAGTTATGGAGTTACTTTCTAAGCCATCAAAACTGACTTAGAAAAGAGCCTCTGGGTCACAGATTTGTGAGGGGAAGATGAGAACCAGTCCAAAGTTACTCGGTGGCCTTTAGCATCTCTGTTGTCCTTTCACAGCTTATCCTAGCCCAACTGCACAAATCTTTTCTCCAGTCTACCCTTCTGGTTTGTTTTCTGGCAAAGCACTGCAGGCAAAATAGGTGACAGCAGCTTCTCTTTCAGGGAGGATTCCCCAGAAATAGCACCACAAGCCTGACATTTCTTAGATAAAGATGTCTGTCTGTGCTTGGGCTTTGTATAGGTTTTGTTTCTAAAAGATGACCTGATTTGTTCCATTATTAGCATTGTGTCTGCCCATGAAACAGAGCTATTCTTTTACAGCATCTGCACTTTCATTCCCCAGAATAGGTAATTTCACAGAGAGCTTCTGCTACTTCAACTTCTCTCACATTAGGAGAACACAGACTAATTCTGAAGGGCCTTCCCCTGGTGCCAATAACCTTTTGTTAACTGAGCTGAATTCAGGGTTGAAAGGAAGAAGAAAAAAATAAGCAAGCTAAAATTCCAGTCAAAAGAAAAACACTTCATCAGAAACACTCTGGATATGTTCTAAACCTTTTGCCCCAAAAGCGTGCTGTGCTGAAACATTTCATGAAATCCCTTACACTTTACTGTCAAGATTGTTCTTCCACAGCCTGACTGTGTGATCCACTCCGGCATTTGCTCTGGAGGATGACACATAAGATGATTTATTTCTGATAAATGAATTAATATAAACTGAGTATTCTGTCCTGCCTTCCTGCTGGGAGAACGCTGCAGAAAATACACAAGCAATGAATGGAAAAGGGGAAAGATAAATCACTTAGTTTAAGGTATTCCCTGAGGAACAACAGATCAATTAAGTCATGTCATGTTTTCAGTCTGATTTGCTCGGTCTCATCCAAGTACTGACACGGTGCCTGCCTCCATTGTATCTTCATTTCAGCTAATTATAAATGGCAAAATGCAGGTCAAAAGGTTGAGCTTTAAAGGATGGACACAGAAAGGAGAGACACACGCTGCAGGCTACATAAACCAGAAAAGAGACCAGTGGCCAACGTGAAACACCTGTCACTGAGACACAAGCTATACCCTTCATCTGACAAAATCGTGAGAGCAGATGAGAAGATTGAAAGGAATAATAGGTTAGTTGGGGAAATTCATTACAATGAGAGTTCTGGGGCTCCATGAGCAAGTTACACTGAAAAAAAAATCCAGCAGTGTGTACTGAAGAATATTGACTCATTCATAAATGCAGCAAATAGTACGTGAAAATAAGTCCTGAGCTGCTCAGGGAACTGATGCTGTGTGGATTCATCTCCAGTTCTATTGATGCACTACTTTATTTGCCTGCTAAATATGGAAACGTTTAAAAAGCTTTGACACACAGGTCAAAGGCATCAGTCAGTCTTACTTCAGCTTATGCAGGCCAGTAGATCCATCAAATGCTTCTAAGCATATTCACAGTAACTATTCATGCAAAAACTCCCAACCTAGATCTCATGTGTTTATATATTGGAATTAAGAACCATACATTGAAAATCTTCTCTGCACTACCTACTGCTATAGAAAAAGGAGAAAATGGCAGAAAACTATTTGCCAACACAGCCACACTACCAAATTTAAATGAATACCAACTCAAGAAAATGTTTGAAACTAGAGCAGAACATCTAAGGAAAGTCCCATCTTTCCTGGCCTACAATCTAACTGTTAGAGTGCTAAGTTCAGATTTCTGTGAATGAATTCTACTCTTGGCTGGAAACCAGGAGTACAGCTGCAAGCCATCAGAACTTTTGTACAGATTTACTGAATTCAATTTGTTCTTTAGCACCTTTATGAAACTAATAAACACCCTTTTGTAGAAATCAAGAGCACTGGCTTGAATATTAACTTCAATTTACTACAATGGCTTTATGTGCATCTGCAATTCACACACTGAAAAGCCAAATGATCCTGCAGTGCTTTGGCTCCACAGGCCAGATGTCTGAAGCATAAAACATACTTCAAAATGAAGATTCAGAGACAATGTTATTTCTCTGAAAAAAACCCCACATGGTAGTTCTCAGTAATTGTTTCTACAAGTCAGGGAGTGAGAAAAATAGGGATAGACTCATAAAAATTTCCATAGGAGTATTACAAATGGTCTGATGGCTGCAGCCATTCCAAATCAAGCTAAAATCTACCTACGTTACCTCCTAATTAAAACTGTCTTGTGTGATTTTATTATTGGGTAGAGAGGCTTCTGAAGAATGTAATTTCCTTATAATAAAGTAATTTGCCTAAGAGCTCTCTCCTCTAATTTCTGATAGTAAAAACAAATCAATCAGAACACAAATAAACAACGTGAAAAAACTCAGCCAGAAGGTCTTATGTTCACTTGATCTTCCCTGCTTCCCATTCCCTCTGACTTCTGCTGCTGCCATCATCATCCTCTGATACAATCAATAGTGCTGCCTTCTTTCAACTCATTTGGTTCATTTCTGTCTCTTCATTAAGAATCTCTTCCATAATAAAATCTTAATCTCCCATAACCCCAGTTTGCGTCTAAAAACACCACCATTCCTTAACAATCACTCATGTTCTCCTCCTCTCTCTGCCTATCTTGTCCTTCACATCCCCCCAGAGTCTGATTCTCTCATCTAGGAGAGCAGAATTATCACAAGAAAGTTCTTAAAGAGTTTGAATTTTGTCTCTTCTGGACGTTTCTCCTTCATTCCTATTTTCTCCATAACTTACTAGTTTGCTGATCTTTTCCCCAGGATAAAGACAGAAAAAAAAAATGAGTGTTCTGTCAGCAACTGGTTTCCTGTCACAGTGTTATATCTAACTACCTACACTCAGTCAGTTCCCCTGGACCTGAACTAAAGGCAGAGAATAACTGCAATGTAACTGGTGAAAACAGAATCCCAAATTAACAAACTGCTTTAATTGATGGAATTTTCACAGAATGTAGAAAAATACTCTATGAATGTATTTCATGGGAAAGAAAAGAATCCTGGAATATGCCTACAGAGGAACAGAGCTGGTACTAGGAAGCTGAAGGTACCTGGCTGATCATTTTTAACAGCTAAGAATCACAATAATCTAAAGAATGTCTGGGAACTTCTGGTGCAAACTGAAATGGTTTTAATACCCCAAAATACTGACTGGCTTTAAGGAGGTATGTGGGACAGTCCTTAACACAGCTGCCTCAGAGACAGGATTCCTGGGTTCTACTTTTGGCTTCTTTCCCAAGGCCACCAAACATCCCCCAAACAAAAGCAAAGTTGTTATAAACTGAAAAAAAAGGTCACCACATTCTTCAGCACTGCTGCAGGCATCTTTGCTGACCCAAAGTCAGGCCATTATGTTGTTTGTATACCCTGAATTAAAACAATAGACACCCAAAACTTCTTCAAGTGGCAGAACACAATGAAGCACAGTTCTGTTACAATATTAACTTTAAAAAAAGGTGTTAGTACAAACCCAGGCAGCAATAGCAATAGAATAGACAATTCAGTCAAACCAGACAAGAAGAGCAGTGAAGCAGAAACAAAAGAAGATGTTACCTCCATTTCATACATGGGTGGCCCCAGGATATCTTTTAAAGCATGGAAATCAATCAAAATGGGCATTTCAGGTGGCAGAGCCAGGTCAGCCGTGTCACTGATGGATTCCGTTTTTGCATCTTCTGTGACATGCTCTTTGCAATCTGAGAGAAGAAAATCTCATTGTGGATTTGCAGCAGTCTTTTTGACATACGAATTAAAAATCATGACAGAGAAAACTAAAATATTCAAAGAAATGCAAAGAAAGATAATATGACATAAAAAGGTGCTCTAACTGTTCAGCAAAGATAACATTAAGTCTAGAGCACAGACAGAGATGCAACTCGCTTAAATACATTTTAAACTAGGTCAAATAGCAAAACACAGTAAGTTCATTTAGGACTTTGCATTTTTCATCAGATTTGTGCATAAAACCAGTATCTGTATTAGTGTAGTGTAGTGCAGAATACGGAGCTGAATGTGCAAATACTGAAAGTTCAGTAACTACTGCTCGTTACCTACAGTTTTAACTGTGCTCTCTGTGGTCTCTTTCTGCAAGGATTTCAATGCTCCACTTCTGACACTAATAATTAAGTTCTGTCAGCCAAAGCAGGAGTGTTTTGGCCAGATTTACACCCACAGCTTTGCCACACGGCTGCATTACTCAGAGCTGGCCTGCATCATGTTCAGCAACATGTCATTTCACAGTAGCCAACAAGGATAGGCTAACTTATTGCTCTGTCACTCTGCCTTCCTCTCTCCACAGCCCAGTCCTCAATACCAGCTGTCCAGGCACAGGAGAAGCTGCTACACGTGGCTCACGGGGAAGCAGCTCCACTGCACCTCTCTCCAGGCTCTTGGATGGAACCTCAGAGCACAGCCCACTCCAGTCTGACATCACCCTTCTTTCTTTGATTTTTGTCTCTTAAGACTGTTATGGCTTTACTCAGAGAATCATAGAAAGGGACCTTTTAAGATCACCTAGTCCAACTCTCCACCATAAGCAGGGACATCTTTCAGTAGATCAGTTGCTTAATTCATAAAATTGACATTCCTCATTTCTTCATCAGCCAGTTCAGAACAAGGCACATACAGCCTTGGAACAGGAGATACTCAGTGGAACAACCTCAGACAATTCCAGTGAAGCAACTTCACATATGACTTTTGTCTTGATATACTGTGCTTACAAAGGGCTCTTCTCTTTACTAGATGAGATATTTCTAAGGTGTCTTGACAAGCAACTACTAGCAGCAAAAAGTTCCTCAGCAATCAAATTATTAAGCATTTTCAGAACTACCTACAGGTGTGACATACCCTTTGGGAAGGGCTATAAAACTCAATTAGCCCGCCACTTTGACTGCAATATCAAGAAAGCATCATCAAGAAAGGACCACATCAAGAAAGGAATGATCATGGGTTCAAAAGCGTGTTCCGCCCTTCCTCCATTGACAGGGTGATTATGTTTCTTTCCCATACAATTGTTTCCTTAGCAGAATTTCCTTCAAATTTCTGGTTTCTCTAAAACTGTGCCTTCTATGCAGAAGTGAACTGTAAGGGGGACCATATAAATATCAGAACCTCAAAATCATTTTATACCAGACTACACAGCTGGTTGTTTGCAGGAATAAGCTCGACAACTAAAGCACCCTTGGTACCAGGCTCCACTGCACATTCACTTAAGCGACTGGATAGAGCAGGAGAATGTGAGGGGAGGCATTTCCCCACAGAATTTGATCCAGATGCAAGAGGCTCATGACCATTTTCTCAAGAGCCTTAAGCAATATTTTAGTGAAACATATATCAGAGAAATGAAAAATACCTGAAGAATCCAGATGTTTCCAAGGTTCTGTGGCAGTTTTACAGCAGTGCCTTCCTGCCCTGAGGCTGCCATTAAGAGAAGCATTGTACACACACACATATAGTGAAGATGTTTCTTTCTACCCCAAAACCACAAGCCTAAGATACACTTAAACAGTCTGTGCTATGCAGGAATGCATACTGGGCTTCAAGACTTCTGCACCCTATTTTTGGGAGAATACCCACTGTTGCTTCCTTTGAGTTCTTTTTGACTTTCAATGAAGAGACTCTTCCTTTGCATATTGATGCATGCACAGTAACTGAAGATCCAGGAATTTAAACCATTTCAGAAAAACACAACCCCCTGATCCAGCCTATTTAATAACATTAAGAGCAGTTCTATACTGCAAAGGTAATTCTCAGAGTGGATGAAGATAAAAGACAAACAATCCTTCTGTTAATCCTGACATATACAAGCCTTTTTACAGTTAATTTTGTGGCAGTGCAATTCTCACTAACGCCTTCATACAGCATGAAGGAAAACATTCTACATCACTATTACTATAACACCAAGTCAGCTTTCATTCAGAGCTGAAGTCTACTAGGTACTACCAACAGCCACTACCCTTTCTATTGTACTACTCATTGTTCCATGCATATATCCCATTCCTTTAATGCAAATGCTGCCTTAGTCAGATGGGCCTTCCTGCTGTTCCAGCATGTCTCCATATTCCTGTTGAACTACTATCCCTGTGCATAATATATTCAAATACATAAATACTAGCAAGCAACTAGGAAACATAATCCTTCATGCTAGTCTTGCAGCTCAGGCTGCAATTTCAACACTACTGATCTTCAAAACCTAAGTCATTTGATATGACAGTCCATAGTTTAAAACAAAACCATGTTCAAAACCAACTGCTTTTGTTCTTTATCAAGACTTTGACTCCTAACAAACATGACTTTCCATTTCTGCTTGCTTTTATTTCACCTAGTTCTATGTATACAGCTGAAGGAGACAGACTCCTTGTAAACAAATCAGTAAGTAATTGTCGAGGCCACCTGCTCTATTAAAAGAATCAGAAATTCCTTCTTTGAGCTTTTACAGTCATTCAGAGAGATCTCAACTGGCTTGAGAGATGGGCAGAGAGGAACCTCATAATGTTCAACAAGGACAAGTGCAGAGCCCTGCACAACACCCCTCCCCAAAAAATAAACAAAACAATTACAAGAAACAGCCAACCAACCAGAACAAAATATGTTTGCAAAATTTTCAGAGCCGAATCTGGAGTTACTCAGCAAAGATCATGACAATGTTCCTCATGAATCCACCCTTACAAGTTCCCAAAAGAAAACAAAATGTTGCATGTAAATATTGGATTTGTAAGAAAAAGGGCTCCTAAGAAGGGATACTGACAGTGAACTTCTACATATCATTCAGGATTTAATCTGAAAAGGAATTCCGTGGCAAAGACAGATTTCAGATTTTAAGACTGCTACTTTCTTCAGGAGATGTCATGGAAATGAGTGAACAGAAGATTCTGAAATTTCCTCAACATGTAGCAATTTCTCAGCTCATAAAACATGTTTAAATTAAGCACTAGTAACATGTAAGTCTTAAACCCAAAGACTTCTGGCCGTATTTACCTACCAAGACAGAAGAATACAGTAGAAGCCTAAGATTTTTAAACCGTTTTTAACATAACATATTCTGTTTTGCTGAATTGCTACAAAGAGGTACAAGGAAGGGCATAAGCATCAAACAAAAGGTTTCAAGCTTGTGGGCAGGAAAACAGCACATTCTTTTCTCTCAGCTGATTTACCAGCAGATGCTTCTGCACGTGACAGGGAGACCCAGAATTCTTTTAGCCCCTCCAAAGTAACAAACTCCACAGAACTATATTTTGATAGGAAAGGATGGGATTGCTCTTCTTGACTACAGTCCACAAAGTCAGGCCTAACACGAAACTGTGTTAAAGCAATTCTCCATTGTCCAACTTCAATCTCATGCACTACATATTTGGGAAGTATTACTTTCAAAGGATTGTCTTCTGGAAAGGAACTCTTTCCTGGGACCCCAGTCCAACTAACATTTGTTTTTTTCCCCACAGGATCAGAAGATTTCTTGTTTCACAAAATAATTACATTCCATCAGTTGTCATCTACAGTAAAATGTACTTGAAGCACTTGAATTTGAGGTTTGCACACAGGAATATTTAGATAAATTAACTTGACAAGAAATAGTCTGTTTACAAACCAAACTTTTCATAACATCCCTGCCTCTTTGGCCTAAACCAGAAGAGACATTCCAAGCAATTTTTAGAAAGAATCCCATATTACAGTCTGCAGAGCTGACAAGTACACCAACCCCAGCACAGCTGAGCTCAGACTGGAGTGGGATTTATGCTGATCAGATTTCATGGAGACATTTCCCAGTGCAATGGGAGATCCCAAGCTGCTGGAAGTGCTGAGTTTCGGCTAAAACACAGAACAGGTCCCTTTCTGCAGGAGCAGTGATGTTAGCCCAGCTGTATTAAGGCCTTTATACATACTAAAAAAACAGCCCTCCCCCTCCAGTCATGCATAATCATGTTTTGTGAATAAAATGCATTATTGCCAACCTGAGCACTTGGACTCCAACTCACATTTAAACTTGAAGTGGAGTTTCACCCATGAGGAGTACCACAAACTATACTGTATCACTGGGTTATGGAATATCTCAGTATTTTCAGAGCCTTGGCTTCAACATAGATAGATTCCTCATTTAATCACTCTTAGTTATTAAATATTACCTGTCCTAAACCTCTTTTCAAGTCTGAATTAGCCAAATCATTTTTTCAGTCTGGGTTTCAACTGTTAGGTGATGGTATGATGGTGCCTTAGTGCACAGTTGCTGCATTGTATTCTCAAAGCAGTTGCACTAAAATAGGAAGGAGAGTTTCACATATTTTTGTGTCTCCTTGAATTTCTTCTACTGTCAAAGACAAGATGAGTGTCTCATAAATCTTAGATAGTGTTTCAGCAGAAGATCAGATAGTGTTACTGTACACAGGGATGACTCCCTGGAGAGGTCTGAAAAATGACTCCATTTGCTTTTGCTGAAGTTCACTGTACAAATCCAATGACTGACGCAAACTAACACTCCTCCACTTGCCAACTTCATCATAAAGTTCAGGAATCAAAGGAGCGAGGAAGGCAATACAAAGCTGCCAGTGTGTCTCAGTCATGCATTTTTGGAAAGTGCTAAACACAGCTTGACAGCATATCTCCCAGCATCAGCTCTGCCATGGCAGGTATCCTCCATTTTTAGAGCCTACTATCTAACAGTGTCAAAAGCCTGATGTTTGCAAAGCCTTGGAAATAGATGCTCCATTTCGAGTTAATAATCTGATTTAATCAATATAATGATGGAATTTTTGTGGCTCTATCACCTAATGTCTTCCAACTTTTATTACAAAGCCACAAGCCAGAAGGCATTCAGCTGAATAAACACAACAGGCACCATGCTACTAGTCTGATATGCTACGAATCATACACAAATTATGCTTTAGCAAGTTAGAATCCCCAAGGCAAGTCTGTAGCTTGCTCTCTCCCATTCACTGCACACAGCACATGAATGCACTAACTGTAGAGTCTCAGTCTCACACCAATAACTGACAAATGTGTAAAGCAAAAATGAACTATACATCTTTTTATACAGAGAAAGAAAAAAAACCCCAACAAATAATTCCAAATGAAACTATTATGAGAATCACAGAATGGCAGGGGTTGGAAGGGACCTTTAAGAGATCATCTAGACCAACCCCCGAAGACAACAACTGAGACAACAACTTGATCATTCTTCCAGAGTAATTCATTATACAAAACAAAAATTCATCGTTGCTATGCACAACTGCACAAATGCCCACAAAAAAAATCCTGAGAAATAAATTCAGGCTACAAATCCCATTATTTGCATCATCTTGCATGTATCTGGGGATATTTCCGAGTCTTGTTTTAAATACTTGATTGTTTCCAACAGAATGAATGAAAACTAAGCAAAAATGTTTTAAAAAACAAGTGTCTTACTCTTATACACTCCCAGCAAGTGACATATTCTCCTAAAAATGCACTAAGATATAAGCATATTATTAGTGCAAAACAAAACCCATTTTTCAGACTGCACCATTCTATACATATCTTTGTAACACTGAAGTTGAACTAGAGTCCCTTGGACACCCTTTTATTAGCACAGCTTTTTCTTACAGACAGTTTCAATTCCAGAAGTACAAAGGGAACTCTGCACAGCTCATTCCTTCTGGGCTTACTCCAAATTGTGTGTCAATCAAAAATGCTAGCATTGTGGCACTTAGCTTGCTGGTTTCACTTAGCCTTGGTAAGTTGCAAGTCCAGTGTGAATTTTAACACTGTAAATACCTCACTGGATTGAGATATCTAATACAGAACTTTTTTGTTCTTGGCATTAATAGTAATGTGTTTCTTCTCACAGCATCAGGAGTTGTGCTTTGAACTGACTTTTCATTCATTTTATCAAAAGGCTTGAAGAGCAGAATGACACTTTATCAACCAGTTGCCATTAGACTTTTAAAGCACATTTTAGACACAGCAACTCTTCAATGTAAAAAAAAAAATACTTCAGAAATGTGACTTGGCAAGATTACTAACAAAAAGTGACAGCAGCAAAGGCATCTGATATTGCTTGATGCTAAGCCTGGCCACCATGGCCCCAAGGCTCATTCTCCTTCAAGAGCAAGTTCAGGTATCACAGAAGCATCAACAAACTCAGTGTTTGACTTCAGAAAAATCCAGCACAGAAGGCAGACAAGATGCATATAATATAAACGGAAAGGATTAATAAACATGTCTTACAAGTTCTTCCTTTTAATGTGGCCAGGACAATTTAAACTGCACAGTCATTCCCACATGCACAGCCACTGACTGTGAGAGTTCACTTCCTTCAAGCCAACCATTCAGAGAAAACTGAGCTGAATCCACTAAAGCAAACATTGAATTGCAGACCAAATCTTCTGATACTGCAGTTTCCACGAACATTATGATAATAACAGAAAACACAGCAAGCTAAAAGAAGTCTTGGTTTTCACAAGGGAAATACTGAGTTAGGGAAAAAAGGCAAGGTAAAGCTAAAAGACTGTCAATAAACAGATTTCCAGAGGTAAATTGCAGAAGTTTTTACTACGGTAAAACTTTTTCATACAGTTTAACTGCTGTTTGTACAAATATCAGTTACATTTGCTGCTCCGGGATTTAGTCTCTAAGAGGGGTGAGGCACCATTCAGACTCATAAAGGAACAGATCAAAACCATTCTACACCTCTACATGTTAGAACACGTTTTTCCACATTAACTAAGATGTGGAATCTTCCCAACAGCAAACCAACAGGGGTCTGGTCAGTATTTTAAGTCTGGGAGTATTCTGGAGCAAAAGTCTCCAGTTTGTCAGTCCGGAGCCACTTTGCAGTTTTTGCTTTCTGGTGTCCTCTGGCATCAGAAGACATACAAACATAGACAAATCATAATTGCATACCTAATATATGAAACAGATCCACTGTACTTCTCAATTACCAACCCAGTAGGCTGAAATTACTTATGTTCCAAGCCATAATTCAGCACTACTTGGACCTTGCATAAGAAGAACATCACTCTAATTGCACAGTTTTAAAGACCAAGTCTTTAAAGAGGGATAAAAAAGGAGAGAAGGTTGACAAATCAGCTTCCTAGTGACTATGTTAGAAGTTCCCTTGTTAATAAAACATGCAAAAGACACACACCTTCTCCTTCATCCACTTCAGCACGATCTGGCTTTGTTTCTTTATGCTGTCCTTCTGCCACTTTCACTGCCACCGCTCTGCAAATTGCTCCCAGCTTCCGATCCAGAGAGCGGACTCCTGCCTCTCTAGTGTATCTAGCGTAGAGACAAATGTTTTACTGGTGGATATCCTTTGGGAGAGAGATCTCTTTTGAATGTAAACACTTTCTTTTTAAATAGACATTCAAATAAAACAAGATGTGACAGGCAGTAAGACCTTAGGCTACTGTAATAAACAGGAAAATAATGTCTTGTGCTTTTATCCAAATAGCTGTGGTTTGCTGATAAAATTTTAAAGAGGAAAAACTACTGAGTGGGAAGAAGACACAACTCACACCTGGCATCAAACCTTATTGAAATGCTAAATAACACTCCCATAGCACTCAGCTCTTCTGAGATGCATAAAAATTATAAAGGAGAAATATTTAAAACTCAAAATATATCTCACAGTAAACTGAGTATTTTCTTGCAGTCTGTGAATTAAAAATAAACACTAGACAATAACATTCACTAAATGCCAAAATGTTGCTCCTGATGATAAAACTCTTCAATTCATTGAACAGTGATACACTTCTTCTGTTGGAGATGCACTTGTTTCAAGTCCAACAGATGTTCTGAGCACTATCTTTGCTCTCATGCTCAACAAAACGTAGTTGTAATTAACACAGGCTATTTTAAAAAAACCCTTTTTTTCAAGCACTAATTTAAATTTTTAGACAAATGTGGCCCATCAAGTCACAGGAAACAAAATGGCAATTTTCATTTTTTTTCTATGAACATGACAGAAATAAACTCTCATACTTCAAAATAAAGGCCGTATGTTGCCAAGAACATGGTTTCACACACTGAACACTGCAGCAATACTAGCTTCAAGTGCTTCTGTTTATTCATAGTGCCTTGTCAACACAATGGACTGTGAGAGACACTCTGAGAGCCAGAGGAAGGAATTATCTGGAGAAGGAAGGATGATTTACTTCAGAAATCAGAGCCAGACAGAGCTCAGGAAATTCCATAAATTACAAATTGGTGAACTTCTAAAGCTGTTAAGGACAACAGATCTTAAGAAATGTTTTGTGTTATCACTTTATAATTCACTAGTTACCAGAAAAAGAAGTTATTTAAACTGAAAGTAATGAATAATAGATTTACCTGGTAATTATGTCCAAAGTGGTTACTTGTGGAATCTGTAATTGCTGTGGAGTCAGACCATGTTGTTCAAGCTGTTTAGGAATCAAGTGCCTATGTGCAATTTCGATTTTTTCTTCTTGTGTGTACCCTTCAAAAGAAAAAGCACACATTCACTAATCTTTTTGTTTTCGCACTACAATAGATTCTCTTTTATAAAAAATTTTATTCAATTTTCTTACCATTTATAATTGTACTTGATTGAGTTTAACATACACCCCCCCCCCCCCCCAATTATAATTTAACAGGCTGTTGGTATGATATTTTGTGGTTACTATTCAAGTCAACAAGAATAGAATTTTAGTGTTTCAAAGACCCTTTTCTCCACTGGAATCTTAAAAAGATGCATCAGCCAACAGTCAGTTAAGATAGAAACTAGTCAGTTAGTGATAATATTGTTACAGAATGTACCAATGTATCTCCATACACTTGGAACTGAATTTTCCTAAGTGCAATGCTACATTTCTCGAGACAGGATGGAAGCAGCCCAGCTGGTCTCTTTCAATGATTCTGGCCATTCAGCCTAGGTTCCTGGCAGGCCTACCTTAAGGAACTGCTTTTCATTTCAGGAAAAACATCCCAACAATTTTCAAAGACTTACAAAACCCACTTCAATGAAAACACTGCAGTGTTACCTGGAACTTGAATAATCTCCATTCTGTCCAGCAGAGCAGGTGGGATAGTAGCTGTAGTGTTGGCTGTAGCTATAAAAAGCACTTGAGACAGATCAAAGGCTACGTTTAAGTAATGATCGGTGAAACTGTGATTTTGTTCTGGATCCAAGACCTTAACAAGAGTGAACACAAAATCGATGCAGTTGCTCAATTAGAAGTAAATACAATATCCACATTTTTATGACATTCCACTTGGATCTTACAAATCTGACTCTACATTCATAAAATGTTATGAATATTACTAAAGCTAGACCCTCAATATCCTAACCTCACCTTGATCACTCTAACTCATTCCACACCACATGGAAAAACAAGTCGCTTCCCTGTTAGTTCTATTTATTCTTTTCTGAAGATGGCTGCAGCATTTCCTCAATCATCAAGCACCTCCTGAAAGCTATCTCCATGACCTTTCACAGATGGTCAAGAGCAGACTTTCAAGGACTCTCAGTACCCTTGGGAAGGAACCACAAGGTTCCACGGACTTGTAGGAGTAGAATTCTGCCAAGTGATCCCTGACTTCAACCCTCATCTGCTGCAGGCAACCCTTCTTACTCTGAGCAAATCAACCTCAGAGATTTTGCTGTGGGGACCAAGTTGAAGAACAGAGATTATCTCAGCCTCATCTGCTGTCACTAAATCACCTGCCCCACTCATTCCACTTTATCCAGACTTTACTACTAATGTAGTAGTTCTTCTTGCCTGTGACATCCATGCAAGTTTGACTTTAGGTGAACCCTGGCTTTCCTGACACAACCTTAGCATTTTCCTTTTTTTCCCCAAATTCTGTGATAAAAACCAGGACACAGATTGAAACAGGCCCTGAAGAATAACAACACAGTTTGATCAACCTCAAAAATTTACTGCACAAGTAGAACTACAGCAGAAATAACACTATTGGCTTCCTGTTGCTTTTAATGCTACTTATGTGCTAATGCAACACCTGCAGATATTGCAGCTATTACTTGAATAAGATGGATTATTTTCTGCATTAGGTGACACACATTCTATGTATGCAAATCATGAGGGTACCAAGGTGCTGTCTTATTGGGGTTTTTTTAAAGGTGCTGAAAATTGTAAAATTGTACATGGAAATCTACACTTGGCTTCTGTACCATCTATGAACCAATCTAATCACAGCCCCCCCTTAAAGTACTGCCACACTTTTCCTTTCCAAGTGATGAATTCTCAATGCTACGCTGACATGTATAATTCTCATGTTACAAATACTGGGACCTACGTATCTCCTGAGAAATAGCACATTGCTGTCAAAATAATTTATCTGCCTATATCCAAATGAATGCACCCTTTGTCTTACCAACTTGAATTATAGCCAAGAACAGAGTTGATAATTCTAAAGAACTGAATCTGAGTACTTCTTCACTGGTTATGAAAGAAACAACTCTGAATTTTCATTACTCTTAAATTCTCTTCAGTTTTGTTAAGTTAAAAATGTTTTATGATCATAACAAACTAATAAAACACTTTTTAAAGAACTCCAGAGATACAACAGAACTCTTTGAAAAATGGAACAATCCTGATGCACTGCACAGATTTAAGACTAATATTTGGAAATGTATTGATGACAGTAATAAAATACAAGTTATATACTCCTCTTAACAATGGAATCTTAAAGCATATGCCTGAATTCTAAAACTAAGGGTAGAACTCAGGGAATGCTACTGTTTGTTGGCTATAAGCTGTTCAAAAGCTTCTTTTCCAACCCTCTTCAGCAGGCAGCTGCTATCATTTACTCATGTTTTTACTGATAAAGACAAAGGCCTTGAAGTCTCCCGACTAGCCAAGTACACTGATGCATGGCTGAGTTACAGATACCTCTTAGCTCAAATAGTCCTAGCACTTAAACGTAGGAGTACACAGCAACAGACAGTGTATACAAACATAGCATCTACAAACTGCCTTCAAAGAAAACAGATCTAGATCACACATTAGGCTCTCATTCACAGTCTGATCTTGAAAGGTTTTCAAAACTGATTTAAACAGCAAATCCTAATTAAACTCACTTTTTTCTTTACACTGATAACATAGTACATCTACAAAATTCCAGTCTATTAGCTGAAGCATTTGCAACTACTTCCAAAGATGCTGAAAAACAATGCATTCTGACAGATCCCATTGGGGTTTTATAACATTTATTTACATGCATCATGCATGTTTATCTCTGTAAATAATACTTCAGTCACCAGCTTAGCACTTTGTAGGATTCATAAGGATTTCTAGCTGCAGACTAGATGACAAAGATACACAAAATACTGATGCTTTACTCATATGCAAACAATACTACTCAGTAAAGGTAACTGTAGTCAAAAGCAGCTTAGATTATATCTAAAAATGGGAATCATCTGATATTCCCTATGAGAGCTAGTGTTTCTCTGGACTAATACATCTTTGTCATGGTAACTATTTCTTAGAATAAGACATAAAACAATATGATGCCTATGCATTTAAACCAGATTTTCCAAAGCAAACAGCACTGTTCTCCAGCTACAGATCTGTGCTAAAGTTCAAGTTCAAAAGTTTTTGAAGATATTCAACTAATACAAAAATATTAAGTACAAAAAGTACTTTCAGGGAACGAAACATCTCAGTTAATTTATGGCTGACAGCTCACATGCATACAAAGGCCTCTCTGTACCAGCTTTTTATTACCACGAAATCCAGAGTAAGTTCCATGAACATTTAATTGCCTGGCTATGCTCCTGGTCTAATTTCCCTGCATACAAATACTCACTATCAGGCACTTGGATCCATTTCTGTTTTCTTCTGTTTTAAACAGAGGTCATCTAAATTTAGACTTAAACATTCCCTTGTTGATGACCAGTAACTGGAAAAAGGAAGACATTCTGTTTTGTTTAAGCAACAACTCTGCAGAAGCACTAGAACTAAACACATATCCGGCAATTATAAAACATTAAACATTGCTTCCAAGCGGACAGGGTACAGCAATTTTCTTCTTCAATATATCTCATTGTAGACAGTCAGTGAGAATTTAAAACACCTACACATTAAGGGGAAAAAAGATGTGCCTTTTCTACTTAATGATGGCACTTACTAAATAAGAAGCAGCAGTCTGAAAAACAAATGTGCCAGTTAGGCGACCACTTACTATTGTTTGCTCCCCTACATAATTGCCACCTTTGCTTGATCCAGATGGGCTTTCCAACAATCTCAATCACAAAAAGCAGATGAAAATTAAGCTGTTACGTCCAGACATGAGTTCTCCATTAGAAGAGGTAAAGCACCTGCTTCAGGATGTTTAGACAGCAGTAGAGGGATATACAGGTCTCACATGGGAGCAGCCCAGACATGGTTAATAGAGCAATTACTTCTCCAGATGCAACTAATGGTCAATTAGCAATGGCTTACATAAAGACTGCAGCCCAAGCAGACAGTTGGAAGCTAACCTGATCAGCCCCAGCTGGAATAATCCATGGCAAGGGATGAGCCAATATCACTGAGAACGTGGTTTTAAAATACAGAAAACAGAAACATCCCAAAGAAGCAGCAAAGTGCCAAAAATTCAAACACAAATAATTAAAACATAAATTCATTTCATTTGCCCTCACGCACTTGACATGACAGAAGCAGAACAGAAATGCTAGTTCTCTATAGCAAGACAGGGAATGAAAAACAGATTCAAAGTCACAGTAAAGGTTGAATAAAATTCACAATATTAATGTACAGATCTGGATTTATGATTGGAACACTTCCAAAAAAAATGTTATTCTCTTTCCAAGAACTGCCATATCATTGCCTCATTACCGATTTGGGCTGCCTAGCAAACAGTCAGCTAGCTAACAAAATTATTTTCAGGTGTTTTTTACCCATGCATTACCTAGATTTAGGCCAGCTTAGTTCAGTATCTAAAGGAGAAATGACAGAAATAGCAAACTCAGAAACAGAGCTCATTAACAGCAACAAGTAAATAAAAGCCTATTATAAAACCATGAGCATGTTACACTCCCCTGCCTGTTTTCCTCATACATTCAAAGGCATTTTGTGCACCCTAGAAATATGTACAACACACTTGAGCAGTACACAGGTAAAGGACCATAACTGTCACTTTTAAAAGCTAAAAAAGTAAAGCAAATGTAAATTATTCTAGCACATTTAAATTATTACTAGTTCATGTTAACATGCAGAGATCAAAACAGAGCTCTCAAACCACAGCCTGTTCGTACGCTCATTTTCAAAGAACTAGTTGGCCTTGTCAAAACAGTAATTTTACACTATGTAGCAGGAAAGAAATAATGACATTTGTAGAATATCAACTGACATTTCATTTGCAGAAAGTCATACAGCATACAGATGAGCTCATGTCACTTTAATTTAAGTAGCATTTTTCATATTCAAATCACTGTATTAAGCACTGTCAGTCAAAAAGACTCATCAGAATGACTCTGTAGGCAAATATTACCAGAGCCACTTTCATCCTGTGGAAGATGCCAATGCTGTTTTTGCAGAACGCAGCTGTGGGGCTTGATAACTATGGACAAGATAGAGCTACTAGTATATGGCTACATCTTTGAAATATAGCTGTGTTTGAAGCTCTGTCTGTGCAGCTGTGGGCCAGATAACTATGGTGTCTGATAGCAGTATGTGAGGGACATAACTATTTTTGTAAGATAATATTGTTTGTGTGAAACATAGCCATTTTTACAGGTGTGACAGGGATAAGGATGAAGGCAGCCAGAACATTAAATCAATCAATGTGTCCATGATAAGGATGTACAATTAAAATCTGAACTAACTAGGCTAAAAGGCAGTTACGAGATCTAAGGAATTCGAGGCATCCCAGTGACTTGGACACCTTGGAGTACCTAACCAATGGGGAAACAAGGGAAGGACCTGGCAGATGGGAATGGGGAATAAAAAGCCAAACTTGGTATCCATCAGGTGTTCCTGTTAGCTAAGACACCCACTCCTGCAAGAACACTTAATAAAAGCGTTTCACTGCAGAGTCTGACTAGTCTTTCACAAGAAAACTTGTTTGCTTCTTACAATCCCCACCTACAACCAACCAGCTACATAAGTTACCACACCTTAAGTCTGACAGCTGAGATGCTTCTAAGATTATGCTCTAAATCATTTCAGTGAAAGTGAGCCTCGCTAGCTCAAAAAATTCAGATAAATATCTTGTACTAACACAACTCCTTCTGACTGAAACTGGTAAATAACAACCACAAAAGCAGTTCTACTGAAACAGCAATAAGAAGATAGTCCCTACAGCCAAAAGAGCAGAGGACAGTGTAAAAACCCAGCAGTATAAAGAAATTCTAAACGTGCACAATACCAAAACCATTAACTGCACTAGTGCTACGTCTTCTGTGGACCACCTCAAAGTGTTTCACCTTAGCCCAGCCTTGCTGTGCCATTGCCTTCCCCATTCCCTCCTTTCCTCATGGACAGT
Organism: Colius striatus; assembly: GCF_028858725.1. Taxonomy (NCBI): domain Eukaryota; kingdom Metazoa; phylum Chordata; class Aves; order Coliiformes; family Coliidae; genus Colius; species Colius striatus. The sequence continues at coordinate 9,202,659 of NC_084772.1, forward strand.
GCTAGCACAAGACACAGTCTTCTGCACTAAGATGCAGGAGAAGGGGCAATGAATGCTTTTTGTGTCTTCCCCGTACATGAGGCATCACTCCTTCCTCTCTCTAGCAAACTGCCAGAGTAAAACCGCTGAACATGCGGGTCAGTGCAAGAAGGAATTGTACCAGATACCAGGGAAAAAGAAGGCAGAAAGAAGGTTGTGGCAACTCAGTACTACAGAGCCCTCTGACACATAAAGCCTGCAGGAAGGCACGGGTCTCAATTCATTATCTTCTTTGTTATCCTCTTGAAATCCCGACAACTAACCTCATTAATAACATCTCAGCAGTTGATGGATTAACAAAATACTCCAACGGTATCTTCTTCATCAATGTCCTTACTTGTATATCCTAGACTTTACTTGCGTCTTTAGGCAAGTCAACTTTAACACATCTGAAGTCTTCGTGATATAACACTATGTACTTCAAAATGAGATTCATTTATATCTTGGTCTGAGTCCCAGAATTTTGGAAAAGACACACTTCAGCTGACTCTCATGAAAAGCAAACACTCACTACATCATAATCAGTCAAGGAGTGAAGATCTGTGACTTAAATGAAGAACTTAAGGTCAGAAAGTTAAATACAGTACTAATTAAAGAAATGCTGCTAAAAGAACATGTAACCAGACCATATTACATTCTATGTAATATGCTTAGCTCCAATATAAGTTTGTACCACCAAAAGCTTCAAATATATTAAAACTGTTTAAAGAAAGAAAGAAAGGAATAACTTGAAAAAACCCAGCTACTGTCTTGGTTGCTCTACAGTTCTTTCTTACAGCTAACAGCGTTTGGTCATTAAAAATCAACATCACAAAGTCCTCCAAATAAGGAATGTTTAAAGCTTGAACAGGTTTTGAATACACAGAACACTTAAAATACAAGCATGTATGTCGTGCTAAGTACAGATCACTGAGATTAAAGATATCTTACATAGCATCCTACGTAACAGCATTTGCATTGTGTACAAGGAATAGATAGAAATCCAACAACATCAAAATACAGCAGCTGGTGTTTGAGTAAAGAAGCTGACACTGCCATGCTACCTTTTGTCCAGTGAATCTTCCTTCTTGAGTCCAGTATTTTAATTCTTTTTAATTATAAATGAAAAAATGCTTGTCATTTAACATCTCTTACCTCAAGCAAGGCTGCAGCGGGATCCCCTTGCAAGCTCTTCCCCAGTTTATCAACCTCATCTAACAGGAATACTGGATTGTTAACCCCAACAGTCTTCAGCCCATTGATTATTCTGCCAGGCATACTGCCAACGTAGGTGCGCCTGTGAGAAACAAATATGTACGGGCAAAGGGAAGCCACATGCATGTAGAGACATGTAGAGATATCAAAAATAAAACATAATAATACATAGAAACAATAAAATATTAAATATAACAACAACTCTTGCTTTTTTTGCAAAACCTTTTAGAACCATTTAAGGAAACACAGGCTACACATCTGCACTAATACAAGCAATTATGTCAGCAGATGAAAACTCCAGTGCCAGGTACCAGTTGGTCTGCAGAGATAAACACATGCATTAAAGTATTTCCAAACTTTATAGCTTGTAGGCATTTTACATTACTTAGTACAAGCATCCTTGTACTGTATGAACAAGCAGAAACAGATTTGGGAACCTCATCAATACTAACACTTTAATCATGATGATGCCGGGTTTGTGTTATCAGAGTTTGCACAGCATGCTACAAACTGGGGCAAAATCCCAGATATGCCAAACTGTCATGTCCTTGGTATATTCAGCACATTTTAATTAATACAAAAATTGATTGTATTTGCTATGCCATTTCACATGAAAGAAAAAAACTAGAACAGTGCAATGGAACAGAAATGTTTTGAGTCTGAATTTATTCAGCAAAGGTGGTAAAAAATTGTTTTCACATATTTATCACAGTTATTTGCCAGTGGCGTAACTAAATACTATCATTAAGAGCATGAAATGCTGGCCACTCAAGAAAGAGATACATGAAGTGCTGAATTACAGTACCTATTTCTTGTCCCCCTAAAAGCAGACCTCCAGAACAGGCCTGCACTGCCATATGATCTGTTTTAATACAGTCCAAAATAAACAGGATGACATTTAGAAAGATGAAACAAAAAATACCATGGGAGTAATATCAAAAGATACTAGAGAAAACTTTAAATGCTAAGAAGAACCCAACTCAAACCACACAGCAATACCATTAGGTCCATGCAATATTTAACCAGAGCAAATAAATCGTTCTTGCTACTGTACTTAGTTTAATTTAAATTCTAGATCTGAGCTGAAATGAAAACTTTTAAGATTTTCTAAATAACCAGAAATGCAACAACTTCAGTTGGCCTGTTATCACCTCCACGAGACAGCTGCTAAAGACTGGAGCAGCCAGCACACAGTAGTTTATCACCTCACTGCTTTTATGTTGAGTCTTAGTCTGCAGCAAGTGAGTGGATCCCTTTCCACTGAGGATTACACAGGGGAATATTACACTATATACTATGTAACTATTAGTATGTTACACTATGCAACATGCATTACAAATCAAGAATCTGGGGTGGGGAGCTATTATACTAGCACACCACTTCATTCTCCATCAGCACATAGCCACCCTTGCCCAAAGAATGAAATAATTCTATAAAATGCAATCAGAAAATTACAAGACTCAAGTAGAACTGAAGTTCACAGAAGTGAACCATTTATCAGCAAATTAACCATCAGAGCAATTTGGGAGTGAGTTTGAGATTTTTTGCTTGTGGGTCTGAGGTTTCTTTGGTGGCTGTTGATAGCTTTGTTGTTGCTTTTTTAAACAGGAGGTGCTTACTGCACTAGTAAATAATTTGACATGCTTCAGAGACAATGCAGCATGACAGTCTTCAATATTCTATTTATGCCAGTAATAGGATAACACCATTAGGTAAAGCATTAAACCTTTCTCTCTCGCTACATTTTTCTCAACAGCACACTCAAGGACATTACACTTTTACAATGCACATTTGCATTTTTCTATATACTAAGTCTTATCTAATCCTTTTAAATTCTATAAAATTTTGAGGTACCTATGTTCCATCTAGTTTTAAAAAAGAGCTTTGGTTTGTAAACTAAATTAAGGCAAATTGGGCTTCTCTAGTCATGAGAAAACAGTCAAAATAATCACTCTTTCCCTCCCTGCAGCATCACAGGTCAAAGGGTGAGTTTGGTACCAAAGAGTTTTCTGAATAATAAACGTTTGTTTATACCCATGCACACACACACATACCAATTCAAAAGAGTTTTTTCTTCTTTCTTCTTCACTGTGAGGGTGCTGGAGCACTGGAAGGGGCTGCCCAGATGGGTTGTGGAGACATTCAAAACCCACCTGGATGAGTTCCTGTGCAACCTACTCTAGGTTGTCCTGGTCTGGCAGGAGGATTGGACTAGATGGTCTTTCAAGGTCCCTTCTGACCCTTAAGATTCTGTAATTCTAAGTTCTACCAAATAAAAGCATTAAAAAACCAAACCGGCAATCCACAAACAAAACAGGAAGAGGTTTTTCTTTCTTGAGATAAAATAAAAGTTGTTGTAATAACAACTTGATTGAACAATAATCTTGATAGATTGAAATACTTTCCCCTCCTCCAAACAACCCTAAAAATGGCTTTCAAGTCAACAGTCATTTTAGATTCAAGTAGATCTGAGTATTTAATTACATATTTACACTTGTGGAAGATTCTCACAGATACAGCATCTTCAGCAAGACTTGTTGTAAACAATCAAGTTTCTTATTATTCTAAAATAAACCTAAGGTTGAAGCACAATATATCAAATCAATGAAAGAATAAATATACTCAAGACAACTTGTGACAAGTCAAGGGAGATCAATACCTTGGAGAAATACAATTGTAGGAGCATAAAAATAAGTGGCTTCTAAAGCAAGCAATATGAAAAACATTCTAACCACACCAGAAAATCATATATTTTTCTTTTTATGCCTTGGGTGACGAGCTACCATATAAAAACCCAGAAACCACAGTCCAACTGAAATGGATCTAATGTTACAAAAATTATTAGATCACAGAACCACAGAATCTTAAAGGTTGGAAGGGACCTTGAGAGATCATTTAAGTCCAAGCCCCTGCCAGAGCAGGGCTACCAAAAGTAGGTCACACAGGAACTCATCCAGGTGGGTTCTGAAGGTCTCCAGAGAAGGTGACTCCACAACCCATCTGGGCAGCCTGCTTCAGTGTCCCATCACCCTCACAGTGAAGAAATTCTTCCTTGTATTTCTTTGGAACCTCTTAGTCAGAACCTTTAAAACAGTACCAAGAATTACTGATGAAAACACAACTCACTTTCTTCATACTGTTCTAAAAAAAAGTATTAAATTGTTTTTAACTATAGTGGTTTTCAAACTGCAGAGGCAGGAAAAGATAAGAAAGTTAATGCCACCGAAGAAACTACTTCTGAACTTAGATGCACAGTCATAGCTTGTTTTATTTCAAGTACAGAGCCTACATATGCTCAAGTGCTTTACAAATGTATCTATACCTTATGCTTGTATATCAGCCATTCCTCTCACAGGTGAAATTCAAGTTTGATTTTTTTCTACTGCAACACAGCCTGTGCTGGGAACTTCTGCTAGAACAGCTGTACTGGCAGGTAATCACATCCTTTCTCACATGGATGCACCTGAGCAAGTCTTCAGCACAGGCCTAAGCCAGAAGTAAATTATCAAACTTCTAGATAATGAAAAGCAATGATAATATAAGAAAGTGCTTTGCATAGAGGTGAGAGGGAGAAAAAAAAAAAAGAGCTTCACAGTGGTCTTACCAACACCACTACAAATAAATGGTGCCATTCTATCCTTCCCTTTTAAAAACAGAAAAATCACACACATATGCAACAGAAATCATATAGTTCCTGTATAAACCAAAATACTGAAGAGTTCCAAGTCATCTTTCAAGGTGGTTAGGGGTTTTTTATCTTTTTTTTAAAAAAAAGTTAGCAGTAAATGTAAACCAGGAAACTTTAACATATGCTATCGATGAATGGTAAGTGCAAACAACAGCTGGAGGATGTCTGATAAAGCAGTTCTGGTTTTGTACCAAGATGATGATTTCATTTTGAGAATGCAGAACAGTAGTTGCTGCTCTTCAACCAAACAAAAAAGCACTCACAAACCCCAGCTGCAGGCACATGATCCACACTGAAATGGCAAAAACTGAGTGTTTCTGATTGCCCCAGTTCCACATCACCGGGAACAGCACACTTTCTGACACATCACTCTCCCCACTGCTGCCATCTAATATATTTTGTTTTGCTTGCTGAGTCTACCAGTCATCTTTCACTTAGAACAGTAAGAAGTGGCCAAAGCAAATGCTATTTCAGGCAGTATTTGTTTGCAAGTGTTTCTTTTTTCATGTTCTAGTACATTTAGTACATTAGTAGGTACATACAGTATCATTCTTCTGCAATGTTAATGGAATCCTTAACTTAAGCCTTAAAGCCTAATAAGGAGCTTTCAGGAGAAAAAGAATGGCTCCTAACATGTAATATTAGAAAATCAGATGACTCAGTAAAACTCTGAGAGCAGCTGCCTGTATCCCCTCCACTTTCAGACCATCTCTGTAATTCCTCACTATGACTGCCACCAGATGCACAATATGGATTCACTTGACTGGGAACAACTTGAAGGATTTATTCATATGAACAGACATTATAGAGAGAAGTCCTACAGAGAAGCTGCAGTTGTAATTTGATTAAATCTTATTCTGAGAAACAAGAGAAAGAAATGAAGTGCAATTAAAACATTATGCAACAGTTGGGTTTGATTTTACCTACAAAAAACTTGCAAAGCAGTCAGTGACAAAAGACTGTTCGTACTAACAGCTCTCAAGTCTGTTTTTAAGCTACACACTTGTTTGTAATCACATGATATTCTTGCTACTTCTAGATATTATTTTCCTTTGCTGATGAAAAATAAACTGTCTTATCAAATACTTCCCATCAGATAATCTCAAGTAGATTTTTAATATGAACTTTATAATGGTTAGTGTCTAACATGCATTAGTTATTCAACAGCACCCTCAAAAACACTACAGTGACAGCCAGAAACACCTGAATTTGCATGTTTTTAAAAGCCTCATTATCACATGACTCTAGCTGTCTTTATTAGGTCTAAGCACAAGACAGAAAACCAAACAACATTAAACTGAGCAAAACAAACAAACAAAAAGAGGAAACTGTGAGGAATTACTAGCAATTGAGTAAGAGATTAGGGCAGTTTTAGGTTTATGAATAATGTTAATTTCACAGACATGGTCTCCCTGTTATAAAGGCTTCAGTCCTGCTCTGCCCTGGAAAAGTTGCTGATGTCTATAATGCTTAGCATTCAACAGCCTCTAGTGGTTTCAGTTCGAATAACAACGTTGTGGAATCACAATTTATATTGCTTTTACATTCCATACTGCAAGTTGTCTGTAACATCAGAATTATTACTTATTAAAGAGTGATTTACAATGCAGTTTAGGAATTGCACCAATAATACATAGTGAAGGAGGAGGACAGAATTTGTCTTACAAACATTACAAAACAATCACACACACATGCACAGAGTTCTGCTGTGCAGTCAAAACCAATGCAACAAGACAAATCTATCTACTTGTGGATGTCAGTTGGATGGGGTGACACTTTTTTTCTGCAGTGACAGGACCAGTAGCAACACACATAAGCTGGGACGCAAAATGTTCCATTTAAACACAAAGAAAAGCTATTTCAGTGTTGAGGTGAGGGAGTCCTGGCCCAGGCTGCCCAGTGAGGGTGTGGACTCTCCTTCTCTGGAGGTTTTTCAAACCTACCTGGATGTGTTCCTATGTGACCTGATCGAGGGGACTTGCTTTAGCAGGGGGGTTGGACTAGATGATCTTTAGAGGTTCCTTCCAACCCCCACCATTCCATGATTCTACAAACCCCAAGTGGCTACTGGGTATGCTGACCAAACCTACGAAAAAAACTTATAGATGATTCTTTAAAGCTACAAACTCCAGGCAAGTTTCAAATACTCTGAAAAACAAAACTCCCAAATGTGCACAGGAATAAATGCACATTGCTTATTTTACCAGGGGTGCTGAACTAAAATGTTTATGAAACAATTCTGAATTTTCAAGTTGTTGTCCAACACAAAATCACCATTTTGTCACTTTTTCATCTCTCATGCTCTGATCTTAGCAGCGATCAGTACTATATTATACTTGGCATTCCTAGAAATTCATTCCATTCCAGATTCCTAGAAGTTCATGCATACATTCAGCAGATTTCCCAGTGAGCCTCCCACACTCCTTCCAGTCAGGACTGTGTGCTTCTACCACTCTAATGTAATCATACACGCAACTAGCTTACAGTCAGAAGTCTGATAGCACAAAATGAACTTTCACTACGCATGTAAGTTGTCATTAAAAATACATAAGGAAGTGATAAGAATACCAAGGTGCTTTTTACTGCTCACAACCAAAAGGAATTACATAATAATCTAAAACTGAAGAAAGAATGACGGTGTATTCTGATGACTGAAAGTTGCAGCATTGGGTAAAATTAACTGCTACATGGCATCAAAGAAATAACTGATAGCTTGCATTCATAGTAATTTACCTGCTGTTGCAAGGTGAAGTTTTAATCAATAAAGTGACTTTAAAAATAACCAACCCACATGGTTTTGCAAATCTTTAGAACTCTAGCAAATTCATAATTCCAAATTTCCTACACCGTATGCAATAAGCATAAAATATGTAGAATGGAATCAGAAGTGCTGCACTGGTGTTTGGCAGTTACTTATCCCATTCACTATGCTTTCAGTTGCAAGGAATGGGGAAAAGACTAATATAAACAAATAGTTTAAAAGACTAAGAAGTAGATGCATAAAGAGATGCAAGATGAAGAAAAAAGGTCCTAAAGAAAGTCATCCCAAAAAACTCCTTGGACATCTTCCAGCTTAGGTGTCCTTGTATAAACTTCCTTTTGAAATGGGGAAAACAGTACACTTACAAGGTTGAGATACTACGTAACTCAGTTGCTGTTCACTAGCAACTTTGAAGCATCACTCTCAGCTTCCTTCCCTGTTTTAGCAACAAACACAGTTATAAAGCAATGCATTGTTATTCCTAGGCTATTTTGCATAGTGAAATCTTTACATTCTTAAAAAGTAGGAAAATCAGGTCCAACACTAAAGAGTTTGCATTAGACTTCCTATTGAATTTTACTTCAAAGTGCCAAAATGACTGAAGATGAAACTCCATTCTCCTGTATGGCAATAAAGGGCAGCAGCAGAAGGTAAGAATAAAGGCTGTATCTCAGCACTTAACATCCACCCCCACTACTGCAGTTCTCTCCTGAATACCAATTAAAAATAAATAAACAAATAAAATTCAATAGACAACTACTATTGTTTGAAATAAGCAAAAGTTCTCTGTATTAGTTAAACAATGAAAATAATCAATACCTTTGGTAACAAACAACACAAAACAAACGCAATCAGGAAAGGAAGAAGTAGTTACCTGTGGCCTCGAATATCTGACTGATCACAGACTCCTCCTAAAGCAATTCTGTGGAATTCTCGACCCAAAGTCTTTGCAATTGATCTTCCAACACTAGTTTTACCAACTCCTGGGGGCCCCACAAAACAAAGAATGGGTCCCTTGAGGTTGTTTTTAAGCTGTCGGACCGCCAAGTATTCTAAAACTCTCTTCTTCAACTTCTCCATAGCATAATGATCATTATCCAAAAGGATTCGAGCTGCACGAATTTCGAGGCGATCTATCAATTGTTAACAACAGAAAAGATATCAGCACATTTACCTTCAAAGAAGGAAATAATTTGTTCTACAATAGAAACAAACACATTCCCTGACAAACCTGTTTTAGACAATGTTTTCCTAAATCAAAAGCATTCTAAATCTCCATTAACAAAAGAAATTAGACATAAGCTAGACAGATCACAGATAAGAAAATTCTGAAAATCCCTCCTTTTCACTGTCTCACAGATTGAAATCTGGTTCAAATGGACTTGGGAGTCCATATTATACAAGTGATAAGCAAATTTTTCAGCATTTGCTTTCTCAGAGAAATAAGTCTGATTCTATAACATGTTCTCAGAAGAGACAAACTCATCCCCACGTCATCATTTTTTACTCGTGGTAAGAGTCTATAACTATCTTGCAAATAGAGCAAAATCTTATTGGCCTGAAGGGCAGACTTCATGTGCTATGCAACAATTAAAGTGATTTGGCACTGTAAAGAATATCCATGTGACACTGGGACTGGAAAATGTAGTTGTTTGCTATTACCATGATTTGAGATCAATGATCAGACCTCGCTGATGGACACTAACTAATGCTTTACACAGAGCAGGAATTTCTGGCCCAAAGCAGATGTGTTTTTCTTTGCTCTACAATACAAAGAAAGTAGGCAGGAAGCAGCAAAGCCTACTGACTCTGCACACACTCATCCTTCAAATCCTGTGTATTCCAGACACGCATCCCTCATACCACTAAGTGCACAGAATTCACATACAGATATCTGTGATCAAGTTCTCATCATCAGCTGTGTAAATTTTTGGAATGAACCACTGAACCAAAAAAAGAGATCTCTAATGATCATAATTTACTATTGGATTTTCTCTTTTTACATTCATGTATATTTTTATTCACTGTAGCTATGGAATCCAAAGCAGCACCCACATGACTGTGAATACAAACTTTGCAACTTCGCTTAAACACATGTGGCATGGCATAATTTTACAAGATTAAAAAACAACTCCCACCAAAACCCCATTCTGCTAGGACATGAGTGTGAACAAATATTTTACTCATTTGGGAATTTTAGAAATAACACTGTGGAGATCTGCAAAAATCTGTAGACATATCTTTTTACAATTTAATGATTTAAGAAAATATTTACAAGAATATTTGTAAACAGCAAAGGCTCTAGTTTAAAACAGACTAAATTCACCACCATGCATACTAAGGAGGCACAAAGTGACAGACATTTCTGCTTGTGTGGTATGTTAAATTTCCTTTTAAATAAAACCAGATTTTTTTTTTTAAATGCCATTCAAAAGCCTCATTTTTCAGTCATTGTTAGAAGGAATTAAAATCCTTTTCTCCAGCAGCATCCCTTCTGGAAAGTCATTTTGCCCACTTAATCTACTTGCGTTGGTCAGTAGGAAAACTCGTGTTTGGTTTTCTACACTTCACTTGTTCTCTATTTTTTCATACTGTTCCCCTACTAATAGTATCATTCTGTACTCATAAATTCTTAAAACTGCAGTAAAATCCAACATGATACTCAGTTTTCCTTTTGTACTTGAGGTTGTAATTATTAAAATTAACTACAACTGTATTTTTCATCCTCTTGTTCTTTCCCAAACTGCATTAATTCATGACATGACAGAATCTTCTTCAGGAAGATTAATGCTGCAGAAATGTATAAAAGCTCTTTTGTCTGACATATAAAAGTAATTAGATGCTCTTTTCTTTAGATCCATGCTAGCACAGATTGCAAGTAATAACACCTTCATTGTTCTGTGCAGATATTCCTAATATTTTTTAAACTCACATTCTTAGATGTACACCTGAGCTACACAAGCTATTAAGTATGCTCTATCTTTCTTTAAGCCATTAGACAGTAAGATTTCAGTAACAACATGTTAATGAATTTTTTAGGTTCAGGCAATTTGCAAGACAAATCTAAGTACAGAGTGTTTACATGAGGGCTACTTGTCCTAAAATATCTGTGCAAGAGACAGTCAACAATAATTGAAGGGTTTACCTTTTGTACTCTTGTTCCATGGCAACTCCACCATCAGTTCTAAGTAATTTCTTGTCAAAGCATATTCTGGCATTGACTGAGGCATCTTCTTTAATCTGGAAACACATGCACAGTAAGGCTCACCAGCAACTAACCTAGAGTAAGACTCTCCGGCATCACAAGACAGATATTTAGCAAACTTGAGGTCATCAGCATACCCTCTTACTTTCTGACAACCATAATAATAAAAAAGCAAGTCACGGCTCTTACCAATTAGGAGACTGTCTTTGCATAATGATAGGTTATTTATAGGATACAAACAGAACTGAAAAAAAAGAGTCAGTTTTCTATGGATACACACTACACCGACCACTATGCACTCTCACTGTAAAAGAGGTTGTTAACCATCGTATTACCAACCAGAGTTATCCTCTCACCAAACAAAAACAGAGGAAAAACAACTCAATAACCAGGTCAGTTTATTCATTAGTTACAATTCATGGGCCTTATTTGTTTGGTTGTTTTTTTAACACCTTCACTTTCTAGAGGCCTAGAGCTTACAGTTTAACACTATCAACGCATAAAGCATATCTTCATATTTCTTTGTCATCCCTTCTGATGTTTCAAAAAGATGAAATGATGACATTTAAAAGCAAAAAGTATCACCTTTGATTTACTTGTCATTTCCAAAACACATCCAACACAAACATATAATCACATGAGAAAAGGTTAATGCAAGATTTGGCTTAAAAAATAAGAGAAGAAATCACCATTTGAAAGTCTCCTACCTCTTTATTTCCTTAAGACAAACTTTAAAAGCTTGTTCTGACATACTGGATGCTCTAATCTTTTTTTCCAGAATGACAACATCATCATGATCTTCTTCTTCCTCCTCATCTTCTGCAGTGCTTGGAAGGTGATTGATTCTTCTATTAGGACGAATAGCTACAACCTATAAAATGCAAAACAGAGATAGAGAATAATATCAAGCTTGGGTTTTTAACTAAGGTGTGTACCTTGGCAATGAATAAAAATCATGACAAAAACATGCAAGGTCCGGGGAGAGACTACTTTACTGACATTTTCAGAAGATTATAATCCAACAAATAACTTCAGAAACTGTTATTGGTGCTACTTTAAAAAGTTACAGTTCTTATATTTTACTGTATGTAATTCTCAAGTGCGTTTATTATTCACCCTAAACTAGCAGACGACAGAAGACAAGAACAAAACTGAAAAGAGCTGTGATTTCTTGGGCACTGCAGCTCATCATACTAAGCAGAATAAGCCTAATCTTCACAAAATGGAGAAGGTTTCTCTCTTATTTTGATTCATTTCTCAATTACTTCCTGTTTACTAAACTGCATTAGTTAGATGCAGCAAAAGTCTAAGCTGCCCTAGTGTAGCAACTGCCACTTTACAACACACATTCCTTATTCATATTTCAAAAGCTATTGTTCATCTGCATTGCCATTTGTAAAAGGTACACCTTTCCTTCCCCAGCCCAAAACTCAGCATGTGCATACCATGCAAGTAAACTGGGCATCAAATAACTCTTTAAGGAACCTGAGCATTTATTCAATGTCAGAGAATGCTCAGGCTAATTTGAATTAATAAATAACTAAAACAAAGTCTAGGCAGTTGTAAAAGTATTTTCTCTTTTAGGTATCTAACAGCCAAAGATGCCAGCTGGGTGTTTTCTGCAGCTCCAGACCGACCACAAAACATTATGGCAAAAGATTAAAACAGTTTCAAAACAGACACATTCATCAGCCTGTTTAAAATTGTGGCTTTATAAATATTTAGGAGGTTCAGATATCTCACATTTAAAGGTCCATACCCTTTTATCATCATCCTGTTTGGGTTTTCTTGTTTTCTGAAGTAGCTTCAGGCCTTCAATCTGTCTAACAAGCAATGGTATAGTCATCTTGAACCGTTCTTCCAGGCTAACAGCATCTAAAATCTAAGAGCAAGGAGCTGTAAGTAACCAATAAGTTCACACTGAGGGACTATCAGTTTGGGGGAGGGGAACATGGAGGGTACTGTTACTATGTTGGCCAGTTATAGACTAAATGGTTTAGGACAAAAGGTAGCAAGAAAAGAAACAAGAACACAACACACAAAATCTATCCTCAAGGTTCTGGACGCCAAAGCTATAAAAGCACTCAAAAATAGAAAAAACGAGATTTTAAAGCATCTTAATATTTTAGCTTTATTTTCTGTAGCAAACACCTGTAAGCACTCTCTTTTTCCAATTACTGGGCAAGCACATATAGATATCAGTCTAGTAAGCATCAAGCCATAAGCATCATTTTTGCATTGTTATTTTGACATATGATGCAAATTTAACCAGTGTCTCAGTACTTTACAGAAATGCACAATTCAAGATGTTTTTAGAAGAGATTTTAAAAAATATTCTGAAGCTGTTGGTGCTAGGAGATATATAATCACCTGTCAACTATGATAAATAAGCAAGATTTCAACCCAATTTGAATAAATATTTATTATCTTTACCATAGAAAGAGAAAGCCAACACTGTATTTACTGTTTAATGAAATAAACAGTTTCCAATGGCAACTAGATTAATCTACCTATTAGGTGAGTTCTGACATGCAAATACATCAACACTTTAAGCACAGCGTAAGAAGTTTTTACAAGTATTCATGCTCAGTGGTACCACAAATACCTTCTGGCACAACATTATCACTGTACCATCTCAAATGGAAGCAGTTTCAAAATTATGTAAAAGCAATTAACTATAAAACAAACAAACAAAGATCTCTCCTTAAAGCAGAAGAATACCTGAAGCTTCTCTTGGTTGGATGTACGGATGATAGAAGTCAATATATCTGGCAAAGCTTCTCTAGGCAGATTGTCCAGAAGACGTCTGAGCTTTGCAACTGCGGGAACAGACATATCCAGCATCTCAACCAACTGTAAGAAACACAAAGAAAAATGTTCATAGTTGCTTTTTAACTTATTCGAGTAGCTGACCTAAAAACACTTCCGTCTTGCAGTATGAAACCTATCTAGGTACTGTGCCAAACAGCTACCAAAATCAATGAAGAAGTTCACAGAAAAGGCACTAACTGAGCATAAGGCAGTGAGGGCTTTGGGCTTCCTGCTTATTCCAGAAGTCTAAAATTGTCATCATTTGCAGCACTTCTACTTTTCCCAATGAACACATTTTGTCCTTCCCACATATAACCTGATTAAAAACCTTCCCAGCTATTTTAACTCTACACTGACTCTTTTTCTATACCCCCTTTAAATTCAAATTCATTATACTTGATTATAACTTAGACTCTAGAAGGGTTTTTCTCCCTTCAATAATATAAACAAAAATCACAAACTCTATTGTATGTATTTTTATATAAGTATACATATATGTAATTCTTGGAAAAAAATAATCAAAAGTAATCCTTTTACTGGAATGTATTTATAGTATTGCTGTCTATGAAATAATACCAATGTATGATAGCACTATCATAAGCAATTAAGACTCATCCTGCCACAAGCTGTATAGACACCCTGGAATTCAACATAGAAACCTTAAGCTCTAACAAAAATATTTATTTTGCAGCAGATGTACTGTAACTTCACTAGCCACCAAAAAACTAAGAACTACATAAAAAGAATGACAGATAGGAAACAAACAAACCCCCCTAAACGTATGCATAAATGCAAAGATACATGACGCATAGGATTAAAACCATTTACCTGCACTGCATACTTGTAGAATTGTTCTGACAACTCCCCAAGCTCCTCCTCTGATTTATGCTGATTAGTGAACTGCTCAAGTCGATCCAACTGCTCAACCTCAGCAACAGGATACGGCTTCTCTTTCAGCAGCTGCAGGATCTGGAATCGGCAGAGGCCTGTCACCAGCAGCGTGTAATGTGGCTTGGGCCAGTTGCTACCAACCACTTGAACTGCCAAGGCAGCAGTGCCAATCCTAAAAACAGATCAAATCTTTGTATTACTTGTCACCTTCCACATGTGTGACGCTGTCAAGAAGCAACTGAGCTACAGGTTGCAAGAACCTTCTGGGTCATGGCTCCTTATCATGAAAGGCAACCAAAGAATAGATTTTCCTTTGTAACGGGTTAAAAAAACAAAGCTTAAAACCTGAAAATTAATGAGCTAACTGAAAAACTAAGAGAATTATAATGTAGCCATCTGGTTTAGAAATGTATGCAATTTTTTCATAAATAAATCAACAAATCTTGCCGTGGACAGAAACTCTGACACTTCTGCTTACACTGTGCACTTGGAACATCGAATGTTTGTAATTTACTGTGACATTGCGTTCAGAATGACGCTGACATGGTTTAGATCACATGTACCTTTTAAAATAGATTTAAAACATAAGCTGTTTTCTTGCAAAACCTTACTAAGTCCACTGACATAACTATAAATTAACAACTTAATTTTGACAGTACATGTTACAGCATGTTAGTTTTACCCGTGCTTTATCCCGCAGAAACACGAATCGTTTTCATTTCATGTAAATAGGGTCGCTGTGTCACTATCTACGCTACTTATTAGGCGAAAGACACTATCGTTAACAATTGCCGACAGCTCCAACGCTCCCGACCCGCGTTCTTCGATCGGATTTTCCTCTTCCACCCGGCTCTCGCTTTTCAAACTCTTGTTCCCGGCGTCAGCCCGACAGTCCCCTACCCTCCACCACCGTGCCCTCCCCTAACGCGCGCCTGGTGCGGAGCGCAGTTTCTCCGCAGGGAGAAGCGTTTCTCACACGGTCGCGCCCGGAGAGCCGCAACATGGCAAGCTGAGCCCGGGGCCGGCGGCCAGCGCTGCCGGGTGAGCGGCCGGAGCGGGAGGCACCTGTGCAGAGAGGGCAGGTCATCGCAGTCGGAGGTGGGGTCGCTGGTGTTGGGGATGACGCCGATGATGGTGCTGCGGAGCGAGGTGCCCTTCAGCAGCCGGCTGCGCACCAGCTGCATGTTGCGCGGCGAGTCCACGCTGGTGCGCATGGTGGAGCCGGGCAGCAGGACGCCCTCGTGGGTGAGCAGCAGCGGGAGGCGGCTGGGGATCTGGATGGCGCTGCCCGCCGCCATGGCCGCGGCCCGCTGCGCCTGCCGCGCCGCTGCGCCTGCCGCCCCGCTCCGCCCCCGCGCCCCGCCCCGCTACGGGCGCCCGGCAGGGACAGGCCTCGCCTCGCCGCTCCGCCGGGCCGCTGCGGGACGGGCTGAGGTCGCCAAGCTGCTTTGCGTCCCTCGCGCTCCATTTCTCCCCCCTCTTTTAAAAGACACATACCGCCTCAGCCCCGGCCCGCGCCCTCGCCCCGGCGGGTGCCGCCACGGCCGCCGCCACCGCCAGGTGTCAGGTGGTGCTCACAGTTCGGCAGCTGCAGCGCAGCGGTAAAGGAGAAAGTGCTGGGGTCCGACGCAGAGACCGCGAGTGGAACCCAGTTAGGGTCACAGGGGATGGTTACAAAGATTCTTTTTTTGTTTGTTTTTACAAAAATCTGCTGTCCTGCTTGTGGCCAAAGAGCTCAGAACCCTGTTCATCACAGAACCATAGAACCACTTTGGTCAGAAACGACCTTTAAGACCACAAAGTCCAATCCCTGACCACACACTGCCAAGCCCACCACTAAACCATGTCCCTCAGCACCTCAGCTACACAGCTTTTCAATGCTTCTGGGGTCAGAGACTCCACCACTGCCCTAGGCAGCCTGTGCCAGTGTTTAACAATCATCTCAGTGAAGAAGTGTCTTCTAACCTCCAATCTAAACCTCCTCCCACACAACTTGAGACCATTTTCTCTTGTCCTATCACTCATTGCTTGGAAGAACCAGACCTCCACCTCCCTACAACCTCCTTTCAGGAGTTGTAGACAATGACAATGTCTCCCCTCAGCCTCCTCCATCCTAAACAGCCCCAGCCTTCTCAGCTGCTCCTCATAAGACTTCTGCTTCAGACTCTTGTCCAGTTTCATTCCCCATTTCTTCAAGAAAAAGTTAGTGCAGCTCCTCTTCAGTGTACTCCAGACAGCCTTAAAGCAAAGGGAGGAAACACAGGATGCCACATCTCCTTTGCAGGGCAGGGCCACAACCTGAGCTTTCCCCAGGACCAGGGAACAGCAAGGAGAAAAGCACCCATGGATTCTGCCCATACTCCAGCACAAACTAGGCAGGCAACCTGCAGAGATAGACCCTGACACCTCACACACGCTGTGGGGGTTTTAGTGCAATTGGTTATTTTCAGCAGACCTGGAGGTATCAGCCAAAGTCACAGCTCATAATGATCAATAACATTCTTTTGCTCAGTCCTGCAAAAGCCTACCCAAGTGAAAGGGCTCTGAGCTTGTTCAGAAGAACAAGCAAGTTTTAGAAAAATCCTCTCTTCCCCTTTTTTTTCCCCACTGGTGAAATGAGATGCAAGATTAAAGTTGCATAATGTAATGAATTACAGTAGCCAATCCTTTGTTAATCACTGACTTGCATGATACGTTTTGAACAAAGGTAACTCTGTACAAAGGGAAAATCTCAGTAGCAACAAACAGACATTTTGAAATGTACAAGTGCAGTTATAGTGAAAAGATTCTTAATCATGTAGTTTACTAATACTTTAATCTGTTGTCCCATTGGAAAATCCAAGGTAACAAGATATATGGAAATGCTAACAATATATTTAAATGCAAGAAATTATTGCAGCTGAGAAAGTGTCTTCTAAAGCAGACACCCCATGTACCTTAGAAAGAAGCTGGAATCTAATATACTATTCAACGTGACATTTAGAAAACATTAATACAAAAGGGCACATTATACAGGAATATGAAACGTGTTTTCTGAACTTCCTGATGCTAAATATAATTACTCTGTAAACATATGTTCAACACTCACAAATGTTTAAGTCTATGTATATTAGGTCACAGTGTGAACACAATCCAAACCTGAAGGTTAAACATTTACTCGTCACATTTATTGATGAATTTTCTCAGTCTGTCTTTTCATTAAAAACAATCTACCAATCTAATCATGTTTATTCTCCTGGCTACCATTTTTTCCCTCCCTCAGAGATGACTAGTCCCCGTGGTCATTAAAAACAGTTTCTTAACACATTCTGGAGTTGTATCAAAAAATACCAATGCTTGCTTTAAAATTTTCCACTGAACAGCTCTTAATACCCAGGGCTGTACTTTACTGAATGTACTAAATGTGCAGTACAATTGGGATATAGGATTATGATGTCTAGATAGTACTTGATCCTCCAAATTGTTTTTTGCTTAAATACAACCAGATCCCATTTGAGCAACAGCAGTTCTGAACTTTTTTCTGGACTAGCTGAACATTTCTTGATAGATGGAAAAACAGGCTAGTATTAAGTCTGTGCCTCCAACTCAGAGGATTTAAGATCAGAAGGGATAATTGCCACATGGTCTGACCTCCTCTGACTCACCAGTGACTTCCACATCAAGTCCATAGTATCACTGTCTCTCTTCAAGGTACTTGATACCTTTGGAGATTTGTTGTATGTCTATCTATTTCCATTTGAAGTACATTCCTATTATTTTTCACCCATTGTTACTGTTTGGAAATAATATTATCGTTACCTTAAAGTGGAAGTAATTTAATACACAGAACATACAATTAGAGCAAATATTTTTCTTACAGATGCATGGGAATTTAAAAACATTTCACATTTTGATTGGTTTAAGTAAGTCTGTGAAGCTAAACGTGTGTCTGATGTGCTACAGGTTTTGGAGTTGCTAGATCCTTAATGAGCTCTCGCTAATCCTGATGTGATAGATTTCTTTTTTTACTCACTAGACATCAATTATTGCTACTAATTTTTTTTAGCTTTTCTATTCCAGATCATAGTTTTATGACCTTGAAGTTCACCTAATACAAATGCTTTTACTCTGACTACATAAAAAATGAAGCCTTTTTTTACATGGAATTAGCCTTTCCCAGAGGCTTATGATCTGAAGGCAGACTGAAGTGACATTGTCTTTTTTAAACTTAGTAATAGGAGTTCATGTCTTTTTTGAAACTGCCAGTCTACACATACTGAGGATATGTTTCTTTCCTGGGAGGTTGTGCTAGAAGTTTCAAACCTATAAAAAGTTTTACAGAGATTAATTCCAACACATATTTGAACCTGTTCACAAAACAGTGTTGTAAAATGGTGCCGCTTCACAGTGCCTAGAGAGTGCGACATTCTGCATATTAAAAACACTATTCTAAATCAAGCAGTATCTTAAGTTTCCATGCAGTATAAACTCTTAGCCTATTAATGTTTTAGCTGCTTCTCTAAACTCCATTCTCTTCTCCTAAAGTGTGCATACACTTTTGGCATCTCACTGGCATTCCCTGGAGTTCTCAAGCCCTTGCTCCACCTTGTGCAGCTATTTTATTAAACAAGACAATCAATTTATCATCAGACTCTCCCTTTCTCATTCTGGTTCTGTTTTATACTTACAGATTGCTTGATGAAAGTGTTCTTTAGGAACTCTTTTTCTCCAGTCTCAGCTGCTGTATCTGTAAAGGAAAGAGAAAAAGAAGTTTGCCTTTTTTTTTTTTTTGTTCAAATTTTCTCTGTGTGAAAATCTTAATAAGACGAGCCTCTCTTAATAAATACATCATCCGGCTCTAAATCCAACAATGCTTAAAAATGCTATGAAAAGATGTTCTGAATTGATTCAAGGTGTATTCTATACAATCAGTTAATATAAAACATCCAAGAAAGAATATGCCAGACTGGTTTAATATAAAGGAATTACTGTCAGGATTTTGCAATACCTGTGATGATAAAACGGACATTTTACAGTCTTCTGAGGTGAGAGGTTATACAGAAGCATTGTCAATGCGCTGTGCACAAAATGGGCTACATAAATTGTCTGTTCTTTAAATTATTTTCTTCAACGACATTTTCTCTTCCCCAAGCACTGAATGTATTCTGCTGCTTCCTACCATCTCGGCATGCATCATAAACACCTCAAAAATCTTTTAAATATGGTAAGTAGGAAGGACGTTTGTGTAAAACTATTTAAAGGATGTCATAATATAACTGAACTAAATTTGAAAGTTCATTTAGTTTAGTGTCTACTTTTTCTACTCCCTCGGTTGCAGTGGAAATTTTTAAATCTGGGTTTTAGTGTAGCATTGTATTATATATCCTCAATCATTCTTTCTTCACACAAAAGAATCTCTGTTTTTTCACATCCATCTTGATTAAAAAGCTACCAGTTGGTTATGTAAGCACAGCACATGGAACACACGCCAAGAATTGCTGGCAGCACATTACTGACTAAAAGAGTGCGAGACCTTTCAGAAATTTCTAAAGCTGTATGAAGGATTCTCTCACGGCAATTGTAAAAAGCATTCTAGGAGTAAGTCCTAACAGACCTCACAAGAACACCTGAGCTTAAAATCTTAAATCTTTTATTCAAAAGCGTGAGAGAGATCCAAGAAAAGGCTGGGGTGGGGAGGCGGGGCAGGGGGGTGCAGGAGGGGAACACAGCCTACTGTCCATATTTGAAACTTGAGCTACAATAGCATAGGGCAGAAAGAGTTCTTGCCTGTCTTTCCTAGCCAGACGGGATTTTCACATCAGATGCCTACCCCAAAAATGGTAAGGATTGAGAGGAACTTCTGAAGGACAGGAAATACTCATGGGAAACTGAAGAAATGCCATCAGTAGAACTGTGCTGATTAACACCCAGATGAGGATACAGCTGTAAGGAACTGAAAGAGTCTCTCACTCAAACTTAGTTTTGCACTACATGCTGTCGTACTACCTGGAATATGATTTTCTTTCTCTTTGATCTGCATACTGCCAAATCAGCCTTTTTATGGGAACTGCTAGTAAAAGATAAAAATATCTTTGCTAAGTACAATGTAACTGGATCAAAATGTTAAATGGGCCAGATTTGAAGCTCCTATATCTGTGATATGGTTTTGTAAGCTTTCCCCTTTTTTTGTAACCTTATGAAGGGGAAAAAAGTGTCTTGCAACTGAGTAATTTTGCTACTGAAATAAAAAAGGTAGCCACCAAAGGAGAGAAACATGTAGAAAATAATTAAGTTACAGCCACAGCTTACTGAAGTAAATACTCTCCTGAGTCAACTTCAGTCACATTTGTATGTTTTCATGAAGGAACAGTGGGAAGGACCTGCGGAATCACATTTTTATGTTCCTCCTACTGCAAAGAGCACTTTCTTTTCCATAGTTCAAATGAAATTTGCTGACTGCAACCTACAAATGGTATGCTGATGTCCTGGAGTAATTCTGGGGTTTGACATTAAAGAAAGTCCACACAGTCTGCAGGAGAGAGTCCTCAGGCCTGTTTTAAAAATTCTTATGTAGACAAAATCACAGTTAAATTTTGGAAGGAATGTGAGTTTTGCCTTTGCTTCTCAGCAACTACTTAATACTCTATGGAGGAAGACCTGAATGTCTCCCTGACTCTCAGAACAGCAGCTAAAGTACAGGCTCTCAGGCTAGGTTTGCTACATTCCCTTACAAGACATAAGGAATCAATCTCAGGGTGTTGATATAGAATGCTACTAACAAAGTTGTCTTTTTGTATTTTTGCATGTGTTATCTCTGGAGTTCAGCATAGATTGAGGAACTGTATCTTCCCAAATTGATGTTCCTGCCACAAAAGAAGGTGTTTGGCTGTGTCATGTAGCTAATTTGGTTTTTTCAGCATAAAAATCAAGTTCTCTCTGTCTTTTTCTTCCAGTAATTGGAATAACGATTCTTTAACATGATAGAAGGGAACGCCATCACACATTTTGAAAGTTGCAGTTGACTAGGCTGCTAGAAAACAAGAAGACAGTATAATCCACAGCAAAAGAGCAGGAAGAATGGAAGGTGGCAGGCGATAAGGGAAATGGTCATCAGGAGAAACAAGCAGAGAGACAGAGTAAATATTAAGCCAAGGATGAAAGGACAGTATCAAAGGAGAAAGAATAGATAAGAAACAGAAGTGCCTTGTCTTGTACCTCTTACATACTGTCAAATTCTGCTGCTGTTTTCTGAGCACCTGCTTATTCCACTGGGGGTATTCAGCAATTCTGAAGCCTGAATATTATATTTTCACATGTTTATACAGAGAACAGAAATATTCTCTTTTAACTGGCTTAACATTAATCTGAAAACATTTTAATTGATTTCTAATACAAGAGATGTGCAGCTTCCAATTCTGATGACAATAAAAGTGGGTAAGAAGACTGTGATTAAAGCTAGATGCTAGAATAAGAAAAACCCACAATGTTTTATTTCTCTAATCTCATTTAACAATAAATCGAAAGTAGGCCCCATTGGTTGCAGGGTAGGCTCTTAGAGATTCTGTAAGCCTTAGAATCGTGTTTCTTTTATAGAACACGAGGAGTAAAAAAGAGGGATTATAGCTCTCCTAATTGTAACATTATTATCTAACAGTTATAATCACAAAGCACTGTTCTAACAATCTGGGATTATCTATGCACTATGGGACATTTTGTTTTTCATAGGAAGCAGAGAAGTGATGCACAACCTTTATGCTACTGATAGACAACTGGCTTTGGCTCTTCATGGTAGCAGCACAGAATAAGGCAGCCTTGATTGTTCTGCCAGCCTGTCCTTGTTTTATGAATGCTTCTAAGTTCACAATCTAATCATATTTTCAAATTCAAGTCACAAACCAAACATTTTTTTATTCCTATTCTTTGTCCATTTTATGAATTGATTCAGTGTGGTATCACATGGCTTGCATCAATACTAAAGCAGCATCAATTTGTTTTTGTATGAAATTCTCTGTGATAATCTACTAGTATTTTCCCAATTTGCCACTTTATTTCAGCATAAAGTCTGCTTCAACTTCAGTTATTATTGCTTATGCCTTTCTTGCAGTGTTTTTGGTCAAACACTAGTCTACTCACATTTATTGCCTGGATATTCTTTTATCCTAATAATTTACCTGCAGAAGTACTGCAGAAGACTTACAACTTCCAAGGAGGAAGTTTAGCAATCCTTATTTAAGACTTTTCAGTCCATCCTTGTATTTCGTCTTTATAATTTACTTCCCATTTCTCTGTGGCTCACATTGTATTTTTACGCTTTCTCCCTCTGTATTTGCTTCTCTTCATTTTGCTACATAATGTACTTCCTATCATAACTGTTCAGACAAGAACTCTGAATAGCTGCCTTGTCTGGATTTAGTCATTCTTCTCTGTTTTCAACAGTTTGGTAGCATATTAACTGCACACTTTAGGTCAATCAACTGAAGAATGCTTCTCTACCTGATCCTTTTCAAATCTACAGGATAACGATTCCCTACAGGAAGCATGACCTACTCTGCTTTCAGTTATTCAATCAAATTTAATCTACATTATTCAATTTTCCAGAGGCAAAAACCCTCAAAAATATGTTTAGTAGAAGCAGTTACTTATCTCTGAATTAGCGAAATAATCCTTTTCATAATGGTCATTCTTTGTTATAGTATTTACATGTTGCCATTTGGCAGAATCTGTGCTACATAAACATGCAGCTCTTCATGACTGGCTTTGATCACAATAAAAAAAACCTGAATGGAGCCATTAGCCAAAATGTTATCCATCATTTCATGCTTAAAAATATTTTTAAGCTGCCAAATATTACAAATATTGTTCCAGCTGCATTGATTTAAAGCCACTAAGTAATCATAACTGTGTACTCCCTGAGGACATTTCAGGAAATTACACATTAAAACCTATTTCTAATATGGTTGTCTAAATTCAGGTCAGGTAGCCACTGACCTCATCTGAAATTCTGAAACCTCCATGGCAGAGACATATCACATGTATATGGCAATGATGCTGCTACTTCATGCTGATTTCTCTAATGTACATAAATTATGTTAAAACCTCCTTGTTTTTCATAGAAATTATTGTGTTAGCTTAGCACAATGGCATCTACTTCATCACTTTTTTAGCCATTTGGCACTCTGGTAGAATATTATGATGGAGAATATGCAGATATAGGTACATTTATTTTCACCTATTGCCTCTTTGTAAAAGTTCTGTCTGTATAAACCTTTTTCACTACCTATTATAAAAATTAAAAATGCTTATTGCTGTTTAAAATTTCCTGGGAGTCTTACAAAAAAAATGCTGCAAATAAGGACATGTAGACAAGCAAGAGAATATCATTAGGCATTATAAAGTATACAATGAATAGTTGATAATTTTCTGTGATTTACAAATATGATATTAACCAAGTCACTATGAGACGCCTCAAATTCTTAAGTTGGACATCCATTACACTATTCAGCTTCACAATTAAACATGAAGGGTACAGTATAGTTACCAGAACTAAGCTGGGTAAGGAGTCTGCCATTTAGTTAGCAGCTTCTATGATCACCAACATCCAAGACAGCAAATTATGTTATCAAAAGTATTCCTATCTCTAGTTTAATCACCCATTTTGAGATTAATTCTTCAAGCTAGGGAGAAAAATAATTATCCTAAACCAGTGCCAAAAGAGACTGCAAGTTCATAGAAACAAAAACAAGTTTGATTTTTCCACACACTCCTGCATAAATCTGGACATTTGACTCCATTCTCCTCAGCTCACTTTAGTGCCTTCTTTTACCAGACAGACAAACCATCTCTACTGATGTACCCAGTCATCTCTAGAAAACATTAATGTTGATACAGTAAAAACATATAATGTAGCTTCCTTGTCACATAAACCATTTTCTCCTAAATTACGGAAATGTAGAACAGGAGAAGAAAGAAGCTGGTTTTTTTCAATGTTTATTTGTTTGCTATTTAGGAAGGGAGGACCATATTTTCCTGTCAATTGCATTAGAGAAAACTCATTAAGTTCAATTCTGGCATGCAAATATTAATGACAGCAATGTTTTCATCCTTACCCATTAATTAAATCTAGGGAATATTAAATTGCTCTGCACTTACACATTCTGGAGTGATCCATGAGCACAGCTCTAAGAGGCAGCCCAGTGAGAACAGTCTCACTGAGCACACTGCTTGGTCTGCAGCTGCATGCAAACTATTGGTTACTGGTAGCCAAGAGTTTGTTGTTAAATAAAATGTATAGTAAAGGACTTCTACTCATCTTTCCTTTAATTTAGATACTAATTAAGATTGGTTTTTATTACCTGTTGGTTTTTTTTCACAAAGTATGTACAACTTATATTTTAATTTTGAAAAGCAGTTTCCAGGTAGAAACAGCTGGAAAGCCTGACTGCTTTACTCCAAACGCAAGGAGTGCTCTTCTTTAGCTTCATGTATTTTAATACGTATATTTATAAATAATACTTATGCTAAATTAATAAAGGTTGAGTCAACACAATGGAGCTTAATATAGTTTTAATCTCAACCACAATGTCCGACAGTAGATGGCGTATGGACTACTTGCAGTGTGAGTATTTCACCATCTTTCTGATGTAAGTTCCTAGTAGTTTCAAAACTATTGACAGACAGTACAAATGTCGAAAAGCAAATATCTTGATATAATTTAAAGGGATAATGATTTTTAATTCTTAATTGCTACACTAAAAAAAGAAGAAGAAAAATGAGAAGAAACAACCAGCTAGCTTTTCAGGAGATACTAGGTTGTAGGAAATTAACTGACAAAACATGGTGAAAACAGATAAATTACAAAAGCATTCTTTAAAACTTGTCAGAACCTTACATGTTCTGATTCTTTTCAGACTCATTTTTTTTGTTAGATCAGCTATTTCAAATAAGTTGCTGTGCTAGGTTGATGATTATTATCTCAGCCTTCACAATTGCAAATGGGAACAAAAAGGTGGCCAGCAATCAAAGCAAATAAAACCAGGTTCTATGAACACTACACACAGGGGATAAAAGTGCTCAATTTACCGATTTTAGTAATTATAAGCTTTATTTGTGATATTGAGGATGCAGGATAGGATATTCAAAAATCTTCAGATATTTGAAAGTCTCAAAGCTGGTTCATAAAAAAAGAACTCACATTTATTTATTGCATATTCAGCACTCAGCCTGTTGTTTCAAGTGCTTTGTTCAAATTCATCTATGACATCTAGTCTGTTCCATGAAAAAGAAATAGTTTCAGACACGCTGGATTTATAGGTTTCAGGTACACTTTATCACTTTAAACTTGGAAGAGGCAGAATTTCATATCAGACATGATGCTTCTAATGCTTCCAGGAACTATGCGAGTTCTTTATGCTTTTCTTACAAATGCTGTTTTAGTGAAAATAATCTAAGATGGGTTTCTTGACTATTTAAAAATTAGTTAAATATGTGGAAATTATAAACAGTTCAAGCCACATTAAGCAACATAAACATAAGAAAATGTAAACAGTGTAGGCATTAATAACCATGATATCACCATGAAGAGTCTGGCTCAATCTTTGTATCCTGCCATAAAGTATTTATACATATTGCTATAACATTCTCCCTCAAGCCTTCTCTTCTCCAGGCTGAACAATGTTAGCATCTCTCCTCATATATCACATGCTCCAAACCTAAAGGTAGACACCTCTGTGTCCATTTACTAGATTCAATCCAGTACGGCCATGTCTGTCTTGTACTGGTGAGTCCAGTAGTGCACAGAATTCTAGATTTGCTCTCACCATTGCCAAATAGAGGGAAAGGATTACCTCCTGTGATGTGACAGCAACTCTCTTCTTATTGGACCCCGTTTTCCCAACGTAACCTTATTATAGTAAGAAATCAAGGTGATCTTTGGAGTATTGAATGTTCTCCCTTCTTGCAGTCAGTAGCTATTTTTCCTTACTGAAATGATGAACAAGAGATTTCTACAGAAAACTCAGATTGACAGTTATGACAGTGTGGGAGACTGAAATTTGGAAACAGGAATTCCTTCTGCCCCAGTTGGTTTACAGCTCAAATTCCCACAGTAATCAACCTTTTGCTGAAAATATACGGAAAATATTGTTGCAGAAAACATGCAGCAAATGCAAGAAACCCAGCTATAGCATATCACTTTTTTTAACCTATGGAGTTGTATTTTACATTCATGTTTATACCTGCTACAAGTTTAGCTTTAATTGTTATTCAGTGAAACAACAGAATGGTCAAGATACTGGCAATTTAATTGAACATACAAGACCAGATGATATGCTTCAAGATGTGATCAGCAGAAAACAGAGAAAGACCAGTAATGCTTTGCAGAACAATGAATACAGTTTAGAGTAGGATTTGTAAGCTCAGATATGCTAAAAGCATAATATCCACTACTCAAATAAAATGGCAAATGTCCAGCACAAATTGGCTGTTCCACTGTGAGAATTCCAAGAGAAGAAAGCATAATCAGGAAAAACTGAGGGGCAAAATACTCCACGCCCCATCCCTGGTGATGACTGGGTGTAGTATTCCGTCACTATGTTCTAAACTACTCAAAGACCAAGTTCCAAGGCCAATAGCCTTTCAATTGGGGAGCAAGAATCAACATATAAGCATACTTCTCAGGCCTTGTACTATAATCATGGCTCACAGACTGGAAATTTACTGCTAAAATTGTATCAGCAGTTTCAATATAGCTCAAAAATTCTATTTTAAGGAGAAAGAATGATGTGACTTGAACACGAATATAGCAGTCCAAAAGACATAATTGGCTGCTGGGCCATTATCATAACAATTATAAATGGCACAACATTAACTGGGAGGTAATTTCTGGGTATCTGCTCTCAGAGTCATCAATAGCAGATCTCTTCAAATAAATATTTCATATTTTAATTTTAATTATGATTTATTATTTCATTTAATATTTAATTAATGTAATTAATATTTATGAAGATTGGAAAGAACTGTATTGTGCCTTGATCAAGTATGAAGGTGATCTAAAAATCTGTAGGGGAAAAAGATATTGCACTTGGTACAACAGAATTATGGTGACAGAGAAACACTAGAAACAAAGTAAAGAAAGTATTTCTGCAGTATTTGTAAATATATGCCTGTGTACATGTAGGTATTATAAAAGTAAGAACTGTGTGCATATATGTACACACATGTACACACACCTCCCTATATGCATACACACTTTAGCAGCCAAAATACAGCTTTGTCACAAGCTGACTCTAGTTACAGTTTAAAGACTCTTGAGCAGAAAAATCACACAAAGAAATCCACATAACTAACTAAGATGAAGTAACTCAAACAAAAAGAGTGGGTGCTTAATTCTAAAGCTCTACTGGGAAAAAAATTCAACTGATTCCAACTAACAGTCTGTACAATCCAGACACTGAGGTGATGTTTTAGGCATGACGTGAGAGTAGCAACACCGAGAAACAACAGAGACAAGAAATAAGAACATTCCAACTGAGAGGTAAGATGAAAAAAGAGTGTAGCATTTTTTTGGTGTGTAGTAAATATTGAACAATAAAATATATAGATTAACAACACACAGAAGAAAGAAAAGGTAGACTTTTCAGAAGTTTTTTTCATTTTTAACAGACCAATGAGACGTGGTACTAAGGTCAACATCACTGTAAGTGTTAACACATTGTTCTCAGTTGAACACTTTAAATGGCAAGTTCTCAAGAAAAAAACTGTGATGGTAATGAGAAGCATATTATGGATCAGTTTTAAAAAAATAGTTGTGCTGAAGATCAAAATGCAAAGCAAACACATACCCTTTATAGTCCTTTACACACTTTTCTTATTTTCATCACCATAACACTGGCATATTCTAAGTAGAAAACAAAAGAGATAATGAAGAGACTTTTGTAGCCAAGACATCCCCAGAGCAGATGCAGGCTAAGATACTTGTCTTAAACCTAAACCTAAGAACACTAAAACAGCCTGACCACTGAGAGTAGATGAGAATTAATTAACATTTTTACAACACGATGAACAAAAAGCATTTTTATAACTAATCACATATATATATTTAAATATACATATATACAAATCATAAAGGGGCATACAGAGATTTGTGGTACAGCTGCACAAACGGGGTAGAGAAAAATATCTGCAAGGGGTAAAATCTGCAAGAAAAACAAAGTATACAGGACAGGTAGGAAAGATAGCCAGGGAAATTAAAATTACCCTGCAGAAAAAGAAGAAAGTGACTCAAAAACCCAGAGTGATTCTGCAGAGCAAGTAAGAAATAGGCTGGTAAAAGCCAGAATTCCAGGACCTCAAAATAAAAAGCACAATGATAAGGTACTGTGAGATGTGTAATACACTAAGGTCAGAGGAAAGACCATGGGGGGAAAAAAAGCCTCCTCCAGCTCCAGCCTTCCTTGTCGCAGAGCTCTCAACTCTAATCACCTTGATTTCTGCAACTAACGCCATTAAGGACCACAGCCATCACTGCTAACCATACAGTATCAAGTCCATGGAGCTTTTTACACTCAGCTTAAAAGACTGTTAAGGAGTAACATTTCAAATGTGTTGATAATAATTGACAATGATTAAGAACTAACTATTGGCAAAGTGTATTGTTACTGAATCTCAATCCAATTAAAACGATGCTTTGAAGCTGGCCTTATTTATGGGCCCTCTAAAAATGTTCCCATCCCTGTGATTTCTAATTTTCCAATACATGTAAAGATACATAGGTGCACCACATATGCACACATACATACATCAGTTAAAACACCTTCCACATTTATCTCCAATGATAACATTCTGTCATGTTAGGGACTTTGCCATCAGCTTTAAATAGTTACTTAAAAAATGTTAAAGCTAATGATAAGCTTTTCAAATTTTTGCTCCAAAGGAAAATCTACACAGGGATAAGAAGTTCTGGAAATGGAATACTGGCATTAATGACTAACTCAGCACCACATGTAGCAGACAGAAAAGTAAATACAAGCTCTTTTCTTCAGAAATAGGAACCCAGTTTAAAAACAATCACACATCAATGCAAAATCTGTTGGTAATTGAAAAATGAAATGCAGAAACATACAGAACAGCTGAAATTTCATTAGCTACATTGTTATGAAATAGTGTCTTACTTTCGTTTGGCTTTTCAACTGGGTCAATATGTTGTCAAGATGATGTTTAGCTTCAACATGAGCTGAGTTAAACTCACAGAATATGACATTTCAGAATTGTTGAAAGGTAACATGAACATATGCCCTAATACTCAGTGCATGCCCTGTAGCAGTATGAGGAGAATACTGGTTATGTATAGCAAATGCCAGTTTTCTTTGAGAAAAGGAGTCTCCTTTGGCTCAGAAACAGAGCAGACAGTATTCAGTAAAAAGAATGGCTCCATTCTTAGTCCATGAATGTGAGCCTACCTTATGATTAATTAGTAAGTGGTGTATTAAGGTTGTCTTTCATGCTCCTATAAAATGCATAGTAATCTCTGTCTAGAACTGTCAAAAGATCTTTGTATGTTTCAGAACACATAATTTTCTACAGTTAACATTTGTAAGGTCAGTCTGACAACCATAAAATTAATTTGGAGAATACATAATAATATCTTGTGTTTTCCCTTGGGTGGGCTGTTAACCCAATAGATGATGCAAGGCTGTTCTCATCTGCTACACATTCTTGACTTTCACTTTTAATTATGGAAGGATATAGACATAGCTCTTAGCTGCAAGTTTTGTGTTGTTCTCATTGTTTACCATTGTACATGATACTCAGAAAATAAGAAGGTGAGAGGAACATAGCATGTTTAATATACAAAAGAAAAGGTTAATTAGTTGTGTACAATATACAGAAAAACAGAGAAACAAGCATAAAAGCAAAACCAAACAAGGTTTGCTGCTTCCCTCCTTAAACACTATGCAAGAAGATCTAGTCTCTACTCAAAAACAGAAAAGGCTATGAAAAACAATTCTCAAAATTCATCAATCTGTATGTCTCTCCAGCCAAATTATGGTATGGTAGTGTATGGTCCTAATCAAAATCCAGCAGAAGCCACAAATAGTTTTTGTGTATGTTGAATTTGATCCAAATGTGCTCATGATTGGCATAAATACTTAAGAATACCACGGGAATTATTTATGGCCTTAAATTCACGATCACTACACCACAGGGTGGGGTCAGAATGATCTGAATTTTATAGTTTCAAGTCCAAAGCTTTGTGACAAAAAAAAAAAATTGTTTTACATTTGCTATTAACAACCTCATAAAAGTTCGATTTCTAGTGCTAGAAGCTGACATTCATTTCAACTTAACATTAGCACTCTGACTTCACTCCAGGGGTTGAAAACACCACTGATTTCATCCTATTCCTCTGTGATCTACATTTAGCTCTAAAATTAAGACTGTCTGTCCTCACAAAACAAATTCTCAATTAATGCTTCATTTTACTAATTTCCTAGAGGAATCATTTAGCATAATAAGTTTGTTCATGAGACATTGCTCTGTGAAAATATGCTCTGTGTGCTACTTCTAAAGATGTCTCCAAACAAACTCAATGACAGTGCAAGAAGATTAATTTTATTACTTCATCAGTTTCCTACACAAATGTCTTAGAAATTTTTGCAACTGGAAAAAATTCCATCAACTACTTCACTTTTAAAACCAGGGAAATGAACTTATTTACTTATTGTACTTATTTATTTCCACCTTTGGAAAGTAAAACTTAAAAGTGTTGGGCCTGAAAAAGGTTTCCTTGGGCAAAGCAGTACAGAAGTTCCAAAGAAGAAGACTGGTGAATATCATAGTGCATTTACCTATGCAATAGTGAGCCAAGATGAATACAGGAGATGAATATATCTCACACAGCATAATGGGCAGTGTTGTCCTGGCCTGTCATCCAGTATCGGTTCATTTTGTAATAATCTGCCTTCATTTTCCTGCAGAATTGTTATAGAAAACTGTGAGCCTCACATGCAAATTGAGATTCTGTTCAGTTAAAATAACCTCAAACCACAAAACACAAAGCCATTTGATCTGTAGAAGTTTCTCTTACCCATATGCCCATCTCATCTCATGAGTCACCAGAGACCACAATACAGAGACTACAGAAGGTTGTGTATAGCCCAATTTCCTCAACTATATCGACATAAATTCTTCTGCTCCACACAGAAACAGTGGCTCTTTCAGTCTGTCTGCTTTACACCACATCATATCAACATTAACTAAATAGATATTAGAAGTCCCAGTGCATTTAAATTGATGCAAAGGCACTACTGTTCCATCTCTAACTCACTTAACCTCACTATTTCCTTAAGTCTACATAGAATGATGGAAAGCTGATGATGCAAGTATCTTTGTCTCTACATCACCTGTTTTGACACTCTGCTTCTGTAAAGAGGAAAAGATAGCAAAGAATAACAGCAACACATCTTTGTTTCCTTATCCTTCCTTCTCAAAAGCCTCATTCCCCATTTGCAGATTACAGTCTGCACATATATAGATCTATATTGTATATAGATCTGGTCTTCAACAGCAGGGATATGCTGTTCACGTGTTCTCTCCTCAAACCGCAACTGGTTCTATTGGAAACTCTATGCTCAAGAGAAGATGCTGTTACACTGGAATAATTTCAGCATGATTAAATTAACTATATCTTTTGAATAAAAAAACCTCAAATAACAGACTCAGACTTTTGCCCCATACTTATTGAAGAACTTGTCAAAAATTTCAGAAGGCTTAGAGCCTATTCTCTCCATCTTTACTGTATATAAAGAAAGGGATTGCCTGGGATTGCCCTGAGCAAAAACAAATCTGTTTCTCCACATTTTCCATAAACTCTCATTGTAAATTACAAAAGTAATTTTATGACCTGGAAGCCATGAATTACAGCTGGTATTTTAGTCCAAATCTAAGCCTGACTTCTAACAACAAAGAATATGAGTTCTTAATAGCCTAATTGAAAATCAATGAAAAATTCAGACATCAGAATCTCTGTTTTCTATGTGTGACCAAACAGTGGGAATTAAAAGTAATTTTTTATGTCAAAGCACAGTTTTCATGAAGTCTATAGAGATACTTTTTTCTTTATTCTAAAAAAAGGTCTGAGTCCTCCTTATATTGCTACAGTATCTGCTGTCCAGACCTTCAAAGGCACTTCAGCATTATGTGTTACAGAAATGAGTAGCAGCAGGCAACTAAGTATACGGTTTACATTCAATTCCTTTGATGATTTAATACTGATTTGAAAAGCACTCCAGTTCAAGGAAATAAAACTAAAAAAAAATAAAAATGAAAGATCAGATTCTACTACATATAGCATTTAAAAACTTTTTTCCCCTGAATTTATTGAAAAGAAAACTTATTTAATGTTTATTGTACTTACATAAGGTTTCATGTGATTCTTTGACAAAAGACATTTAGCATTTTTTTTCAAGTTGCTATCAAACATTCTATATGTGTGGTAATAACAACCAAATCAAGAATAACTCCTATTCTACTGCTTAAGGTGCCAAAGTAATCCTTATCTAAATTTTACTCCACTATTTCTACTTGGAAATGAATGCTTTTGTCTATGTCTACTTCAAGTAAGAATAACAAATTTCCTCCTAGTGACAGGACACTACAGAATTCAAAAGAATGATTGTGCTTAGCACCAGCTTATAACCAGGTAAAAACATGTTACAAAAAATATATGCAACATTCATGGGGATAACTGACTGATGGTGTCCTGGAAAGAGAATGCATGCACCAAGTTGCTTGACACCATTGGCCAGTGTCACTGATTAATGAGCAAGAAAAGGCAAAGTCATAGCATGTTTCCGTTGACAGGAACAATATTTCAGTATTTGCATTTCCCAGAGTTCTTCTCTCCTTCCTAGCCCTCTCACAGAACTGTTCTCAGTCTTCTCTACAACACGTGAAAGAATCTAAATAAAAACGTCTTTCCGAGAAATAAATTACTTTCTCATAATAAAGCAAACAGTGTTAAATACTCAGCTGCTGCAATTAGGGACAATTCTGTAAGAAGGAAACCAGCACATTTCCATTACATCCACTTCTTCAGATCCACTTTGGAGTGGGTAATTTGAAGAAATTATGCAGGACAGATCTTGGGTACAATGGTGAGAGGAAAATAATCCTTCAGCTTTGCACCATTGCAAAAAATTGTACATAGGAGCAAAAAAAAAGTCTTAAGATATTGATTAATATTCCAATGCTTATATGTTTTCATTTGAAGAACACATTTTATTTATTAATAGTTTATAAAGCTTCTTGCAGTAGAACGGAACTTCTCTGTTATTTACTATGAATCAATCTCCTTTACTTTTTACTGAAAAAGGAGTACTAAACTCTTTTGTTCATCAAACGTTCTTTTGCTCACCTAAGCACTTACATGCACTTTTTCTGCACTTCTAAAGCTTCTGCTTGATACACAAGCTGATGCTTCAGTTAAACCAAAAGAATCCTATTCCATGACTCAAAACTTTGCACAGGATTAAAAGACAGACTGTACAGCTTATGATTTGAATATAATTATTTGCCCTGTTATTTATTCCCATGTGTCTGTCAAACCAATTAAGCCTATGTCAGCTGTTCTTAGGGTCACAACAAAGATTATGTCGATGAGGTTCTGGACAACAAAGTAATCTGGGTCATAAAAGCTGTGGTGGCCAACTACAGAAATTATCTAGACAGTCCCTTCAGTTAAAAATAAGATGCAGGATAAAACCTCAAGAAATTTCTGGAACATAGAGAAGAGCTTCATGAGCAAAGAGTCACATTTCAGAAGTTCTGCTTTTACTATGTGTTTGTAAACCATATCTAATACATCGTATATATATTTGTATATATCTAATATACAGGTATTTCTAATCAAGCAGTTATTACTATGGAGCTCTTTTCTTAAACAAAAGAGCTTTTTTATTTTCTCCATGTTCATTTCCTAGCATACACTGATGAAGATAAAGTAACTTTGACTTATACTCTTAGTGAGCAACAGAATACTATAATAAGAACTAAAATTGTAATAGAAGTTATAAGAATAAATGATTGTTCAGTGGAGAATGTGGAAATACAGATGCTTCAAAAAAAAAAAAAACCCATGTAACAAATACAACTTCAAAAAGTACAGCACATTGTTTGTAACATTTCCACTTTGTAATACTCATGTTCAATTATTTCTGGGGTTTTTGTCAGATTAGAAAATGTTTTAACATGATTTTTACAGCTTGATTACAGATGAAGATGGCTGAATTCACAACTGAATTTTCTCTCTCCTAGTAAGAGGCAAAGAGAACAAAACATGAAAAATTATCTCAAGAGAGTATTGTGTTTTTCCTCCATCCTACAGGAGCAAGTCCCCTGTACCAGTAGGAAAAAATCTACCACTATGTGAAAAGGCAATAGTAATGGATCTGGAGATTCAACTACTACAGATTTCCCTTCACAGTTAGATTTCTCTGAATTTAGTTTTCTAAATCACTGGGGGTTTTTTACAATTTTGCTCCTAGAGTAAAAAAACACACACTCTGCTCCAAACCACCAAACCAATTTATGCTAATGCCTTTCCAATGCATGTTTTTCCCTAACATATGTTTTCTAGTACTTGATTCACATCCAATTCAAATGTTCCAAGCACTTAAACTAATCATAATCATAATTCCAATCATTTAAAAATCAAAACTCTGTCTTAAAACCCATGATATGTAATGAAATGTGATAACAGCCTCAAACTGATTAGATTCTTCAGAGATTTATTTTCGTTTCATGACCCTGATGCCAGAGCATACTAAGGATTACATGTGCTTGCCCAAAGATGAATTTTTTTACGTCATTAATATCCATCTGATTTTCAGTTTACATTTGGTTAAAAAAAAAATAAACCATCTTCATTTCTTTATTCTCATCAGAAGACTGATGGTCCCTTAATAATTCCACTCTTACCGTCTTTGTTGTTTATATCTGTAGACCTTTAAAAATGACACAGGTGTTTCTTTAACTAATGCACACATATTTAACTCACTCAATCTTTTCTCATAAATTATTCCCTTACTCTCCAAGCAGCTTTTCATTCAGTTTTCTAAACTCACTCCAATTTCACTAACAAGCATCAATCTTGAAATGTTAATAGATGAGGAGCAACTCATGTCTTTTTGGAACTGACTTCTCGTAAATTATAGTAAGGTAGCGAGTACTGAACGTATGGTTCAGTAAGTAAATACAAGGCCACAAAATTTTGGCCACAAAACCAGTCCATATTAATTTGCATTCACTTGTGAATATGAACACTTACACTGAAATAGGATGGAGTTCCAAATACTCAATGGAATGATGAAAAACAATATAGGAATATGCAGGAAAGGATGGTATTGCCACTTTCCTCATTTTTAAGTTATTCATCAAGCAGAACTAGCATATATACAGAGAGAACAGAATATTCATACACATGTCCTTCATTAAAACATGACAGAAAGTAGTGGAGAGGTATTCATCTTGGAACAAAAACTAAGCATGACATATGCAGCAAAATAAAGGGGAATTTGTAGAATAGGCTAGCATATCCATATTGGTTTAAGATAACTAGGAAGGTAACAGTGTCTCTGAAAATGCAATGCAACAAACAGCTAATCAGCCTGGTAAATTTGTACTCTGACTGTTAAGGCAAACTTGCCTGTTGCAGGAGAAATCCTGTGCACTGTATATCCTCAAGAAAATCTTACTTCGAGTCCATAACTTGTTGGTTTGAAAGTGCTCAAAATTTCAAATAGATCCAGTGTTTCTTGTCTAAAATGTAAGCTACAAAGTGCAACAACTTATTTCTTCTCATTAAAAATATAAGAAATAAAGAGAACATCACAGGTCTCACAGCATGAAACACCAGCAGTTTTACAGAGAGACAATTCGAGAGTTAAATGAAAGACTGAGTTTTATTATAGAATGGTTTGGATTGGAAGGACCCTTAAAACTCATCCAGTTGCAGCCTTCCTGCCATGGACAGGGACACCTTCAACAAACCAAGTTGCTCAACGCTTCATGCAACCTGGCCTGTAACACTTCCAGGGATGGGGCATCCACAGCCTCTCAGCAACCTCCGGTTCCAGTGCTTCACTAACCTCACAGGGCAAAACCTCCTTATGCCAAATCTAAATCTTTCTGTTTGAAGCCATGCATCTGGATCATTCAAAACACTGTTTGGGACCACAGATGCCACAATCAGTAAGTGCATGAGATATTATTCAGATTATGAAAAATTATAAGTGCTGAACTTTTATTTTCTGATACAATTATGCAGTCAATGTATGCAGCCTATAGTCAGGTATGGAAATTCTTCCTCAATATTTCTTTTACACACCGAAGTTTCCCAAAAATTCTGCACAGCTGCACATACTCAATCACACCAAAGTCTATTTCAGAATTAACTGACCCTAGTTTGTCAGATATCTTGCCATATTAGTAGGCCTTAGAATTCAAGATGCCTTTTGTGCTTATGCACGTATTCTCCTACGTGCATATCATCTTTGTGACATATTTGTCTTACATTGGTGGGTTTGCCTTCAAGAATCTCAAATAAATTATCCAGTATCTATGCCCTGTGCAGGTAATACTCCACACAAAAAGCTACCAGTTTTACTGTTTTAAAATATTTTTCTTATACTCAATAAAGTTACATCACATCCTATCAGATGACAGAAATCAAGCAGTAAAACAACGAAATAAGGAGAGACACAGTGAGTCTTTCTAACAAGAAACTCTCATTAGCAGACTCGGTAGAATAATGCTTCTGTTTCAAGTATTGTTACTGTCTGTGAGTCATTTATAGTCCATTAACAAGGGCCAGTGTCTCAGCAGGGGTAAACTGAAGGGAATGAAGCCATATTATATTATAACTGCTAAGCATCTGTTACTGAATGTTTAAGTTAGTTATATCTAATTGTTGAATTCACTACTGAATTTGGTCTTTTTTTTTTCCAATCATGCTAAAAATGAATGTTCACAAATGTTTTGAAGTTAGTTATTTTTTTAATAAGTGACTAATCCTTGATTCACATTCACAGATTCAAAATGCAGATGAAAAATTTTACAGTAGAAAATTATACCATAACTGATTAAGCTAATTCAACTCCAGAGGCATGCATTTCAAATTATATAGTTGTTCCTAATAATCAGAGCAAATGCTAATGTGATCAGTCACAAAAGTGATGCAATCAGAGCACCCTGTTACACAGACACTTTATATCATTTAAGATTTCATCCTCCTCTTTCAAAAATCTTGGAATGAGAATGACCTACTTCCAAATTTTAGAAGTGGAGACACCTCTGTGCCAGCTTATAATAGATCAGCTATTCACTGACCTGACCTGTTCTGAGAAAGGTCTTTTTGTCTTCCTTGGTTAGAGAAGTAACTATCTGAAGGATATATTTAAAGAGAAGTTTTATAAATTTATACCTCTTTTGACTCCTCATTGAAGCTCACAACCTAACTGCATCAAGTGCATGTTGTGTGTAAACAGTTGATAGCTGCAATTCTTATTTCAGATTTGGAAAGGGCAGGATTAAATTCTTCACAAAAAATTGGGATCAAATGCTGTAGCCAGAAAAATGTTAAACTGGAGGGGGAGGGGGAGGCATTCAATTCGTGAAGAATCTTTCTACTCAATTTGTGCCCTTTTTACTTTTACCTTCTGATTGTGTCTGAAAAGTGCTGATTGACCTACTCACTTTGACAATGAAAACTCATGTGATTCAGATGAAACAGATCAAGATCAATACACATAATCTTAGTAAATATATAGCAGTTTGCCTGAGCAATAGACATTTTGTAGAATGCTTTGAAGTAATTTTAACTGCAAGTTACTACCTTACACAAGACTCCACACTACCCTTTTTTTCCTCCCATTCTGTTAAGATGGTCTTTTAGCAGCTTTATCCAGACACACTCAATGTTTTCAGAATTCACCATGGTGGAGAAATATGTCTCATTCTGGTAAAAAATTTGTTTCAGTGACTGTTGCACTTAAAAAGATGCAATAGCTGAAGTAATGAAACTTGAAGCCACTTCTCCTATGGCAAAAAACCCTACAAGTCTTTATCCAAGACCAACATTTTAACATTCCCACTAATGACATAGATAGTGGGATTGAGTTTGACTAATTAAATGTCACGTTATGCAATTCTTAAACTAATTGTAGTTTCTGAATATTTAGTAATCCTTGATAGATTTCCTCCTCATGAACTTGTCCAGTCTACTTTTAAAACCATATAAAGCACCCACAGTAAGTTCTACAGGGTTACTGCATATGGTCTGAAGAGGCATCTCCCTTTGCTCAGTTTGCTTCTCTTTGCACATCTCAGTTATATTAGACACTGACCACTTAATTCCTGCCCATTCTCTTAATTTCACTCTCATCTTTGCAGATTGTTATTACATCATCCTGTAGGCAATTTCTTTATAGCTTGAAGGGTTATTTCACAGATGACAAATCACTTTTTGATCTATAAAAATTCTGCCCTGCTAGATCAATTCGGAAAAAAAAAAAGAGGGAGGAGAGATGGGAGATGGATTGAAACTACTTTTTCATGGAACAAAATTTGGGTTGTGCATTTCTTTCGATTGACATCTTGTTTTGTGAAGGATGAGATGGGGAAAATGGAATATCAATATAGTTTTGTATGCAGACCTAAAAGCTACTCATCATTCTTAGTAAGCAGGTATAATTTACCACAATTTGTTAGTCATTCAATAACTGCTACAAAACTGGAGGGAGGACTTGCCATACAGCAACATTTAGCAAAAGCAAGGGTTCTACATATGAATAAATGCATTTGACAAAACATTCCTATGAAATAACTAATACAAAGGTTCTTTTGTCTGGTTATTGTGCTAAAACATGCTTAATATTGCTTGATGCTGGCAAAAAATGACTGCATCTAGTCCTACAAAGAATTTTGTATTGCAGCTCCCACAAACCAACTTGCTCATGAAGAGTTTTCCTTTCATTTATAAGTAAGTTTCAGGTAAGTTTCAGAGGCCTACTCTGTTATTCACAGCTGTGGAAAATGCTTATTTAATATTTATCTAGACTTCCCTGACACTTGAAGGAGATAAGCAGCAACTTCAGTGAGATTCATGCCCTTCTGAGATAAAATGCCTGAAACAAGTACACACATTTAGGGGACACGTTTCCAGTGATTGTAAAGACACCACAAATAACAGGCTTGGATGAAGACATCTACATTATAGCTATCTTGAGCAGATTATATGAATCTCAGTCTGTTGCATCAAGTTTTCTATTATATTATCAAAAATACTACCTATAAAAACCTCTTTGTTAATCTTCATAAAATGTCTAAAACCCTCTGACAAAGTCCCTAAGTCATTCTCTGTAACTTAAATGTAACACCACCTCTAATCTGCTTTAAGTCATTATTCATGAATAAGACAGAGCTGAGTGGAGGTGGTAGGTTTTGGTATGAAATTATCAAATCCTTGATACCCTGACTCTCA
Source organism: Colius striatus (assembly GCF_028858725.1). NCBI lineage: Eukaryota > Metazoa > Chordata > Aves > Coliiformes > Coliidae > Colius > Colius striatus. The sequence continues at coordinate 9,242,761 of NC_084772.1, forward strand.
TGCATTTGATTTGCTTTTTTTTTTTCTTTATTTATGAAAACAACAGAAAGACTTGAAAATTTGAAGAAATTTATTTTCCTTTCAAATGCATTACCTTCAAAAGCACCTTTATAATTGCTGATGTTTGAAAAGCTGTAAAAAAATTGTTTGCTACTCCTATAATTTTAATGTTAGCCAAGATTAAAGCTACTGTATGCATTACTACATAAACTCTAACTACAGTAAAAGACAAAGACTGTGATTTGATTCTGCTTCTTCCCTTTATCCACAGATCTTACAGAGCCCAATGAGTTTCTTTGATACAATTCCCACTGGCAGGCTAATGAACCTTTTTTTTCTAATAATATGGATGAAATGGATGTGAGCCTTCCATTTCATGCTGAGAAATTTTTTTGCAGCAGTTTCAAGTCTTCTTTATTGTAGTAAAAATAGCTCTTGTTTTTCCTTTTCTGGTAATTGTAGTTGCTACCACAGCTATTATTTTGGGGTTTTTCTTTTTAAGTAAGTTGATGTACTGTTCCTTCAAGATCTTTTAAGTTATTTGAATTATCCTTTTTGTTTGGCCTACAGAAATTGACACCATATGCTTTTGCATTTTATTCTTAAACTTCAATTCTGAAAATTCTTTTGTAAAGGATTATCAGAAGCTGGGAACTGTAGAACCAAGTAAGTTAAAACAGCAAGTACATCCAGCATGGCAAGCTGTCAATTATTCTCTGCTTTTTGTATGAAGGGCTGCATTCAAGCTTTGGTTAAACCATTTTCTTGTGAATGTAGCCAAGTCTCTTCATCTGTGCAGAGTGTGATTACAGAGGTACATGTCAATGACTACTGTCTGTTCATCCAGAGTCCTACAGCTAGCAACAAAGATCCAGAAATAGGCCAGGTTAGCAGGAGTGGCAAATTGAAGTGGCTGAATATTCACTGCTGTAGCACATGATAGAGAGGACCAAGCAAGGCCAGAATGTAGCAAAGCCAAAGGTACTTTCTCACATTCAACTGCCACTCCCGAGAGTCCAGGGCTTTTTGAAGGGCATATATATTTGCTGGATTAATATGTTGCTATTCTTAAAGCATCTCTCCTCTTCTGACAAAATCAATTAAAGTATTTTCATTGTGTTTCTTGCATGCTTTATCATACTTCAATATTAATAGAACATCACTAATGAAAACATACAAAATAATCTAAGAGAGGTTTTACAAGGGTGAGGATCTTGCATTATTTTGTGACATGCATTATGAGTACTGAAACATGATAGGAGATTCTGAATACAAAGAAATATATTAGTAACATTTTTCTATGCTAAAACCTTCAGGAAGGACCTGAGGAAAAAGTAAGTACAGAAATAGCAAGTGTAGCCAGATTTTTTGACTAAGGACCCGAGATAACCTGAAACGAATCAATTCAAATACTTCTAAAGGTGTCTTAAGCTAGACTCCTAAAATGGGTATTTGTTGAATCTGCAAGCCAGAAAACTTTCTACCACTACACCAAACCTAGATAAAATTGTTGTCACTCTGCTCAGGAAATACAGGGATTATTTCCTTGTAGGTTTCTGATGGTGCAAAATATTTTAAAAGTTAAAAGTAAGAGATAAGGCCATAGTCTCAATTTTCTCTAAATTGAAAGTAGAACTTAGCTGATAAGAAGCAGCAAAGCAGAGGTTGGAAGAATATATAGAATTCTGTGTTCTTGCAACACTCAGGCAAAAATATACAGCACAAATCATCTGAGAGCTGTCATTCTACAGACATTGCAAAATTTCAGTTCCAATCACCTGCACAATGCAGCATCACTACCACATAATCAGCTATGGTTTACACCCAGGGGTTTAACTACCATACAGAATTAGTACATTGCTCTTATATTCTGTGGCAGTTTTTTTCCGAGAATTATCCAAGAACTAAAAGGAATGAAAATCAGTAGGTCATCTCTGTTGTCTCATATAGCCTCCTCTGTGTTGGGTTTCAGTGTAATTCATACTTATGACAGAAAAGATGACTACTAAGAAGCAAAGCAAACACAATTGAACATTTGTTTCATTTTTGCTCTAATTTAGATAGGTAACACTGCCTGTATGTTTAGCTAACTGTAAATATTGTAGGCTGATATTCCCACTGACTTTGATAAAACCTCAGCAGGGCACTAAAACAATGTTTCTATCAAAGTTATCGTGCTACACAAGCAGCAAAGATCCTGGAGCTTTTCTACTTAGAAAGTGAGCAGCCACATGAATGCTACCAGTTTCCATTACAAACTGTCAAAAGAATTTAGCAAACAGCATTAAATCCAATCTCACCATGACAATTTAAAAACAGAGCACACAGTTTTACACTTGAGTTTTAAGCAATCTCTAGAACCCTTTCGAAGAGATAAGGTTCAGTGACTCTCATTAGTGGCTGCTTAGAACAACAGATATCACTGTATGCATCCTCAGCGATGCTGTCTCAAGGAGAAAGTTTGTCCAGCATTCAGCATATAAGGGAGTCAAGAATGCATTGCATGGCATTTGTTTAAATTGGTACCTAGTGATTTATTAGGGTAATTAACATATTGATCTGACAGGATTCTAAACAGTGAGACATCAATATCATGAAATATGCTGTGCAGACCAAAGGCTACACTGTCCTACAGAAATGTTAAAAAGGATAGTTAACATTGATGCAGAGATTTGATTCTCAGGAGCAATGAAAAGGCCCTAAACTGCATGATTACATTTAGTTATACTTCCTTTATTTTTGCAAAACCCTGACTTCATACATACTTTGCCCCTTGCATCCTACCCAAGTACAATGAACGTATCACATGCACTTTTGTAAATGTAATTGGAATTTATAGGTTCTCATCACAATTTCAGCGAGACAGCTTCATTCTCTTCAACTCTCCAGAGTTCCTTGGCTCACCTCTTTTCTAATCTGTATACAGAGACATCCACTGGTCTCCCCTCAACTAGCCAGCCAGTCATGCTGTCATAGAAGGCTATCACCTTGGTCAGGCATCATTTTCCCATGGTGAACTCATGTTGAGTATTCACTATAACAATTTTTTTCCCTTCATGTGTTTAGAGATGACACTCAGGAGTTGCTTTATCACCTTTCCAGGGATGGAGGTGGGGCTGACTGGCCTGTAATTTCTCAGGTCCTCCTTCTTGCCCTTTTTGAAGACTGGAGTGACATTGGCCTTCCTCCAGTCATGAGGCACCTCATCTGAACTCCATGAGTGTTAATTGAGCAATGGCTTAGCAATTTGCGTGCTTGTACAGAATGTGCCTTTATTGTCTGCACTGAACTTCAACCACCAATCTTCACAATTTAGCAAACCAAAGGTTTATTACCATGTTAAGTATTAGTCCTTTCATATGTGCATTATTATTCAGTAAAAAGAGGAAAGATTATGGTCAAGAAGAATGCTTCTCAAACTGATAGGGTTTGGCTGAATACAGAGAGAATCTTTTAGAATATATATTCCCCAAGTAGGACATAATTCACATATCTTCATCATATGGGAGTACAGTAGTAAGGACACCTGACCTGCCAGATTATTTTCAGAACTTAGTACTTCTCTTAAAAAAAATGGCAATCTAAACTGATTATTCATAAATTCACAATCAACATGCCTGTTTCAGTAAATGGTGCCTGCACTGTATTTTGAGTGAAAACATTCATGAAGCTTATGTTTAAAAATCAACACTTCAACATTTGAAATGAAACTTCTGTTTATGATAAAAAGGGTTTTACATAAAACTGTGTCTTCACTTTAGCTTTAATTTCAGGTTGAAAAAGGTAACTAATGAAAATGCCAAACTTATGATGTTATTTAACTGCATATTTTTCTGGTTTGCAGTTAGAACAGATATCCTTGTGAGCTTTGTAACTTGGACTGTGGCATTATTTGTTCTTTTGAGCTCTCCCATAAGTGCTGCATCAAAATATTTGACATTACCTTCCATCATTCAGGTAAAACAAGTTATTTACAGGTTAACTCTGTTGTTATATGCAATTTTCACATTCTAGACATTGTTTATACCACACAGTTCAAAGACTTCAATTCTCTTGGGCTACATTCTATCATACGTACAGTCAGATAGCATTTTGCAGGCATATCAAGGTAACAAAAAGACAGGTAAAAGTCCATACTTTGCAATTGTTACTGAATATATATTTAATTTCACATTAATGCCCTTTAATAGCTTGTTAAACTCAGTTGTAATATCTTCTTACATTGAGGTTGGAAGTATTTCACCAAGGGCAAAGCAGAGACTGCATATATTTTGGTTTTGTGTCTGCATCACATTTAGTACAATGTGCCTCAAATCTGACTACTTTGTGCACTGTTAAAAAAAAGTACTTGTTCTAAACACAGATATTTAGAATATACAACCATAATACATATTTTTAGAATGAATAGGAAAAAAATAATCTCAGTTTGCTTCATTGCATTAAAGGAAATAAAATTGCTTCCTTCATAATAAAATAAATGTGTTCTTTTTGTCTTAATCATCATCATCATACAATCTCAGGCCAGTATTTCATTTGGTTTTGTTTTGTTTCTTTTTAAAATTATTTTTCAGTCTCCAAATATTTTGAATCATAATCTCTGATATGCAGTAAGTATTTTTCCATCTTAGCCTTTTTTCCCCTCAGTCTCACTTCTGTTTATGTTTAAAAATCAAACACTTACCAAAAGTTAGCATAGAGAAATGAACACACGACTGTAGCATTACAACATGATGGCTTTATTACTTTATATATATTTAGTAAAATGTCATTAAAAATACAACAGTATATTTAGCATAAGTACACAGTATCTCCTAAAGTAAGAAGAGAGGCCAGAAAAGCACAGGACTACACATCAAACTGTGAAAGATATTTTTCTAGCTACTGCAGTTTGGCAGTCTCCACAGGCAGTTCTAATAGCCTGGAAATTGCCTCAGGGTCTATCACTGAATTCTGTTGTTGATGAGCTTTTATATTGCTTCATTCTTAAGCAGCCTTTTACTTTGATTAGTCACTTTTCTTTCCTCAACAGAGCTATTATGGACATAAATTATCAAAAGGTGATTTTCCAATAATTATTTTTGGATTTTTTTTCTGGTTAAATCATAGCTGAGTGGACTTCTCCAAATGTGCTTAAGAAACTGAGATAGGCTCAAAATTTACTTTAGTTGAAGAGATAGTGGAGTATGCCTTGGTAAGACCTACTTGTAAACATGGTGGTAAGACTGCAGTTTATATAGATTAAAAAAATGTTATTCTTAAAGACACTGTGCTTGCATTAAATAATACACATTTCTCTCCAGTTTCTGAGATATGTTCCTGAGACCCCAAAACATCGAGTCACTGAAATCTCCGAAGGGCTAGTCAAGACAAGAAGAAACTGTATTTAGAGATTATCAAAGGAAATACACAGAAAACAGTTCTATGGTTCTCACAGGCCTAAATATGAAATTTAGTGATCAAGAAACTACTGGTGTTGTCAGAAGAATATGTTTTGATAAGATACACACTTCTTTTGTTAGGTATTCTCTTTTTTGTGCCACTTAATAGAATATTTCTCCTAGATCTACGTTTCCAAGTAGATTTATCTGTAAATTATGATTAATTTTTTTAATAGTATAAGATCCACATGACATATTGCAGTGGTATAAAATATCATCCTAAGACAATTCTAAATATATTAGCTTAAGGGGAAAAAAGAAGAAAAAGCTATGCATTAGCTATGGTATACTCTGTACACATTAATAAATGATGCTGAGAAACAGGGATCATTAACATATGTAAAACAGTATGTAAATATGGCAGCTTTATTCTTGGTACCTCAGTTCACACAGTGAGATCCAACTTAGTTGTTGATATGCCATGTAAATATATCCAGAGGGAAGACAGTCTAAGAGTTCATGTTTAATTAGGTGCAAACCACAAAGAACATTGTCTATTTAGGAAGTAATGAAAAAATTATCCTAACACACTGATATTTGTTTTCTTTAGAATAGTAATGAATCCCAAAACATTAATACCTAGCCACTGGGAGAACAGGAATTTTTCTCCCCCGTTTGGTTCTGTAAGTATTGAGTACTGAAAAACTTTGAGTAGAAAAATGGTAATGAAAATATAGTACTGTAAAAGTGAAAATTCATGGTTATTTGACCACTCCAACAAATATTTAAAGACCATTGGTAGTAATCCAGCTGTACTATCTTGCATTTTGTCTTTTTCAAAGGTTATTTGTTCCTCTTTTCGCTACAATTCAGATCCTTTCAGTAACTGTACTGATGATCAGATCTGGCCATCACCTACAAGAACGTTTATGTAAGACAGTACATATTTTGCATTTTAAGTCAGTTTATTTTTCTGAAGAAAGTATTAATGAATTATGCCATATTCCCGAAGGTTATAACAACAATACTAAATTAGTACTCTCACTAGTGTAAGTGTTCTATAAAATGTGCTTTTCTCCTTTCATTTTTATATGGTACAATATAGCCTGGGATACGTGACTGAACTATTATAAAATCAAATGAATGTGAATTGGAGCACAGCTAGTATAGAGAACATAAGAAAAGTTGCTTTTGTATTTTGCTGTGTTTAAATAAATTCCAGATGTTAAAACTGCCAGAAAACCTACAAGCAACTATTGAAAATGGAGAGGCATGGTCGTTAGTTTGCATGGCAAGGACACCACTTCACATTCAAAAGTAACTGAAGTTCACTTAGTTGAGTAAGAAATCTGACCACTGTAAATATCTGAAGCTTCAAACCAAATTCCAAATCCATGTTGCATATAACTCCACAGTTGAATCACAGTGAAAAGTGTGTGGTGTTGCAGTACTGATCATAACCCAATGTAGACATTGTTTCTTAAACTGCATGAATTATGTAGGATCAAAATTATACAGCACAAGTTGCTTAAATATAGAAATTGTTTAATCAAACTGAAATTTACTGCTGATTGCTTCAGATTCATGTAATGCTTCCAAATGCCAATATTTGCTTTGTTACCTTTATGGTAGGGATACACAGATTACCAGCCAAGCCCACATCAACAGCACTACTCATGCTCTAAGCAGCTAGCAAGAGAGTTCACAGGAGGACCAGGTTTAGCAAGGACCCTCTAGGGTTTCTCTCTTACTACAGGACATTTGTTCAACCAAATTGGCTCACACAGACCAGTAAAACCTCCATCTACATTACTTCCACACAGCTATGCAGCCCAAGAACTCCATCCAAACAGAACCATCATTACACTTCCTCTTTTGATTTTTGTACATCCTCCCTCAGGGTTGTTTGGGCCCTTTTCAAGTTTTGAGTCTCAGTAGACATAGGTAGAACAGGCTGTTTCAGATCAGAGAGGGCTCTTCCACTGAAAATCTGAAATCTTCTCCTGACTTTAGTACTTGAGACAAAAATGGAGCATGGCTTTAGTTTACCCATGCTTACAATTAAAATTGGCAGCTACCCATATTCCATATTCTCAGGCTTTTACATAGAATACCAGACCTCTCCTCCACTAGAACCAACAGTAATACAAAGCTAGCTAGCCACTAGCTACTGAAAAGACTTCATTCCATTAGATATAAAGCACGTTTTTTGCCTTATCCTAGTTTCCTCCAAGATTCCAGATAAGCAAAACTTAGCTAGTTTTTAGCATGTTCCATTTTCTGTAATCAGTATTGTATGTTCTGCAATGATGCAAGGGGTTGGAACAGTGCAAAGCTTGTTTTACAATATAAACATCCAGTTCCTTTATGAGTTAAATACTCTTTCATTAGTTAACCTCACTTGACCAGACTAATTGGCATAAAAATTACACATCTCTGTGTTTAAATCTATCTGAATAAAAGTGAACAACGTCAGTGTTAATTAAATGTAGATCAAGAGCTATTGTTGCACTACTCAAAATGTAAATTTCCCTCAAAAAAAAACTGCAAATAAGTGATTACTGCTTTACACTGCACAAAATTGTAATTGGGCAAACCTTCAGAATCAAAAAGCCAATGTCAAAGAACCTTTAACAAATTACAGTTGGGCTGAAGAAGAAAATAAATACAGACATGCTCATTTTTTCCTTATTAATAATAAATATGGTAAACTACACTTCATTAACAAATTCAATTCAAAAAGGAATCTAATGCAGCCCCCAAATACCATCTGGAGTACAGTTTTTAAAAATCAGTAACACCTATGTTTGTGTATATAGAGCTGGAATAAATTGACAGAAGAAAATCCCTCAGTTCCAACTTTAACATTTAAACGGAGTTAAACTTTCACAACTAACTCATCAGATGCCATTCAGATAGTCAATAACAGGTTTTTAAGAGTTCTTTTGTAAAAAATCCTGTTCTTAGCCTTCTAGCAGAAGTTTCCAAGATCAAAAGAGGCTTAAATGGTCTTGTTTTTCCCATTTGTAGATTGTTACACTAAAATCTGCAGGGCTCTCTACAGCCTCAAACAGATAAAAGCTCTGTTGTATCAGATAAAAGATGCAAATAAAAGAACAGGATACGAAGGGTATTTTCCAACTCTTCCCCCAGTATAACCACCTGGACCATCCCAAGTTTATGAAAGATACAGAGTGGCTACATCCCAGTGCAGAAATGATGCAAAACAGCTTAACAACCTTTTCTCTTTAATGTAAATAAACATAATATCTAGGTAATATCTGATAGGAGTCTGGATTTTAATGTCATCTTAACTGAATGAGACAAGCAAGGTATTCCAGGATCAAAGTGAACACTGGTTTCAAGCTATAAACATAGCTGTTGCATACTTTTCACTAAGGTCAAACGTAGCATACAAATATAAAATAATATTTAAACAACACATTTCAAACCTAACCTTTTTTTTACACAGAATAGGTATAAATCCTAAAACATCCTGAGCCTCTGCAACTTTTTGTTAAATATCACTGACTTCCAAGTATTTGGCAGCTGCAGTGGGTTTGTCCCAACACCTACTGAGATTTTGAGCTGAAGATTCTGTGAGACTTATTTTGGTGTTTGCAATCAAACCATTTAAGTTACTTCCACAGAAAATATTATGTAAATTACCATAGCATTTAACTGAGCCATAGTAATTGTACAGTTATTGTTATGGAAGTATTCCATGCACAATCAGAAAGTCTCCCTCTGGCTCACCCAACACCAGGACCCTGCTGTCTCCCAGGGATGAGTGTTTGTCAGACAGCAGTTGCTGTTCTGGTGAGATGAACAGAACATAAGACCCAGGAAAAAGACAACTTGGTGACCATTTCATGATGTGAAGATGTCATTCCAGTATTCATTGGGATATACTCTGCTATTTCCTTTGTAAAACATCTTCTTTTCAAGCTTTACCCCAGGTTACGCATGAAGATTGTTTCCACTTGGTTTCTTTTAATCTGAGCTCTGACCAATCTTTCATAAGATAAAAATGATGACATGAAACCTGATTGTGCTCTTAACACTCTTTTACTTGAATTGAAACATGTGAACCTATGCTGAAAATCTTTCCTTGTATTGAATTCCCACACTTTAAAGGACTTAACAATTTTCTAGCATTTTTTTCTAAAAAAATACCTGATCAGCATTTTCAGAGATTATGTATCTTTATTTTTAAAAAGTTAGAAGTCTAAAGTAGCTTCTTATCTCTTGCCAGTTTCAATTTTTAAGTAAATTCAGTTGGAGTGCTGAAATGTCATTCCAGTTTTTTCATTTTCTCATCACAAAACCTTCCCTTTTAGAATTCAGTGTACATAAAAAGAATCATTTTGTTGCTTAATCAGGAGGCTTAAGGAATCTACAGAAAAATGACAGATTTAATAATTGGCAAAGAGCATAGATAATGCAACATTTTGCATTTAAAAGTCCTTAAAAAATGAGCAGACAAATGTATCTTATTGTCTTCCTGATGTGCTCAAATAAAAATGAATTCTTTCTTTTGAAAGAAAAAAATCTTCACACACTTGTCCCATCCAAATTGTACAGTAAAAAGGGAGAGAAGTTGAGGCTTTCTTTCTATATGCACTTATGAACATTCATATCTCAAAAAAAACCAAAAAACAACCCCCCCCCCCAAAAAAAAAAAATCAAGCTGTGCATTGGCACTGAGAACAAAATCATCTCAGAAAAAAAATATTTACTTCCCCAGACCCCCAAAATACATATATTTTAATCAAGTACAACACAAAGTAAACCTGGGACTCTTTCTTTGAACTAAAATAGACCATTTCTACTTTGTTTATCAACACCAGTAATATCATACATCTATATTTCCCTGGATTTAATATTCATATGAAAATAAGTTCTACCGTTATATACTTAAATTACTGGTCATAACCTAAATCAGAGGCCCAAATGGGGATGCAGGAGTACATACACACCTCTCTCTCTGCATAGATCCGTACAACAATGTGCGTATATAAACTGCTAGATTATATGTATCAGAATGGACATATCAGGTCAATGAACTGAGATGTGAATTTGAATTTCACAGTCTCTGCATTTAGAGTGAATGTTTCTTGGGGCTGAGACTGCATCTTACTATGTGTAGGAAACCAAAATAAAATACACCATAAAATGAGAAAACTGCTATTAATATTTGGTGAACTGCACCAAATCCAGACCATAACCCAGAATCACCTCTAGTCTGCATTAGCTCCTCTAGATCTACTCTAACATGTGCAAAAGGGAAGAGCCTAGATCTTGACTGAGATGACACATCATAGCAGGTCTCACCATTAAAAAGGGGACTATTCTTGCCCCAAGAACTATTGTCGAAACCAAACATAGACAAGAGTAAGAGAGGAAAGAAAACACAGGTTTTCTTTTACAAATGTGAAGTTACTGGCCAAAAATCATTCTATGATTTTACAGATTAGCAACCAAAATCTGTTTGCCTTGCACTATTTCAGTGCATTTTCACTGTCTGTTATCCCATCAGGCATTTTCAGGGGACTTAAAACCCTGACATTTTTTGTATATTATCTAAATACAACCACACTGTAATATTCTAGGATAACAAAGCTGTATATACAGTAACTTTGTCCACTGTTACTCAGTCTCAAACTATATTATGGTTTGTTGACTCCAGAAGAGCTTGTGCACGTCACCATTTTTTTTTTAAGACTGCATTTTGGGCTCAGGAGAAGAAAACGCTACATTATAACCAGCCAAACATCAGGAGTATGTAGAAATAACAGCAACAAGAGGAGTATTAAATGAGGACACAGTGTAATTATTTTTGTATGGAAACTGTAGCATCCTTGCTACTTTAGAGAAATAAGAGGAGCACAGTGCAGGAAACAAGTCAAGGGTATTTCACTTAATCACTTGAAATGCACAAATCTTCCGAAATAGAGATTAACATTTTATTTTATGAAGGTGGACAAACAGATTGTAATGCTATGCCTGGGAGCTATATACCACCAAACTGTACAGTTACAGAAACTGTACATCTATACAGTAGGCTATAACATGTTAACTGAATGCTTCAGGGTGAAACCTGTCTAAATTCTCTAACCAAAAGCAAACACAAGCAACTTCAACTCCAAATTGCAACAAAGCCACAAAAAATCTGTACTGGGACAGTTAGATGTTTTCCTGCAATGCATGTCTGTGCTAGTAGAAGCCTCTAATCTCATACATTTATGTATGAGTAAAGGTGAACTTTTGTTGGTATATTCCACTATATCAGTATAAACTGCAAATTTGTTGGCATGTTGAATCCACATATGAGGTTTATGGGATCTAGTACACTAGTAAGCTAGTAGCATGGATACAGCTTTAGATTAAAAAAGCATAATAAATTGCAACAGAGCTATAAGTGTTTTTCACCATATATATATAAATTACCCAGAGTGTTTGTTTCTGGAAGCCAGACCTAGAGAGCATTCTGAACAGAACTTCACCTGATTTAATTCTGTGTGTTTCAAGAAGAAACAAGTCCTTACTAGGCAAGAACAACTTAGAGCATTTCAGGATATCCAAGGCAGTTGTTACAAGCCCTCACCTGAATCCAGACTACCATCACTCTTGAGTGAACTAGAAGCAGCAACGTAAACACCTACGCTGTGTCTGCACAACCTTCCAGAAGGAAAATTATCTGATGGTCAGCTAAATACATCACTGCTAAGATAGTTTTGTCCACCAGAGATGCTTGAGAATGCATACTGTGAGGTGAAGCTAGAGGAGTGTGAATAACTTCTCAAATAATTTGCCTATCAATGTCTGTCTTTCAGTCAGCCTTGAAGCACCCTCCATCCCCCACTGGCTTCTACTGCAAGAGGAAGAGCCATGGCACATTTCTCATGTTATGCTCATTTAATCGAGGACACAGTGAACAGTTTTCAGATTCACTGTTACCAGGCTCTTTCCTCATTTCAGGCTTCTAAAACAAATTTACATTTGGTAATGCCTGAACAGCTATCTGACATGCAACAGACATATAACTTGTCTCTCTAATTCACTTTTGATTGATGTTACTGAGCCTATGGGAATACGAACCATATGGCTGTGGATGCAGACAGCTTTATTACTTTATTTATCCCTGTTCATTGTGTTGAAGTGGCAACTCCACCTCATTTGGAAAGGAAAACTGGAAAGAGCTGTTTGGGACTCCTTGATGTGCTTCCTTTGCTATTCTCTACATTCTACTCAGCAAAGGACTCCTCAGAGGTATCTGTCTTTTTCTCATATCCATACAGTATTAAATGTGTTTGAGAGCACAGTAACAAAATAAAATGAGCATGTCAAAACCATATTGGGAAAAAGCCTCACTCTTCTGACTGCTTCACCAAGACACAGAATAATGTGAGTTTTGAGATTTAATCTCATCACCTTTGGGAACTTTTTGTTTGTTTGTTCAAAAGATACATGAGCTCGAGAAGGATGATATCCTTACATATCTCTTATAGTTCACACTCCAGCCCCTGTACTGGTTTTATTTGATGCAGTTCATTCTACTCTGAATCTTTGAAAGAACCATTTACATAAAGATCCCTCTATATACAATAATAAAAATCACATCTACAAAATGAAGCTTTTGTCTAGACTGGCCTCATCCATTTTATAACTTCACTGGTGCCTACAACTGAAATGGTAGGTATTGCCCAACTCCCCATCTGCTACCAATTGAGATTTACAAGCTTGCTTTTTTTTAACAAAACAAAAGTTTGGTTTGATTTTAAGTTTGGGGGTTTTTTGTTGCTTTTGAGTGCAAGAACATCACGATGAAAATGGAGCAACAATGAACTGATTTGGTAACTAATTGGAGACTCTTCAAAGGCTTATTAACAAATCAGAAACCTAGAAACATACATCACTGGAAGTCATCTGCAACTGCTGATGGCAACTTCTAACTCAAGATTTTCACCTTATCTATCCACATGTTACAACATTTCCCTTAAAGTCTGTGATGAGCATACAAAAATAAGATTAACAGGCAGCAGGTAGGAAAGACTTTTTTTAAAAACAGTGATATCATTCATAAACACGGGACAAGTCATTTCATCCAACTCTAGATGGCTCAGAACTTACATACTAATATAAAGCCTTACTAATTCATAATCTAACAAATCATTGTTTGCACACATAAGATCCATAAATCTTACAGTTTCAGATTTTTTTTCTCTCTGCTCTTTTCATTAGACAATCAAAATGGTGCAAACTATAACTAGGAAACAGGGCTTCAGGCATTAATTTTATATCTCTTAGATGTACTATTAGTCCTTCAGTCACATTGTATCTCTAATAGTCCATGAAACATTATAAAGGTGATTTTCTTGCGCTCTACTGGTAAAGAAAAGGTCAAGTAAAGAAGGGGAAAGGTGTTTTACACTTTTTTCTTGCACAGAAGACAACCACGCAAATAGAACGTGAACTCATTCTTACTACCCTTAGAATATAAAAGAATATAAAGTGCAGATTGTGAGCAGTTGAACTTTGTTTAAACAACTAGTACCTCTACAAATACTTAGCCTATGTTTTGAGCAGTGAGGTGGGGTGGTGTGGGCAGGAGAATCTCTATGCCCTGGACATCATTTCTAGATTAATTTATTATGATCGCTGTCATGTCAGTGAAGCAAGTGCATTCCAAATGAATTAATGATGCAATGGGAAAACTAAAAATGTTCTGTCAACCCCAACACTGCTCATTTAAATAGGAATGGCCAATTCTTCTGCACTCCAGAATGATGGTTTTAGTTCAAGTTCAATTACACACTGAGAGACAGCTCTCTTGTTAAAATTATTTCTTCCTTTTCAACTATTTTGAGCTCCATCAAGTCTGTGCACAGCTCAGGAAGCTGCCTGGCTGGAGGCAGTAGCAAAAGGATCGTTTTGAAAAGGTAAAAAGGCAAAGAATTTGAAGGAGCTGTTTCCTGTAATATCCTGTTTTCTATTGAAAAGATCCAATAAGTAACAGCCTGAGGTCAGTTGCAAGTGATATGTTTCACCTTGCTGTTGCCAATTGAATTGCTTGGTTACTGTTTTTAATCACACTGAGAAAATTCAAATCTTCCCAGACTGCCCTCACCAGTCAGCCCTAACCAGAGAAAAATCATGTACCTAACACAAAGCTCACACTTTTGGATATAACTAAATTACCATTTTTTAAAATTCTACATAATATTGACAACTTATTAAAATACTAGAAGATAATTCTAATTGAAAATCAAATGCTTTGATATTAAGAATAGTCAAGCTAGACATTGAGCTTTACAATTTGTTCCTAAACTTCTTGTCCTTAGTCTGTATGCTAAGTCATCTTATATTAGAAATCTCTTTACATGAGTATTTGGAAGGTAAAGCTCTGCTCAGTGGTAGGACATATAGCAGAACCTAGTTTGTGATAACTCCAACTACATAGAGCTTCATTTTTAAAGCAGCCATCACAAAGGAATGAGAGATCACGATCCATTCATTCTATATCCTTCTGAGTTAGGTAAACATTTGGCATACAACCACAGAGAGCTGCTATGTGTCCAAAGTTTCAGGCAGAACATGCACCAAAATAAGATCAAATTCTAAGGACTTCCTTGCACCAAGTCATGATCCTACAGCATTAAGTTTTCAGATTAGACATTCAACAAGGTAAAGATATCGACACAGAGGTGTATAAAAGCTT
Organism: Colius striatus; assembly: GCF_028858725.1. NCBI lineage: Eukaryota > Metazoa > Chordata > Aves > Coliiformes > Coliidae > Colius > Colius striatus. The sequence continues at coordinate 9,257,860 of NC_084772.1, forward strand.
GCCTTCCCTTTGACAATACAGCTGAAAAATGATAGGTACAGTCAAAGAGATAGACTAGGAAAGAAAGCTCACAGAGAATTACAGGGAAGGAATCTGTAAATTAGACTGGAATAAAACAACAGAGCTCCAATCACAGAAAGAGTATTTTTGAACTGTATTCAAAAATACAGTGTCAATGTTGGAGACAGGCTACAGTACAGCTGGTGAGTTGGAAGATGCCATAAATTCATCACAACTGTCTGGAGTGGTAAAAGAATGAAAGATGACAGGAAAAATGAAAGGTTCTGAGATAAATATTGGTTAGAAAAAGAACAATTTACTTTAGTTCCTCACGACTTGAAAGGGAAATGCAGCAATATGACCTAGCTGTTACAAAAGACTTTCCTCCATAACATGGAATGTGAGAACAGTAGCTGGGACCCAGTACAATGCCTCTTTTCAAATATTACTGCATTCACTCTAATAATTTATTAAATACTAAAAACATACAGATGACTGTGAGTGAAATAATTAAGGCACTAGTAAAATTACCCAATTTATTCAAAGTCCCCTCCTTCCTCTTCATTTTTGTATTGCTAAGAATCACCTTGATTAAGCAACTTTCAGAAATACTATGGGCACACATAAACTGTTTCAGAGTAAACGACCGTGTAAGATCTCCTATAACTTCACTTTTCTAGGATGATAAACTATGACAAGTAAGTGGCATCTCCTTCCTCAAGATGATTATTTTTTTAAAGATGACTGCTTTAATTATTATTTATTCTGGCTATTATTAATATATTATTATATATTATTTAAGATAATAACTATTATGCCTATTATTTACAGTCTGTGTTTCTAAATACAACAGCTGATTGTATATATGTTCAAGTTCCCATCCTTTCTCAGATGCTGAGATGGGTACAGCAGGAACAGAATTCCCAGCTGTAAATCTGCCTAGGAAATTTGTAGGTGAAAATGTTAATGCATGTGTAAATAATATACAGAAATCTGACTGGATCAGTGAAATGTTCAGTATGTGGAAAGAATAAAGAAAAAGTCAGCTTTTAAAAGTGAGACTATTACTTTTTGGAAACGTTGTAAGTTTCAGAACACATACCATCAAAATAATTTTTCCACTCTTCCACCAAATGTTATAGAGCTTTGTCTATAATGTGCACTGTTTTAAAACAACAGAATCCTCCACATTGATTATTTTTTCCTCAAACAATTAACCTTTTGACCATCAGATATGGACATACACTGAAAGACTTTATCAACATTACTGAATGCTTTTTTTGTGCTTCTCTTTGAGGCACAGTGAATGATCCCTTCACAGAAATAAAGAAGAAAATATTTGTATTTCTATTTTTCCAGATGTTCCTTTATAGCTTAAAAATACAGTATCACTGAAAAAAATATTCAAAACACTTTATTGAGCAACAATGTTGTATGGACTTTCTGCTGGACATACAATCACAATAGGTAATGCAACACAAAAAAGGAAAAAATGAAGTTTTTCCAGGATTATTTATGCAGACTGACTCTCTGAATCAGTACTATTGTAAATAAATTGTTTGATACTTGGAATAATGCAAATTTTTTTCCTAGAAGATGCTTATTTTCACCTTATCAGCTGGTATGTGAAAAACAGCCAGTAATATTCTACAGTAATATTCTACAGAATATTACTAGACCATTTTCATTTTTATTTATTCTTACGATAATAAATCAAATCAATCCAAAGGACGCACAACATTACATCACTATTATCAAACTTGTAGCTAAATTATTTTCTTAACTGATGCAGTAATTTAATAACAAATTTTACCATGACAGTTGTATCAGTTCAGATTTCAGCTACCTCATTATTAGCTGAAAGAAAGAACTATGGCTTTTTTTCCAAGGAAAGGCTGGAATACATAGTGTAGCTATTCTTCTGTTAAATGAAATCAGTTGCTCTTCTTAAATTAAGAAAATAGATTCACTCAATTGAAATAGTCACTGAAGCAGACAATTCTGAAAAATATGTGACACAAGCCTTACTGACTGTATCAATAAAATCAGCCATTCCCAACTTCCAACCATGCAAAACTGACATTTCTAAGTTTCTTGTAGGAATTCAGGTAGCAAGGTCAGAATTGGAAAACACATGTTACTTACAGAAATAATGTTCTGCTTTAAAGAACAAAGGTGATCTAAAATTCAGAAGTACCATTACAGAGTTCTTTTTCCTAAAGCCTTCAGTTTAAGGCATTGCATATAGTTTCTTATCCTTTTACTGAAATGTCTGACACCAAACATCAATTTGATTATTTAATGATCACAACTCAAATTTTGTATCATTTCTTGTATTTTTACCTATACTGCTCTTTATTTTTCTTTCCTTTAATTGCGTCTCCTGGTGCTTTTTAGCATCTACTATTTATTCTCTTTACCCAGCCTTTCCTTCTCTCTTCATTTAGTACTCTTATTTCCTTCATTTTCTTCCCCTTCTCACAATATCCACAACTTCTATAAGGTAGTTCAGTGTGTTAACACTGCTGACACCAAAAAAGTTTATTATAATTTGGCCCAAACATATAATACACACATCTCTTGTAGTAGATTAAGGGGGGAAAAAAAATCTAATATTGTGCATCCTCCATCCAAACTAGCTTTGCCAGATTATCTTCGGAGACAGCTCACTACTATTTAACATTTCTTAGTTTGCAGGCTCCTAAACATTTTCTGACAGAAAAATGGAGTCCTATCAAGTGAATATGCTTTGTTTGCTTGATTACCAGTAGGCATAGTCTGTTTTGAAACAGAGCACTAATACTGCTGTCTTCTGCAGTCCCCAAACACATACTGAAAGCTACTGGGCTAATTCTTAAAGAACAGCAAGAGTAAAAAAACTTATTTCTGGTTTGGTCAGCAGTTCGCTGGGTTACACTGTTGTCTTTTATACTTTGATTTCCTCCCTAAAAAATGCAGAAACAAGAGTACACTCACAGCTCACACAGTACAAAAATTAATTAAAGCTCTGTGCCTCTTGGATTAAAGGTGTTAATGAGCTGAGAAGTGTGATTATCATCTCAGGCCTGACCTGTTGCATTTTCACTGTTTATCCTGGCATCTGCTTCACACACGATTACACAAAGCTTTATCAATGAAGCTTTCTATCTCACTGTAGCACCGGTAAGAGAGCAGTGGCATATTTAGACAGCACACTGCACATCAAGTGTCTGATTTATAAAATGCATATCTAATTCTCACAGGCCAAAGACTTCACATGGACTATTTCATATAGCTACCTAAATAATGCATACAAGTGAGACAGATAGGAATGCAAGTCAATTGTGCACCAATTTTAAAAATCAGCTGTTAAACCCAGAACGTCTAAAGACTTCCCATCTTAGCCTACGTAGCTGTCACATCACAGCTTTAATTACTCTCAATATAACAACATGAATTTATCCATCTGAAAATCTGAAGTTGCCTCAAAAATATCTCTAAATACGAAATTATTAATGAGAAAGGGATACTATTGTTGACTTAGTTGTTCTAAGGAATTGTTGCTATTTCTGTGTGACATTCTCGACATGACCAGTTTCCAAGACACATTCTCTGTCATGCATCCCCTTCTTGTCTACATTCAACTCAACCCATCCATAGCCTGATCATTTCAGATGATTACGAACAGTTTAAAACAACTCCAAGCTCAAATGCTGATCACTTAATGGGCCTGTAATATTGAATGTCTTTATAGTTATATTAGTTTCATAATAATAAAAATAATAATTCTTTGTCACAAGGTAATTCAGCCTATACTGGCCCACATAAACATTGGGTTCTCGACATTTGCTTCCCTGTAGAATTAACTCCCTCTTTTTTTTGTAATTCTGCAAAAACATTGCTATTTTACAAAACTTTCCTCACAACGAGGATATGAAAGAAACACTTTCTATTCCCAGGTCTGATCTGACTTTTTGGGATACTTGTAGTCATCTCATTAAAAAAAAAAAAAAAAACAAAAACAAACTATTTGAAGCTTAAATATTTTTGCATATGAAAATTTTGCTACTGCTCTAAAACACTAAAAAGGACACCTATTAGATTTTTTTTAAAACTAAACTTTATTTTGTTTACTGCAACATGCTTTTTACCTAACATCATAAAATTTAAGGGCAGTTACTAATTCAACATGAGTTTTGCATCTTTTTTTCTCTACAGACATAAATGACCACCAACTGAGGCAATATCCTAAAAGAAGGTATGTAGCCAGCACAAGTATAACTGGTACATAACTACGATGATTGCATCACCTTCTGCAAAGTGCTCTGAAAACCCTCTCTACGATGCTATTACAAACCGATCCCTTGTATGTCAGTCAACTGTATCAGTTACAGCCAAAATGTAGTCCTTTAATCAGTTAGGGCAGTTCTGTACTCAGAGAGAGAAATGAGCTCATACTCTATGACAGATTATCAGTAGACTTAGAAATAAACTTAAAAGATTAATTACAAAAAGTAAAATCAGAATAAGCAGTTGCCAAACCTGCAGAGGAATAAGGAGATTATCCCAAGCAGACAAAATTCAGGCTTCGGTATACAAGGCAAAAATCAGGATCTCAAGACTCAACACAAAACTAATTAGAAGCCAGAGCTTCTCTTAATTAAATTTTGCTATTAATTCCAATGACGTACCATGTCAATCAAGTCAACTAGATTTACATAAAAACAGAAATCTTCCAATCTTCATATATCCATTCTGTCCACAGCACAGCCATACACTCCCATCACAAAGGTAAACAGTTACTTCCACGTACAAGAACTTCCATTCTTACAATTCCAGTAGTGCCCCCTAAATGTGGTTAACACATTTATTGCATTCAATACATAATTCTTCAACATTATTAATGCCACCTATTCTAACTACAAATCAGCAACTCACGATTTACCCAAGTTAAACAGTGGCTGTTTATTGTGACATTCAGAACATACTTGGGAGGTTTTTTTGTTTGCTTTTATGCATAAAACACACAGACCTTCTCTGTAACTACTCTTCCATGCAAAGGCTGCATTTCCCACAGGCAGAGTATGCTTTAGCATTTCATTAGATGGACAACATTGAACTTATTTAAAAATAGGCAAGCAGTGTCACAGCCCATTTGCTCTGATACAATTGTGAGAAGGTAGTTAGAGGCTGTGTGCCCAACCACAGGGAACATTTGGCATAAAAAGACACAGCAGGAACAATGTTTTTTATATAACAAAGCACAATAGTTTGGCAGGAGGAGGCTTTCATGCTGTAGGCAAATTGCAATCTACATCCCTTTTGTTTCTTGCATTGGAGGCTTCACTAAAATTCAGGAGAAGATGTAGCACTGCTGTTAGTTTTGGGAATTTCCATGAAGTCAGTCACCCAATACATGTTTGTTTTCAACTAGTAGAAACATCCAGCATAAGGTGGTACCAACTTAAACAAACCCCAGCAGTGCAAGAATTATCTTCTGTTACTTCAAGTGCCTCAACAAATCCTTAGGGAAGCAATAGCCACAGAGACTCACAAACCAGGTGCTGAGTAACTTGGTAAATATTTAAATTTGAAAGTGTTACACATCTTGGCATAGATCTATTTTTTCTACCCGTGTTTCATGCCATTGTCTCGTTTTCATTGTGTCAGAAAGAATTGATACCATCACATAAACAGAATAATGTACCTGAAGGGTCCTTGCACTCAAAGTATCACTAACAATAACAGAAGATACTCAAACAAAATTCTCCAATATGAAAAATTTCAGCAAAGTAGCTTTGATGAGAAACTTTGCTTGACTTGAAGTAACTCAACTTCTGTCAACTTTTAATATAAACATGACAGACCACTTACAGAGCTCCATCAACTTTGACCAGGAATTGGATTATCTGGAAAGATGCATGATCCACCTTCTGTAGGAAGATACAGACAAAAGGTCTGCCCCCAGACACACAGCCTCTAAAGTATGTGCAATTAGTAAGTATGCCCAACACCATATGACTATTTACATGTTATTGATGTTCTCTTAATGAGATTAAGATATCATATTTACTAGCTACCTCCAAGATCAACCACTGAGCATAAATTTCTGTTCACACTGTGTTACCTCAGTGCTCTACTATAAATGGCAACACTGCATCACCTTAATGAATAGTCCCTTTCTTCAGCAGCTTTTCAGATTACTTTAAAATCAATTTTTAAATATAATGAACTTTTAGTGATTTCATTGGCTTTTTCCATGCAACAGTAATAAAAGATTTAACATTTATGCAATTGACAAGATGTGTGTAAAAATTAGAGAGCATTTAATCACAAAAAAAAAAAAAAAGAAGAGTATTTTTATCTGGTCTAATATGCATATATACAACAATTTCCTCTGTTTCCTAATATGATTTGAAAGATATTGCAGATTCACTTAGAAATATTTCTCTTTTCTCCTTTAATCCTTTATGCACTGGTTTATGGTGCAGAAATATTACACAGGAAACTAACATCCTACTCCTTTGCATAGCTGACTTTCAACCTCCTGAAATGTTTTTTTTGCACTGCCTCAGGCCTTTTGTTTTTCAAATTGATCAATGTATAGGTTAGTTCCTTTGTTCTGCAATGAGTATAAAGTGTTTGTTCAGAGACAAAAAATGTGAAGTACTACAAGAGCTTAATAAACAGGTATAAAAATTCAGCTTCAGGTAAGATTTTGGACAGCAACACCAGTAATAGTTCTCTAAAAGGAAGCAAAACAAGATCTAAAGATACTATGAATATAGTTTTTAGAGCAAAGAAAATACACACAAAAATGGAACGAAACCTTATGAAATCCATAAAGGTAGGGAACCCCTGAGGTAACACATTATAACACAGCCATGGGAATTGTTTCACAGGAGGAAATGCAAGTGAACAGTGATGACAGCTGTGAATCTGTAATGCATTTAGCTGATGGGGTAATATGGGCAGCATATGAAGTGAAGATAGTTTTAATCAATAGTTTGGAAACTTAGAAATAACTATTCAATCCAAGGCCAGTTAACAAGGTTCTCCAAATTAGCAGAAGGCATATTATTCAGTCAAGATCCTAAAATTCACACTTTTTGTTTCTCTTTATTCCCTCAATCCCCTATTTTTTTTTATCTTTTTCCAATAATTAGAGATGAAATCTTGCTAGCTCATACATTGCATTGGGCAAAGTTCTATTAATTATCAGTCAACAGATCTGCTTTTATAAATCACAGAAATCTTAGACAGCATCAAGATCTCACGTTCCTAAACAATAAGTGGGGAAAAAAAAACCCAACTCCACAAACCAAACCAAAGAAACCCCACCCATACCCAAAAAAGTCTCCAAAAGAGAAAGAGATAAACAAAAATTTTAAAGTAATAATATATTTTAATAATTGTCTAAGTATTTGCTTTATTTTTTTAATTAGTGGTAGAGAGAAGTTCCAAAATAAAACATGATTACTTGGAAGTGAAGAAAAAAATCCTACATTTTCCCACAGACATTTCAAATGTGTACAAATCTGTTCCCTTAGAACCTTTCATGTTGAGAAGACCTTAGCATGGGATCTAAGTCCAACATTTTCCTTAAAACATGATAATAACTGAATACTGACCAGGTTGCCTAGGTCTGTCTGTGTGTAGGTGGGTCAGAAAAATTCACAAGACAGAGATTTCACAACCTCTCTGGGCAATATGTTCCCATTTCCCCCAGTCTCCAACTTTCCAATACTCACAGCTTGGCAAATCTAACAGACAATAGTCTTGCAATGACAGCTGACAGTTCTCTCAGCACACTCAAACACATCCCATTTGGCTCTAGACACATTTAGGTCAAGATTTCTCAAGAAATCCCTGTTGAATTCGTCAAATATAACTTTTCATTTATCTGGAAAAGCTAGACTTGGGTGATATTGACCCCATATAGCAAAGAATCAGATTAAAAACTAATCTTCTGTCACTATAATACAAAAACCCTATTGGACCGGAGACAGTATTTTATCTCCTTTGTTGATAACATTAAAGGAAACAAGATAGTATCCCATCAACAAGTTGTCGAAACAAAGGAAATTAGCTATTTCAGCAAGGCAGAAATTAATATGTGTTATATCTGTAAATTAAAGATTAAATACAATAAGTATTTGTAAAGCATTTTTAAGTTAAAAATAGACACTATTAGAAATTTGAAGACCAAGTTTGTTCTTAATAATTACTGGTTTTTGGAAATAGCGTTTAAAGCCTGCAATTGCAGGTGAAACGTCTATTATAACTGTAGCTGAAACAATAATGCAGAAAGGGTAGCCCCAAGGATTGTTCTAAATTCAGTCTACAATAAAATGAGAAATAACAGAGAACAGATACTGAGAGGCAACGCTAACAATAACCATCAACATAATAAGATATAGAAAGAGCATGTCAACTATTTAATTGCAGTCAAGTGCAACTATCAATTAACAGTCAAGTGATTCAAGTGCCACTCTTCAAATGTTATCAGTCTAATAAGGCTGGATCCATTCTCAGTATCCCAAGAGTGTTTAAAATATCTCACATATTCCTTTTGCACAGTAGGATCTTGCATTTTGATTCCTTAAAGAACAAAACCAGTACCCATGGTCACTTGCTTGGATACATTCATTTCTGAGTGAAGCTGGCCCTGATTAGTTTGGTTTCTCACTTTTAACAAAACAAAAACAGGATTAAACAGAAAAATTTGGGGTTTGTGTCTCTGAAGTCAATATTTTAAAAATTCCTTATTTATGTAAAATTTTTTTTTATTATAAGCTCTGTAAGTGACCTTGGTACTCTGTCTATTCTACCCTCTCATAGTCTGTCTTGTTACTTTAATCTCTCCAAAACAGTGAATTACTAAAAAATGGAAGCTGTTGCAAAAGCCACACTAAAAGTACAACTGATATCAGACTCTAAGTCTTGACTCTAAGTCTATTGTATTATTGTACACTGGGCATTGAACTGACCTTTGTAGGACAACAGTATGGTGGATTTATCAGCAAAAGTGAAAAGAATTGTTAAAACCTTACCAAACAAGATGCTCCAGGCCAAGATAGCATGCAGGCCAAGTCGTGCATTTTATTTTTCATATTTGCTTATTAGTGAAACTGGCAAAAACCAGACACATGAAGGAAAAGAAAAAAAGAATAAAACATAAGCTAAGGGACTAGGAAGGTCTCCAATTGTCATGTTACTGTTGCAATTTACTGCTCACTTAGTATGCCGATGTGCTTAATTTTTTTAAATGGAGCTTTGATGAGAGGACAGTGAAATGGAAAGATAACAGAAGACATTCATTTGAAGTACAAAAAAGCTTGACCATGAATCAAGAAATGAAACATCTGTTAAACCACCAGTTAAGATTTTGTTTTGATTTTCTGACTTTTCTCCTTCCAAAGTATTCTAACATGGTTGCATAGCCTGAAGCAGCTCCATAGAGAAGATTCAGTCAGAAAACTCTTATCCAATCTTTGATTACAATAACGTTTGCACATACAAACAGACAGACTGCAAAGCCACTGAGGTATTCCAGTGGGTGATCGGGGCATTTGGGTAAAAGAAAAAAAGACTGTGTTAATAAGGCAAAACTGAGTGCTAGGAATGCAGTAGCTGCCACCTCTCTGGCTCCAAAAACCTCTCTGTCTTGGTAACCCAAAAAACTCCATTTCAGCCAGCTACCTTTTTCTTTCTTTTAAGGACTATTCACCTTTTTTCCTTTTTCTCCTCACATCTCTTCCCTTTCAACATGCCATCCTGAGTGTGTGTGTTAAGTGTCTTCAGGAGACATTTTCAGTGGGAAAGGACAGGCTATTACACATGAAAGGGAAGGGATTTTGGTGTACTACAGCAAGATAGAATGATAATCCAGCAAAACAGCACTCTCAAGTGCTGAAGCCCAACCAAATAAATTCCTGCTTTTACCACATTCACTTATATTCCTGTTACCTCATCTTTGGAGTTGCTTTGATTTTTTCAGGAAATTCCTAGAATCTGACCTGACATGATATGGGAAAAATTAAGCTGTGCAGCACCTTAAGAAATCAAATATTGGTAACCAATGTTAAGAATGAATCTCTAGATAGAAAGTGTTACAGTAAAACCACAATAAAACAATTCAGAATATAAGAACTCTTACAGATGGCATGAAGACAAGTTTGACATGTAATCCAACATAGCATAAAACTAAATGAGATCTGTGGGAGTATAATTATAGTTCCATATGGCTGCTGTTACCCTCAGCCACCAGAGAATACTACCAAGTTTGTCAAGCTACTTAAAAGAAAAAACTATTTTCTAAACAAGTAGGTCATAATAACTGTTCAGAAAGGTGAAGAACATTTCAACAAGTAGTTGAAATTTAATCAGTGTAACATTTGTGCTACAAAGAATACATGACAGTAATTTTTATAAATCAATGCCATTAAAAGATTATGTAGAAATTGATAAAAATATTAGAATAATATGAGTGTGGTGTGACCACATTACACAGACTAAAAGGAGCAAAAGATACTAATATTAGATGCTAAGACATTCACATGCTCTATATACTGAGAAACTGTGGTCACTCATTCCTTAGAAAAGCATCCTATATTTAAATATGTAGATTAGCTTTCCACAAGCTTTTCTACTACTATCAGGATCTATTTGGTAGCAAAAAGCATTTAATGTGACATTTCCTTGATAGGTATATAGATCTTAAAATAGCAACAGCCACACATGGGAGAGGATTTCACAATGCCCATGTTGCTCATTTCTTATGGACAGAAGAAGAAATTGAAGTAGATACTTGTAACAGCACTGACAGTAAAAAAGATGGCTGGTAACTACTTTTCCCTAGAAGATATAAGTAGATGACAGGGCTATAAGTTCTGTTGTGAGAATAGCAGATGGAAAACTGCTACATTTTTAAAAGTTCATTGTAGTGTAAGCGCTAAATGGAAGCAGCAGGTCACCAAATAAGATGTGCAAACAAAACCCAGCCAAGTGATTCAGTCTGACCTAGAAAGTGAAAATTCACAGGGAATTTGTCACATCTGAGTGCCATGTGCTGAATCAGCAATAAGATTTCCTAATCTAGCCTTCTTTTCTTCCCTCCTCTCAAGAGACCACTCTATAGTATTTATATTCCTTCTAGTTCAGTAAAGCAGAAGCATAATGTAAGTCACAAGTTTACATAATTTTGAGGTCTGATATTGATACAAAATATCAAAATGTTGTATAGATGAACAAAAATATATGCTTACATTTACAAACTCTAACCAGTATATTCTAGACACTTCAAAGTATCCATTATCTAGTCATGTTCCTTTTGAATGTATTTACAACTTGCTTGACATTCTAGCTATACTTACTATCTAAACACATACATTTTTTCACCAGCATATCTTAATTATTTGATTCATTTCTTGGCCATCTCTAGCAATTTATCAATGGTAACTTTCCTTTTTCTGCTTTTTAAATTTTCTTTTATTAGAATTCAAACATATAAAAACTGCTTTCTATACCCAGTCTCACCCAAGCACTGTAAAAGCCAGATACTCAAACACTATAAAGGAGGTGCCAGAACTTAACTGCCTTGACTTCCAGTGTTGTAAAACAAAAGTGACATTACACAACTCATTTTCTCTCAACAGCTATATTGCCATTTTGCTTTTTTAACTGTAAGCTGAAGTAATAGGAATAGTGTGATGTGGTCTAGAATGCATAACAGCTATGAAGTGTCATCATGATGACTTACAGCAGCATTTTCAGACATTCCAATTTGAGTGTATTTAGGCAAAGACTAACTAAAAATTCATCTTCTCAATCCGACAGCTCAAAAAAAATACATGAAAGACATGAGTAAGAAACTGTGAAGTGCAACCCCTCAGCATTGAGGAACACAGTCCTTAAGTCTAGACAATCCAAATATGCATTCAGAAAAGCAGTCATAATTATGTCAGGAAAAATAAAAGTCGCTGTACCCCTGGCTTTATCCCCAGACATCATATTTCACACCTCTGTTTCTTTTCACCAGAGATTGCTGATCTACAGCTCTGAGACCATCTGTACAGCCAAGTGAGGTTTTAAGATGCTTTCAGGTATTATATGCAGTATAAGAGGAAAATACTCCCATTACACTACTTAAGCATGCACTTGACTAGCCAATTTCCCTACACTCCTAGAAACAGGATGCCTAAGTGAAGTACTTAGTCACCATTCAGATCCCCTTTGTCTTCTACACTAGCTATAAATAAAATTTAAAAAAAAAATCCACCCCACCTGTACTAACTGAAAGAATGAGATTTCTTATGTTATAATTCATCTGCCAAAATCATCAGATTTAGTCCTGATTCCATGGTCTCTGCTAAACGCTCCTCCAGAATGAGAAGGTCATCCTGTCATATTAATTGATGGCCAAATCCCCACTCCAACCCCCAAAACATACTACAAGGTAAAATCTTAGCAAGACAGTGCTAAATTGTAAGTAAGTCTTTTATCATATTTGATGAGAGTGGACAAAACAAAGTGAAGAAGTAGCCAGAATGTACTCTTCTATGACTACTCAGAGCAGCAGAATACAAAATTCACAGCCAGAACTAGTAATTGAGAGGTTTCTGATAATAAATACAATGCATTAAAGTATACAATTATAAGCATCAGTTTTAAGCTATAATTTAAATTCTCAACTACAACTTTTAATCCCACGTGGCAAGAGTGGAGGTGGTACAGTGGTGATTAGTTCCTTTAGTTTTCCTGTAAGCTGTTTTTTGTATTCAAAAGTCCTGCTGTAAGACAAGGACCCAAAAAGACATGGGATGACTACCGACTACCAATGTGACAGAGCAGACATACCAAATTACAAAGACCATTATGTGTTGGATACTGATTACTAGCCTGTCGAGCCCAATGTCATTTATCTGTTGCATTATGAATAGTACTCTGATCAGGAAAAGTGTTGGCAATTTGTTGAATTACTTTTTATTGAGAAACTGTCAAGACTGCTATTTAGAACTATAAATTCCGATTGCTTCTCAACTATTGTTTCTATTCTCATCTGAAGAACAATGACTAACACACAAGGGTCACAAAATGCAGTAGGAAAGAGTCAGATGGTTGGGGTTTTTGAATTATATTTTTAAAAAAAGATAAACTATGGATGGCACAGACAATTCTCCCTGGCCTATTTTTTTTTATTTAATCAAATCTTCAATTAATGTTTCAGAGACAGTTCATTCTCCTCTGTTGTTCTCCAGACTCCCCGTCACATAAATGACAGCCTATTTTATTTGGTACACACTCAACTTTGAATGTTCAATCAACAGGCTTCAGCTACCCTGCATCCTCTATTAAATCCTCAGGGGTGAGGTGGAGTGGTGCATGAGGAGGAAGATCATTGGGAAAAAGTGTAGGAAAATATTAGGACAACAGTTCTAACTTTTTCTCACTATTAGTCCATTAGCATATTTCTTGAACAGAACATTTAAAGCACAATACAAGAAGCTGCCTTGAGACAAGCTCTACTCATTGAAATATTATATTAAATAGCTCTTGTGTTTGGATATTAACATATCTTTAATATCTCATCCAGTATTGCTGATATTGCTGACAACTCAGTAAGGGAGAATTAGGCACGAACATGGGAATATCTAAAATAAACGAAACATGAAACTAGCTTATGGTCAAGAAACATTCATCTCACACTTATCTAGTTTCTTGAAACTCTCTAATTCCATAAGTAATTTGGAAAGATACAGCATCTCTTCTTCTCATGACAGGAAAAAGAACTTAAAGGAAAGAATATATCAATCTCCAATTAGAAGCTGAACGAGCTCAGATGCACTTTATGACTTCATAGGCAAAGAATGTAAAAAATATAATGAAAGATGCTGTTTTTTTCCTGTATTTATATGGAACCTCAACTGCTACTTAGCTATTGAAATTTAAAGAGGAGTTCTAATGTAGTTAAATTCTGTGATATAATTAAGCAAGCATCTACCAAAAAAAAATGAAACTGTCTTCACTGATTCTCTTGTCAGGAATAGTGTGACCAGCAGAATCAGTGAAGTGATTGTCCTCCTGTGCTCGGCACTGACGAGGCTGCACTTCAAATACTGTGTCCAGTTCTAAGTCTCTCACTACAACAAAGACATTGAAGAGCTGGACCGTGCCCAGAGATGGGCAATGAAGCTGGTGAAAGGTCCAGAGAACAAGTCTGATGGGGAGCAGCTGAGGGAATTGCATTTGTTTAGCTCAGAGAAAAAGAAGCTGAGGAGAGACCTTATTGCTCTCTGCAAGTACCTGAAAGGAGGTGGTACTGAGGTGGGAATCAGTCTGTTTTCTCAACTAACATGGGGAGGTTTAGATTGGAGGGTTGTCAGGCATTGGAACAGATTGCTGAGGGAAGTGGTTGAGTCACCAATCCCAGAAATACTGAACAGAAGTACATTTAAAAGAGGGGCATTTAGGGACATGGTTTAGGGGTGAACTTAGCTGTGCTACATTAATGGTTGGATTCAATAATCATAAAGGTCTTTTCCAACCTAAATGATTGGAAAATGATTCTGTATTTCCTTCTTTAGATCTTTAGGCAGGTGACAATGATCTTACAGACAACGACAGAATACTGAAGCAATAATACAGACAGCAATAATAATAGAAAAGACAAAGTTGTTACTTTGACTAACAGAAAATAACCAACTTTGAAGCAAATTCAAATTTGTCTTTACAAATTTACAGTGTACACATTTTATTGTACACAAGAGCCTCAAAAATTACCTAACAGGGAGAGAACACATTACGCTTCAGTGAGGTAAGTGTTAAACTGCTCCAGGGCTGACACGATACATAAATATGCAGTATACATTAGTCCATAAATCTGAAAAGAACTAATATAAAAGCTGTGAATAAGAGCTTTAGGAATAGTCCTTTTACTTCACCAATGATTAATACTGTGTTGTATTGCACGAACATAAACATGTCTGTCTCTGCAGATACATGACAAAATGAAGATTATAATTCTTCTTGTAGAATACTGAGTGATAAATTTTAACTGAACTGAATGGGAATACTTAAAAGAAATACATGAATGTTAGCAAGGGTCATTTTTCTATTACTCTGTGATCACATGGATCTTTGCAAAGGGATGACCAAAGTAGTTGCTACCAACAATATCAAAATTTCTTACCTTCTGTTCAGCTACCAAAACATTTTATTATCAATAGTTCATAAAGAATATTAATATTCAGTTACAAAATATTGTTATCAAACTATTAGTCATAAAAAGAAAAAAATTAACTTGTTCTGAAAATTCTAGGTTGATATTAATTCTAATTAAATACAAAACAATGACTCATTTTCTTTTCTGTCTTTTTTTTTTTTTCTTCCTCTGATTCCCTTCAGTGCTTGAACTAGATCCTCCTCTGTAACCAAAAAGTAAATGGAGAAGGGGAGAAAAATCAGTAACGTGATCCTAGTTATTCCACCTTCTGGTTCTATGTTATTTCTACCTAGTAGCTATGGTCTCTTCAAATTCATTGCTTAGTATGATGAGGTGACAGGTATGAAGGAGAGCAAAAGATGTGGCATATTTGAACTTGGTCACACAGCCTCCTTATCACCAACTTTGTGACATACCATCTAGGTAAGTAGACAACAAGATATGCTGAAAATTGTTTGCACTGCCAGACTCAAAGTGTCGGGCTTCCTTCAGGGATCTGTTTAGTGACTTCATCAATAAGCTCCATGACTGGAGAGAGAGCATCTAAAAATTAGGGGGAGTGCTCAATACATTGGAGAGCAAGCTGCTGCTGAGAGGAACTCAGGGATGCTGGGAAAAATATGTCGACAGGACACTCTTTCTGTCACTTGTGAGACTACGTCTGAAGTACTATTTGGAGTTCAGTGGATGGCCATTATGAAGGCTAGGGAGACAACTACCTAGTAGGAGGATGCTAAGATGACAGAAATGAACTCTTCTTGGAGGCCCACAACCAACAATAGGACAAGAGGTGCAGAGTAACAGACACAAGTTGGAACAGCAGAAATTCTTTTTTTTTTTTTCTTTCCTTCTTTTTTTTTAAATTACAAAAAAAAAAAATCAGTGTGGTCAAATACCCAAACAGTTGCACAGAGACATTATGGAATCACCATTCTTGAAGGTGTTCAAAATTGAGCTTAACAAGTTTTCTGAGTAACCTTATCTGATTAGATCTACTTTAAGAAGTGGCTGGAACAGCTGGGGACGTTTGGAGGTCATTCTAACAAAATATGCTACAGATTGCTGTATAAATATACTTACCTTGTAATTGATTCTACACACATTGCAACTCTTCACAGAAGTCCAGCTATAAGTATCAGTTCTGTCTGCTTTCCTTAACTAGCTTGTGATTTCAGACTAAGTTTTATCCACTTCTGAGGAAGAGCAGACACTAAACTCTTGCAAGGACTCCTAGGTCTAGCTTCAAACTAGGGTAATTCCTAAATGAAACCCAGACCCCACAGACTTAAATGAATCTTGCACCCCATAAAATTAAATTTCATTTCTAAAAACTCTGTTACTACAGCTCTCTATGGCCTCCTAAATGAGGTTTGCTTTTCTTTTCCAGTTCCAGAGAGCATCAAAATTAACATTAAATAATAGAAGTCCATTAATCCTCTGTATAAGGAAGAAACTGAGTCTGAATCTAAGGAATGACCTGACTTGAGCTGTTAATATATAAACCACAATGAAGGAATTTTACACTAACAAAGAGAGTGTGAATACAGCAGAAAGTAAGGGATTGTTGCCAGAGAAACAGAGATAAGCAAGGATGGTGTTGCTATAGCAACTGGGTGACATCAGAATTGTCTTATTCAGTGCACTGGGTGATAATGAAGTGGCAAAACAGTAGCTTCTGTATCTGCCTGCTCCCCAGAGGTGGGCAGAACCCCAGGTTTGATTGTTTCACACTTAAGACATCTCTAATTAAGAGGTTTACAGGTTTCTTGATATCACTGTGTTAGATCCTCTAATGTCTAGTTCTGCGTGGAGTCCAAGGAGAAGCACATTCACTCCAAAACAAAGGAGCAGTCCTTTCCCTGTCCCTCAGGAGCGAAGCATTCTAAAAGAGAATGAGGAGAGTCAAGATGGAAATATGCTCCATTGCACAGCACTGTGTCTCTCAGGCATCGTCAGGCCACAGCTGATCAGCCAGCTGCACAATGAAATTTAGTACAGGATAAATCAGGCTGTAATTCCTGACAAATTAATGCTTATTTTTAAGCTTCTACATTTTCAAAGGATAACTGTGTCTCCTTTGACCACCATGCAACATAGTGTATAATGCTTTAAAGACAGTTACTTTAAGCTTTTTTCTTTTTAACCTTGAAAAACATCTGTCTGATGAAAGAGATATTCTCTGTATTGGCAGGGGGAGGGGGAGTAAATGGAAAAGAATGGCTGATAACATAAGTAAAGGAGAAATAAGGGAAAAAAACCTTTAAAACCTATTGATAAAATGTACACAAAACAACCAGTATTTGCATTTCACGTAATAAACACATTCTCAACTAGGGGCTTATATTAATTTTGTCTGCATCAAGGACCGAAGAAGTTCTGGTCTCATAGCTGTTGCAAAAAAATCCACAATGTGACTTGACATTTGCTTTACAAGTGGGACTTACTGAATGCTTAATAAAGGCCAAAACCTTCAATCTGTCTAAGCCTGGGATATCACTCTTATTTATTAAGTACACAATGATAAGCAAGGTCTGGACTTACTGCACTGATATGTTCAGAGCTTTGTTAAATGAATTTTTAATTGAGTGGGTGCAACTCTATCTTTTGTGACTACTCTGTAGTACCAGTCTGCCTGAGCTCCCTTTAAACTGGGTTGCTTAGACACCAGTAGCAAATTAGCTACAGGATCAGTCAACTCTGCACAAGCTGCAAAATTTATCGAGAAGCTGAATAAATACTCCAATAGCTCACAGTGAGTTTCTGTCTGCAATACTTACTATGAGATAGGCAGATAAGACAAACATCCATGAACTAGCTAGCTTGAGCAGAGCTACTTTACGTTGTGGCCACAGCAATGTCTCTGTCACAGATATAGGAGAGTCCAGGCATGAAAAAGTTATATTTTGACAGGATGAACAAAAGAGAAAGTCTCAAACTAGTGAAGCAAAGTTCTTGGTAAAACGAGGAACAAGATAAAGGTTTCCTAATGCTGACACTACTTCCTCTTATTTAGATTGTGTTAAGACCTGACATTAGCTAAACTTCTGACATTTTTATTGTGTCTGACTTTTATGAAGTGGTATAAACACAATGAAATTTGCATAATTTTTTGGTATTTGCAACAGCCAAGTGGAGAGAAGGAATGATACAGAGTAAAAGTATCTGACAAGTTTTGACTTCTGATCTTTGATCTCATGGTTCTGCCTGGTAAAGAAGTAATTATCTGCAGACAGAATTGAATTTCATTCTCGATCCAGAGGTGACAGTCCTGATGGATGTGACATGAATATCTAACAAGAAGTCCATCTGTTAAGATATTGCCTTGGGGCAGAAATAGCAGCTTGGGGCAAGATCCTCATTGGATCTGAATACCCTGAGACAAGAGTATTTTGCCATTTCAAGTGTGTAATAAAAGCAGAATTATTATCTCCCATATAAAATCACAAACAGGGACAAAAGGGCTTCGCAATAGAAAGAGCACCACAACCAAGGTAGTTTCGGTTCAGACAATCTCATCCCAAATTCACTCCTCAACATGCTTGTGCATTTAAGAACAGAAAATAACAAGTGCTCTTTAAGGAACAAGAAAAGAAAGAGTCATACCCCTATTTGTGTGACTTCAATATTTCAAATACAATTTGGAGAGACAAAGAAATAGCTTAGCAGAGATACTACTCAACACTAAGACTGGCCAGAAACCAATCTTAACCGAAAACTGTTTATCAAATGCTAATCTGTAAGCATCAACAAATCATGGTGTGCTAATGTAGATAGATTGATAGATATAGCCACAGTAGATGTACTGAGATACACTTCTTGATCTGCTGTCTCAGCATTTAACGTCTGGAAAGGATGGGTTTGGATTGCTTCATACTGCAGTTCCTAAGAGACAGAGTATGGAGACAGATCTTCAGCATTCTGTATCTATCTTTTCTGGAAGCACTTGCTCGTGTCATAGGTATTTAGTAACCATTTAAAGAAAGATTTTAATATTTTTTTTCTTTTTTGACTGTTCTTAGCTGGTACCATGGAATCATTTCACTGTCAAAAAGCTAGGTCCTGCCAGCATATACTAGCAAGGCACAATGCAATTGCTGAAGTTTAAAGGCCATGCTAAATCACCAGCCCCAACATGAATGAATTCTGCTAAGTGAAGTCTTCCAGGCAGTAGCAATTTCAGATGCAAAAAATACAAAACAAACTATATAAATCAATATTGTAAAGATTAGTTAATTTTTAGAAAAAATAATTAGCCCTTTTTAAATGCCATTTTATAATGGGAAACTTTTTTCCTATGTACCTAAGAACTGCGCTGAATTGAAACTTGGCTCTACAGAAGGGTTGGGTTCAAACTTTCTAAATCACTGAAGTACGTTCAAGCAAGAATATGTCTGAGACAGCAGTCCTTTCTCACACTTTACCCTTGTTCATAAATTAACATCTGATAAACAACATATCTAAACACACTTCCTTTGCACAAAACACAACTAAACTGCAAAATGTTTTCTCTTGGGGAATGAGGTAAGGACTCACACACAATAACTTTGTCTTTTTCTCACCCCTCCATAGACTGTAGATATTTTCTCATTGAAATTCTGGCATCACCATTATATGAAATAGCCCAATCAGTAAAATAAATTCACTGACTTCAGTACCTAAAAGATACATATCCATGAGAGACTATGCTGAACATGATTTTCACCTAATCCCTCATGCATTTTGGACCAAGTAATTTACTAGCCTGTGAGAACAAGTAGATAGGAAAGGTTTTCCCCAGGACTGAGTGGCAGAGGAAAAACTGTACATTAGAGGAAGATTACATAAACATAAATCATATAGAACAGAATTTCTCCTCAAGATGATGTTTTAACACGTTTCTGAATATGCACTGTTACACAATTTGCTCTGCAAAGCAGATATTACTATCAAAAAACCCCAGTAGAATTTTGGGCATATTCTAAATGCCCAGGAAATCACGTAGAGTCTTCCAGTTACATTAACAGGCTAGGCTTTTGGTCAGGGCCCTATAGAGTTTACTTTGTGTAACAGGTGACACATTGAGCAATTTAGAAAAGATGAAGCCTGGCATTCTCCACCTGCAAACCATCTGTATCTAATTATCACAGCACTAATTAGAATCATTATCAAGAGAGATGGAAGCAAGAAAATCTGACTCTTACAGTACACTTTGCTCTTTTGGAAATGGAAAGACAGATGAGTTACAACACAGTTTAAATTAATTTGTTTCAGATACATCTAATATTTGACATCAGCTGCTTAAGTGATATCTTTCATGTGGCATCTTGAATTTGTAATTTATATAGTACCCTATAAAGGCCATATAAAAATAAACATTTCAAAAAACAAGTACCCAGTGAACAATAACATAAATTCTAATAGTAATATACTAAACTAAACCAAAACTGCTTATTTTCTACAAGAAAAGAATCTCTGAGTGTTGCTAAATGAGATATATTTCATGCAATAAGATTCATTCTATGCAGGTAAAACGTTGTTCTTTTTGATGAAAAGCACTAAAATAAAAAAAGCTCTTTCATTTAGAGAATAAGTACAAGTATAGGATTTCTTTTACAGGTTCTCAGAGTAGCTCAGATATAAACACAGTCCAATATAACCTACACAGAGATATATAGTTTCTCAACAAACTCAGAGAAAAGCTCAATAATGCTCTGGGATACTCAGTCATGTTTTTTTCTGCAAAAGTAGGAAAAAATACTCCACTGGTTATTAAAAAAAAAAACCCAACTTTGTGCAATATTTCTCTGACTCAACCCACATGCATGCACACACTAATTTTCTCTTAAAATCAAATCTTGTTTTCTGATGAGAAGCTCATTTCATTTTTATTAACTTCTCTAAAGCAGCAAATATTTAGGAGTTAATCCTTATTCACATTTTTCTAATAAGGTAATAAAAAAGTTGACCCAGCTGGAATGAATCAAGATGTTTCTAATATCATGATTCATGACAGTTTATACAAAGATCTTGCCTGAAAGTCAAAGTATATAAAATTTTGCATTTTCCTTACAGCAGAACTAAATCATACTTTTTTTAAAAAGATGGAAGAAAATAAATTGGGAAAAAGTTATTAAATGATACACATTTAATACTACCCTGCATTCACCTTTCATCATAAGGAATCAGACTAGACAACCACAGAGTTCTGGAAAATGTTTTGCCAAGAGTAGGCACTACAGACAAAAGTTACATAAGTTGAATTACTTAGAATTCAGTTATAAATAAAGTTCTAAGGCATATAAAAATCAAAATATTTAAAATGTGACTTCTGAAGTAATTTCTGTTTTCTCAGAGAACCATTTATCTGTGTGACCACAGATGAATCACAGGAAAAAAAACTGGTGCAGTTAATTGGAGTAAATCAGAAGAGGGTGAAAAAAATAGTCTCACAAATCCTCCCATCCTTGAAATCTACAAAAACAAAGAGCCTTTCTACAGAGGAATGCTGAAAGTCCAATTTCTTAAGAAACCTCAGATCATCAGACAATAAACAGTAATATTAAGCAACTATTAGGTGATAGAACAGATTAGAAGAATTTAGTTGGACCTTTTAAATTTCTAGCGTAAATTTTTTAACTTCTTTGTCCATGTCCCTCCCTCAAGACATAATACATATTCACATTGCACTTTTGCTAAAAGAATTAATCTATAAAGGATATTTGTGGTTTTTTTCTGTAAACTTATTACTGCAAATATTTGACATAAGATGCAATAACAGACAAAGTTTTATTTTGTGGCTAAAGCAATGAACAGGAACTTTCTAATATCCAAATTACTGTTTCAAAGCTTTGACTGAACTTTGCTCAAAAATTCCTGTTTGAGAAGCCAGTTTGATCATGCTACTTTTCTAAGCATGCTTAGGTCTAGCCTTAACAGAGCCTGGCTCACAGCTTGTCTCTTTAGAAGCACGTGACAAGTAACATAAAACTGAAAACAGAGATACACACCTATGTGAAAGATATTGTAAATCAAAGAAAACAAAAGAAAACAAAGTTCCACTTCCATATCCTTCTGACTGACACTCCACTTTTTGGAGAAGTCCTAAGGAACCACTGTAGTTACACAGGTGTGATAATGTTTGCCTCAAAAAAATGTTGTCGTAAGACTTCTGGAGTAGATGCCATACTGAAATAGTAAGAACAACCATAACTAGTCTTACTCTTTCATGGAGTATTTTTTTCTCTGTTATGTGATCCTTTCAGACTTGGACAGACTTCCTCCTCATGTGACTGACCACAACAGTCTATAGCTATTATCATTCTGAATCCATTTGACAGCACCATTTCCTTGGTTTGCAGGAACTGGTGAACAGTTTTGTCAGCATCGTTTCCAGCATTTGACTGTTACAGATACAATACTAATGAAGTATAAGAAAATGTAACATACAAATGGAGCTGTTATGCAACAAACCCCCAGTAAATTCACGTCTGATATTCTTAAAAACACAGTTGTACCAAATATATACTCTGCATTTTAAGAATTACAACTGAGTCAAGTGAACACTAATTTTTCAGGTTACCAATGTATCCATCAGTTCAAACTGAATATGGAATTTCTGAATAAGCATTTAGTTTGTGTGATCATCACACGAACTTCTAGCTATTAGGAAACCTAGAATGATATCCAAATCCCAGAGGTAAATCCAAAAATCGTTATCAATTCCATAGTTGGAAAATAAATGAAGCAGTGATGAGTGACTCAGTGGGGACCCTGACAACCCCTGACATGAAGAGTAAATATAATACTTAGGCCAAAAAGAATTATACACAAAGGCAAACAGGTAGTCCAATTATCTTGAGACTGTAAATATTACAAAGAATTAAAATGGATTAAAAGCCAAAGATTATGTTCATATTGGTTTTAATTATTAAAATAAAAAAGGGCCATCTTGCACTATTTCAAATATCTGCTGCACTAGATCTGTTTTATATCCCAGATGAATGAAAAAATAAAAGTTAACCATGAGTATTATATTTCTGTTCTTCCCCTCTTCCTTCTCAACAGGAGTGATGAAAACACAAGGATCACTTTTGGGTACCGGGGGAAAGCTACCAACTGGTACCAACTGGTTAGGTGATCTTCATTCTCTGTATAAAACCGCTCCATCTGGAACAAAAAGCCTCTTGTCTAGTATAAAATATTCCAATCTAAAGTATACTTCTACAAAAAGGCACAATTGCCTCTCAGAAGCCACAAAAACCTCTTCTCTGCATGAACATTCTTCTTTCCACTTAGAAGGAGAGGGAAAAATAAATCATCACTTGATTTCTCTCTTTCCCACAGAGGAAGCAAAGCACACTCAGTGAAGGTCATTTTTCATCTTCTCCTTTGATTTACCACACAATTAATCAAAATGTGAGCTCTGATTTTAGTTCTGGGCTCCTTATGGCCTTATTATTAAAATAGAACTAAAACATTTAATAGACTTACCATATGAAATTTTTACAAATCTTGAATTCCACAAGGCAGGGCCCTGTGCTTAATAAAGCACCAGCTAAACCTCTGACCTCATTACAAAGTCACTGAAGTGAGTTCAATAGAAGAACTGGAGAAAGACAACAGACAAGTTTTCATTTAATTCAGGAAAAGATCTCCTTTTTCTTTTTAGAAAATATGTTCTTAATACATCTGTACTTCTGTGCAAGTTTAAATATGTTTTATGTTCAATGTTATGAGCAGCAGGTTTTTGTTAAGTGACCTTTTAAGGCTTTTTTCTTCCTAAAAGGCAGGGGGATTTTACTACATTCCTATAAATTAAATTTTCACTCAAAGGATGGTTGAATCTGTCACTGGAGTAAAAAGTTATATATGTTGCAATATGAATCTTGCAGATGTATCCTTCCTTTGGAACCAGTGGTACACAGCAAAGTGAATCTGAAGAGGGAGGCAAGCAGCTGTAGATACTTGCAGGGGACAGGAAAAGAACAACAGAACTCTTGGCACATCTTGAACTGCTGGAGGAATCACAAAAGCAATGACAAAATATTTTACAGGTAATAACAGGCACTAAGCAATTCTTAGCCATTCAGGGGTCACTGCACTTACAACCTTTCAATAAAATCTTTTTATCCTCTGCTTGTGGTATAAAACCCACCTCCCTAAACAATATCTTTTTCCCATGTTTTTAACTTGCTTCTTTCACGAGCACAAAATCTGTTACTACCGTGCTTTTTGTTGTTCTCACTATCTTTCATTTCCTTCATTAGTTTTCAGTTCTACTTAAATAATTATGGTACACATTTGAATTGTGTGTTCATTCATGCATTAAGCCGTCTGATTGTCTGCAAGATTCCTGCTATATAGCCCACATCAAGCATGGGCAACCTTGCTTGCTTCGACTGTGTTAGGTAGCCTGAGGAAAACCAGCTCAGAAGTCTAATTACAGTTGACAAGTCCTACTGAAATCATCGGTATGTCTTAGTGCAACAATAGGCCTCACTTTATAGACACATTTGGGGAAATATGGTCCAAATGTTAAAAAGGCTACAACTGCAATATTGTTTTTGACAAAAGTTATGTTATATTTCTCAGCTGACAGATGCTACAGAATCTCAAATTTGAAATACTTCATGTAACTTGATCACTCTCAGTCCTGTAGGCTTAAATAATTAGAGAAGCAACCTAGTAGCTAAAGCAGAATGCTAAACCTTGTGAAACCATCCTTGAGTAACCTTGGGAAAATTATTTATCTGCTTTGGTCTCTGTAAAATAGAGATGATGTTATTTCCCTTCACATAGCAGTACTGGGCATGTAAATAGAGAAGTAAAGACCCTCATGAAACAAGTGTAGGTCATAGGAGTGTCACACCTAGAACACAAACATTATACAAGTTCACTTGAAAATTCACATTGCCAAAGGCTATAATGCTTTGTTCTTAATGAGAAGTTGAACATTTGCATATGGTTATAAGCTGCTTTCAATATCTTCTAAAAAGACAAATGGTTCATAAGGCATAGAAACATTCAACTTAAAGATGAATTTACATTCTAAAATTAAAAGGATAGAGGCAAATAAAATTTCAGTAAGACTTACTTTTCATTAGCATAGCACCAAAGTGTAATGCTCCATTAAATACAATGTCTTTGTTCCTTTGTATACATTTTCTTGAGCCTCTGAAATTGCAAGGCTGAATTTATGGTTTTAAGGATTCTTTATTAAAAGTTAGATGTAGCCAAGCACAAAACTCAATCAGAATTACTTTTAGACAGTATCACATAGTTCTTAAGAGATGTTTTGCATAGGATGATTTCTGGATTACTGAGTTACATTTCTCTTGTTTACAATACATTAAAAATAATAATTAAAAAAAAGGATCCTAGATTTATAAACTATGGAAAGAAATTAAGACTAGTATCTATACATTCTACACATGGTATTGTTCTGCTCCCCCTCTACTCTGGCCTGGTGAGGCCTCATCTGAAGTCCTGTGTCCAGTTCTGGGCTCCCCAGATCAAGAAGCAGAGAACTCCTGGAGACAGTCCAGTGCAGGGCCACCAAGATGATCAGGGGACTTGAGCATCTTCCTTATGAGGAAAGACTGTGGGACCTGGGGCTGTTTAGTCTGGAGGAGACTGAGGGGGGAATCTCATTAATATTTATAAGCATATAAGTGGTGGGGGTCAGGAGGCTGGGGCATCCCTTTTTTCATTGAACCTAGGGACAAGACAAGAGGTAACGGGATGAAGCTGGAACACAAAAAGTTCCATTTAAACATAAGGAAAAACTATTTTACTGTAAGAGTGATGGAGCACTGGCACAGGCTGCCCAAGGAGGGTGTGGAGTCTCCTTCCTTGGAGGTCTTCAAGACCCATCTGGACACGTTCTTGTGTGACTTGGTCTAGGTGGATCTGCTTTTGTAGAGGGGTTTGGACTAGATGATCTCTAAAGGTCCCTTCCAACCCCTACCATTCTGTGATTCTATGCCTTGGCCCTTCTAATTTTATCCCTGCATGACCTCACAACATCCTTGTAGTCTTCGAGAGTCACCTGCCTCTTCTTCCAGAGGTCGTAAGCTCTCTTTTTTGTTTTTTTCCCCCTCTAAGCTCCAGTAGGAGCTCCATGCTTAGCCAGGACAGCCTTCTGCCCCATCATCATTTTTGCACATGGGGAGAGCTTGATCCCATACCTTCAATATTTCCTTCTTGAAGAATGTCCAGCCTTCCTGTTCTCCTTTGCCCTTGCTCTTTCAACAATAATTTTTTTTCATTAGGTTAATAATGCTTTACAATGGAGACTGTCAATAATTTAAAGATCTTTCAACAAACTGTGTAACTTGCTTTCACATGTCCTTCGTATAACTTTGATAAGGATTCTCTCACACATGCTAGGTGAATGGTTCCTGCATGTTTCACTACTAGTATACCCAAAGTTAGCCACTGCAGAAAACTGGGATCAAGATCACAACTAGGGTTTGGTGTGATAATTCATACAGTCAGCTATTTGAATATGATACATCATTTGCATAAATCTCACCTGGCCTGTTCATATTGTAAAATGCTTACAAAAGATTTTCTGATAAAGTTCAAATCAAACCCAAAATTGTTAACAAATTATATACTATACTTTAAGAAATCAAATTTTATCTGTGTAAACTTTTGGGGTACAATTCCATACTGGCACATCTCTCCTTTGATTATAAGACTTTGATTGAAACCTCTTATGGAAACGACCATTTCCTTCAAGTTTAGATGATGTTCAAATCAAATAATGTTTTGAAGAAGGAGTGAAGAAAACAGAAGAAATAAAGTTATTTTTGTAGAAACAGATGGGAAAAATGCAGAATATTGTTATATTTCATGAAACTGTTGTCTTTGTAAGAAAATAAGTACAATTTATTATGTATTCATTTTGCCCATCTGCTATGTTTATCATTAAGACAATGAATTCAGTTCATTTCCTTCTCTCCCCAGCTAAGCAGTGCCATTGTGGTTTTAGAACACAGCTACTGGATTTTAACTTCCTTAATACTTCAAGTATAAGGAACTAGAATACTACTACAGCTGCAATTTAGGTTAGATTAGCTAAGATTCTAATTTGACTGCTGTTGGCTTTCAACAGTAACATTTTCTTGGATTATTAATTTCTTTCTAATAAAGTATTTCAAATGATTTAAACTAGTTTTAAAAATTAATTCTAATGAAAGCCGGAGATAGAACGGTAACCACAACATCATCTTTATCTGTCTTTACACATCATCACAACAGTCACAGAGAACTTGCATCACTATCGATGATCAATACCAAGCCAAAACAGAGACAATCTGGTCCCATCTACATTTTTTCCTCCCTTTTTTATTATTGCAGTAGTATTAGTATACACAGAATAATAGGAATACCTAAACCACAGATATTTCAATATTAAAAAAATCAAACAAACCAAGAACACATTTCAAAGCTATTAACATAAGATAGCTGACAATATGCTTTCTGCTATTCAAATTCTTGGGCCTTGCTCACACTCAGTATCTCATTTTGATCTGTAACGATCTTTTATCACAGATACAAGAGAGTTGTAATTAGCAACATCATCACAACCCTATTTTTGGTAGTATAAGTGTAGAACAAGCAGCTTTTGTCAGCACAGTTATATTACGCACAAATTACACTCAATGCCATAGCTGTGTTTTTAGAAGCTTGTTTTGGACAAGCCAGACCATTCAGCTTCTCAGAAATCTGACTGTTTTGGCAGTCACCCTGACATTAAAAGCTTCATCTTTGACAATTCAGATTTGCCAGGAATTAAATATGCTATTCCATTAATTCCCTGTGCAAATTCTCCAACAATAAAAACTGTAAATGAAAAAGGAGTTGTGAAGAATTGATTAGAAGGTCTACTTCCACCAAAAAAACCCACAAACAACAAAACCAACTCACAACAGACCAAATACAAAGGAAACACACTAAAAACACTGGTCTTTGTACATCAAGGAAGCAGCTCAATGAAATTCAAGTATATCATTACTGACAAAACCAGTTCACATTATCTCTTTTTCAGCAGAAGTTACAATTAATATATGCTAGCCACAAAGTTTTCTATTTGTAATCAATATGCACACTACATCAATTCAGCTCAGATGCATTCTTTGTTTAGCTTTCTAGCTGTGCTGACAGAATGCCTTCATAAAAAGAACTTGAATAAGACAATTACAAATTGTGCTAAACGCTTGTTTCCTCAGTACTTGCATCCCTAATCTATACACTTACAGACGTAAGAGTAGCAGTGATCACATTAAACTACAAAAATTACATTCACAAAAGCAAGAAAATTCATAATTAAGGCTGGCACTTTCAATTCATCCTATCTACCCTAGATACCACAGTTTTCAGATCTTGTCAAATTATCCACTATTTGAAGACTCAAGTTGCATCACGGGATTCAATAGAGACTGAGAACACCCTCAGTTTAAAGTCCCTACTCTCCAAAATGCACTTGAAATTACATCCATCAGTAGTTGTTCATATGACACCAACATTTGCTATTCAGAGGGTTGTTTTTCCATTCACGGTATCCAAAACAGCCTTCTGCACAAAGTTTTACATTTTGATTTCATTAATCCATGCCTGTTATGCATCTCAGGCACTTATTCCACCTTGTTATCTGATGCCAGCAGTAGTGTGTACCTCAATCACTGTTGAGGACTGAACAGTGTACTTAGATTTCCGCAAGGTAAATGTTGTTACTCTGAGTTAAAATAGTTTTAAGAAAACAGATTACAAATGTATTTTCTTTTTTTTTTTTTCCCCCATGGAGAACTGACATTTTGCATGCAAGTTGACTACACATAAATTTTTCCAAATGTATTTAAAGGCACTTAAGACTGAAGCAAGTAATAAGGTTTGGCCAAGATGCAGTATTATACTGTATGTAGCTAATTGTGAAATATTAGTTAACACTCATTTGGAAGACAAGAAAAACTTGGGAAAAAAAAAAAAAAGGACAGAAGATCCTTAGGTTTACACAATACATATTAAATGTTTAAGAAGAAAAAGCATTCTGACACTTAAAAAAATACTGAACACATGCTTACTATTTCTCTGTTTTCTTTGCATTGTTCCATTACAGTGATTAATGTATCTTCAAAAAATAAAACTTGGATCAGGACTGAAGTTATTTGGCAGGACTGCTTGCTTTAAAGTGAGAAGAATAAAGTAGGGGGGAAAAAAAAAAAAGAGGTGAGGTTACAAAGCCTGTAGGTCCAGACCTCAGCTTGACTTATGGTTTCAAATATGAGATTAGCATAAGATATAATAAATCTGAAAAGCAAGATTACTATATCAAACAGATAAAGGGTCAGGGCATTCATTCACTACTCACAATTTCTATGCAAAACCCACAAAAACCAGCACTTTAGGCCATTGCCAAACTGCAACAGCGAGCCTGAAAAAATTGAATCCCACAGTCCATCACTACCTAAAGACAGCTCAGGCATCAGACAAAATCTCTCATCAACAAGGTAACTGAATAACTATTCCCAAATCCTATAACAAAACAGGATGCTCAAAACTGATTTTTATTCTGCAAAATAAAAATCTCCTTTGATAAGATTCCTCTAAAACAAGTTTTCCTGGAGCCAAAAGGTTCACATTTTAATGTAATTTGGAAAACCTTTTCTTTAGTGAAGGACAAACATATTTCCCAATATTGATGCTAAACCATAGAGAAAAATATCTTCTCCCACAGAATTCCAAAGTCACAAGAATTAATTTTTATTGAATCAGTATATACTACAATTTGAAACTATTTCCAATGAATTCATGAAAAGCAGTTGTGATTTTACTGTCACTTGGGATCTTTGCACCATGTACATGCCTAGCAGATGTTTGCCATTCTCAGCACATAATTGAGATCAAGTCAGACTACTCATCACCCTGCAGGAAACAAGAACCGTGTAATAGATGTAAACTGACAGTACAAGTTAAAGATCATTCTAAACAAAAGGAATAGTGTGTTAAAAGCATTTTCTGCCTTCCGTAAAAAATAATTTTCCCCAATATGGAAGATAATAACTCATATAATATATTTATAGTGATGCAATGTGTTCATACAGTGACTATCAGAGATTAAAAAATCAGATTTGAGGATATCATGCATTATATAAGATTAAAATATAATAAAATATAACATGGTAAGATTGTATAGTTCTGCAAGTAAAACTGTATTGCATTATTTTAATGTGCTGTCACAATGCTTCATATAGAGAGAACAGTGTAACTCATCTTTGCAAAGTAAGCCTTCTCCTGCAGATGATATTTCTCCTGCATATGTAAGATAACATGTAAAGTTATTAACTTCTTGTTACTTTTTCTTCTTTAAACACTAAATATTTAAGTTGTAAATCAGGATGTTTCTTCAGAAAGGAAACACTCTGAAGATTTGGAAACAGGCTCAACTCAACAGCAAGATCAACAGCACTGGGTCACTCTTGAGCAATAGGCTGACAGATTAGGATGACAAGACAAGGGTGTTGCTACTAGCAGAGATCCCAGTACAAATGTCTTGGCAAAGACCTTTATTCTTTCTCATTTCTCAGATTCCCTAGATTAGACAAGATGACACAGCAAGGCTTGCATTAAACTGAAAACTGCGCCCACTTGAAAGATCATTTCAGAATTGAACAATACTAAAAAGGCATGTCCAGCACTGTTTGATTTCACCCCAGCAGCAACATTATTTCTAGAACAGTTAAATTACAAATAATTATTCAGTTTAGAAACATACACCAAAAGGAACAGAGCCTCAATGAAAACCAGAAGCTAAGCCACCTAGCAAGGAAACAATAAAACGTGTTGAGTAAATGAACTTAAATGAGCTCCTAGGTGCAAGATGGCCCCATAACCGCAAAGATAACAACAACAATCCCATAAACTGGAGCATATGCTATCTGTAAATGCAACAGTTTTATGTTTATGTCTACTTTAACTGCAGTAATATTATAAGGGTTGGTTCAAATTAACACTGATATTTCAGTGTTATATATTTTAATTCTTTGTCTAGAAAATAGGAAAAATTGTTAGATTAAAACACAGCTCTTCCATATTTACCAGCCAGACAGCCAAAACTCAAAATGTTTAAGTGGAAGACATCTATCCCAACTATAAGGGAAAAAGCCATCAATATTCACAAGTGGAATAATCAATTCTAGCACCTTAATGATTCTAAATCTAATAGATGACATTTGTCTATACTATAACTAAAAGCTTAAAGGTCATTAAGTACACTACCGAGAAAGTTTAGAGAAAATATCAAGTTCAAGATGTCCAGATAACTAATATGAAATAATGACTGTAGTCAATTAAATTATGACATTATCCTTCCTAGAATAGCCTGAAAAGTATATTGTTTATTTAAAGACTACACAGGAACATCAACCAGCCTGCTAAAATACATGAAAAAGCTGAGATTATTATGAATTGATTTATGTCTGTACAAAAACTGCTAGATAATTTACCTACGATGGCAGCCAAAGAAAAAGAGAACAGTCTTGAAATACTAATTTTAAAAGACATCTGGTATGAAAATAAATGAGGGGAAAAGTATTTCATCTCATTTTCTGTTTGTCCTCATTTTTCTTATTTAAACCCAACATCTCATGAGTAACAGAAACACAGCTTTTTTTCTTAGAATCAAGAGTAATGAGGGACACAACAGTGAAGTACTATGAGCAAGAGTTTCCCCATCAAAATTATTTCCCATCCAGTGAAGCTGATAGGTAATGGAGGTTTTTTTGGAAGATCACATAGTTGATGTAAGATACTAACAATTTTATCTCAACAGTCTCCTTGATCAAGGAAATTCAGATCTGAATTTCTACAAAAAATTATATCCTCAAATGTCCACCAGAATACTAATCCTGCCCGAGAAATAAGCAATACAAATAAAAAACTGAAGCTCTTGGTTAACTGGCCTGCAGCATCCTACCAAAATTAAGGGTCATGAAGAAATCCAAGTTATCACAGCTATACTCATACAGTAAAAATCTACCATTTAACATAGCAGATGCATCAACAGTTTTTAAAGTGTACTCCCTTATTCATTTGCTTCAAAAATGATAAACATTTATCCAGGCTACATATACAGTACACATATAGAAATATATACACATATAGAAAAATCACAGTACACATATAGAAAAATCAGTCTTAAACACAAAATAAAAATGTTTTTACTTTTCCAGAAGTTCAAAAGCATTTTTTTCCTTTTAAAACACATTACATATTTTCTCAATGCATCTTCTTGTAGAACAATTAAAACTTTATCCATGGCTAAATTAGAATACAAAATAATAATTACAGTATCTTTTTCCCAGCTATCAAGTGTTCCAAAAGGCATTTGTGCATATGAAATTTCATCATGAGGGAAAAAAGTTTTATTGAGGAAAGAGTATCAAGATCTTATTGAAAATTAAACAGACAGCTCATCCATAATGAAAAGATAGTTGTATTTTCTCTTCTTTTACTTAATTCTTTAAGATTCAGTGTTAAAATTAGCACTTTAAAGTGTTAAAAGCTGACACTCCAACTCAGGGGATGCTCCAATTCTTAGGCATGCTTGCCCAGTAACACAAATGAGAATAAGATGTAGTGACTACACGAGCCCACCCTTCAACTCATTCTTGAAAAACAAGTGCTAACATTGGTGTAGTCAGAGTTCATTACAACAGGTTGCTTACTCAAGGATGGTTACAATTTTGTAACAATATTTACACATTGTTCAAACTGTTCTATTGCTTTATAAATCAAAGCACATTTATAAAGCGTTCTGCTAGAATAGTGAAGACCACAAAAATGAACATTACTTAATTACTTAAATATTCCTCACAAAGCAAAATACTTTTTTTTAAATAACCCCTGAAAGAATAAGCTACTTTCCAGGCATCAGTACACAAATGCGCTCATGCCATTTTGAGATACTGGTTTCTATAGTAGATCTCCAGGATCTTTTTTACTGTCGACATAATAGCTGCATTTTCTTTCTGATTCTTTCAAACACAATCATGGTCTTTTTGGAATTGGAAATCAATCAACCAATCTTTGAGATGACAAAGAGCTTGTTTGAATTATGTCTGCACTAGCACAGATAATCCATGAAAATTAGGATTTTTTATATAGGAGGTAGTACTATGGGTTTTGTTTACAGCAAATAACAATACATCTGAGAGTCATATTTTCCTGGCTTTTCCTTCCACATGGGACAGCTTTCCCTTATTGTTCATTAATGTTTTCCTATGAGCCACTTTGCTCTGCTGACAAGTATGTATCCTCCCCTAGTGAAAGGATGCACAGTCTATTGTTCACTCAAGCAGTTTTGTTTCTAACAATGACAAAATACCTACTTTGTGTCATGTTCTACTGCATGTCTAATGAGAACGCAACATTTGAGCTGTGTATCTGTATTCTTAGAAGCCTTAAATTAGCACCATTTTTAATATAACAATAATCCTATTAGCATAATTTCTCTGTTGTTGAACAATAACACACACAATTTAAATGGCTTAAATTATAGACTTTTATAGATTGTTAAAAATATGAAAGAGATCAAGCTAGCCCATTCTTCATCAAAAATTACAATATATTAAAGTCACTCTTACTATGGTTTGACCTAGTCCTAAATAATTTGATGCAACTGTTTCCAATTTGCCCTCTTTTACTGCTTTTCAGGTTTGTGATTGCCACATTACGCTATCTGTCACAATAACAGATTTTGTATACATGGCAGTTGATACTAAAGAACTATTGTGTGCATTTTGGTTTAGTAAAATCTGTTGTAGGCATTCAAAAAAACATTGGCAATTCTAATCTGTTAATAGGCTCTGAAGGTGCAATAACTGACTTTGAAAAAAGTTATGCTGATGAAGACCATCTCTGAAACTGACTTAAGTTAGTAACTCAAATATGCTTTTAGTTAGATGTTTACATTCTTTAAATGAAACATACTAAATGTTTTCCTGAAGTCTACAATGGCAAACACAGATATTAACTCTCTTTTGTGGAATTACAGGATCTTAGAATATCTGTCATAAAGCATCAGCATTCCTATATTCAATTGTTTTGTTCTACTTATCCACCTCCATTTAAACCATATGCATGTATTTTATCTTTTGAAACGTGTACTTCCCCACATGGTATATCATTCACCAGTCCTCAATACCTAAACTCTCAAGAGAGGTCATGTGGAGCTTGACAAGCCCCTTCTCCCACCTCCCTGAACACAGGGAGCCCTGTGAACTAGCAATGCTTCTAATTGTCTCTTTCTTCACCTACTCAGCACCCACCTTCATCCTCTGCCTTCCCTCAGGTACTTTCTCAGCCAGGTAGGGAGAAACAGGAATCTCTCCTCACAAGACATTCAGTCATTCCTAAAAAAAAGGAGGCTGGAGTTAGATCACTGCAAACCCCACAGGTGTTCCTGTTCCCACGCCTCAGAGTTACTACGACAAAGCATATTTTCCCTCTCTTCTTTTTTTCCCCAAAGCAGCACCTAGAAAAGACAGGACAGCCCTCAAGAAAAGAGGAAATATGTAGCAGCCGGCACAAAAAGACCCCCAGGAAAGCAGGATTTGTTCGTACCGCTTCCTCGGGGCAGCCCCAGGCCTCCACGCCCCCGAGGACCTCTCTCAGAGCCGGTGCCGGGGCGGCTCCGCTCCCTCCCGCTGCCCTCTGGGTGGGAGCGACAGCAAGGGCGGGCCCGGCCCCTCCCTCGGGGCGCGAGGGCGGCTTCTCACTTCAGCTGGGCATGGCAAAGGTGGTGGCCTTTCCCTCTCAGCGCCACCAGTAGAGTGGCGTTCCGAAAGAGCTGCTGGAGACGTCGGCACAGCTCAACGCCAGCCGGAGGAGCGTCATCCTTTCAGGTACTTCGCTCGGGCTCGCCGCAGCCGCGCGTCCCAGCGTGGACAGTGAGACATGGTGACGCCCAGCCGCTCCTCACGCTTTCCCACCCCGCTGGGGCGAGGCCCTGGCGGCTGATGAAGGAGAAATAGACTGGCTCCTTTAAGCGGCCCTTTGTGGTGGGAATCCTGTCTTAGCGTTTCTTTTCTTTGAAAATAAACACAGCAATAGGTCTGGCGGTGCTTTTCTTCTCCTCTGTTCTGGTCTCGTTTGACAGGAGTTAGGAAATCTTTGAAACTTGCTGTCCTGTCTGGCAAGATGGTTGGTGGTTCTGCTTGCTCAGCTGAAAGCAATTGCAATGACTTTGGAAAGAGCAGTCTTAAAGAAATACCTTCCAGGATGTGGATGGGTATGAGCGCTGTCCTGGTGTGTGCCTGGTGGCAGTCAGGTAGCTGAACACTGAAATGACCAATTGGGTATGGAGGGACCTGTCTGCATTTTTAATTGAATGGAGTATCTCTGCAAATGGAGCCTTTGATTACACACTGGGACAACTGTGGATGAAGAAGGCAAAAGCTGAAAACTGATGCAGCAGGAAAATGGATTTAAGCCTCCTGAATAAATCAGAATCAGTTTTAGTGTGGGTGCCAAAGCTGCTTATCCTGCTTCTGAGCAAGGAGCAGAAGGCAGTCACACTTTTCCCTAACTTGACCCTCTGCTTTTGCTGATGAGGCAGCTGTTGGGCCCACGCCATGCCTGTGGTAACAAGAAGCTCTAAGGATGCCAGACCACAAATTGTCACTGGTCTCCCTCCTTTTCTCCTACAGCTTGCTGCACTAGGACCATCTGCAACAAGTTGCTTTGTAGCTTCTCAGATAATCAGGGCACTTCCAGTAGCTGCTCCAGCCCTGTCAGCCTCTTGTTACCCTACCCACATGGGCAGTCCTGCATGCAGGACTACGTGCATCAGTCGTCTGAGCCAATATCCTACAGCTCCAAGTGCCTTTGCTTTCCCCAGGCTCAGATTCTGCTTGAGTTACTGAGATTCTGTAGGTAAAGTGCTTGTATTTCCATTACTTTGTACACACATGGCATTTTTCTATCCTGATGATAAACAGTTTTTTTTTTTAGGTGTATGAGTTTGTAAATCTCAGTAAACGGTTTACATAAAATGTTGTATAAAGAGCTATAGATGTTGGTACCAATGTTTTAGGTGCAATAAAATGAAAATTATTCCATC
The DNA here is from genome assembly GCF_028858725.1 of Colius striatus. Lineage (NCBI taxonomy): Eukaryota > Metazoa > Chordata > Aves > Coliiformes > Coliidae > Colius > Colius striatus. The sequence continues at coordinate 9,294,165 of NC_084772.1, forward strand.
GAGTAGAAGGGAAAGGAGTTATTTTGTTGTGGGTTTTTTTCATTGCAGTAACTACTGCCCTATTTAGTTTGGTCGATGATTTTGGCAGCAATCTAAATACTTTAAAATCTTGGCTTTTTGTTTTTTCTGTTTGTTGAGCAAAATTTCTGTGCTGAGAAAATCACAAATGTAGACAAAATGTAACAGAATACAAATATTTGAAATAACTTTTTAATTTGTCTACTGGCTCAGATAAAAACCTTGCGAATGTGCTTTCCTTCAATCAGAAAAAGATAGAAACAATGCATCCACACATACTGGAAAGTCCTATGGAACTCCTTAACAGGGAAAAACTAGCCTACACCCTCTCAAGGCTATGGTAAAGTGCCTTCATTTTGCAAGTTCTTTGACTTCTTAAATTATTCCCTAGAAGAGACTGATTGGAAAAAAACAAAAGACATTATGGGAGATCAGTGCTATATGTGCTTGGCATAGTCAACATATTGATTCATTAGTGATCATTAAGTCATGTGTCACATATGTCTCTTACATAATTGCCTGCAATTGCAGGAACACAACTGTATTGACTACATCAGCAGCATTGGCTCATGTGGGAGATACATGCTCAGCTTGATGGCTTCTGAAAGTACTGTCCTTACACCCTTGAGTCTTCATGTTGTATATAGGGAATGAAGCCTTTTCATTCTGAGCTGAATTCTAGTCAGATATTGCCCATAATAATCTGAAAATCTTCATGTAGTAACAGCTTGTGGTTAGGGTGTGCATATATTGCCCATGGAAAGGGAAGGGGGCGAAGTACAGCTGTCTTTGGAGAGTGGAAGGAAAAAGTCAGAAAGTCCTCAACTCTCTTCCTCCCAAACCAACAGATGTTGCAAGGATGTTGAACCTTAAATGAAAATGGCGTGGCTAGCAGTCATGAAGTGGAAAGGAGCTAAAGTCATGAGAAGATCAGTGGTAGTTAATTTTTTAAAAATTCAGAAAACCCAGGTAATGCAACATCTAGGTTCTTTTCAAATGAGTTTGTGTGTGGAAGCCCTCTATATTATAAGCTGATTGTTTTTTAAAGTGAGTAATATCCTGTTGATTTTGTTTGCTTGTTAGTTTCACATTACAAGAAGCTAAATAAGCTTTAGCAAATCCAGTATAGAATAGCCATTATGGAAAGCTATGCTTTTCTCAAGTTATAATTTATATAATCTTTATTTGTATAGTAAGGAAAAATACACAGAATATTCTAGCTTTTACTCTTAAATCGTTCTAATAGTAGTGTTTGGAGGTCTCAATTACTACTAAGTACATGAAGTAAACTCAAAGTGAAGTCTAGAATCTGGAGCTATTGAATCTATTGATTCTCCCTTAAATACAGGGAAACAGTCTAATTCCCTTGCTCATGAATGAAATATGGCTTTGCTTCAGCTAGTCACTTGAATTCAATAGAAATAAATGTGGGCTATGGTAATTCTATAAGTAAGCAGATACCTTGATTAATTGCTAATAAGATGCAAACCTTGAAAAAAACATTCTTCAAAGCAAATAGCTTTTCCTTCTTCAATATTAGTAATTTTTTTTGGTTTTTTGTCCACCATACTTTCAGGGGAAAAAAACTCAGTATCTTCTGTCTCTTCCATTTGAGGTCCTTACCTTTTCCTTGCAATTTGATTTATTGTTACCAAGTCTGCTCTGGACTCCTTATCATCTGTATTGTCACTTTTGGGTGTGTTTTTGTGATGAAATCTTGCCCTTTAAAAAAGCATAAAGCTTTTTTCTGATAATTCTTGCATGAATGCTTTTGCACAGAGAGGAACTGAATGAGTTTGAAAGAGTGGTTTGTGAATCTCTTTTTTTGCTTAGATGAGCAGTTGTAGTAGAGGAGAAGGTTTTCCAGCCTCAAGAGCCAGAAGCAGAGGAGTGTTTGTTCTGAATTTCCTAAATTTCAAATCTCTACTTCATGTGAGGAAACCCTCATTACCTTTTCCCAGGGTGATTCAAGTCATTTGGATAAAAAGTATGCCTGCTGTGCTTTAGATTGCAGTGGAAGAACTCTTCAATTTAGAAAGAGGTTTTAAATTCAAGACCTACCCCTCACATCCTGTGATGCATGTCTCAGCTTACGATAATGATACCAACCTGTTCCAGACAAATTCCATTTAAATAATTAGCAATTCGAAGTCGTGCAAGTTATTTCAGGCTATAAAGTTCATACAATTCTCACATCAAGAATTTGTGAACAGTTAAAGCAAAAATAATGTAGCATTATTTGACAGTGCTCACCAAATAGCCCAGAAAGAACTTATTTGTATGAAATTCTGAAATGATATTTTGAAGAGACTGACTGAAATGTTCAGGCTTTTTCAACTGTTGGAGGGGTTTCACGTTTGGTAGTCAGATGATATATAAATGAGTAATACAGCAGTTGTAACTGAAAGCTTTAAAGAAAACAGTGAGCAATACCTAGACCATGCAAACAAGGAATGAGGGAAATGTTCTAATGAATGAAGCATCCGTGACCTCTGGGTCACCATTCTCACAGTGAATAACTTCTTCCTTACATCTAGTTTAAATCTACTCCTTTTCAGTTTGAAGCCATTGTCCTTTGTTCTGTCACTACATGTCTTTGTAAAATGTTGCTCTCCAGCTTTCTTGTAGTCACCTTTTATCTACTGGATGGATGCTCTAAGGTCTGCCCAGAGCCTTCTCTTCTTTAGGCTGAACAACCACAACTCTCTCAGCCTGTTTTCATAGGGGAGGGTCTCCAGCCCTCTGATCATCTTAGTGTCTTCCTCTGGACTTGCTCTAACAGGTCTACATCCTTCTCCTGTCAGAGGCCTCAGAATTGGATGCAGTACTGCAGATGAGGCCTCATGAGATTGGAAGAGATGGGAGAATCACTGAACCTCCTGGTCAAGCTTCTTTTAATGGAGCCCAGCATACAGTTGGCTTTCCAGGCTGCAAGTGCAAAGTGCTGGCTCATAGCCAGTTTTTCATCCACCAGTCTTTAATTTTAAAATATTACATCCCCTCAGTCTGTAAATAGCAGTTTGGCACCTGCGGCTTTTCCAGGACTAATTCTGGAGGTTTATTTCCTGATGCTTTAATTAATTTTGTGTGAACTGTAAATGTCAGCACACATTTTTACAGCATCTTTCAGAAATGAAATAGTTGAAGGAATTTCTAAGAGGATAACTTCCCATTGCCTTTCAGTTTACCTTGTTTAAATATATAGCAAAATGCAGCTGTCTGAAGTGACTTTAGTGATCTTAGTTGAGTTCTGCATTTCCAAACCCTATTTCTCTTGCATGCTGTCACTCGCTGTTTTGTTTGTACTCCAAGTTGAGATACAAGTGATTCAAATGATGTTTCTTCAAACTCTAAATTCTCTTACATTTAGTTATAATGCCTTCAGGCTGGAGTTCCCCTTTTGATATTGATGTAACCTATTTTTTTTTCTGCTCCAGAAATATGAATAATTCTTCTCTTCTGTCACATCTGTAACAATTGCTAGCCAGAGTACTGCATAAGAGGCAATTTCTAAACTTGTGTCCCCTCTGGCTATGTAATACCAGAATTATGAGAACTTAAGGAATGATGGCTAATGAGATGCCTTTTCTAAGTAAAACTATGTGCAAGGCTCAGTGAATACACTTGCCAGGCATTTTGACAAAGACATTTGACTCCTTTGTATTCTATCTAAAGCTTTCAAAATTTACCTAATGTGTTCTTTTGAATTCTGCCTGTGCAGAATCTGTGAAGCATTAAATTTTCTGTAAATCGGTGTAGTAGAAATGTTAATATGTGAATTGTTGGTGATCAATAAGCTGTTAAGCAGTTGACATTATGTATTGTCCTTTCAAAACAAACCAACCAGAAAACCTGGAAGTATGAACACATTTACTTTTAGTAATTTCAACTTTTTACAAGGGAATAAACCTATATTTAAAAAAATAGAATCTGTTTGGCTGTCTGGAAACATATTAATATTAAAGATGGTACCTTTCCCTTCAGATGGATTTTGAAATATGTAAGGTAGCTCTAGGAGTTCTTTTAAGAGGACTTTCTCTCTGAAAACTGGAGAGAGGGTTTTTACACAGGCATGTAGTGATAGGACAAGGGATAGTGGCTTTAAGGTGCCTTCCAACCCAAACCGTTTTATGATTCTAGGATTTAAAATAAAATCCATGGTTCTTGTATTGTGGGCAGAAAATGTCCATTTGTCTTTGCACACACATATTCATAGGGAGAAAAAATAGTTGTCTTAATGAGAAAGATATTACTTGGTAATAAATATCTTGACTTCAGAACTTGGCAATAGGTTAGCCAAAATGATCTGTCAAGACTATATGTTAAGCTGAGGCAATAAGATAAAGTGAGAGGGTAGGCACTGTTTGAGGAGCAGTATTTGTTTTGAGTATTCCTCCTAAAAACATAACGTTCAGTAGTTATGTTGTGCTATTCCTCAAAGTGACATCAAAGCGATAATCTACAGACATTAAAACTTCTCTTTTTTTAATCCCTTTTCCCAATGACCAAGAAAAATAATGAAATTACTTTTTATAAAGTATGTATGCATCACATAAAAATTGCTGCAATGATTACAGTTTGTTACCTAAAAATTTTGATCAGTAGTTGATGCTGAGTAGCTCTTGAGCCTGTCAAACTGGGTGGTCAGTTAAGGGGAACACATTTAAGTTGTTTGACAGCTTCTCTTTATTTTAGTCTGTAAATGTAATAATTTGATAAATACCAAAATGCAGAGGTGTATTAAAAGAAATGGGAAACAGAAAGACATGTCTTGTGGATGTAGAGCAGTATTACACATTGTTTCTTTTGTGCCTGCGTTGATCTGCAATATATACAAGCAGTATTCTGTAACATAGCATATCAGTAAATAGCATTTAAAAGTTCTACCTACCAAGAGATGATATGAGCACAAAGTAGCACTTGTACTAAAAATCATCACACTGGTGCCAGGAAAGGACTCTGAATGTGGTGACATTTTTAATACGCAACTACTTGCTATGCTTGTGTCTTCTGAGCCAACCCTACAATTGTGTAGGTAGGTTAAAATATGTATTGAGATTAATGAAATCTGATAAAATGACCGTAGCTTAGTATTTTACCAGCTGCGTACGTTGGTGTCAGTTCTGTTCATCTTATATGTCTCGGATTAGGGAACATTTGTAAGAGCCTAGTTGGAGCGTATAAAATTTCCCATTCTTCTGAAGCGAGTGCCATATGCTATGGGATTGCACCTATTGCTAGGAATAGAAATAATATCAGGAAAGGTGCCTATTGCATAGGTTAGAGAGAGGCTCATGCTAGCCTTCATAAACTAGTCCTATCTTGCAATGTATTTCCCCCTTCTATCAATCGCACAGTTTCAGGGGAAGTAGAGGATACTGGAACTTACTCATCATGCTCTATTATATACTTCTACAAAGTCATTTTGGATACTGCCAAAAATATAAGGTGAATATAACACAAACATTCCTTACTACTCTCATGGACATTTAGAAGGCTGTGACAACTCCAACTGTGCTAACATTTTCAAAATCACTTTGTGTAGGAAAGTAGATAACTGCAAGGGTCTGGGTAGAAGTCTACATCACTGTTGGAAATGGTACTTCTACACATAATTCCTATTGGATTTTTTGTCCCTCAAGGATCGATGCTTAGTTAACTTTCAGAGTTTCAAAAATAGTATTCCATCATCCCAGCTGTTCTTTGCTGGTTTTAAACTGAAGGCCAACTTGCATTTGGGGATTGGGCTTGTTGCCTTGGGCTTTTTGCCTTTCTATTGCTATTACCACAGAAATGATTCTGTTTGGTTGCTTTAGTCTGTGCAGCTTACTGAAGCTTTGTCCTGAGACCGAAATAAAATTAGAGCAAAGTAAAACTCAGACAGGTCTGTATTTTCAGGTCATAGGTAGTGAATGACCTCTGGCCGCACATGGAAGCAGTATGCCAAGAACAGCTAAACCCCCAGGTGAGGATGCCAGAAGCAGTTTCCTATTTATTTAAGCAATGATCTGGCAATAGATTCCCAGTTTATTGGATTTTAGGGGTTGAAAACCAAATATTGTAACATCTTTGTCTAGCGGGGTTTATTTAAGTTTGTTCAAGTCTTCTGCTAATATATTCTACCAAAACAATCAGTTTTGTCCATGCTTTTTAGATGTTCAAGGGAATTTTTTGAGATCATTGCCACACAAAAAATATGTTAGCATCAAATATTGCAATAGCAATAGGGGCCCATAGGAATAAGATCAAAGATTACTTTTTGATGTGATGAGGCTAGAAGTTAGTCAGGGGTTTATGGTTCATGTCAAGAGTAAGAAAAGCATGACAGGAACTAAACATGAAATGCTCATCTCTGTGGTCTGACTGCAATTTTAAGTAAAGCATACTGAGATATCTCAGTGAATCATATTGCAAAAGGATAGATGGACAGCAGGGCTATTAAACATTTATCATGTGTATGAAGTTAAAAGAAGTATTGTTTCTCACTTTGTTTCTCTCTGTAAATCCTACAAAATGAACTTACATTGACACATTCAGAATGCAAAAAAATTTTTAAGTAGGAAGAGTAGTACCACCTCCTACTTGGACTGACTTTAGCAGTTGTCATTAGAGGCTAATTAACTCATTAATTTTGCCCACCAGAAACTTAAAGAATTATAATGAATCTATGAAGAATTGTCTTGCTGAATTTTCTTAGTTTTATAACAAAATTAGATGGTACTTTGTCTTCAGTACCAACGCTAGTTAATGTCAAAGTACTGACATTGTCAGTTTCACCATCAACCTAGGGTAGCATATGACAGGTTAAGGGACATCTGGCAACATGTAGAGACCAAAATATGTGTCAAAAGGTTGCATGCATGATTTTTATCTTAAGATTTTAGTTTAATGACTGTAATCCTATTAACTGCATATGCAGTTACACAAGTCTGAGGAGTAAATATTGGGTTTTTTTGCTTTAAGTTTTTGTATTGTGTTCAGTATGAATCACAGAATGATAGGGGTTAGAAGAGACCTCTAAACATCTATCCCGTACACTCCCCTGCTAAAGCAGATTCCCATCCAGCAGGGGGCACAGGAACATGTCCAGATGGGTTTTGAAAACCTTCAGAGGAGATGACACAATCTCTCTGGGCAGCCTGTGCCAGGGCTCCCTCACCCTCACAGTAAGGAATTTTTTTCCTCGTGTGGAAACTTCCTGTGTTCCAGCTTGTGTCCATTGATAATGTCTAAATAGTTGTTAGCAGTAGAGTAAAAAGGGTGGAAATCTGTTCTTACCTAACCTTTACATCTATTATTGATGCTGTAGGTGATGTGTATTCATACATACTCAGTCCTGGATTATACATGAACTAACACATGGACCAAAAATATCAAGTAAACTAGTACAAAATTTATGTACCCTGAAGTGTGAGAATAACCATGATGATGAAGCAATTGCATTGTTCAGAGAATTCAAGTGTCATTGAAGTATTTTATTTGGTAGGGTTTTTTGCCTTAGGTATTAAAAAATAAGCTGAAGTTAAAAACCAGAAATGTTTTGTGTCTGCAGTATTGGAATAGTGCATTTATAGATTTCACAGATGACAACTCAAGTTCTGTAAAGTCAGGTTGGATTGTGTCAGTTCCCTTCTGTTACGTAACAGGACATGACTGATAAAAAGTGACAGTATGCTGCAGATGGGAAATAAAATCTAAATTTTCCTCAATCCTGGAATAGAATGAATACAAAGTTCTTACGAAGTATTTCAATACTCTTCTTGATGCAAAAGGAGACTCTTAAACAGAAATAACTCTGCTGATGTCTGTACACTGTTTGTCTACACTGTATATCAAGTACTACTCAATGCAAATAATTCTGCTTCAGTCGTGCCAATGAGCGTTTCTTTTTGCCTCTTTAAGGCAGTCTCTTCAATAAACATCTTTTAGTTAGGAATAGATTTAAAAGCAAACTGAACTACTATGGTTCTGTTTTCTTATGTTACATAATAATCTATCTTCCCAAGTAGAACAGCTTTTTCAGACAGTACACCTGAGGATGATGCTGGATATAGCATATCTACCAGCAAGTCACTGCTAAAAATTTGCTCTCATAATTATCACTTCCCTTCCAACTATTTTTGACCTTTTAACTCTTGTTAGGTTAGAATTAAAAACAAAAAACAAAACACAAACCCACCCAAACTTTACTTTGCACTTAGAGAATTCTTCTTATCTGATCTTATTCTCTTATGCTACAATTTTGTATTCATTCCAAGGTGGTTTTGCACTAACAAATGCAACCTTAGAAACAACTTAGTTACTCGGTTTGCTGTTTGTCCTTTCATGTCTCATTTCTTTTGTGCTTAAGTCCCATTAGCCATTCAGAGTCTCTGACTGTCAGTGTGTTGACTCTCAAACTATTGAGATACTTACAGTTCTGTCGGTCTGTCTTTCTACCTAACAGAATCACTGTTGTAGATATGACACATACCCCAGAAAAACACATTCTTAATGTTTAATGTAGGCTATACTTTTTCATTGCCTTTATTTATGAACTGAGGTTGTCATAAAGCTGATACATAGTGTAATAAAACAATTCCTTGTCAACCTGAGAAATTCTCATTTGGCACAGCTGATTTTCTAATCAATGCTGAGTCCCTTTGTGTGAATTACCTGACATGCTATAGCCTACAAGGAGTATGGTATAATTGTCCTGTGCTTCTGGATGCCATTTTTAGGAGTTTGCCTTAGGACTGAGGGTATTAATCCAAAATTCCAAGGCACCTGCTTCTTGTTGCGTCTGTCTCGGAACATTTAATTGATCCCTCTGATTCTTCTTTATGTGGAATTCTTTCCTGGAGGTACAGTGTCTGTCTGCTTTCAAGGTTAATTCTAGACTTAGTGAGAGAGATAGATGACCACTTTGGGGCATGAAGCAGCTCCGGTGGTGCTGTAATTAGTCTCAGAAGGAAGGCAGAAGTGCAACTGCAAGGAAAACTGTTCCCAGCCTACATTGTGCTTAAAGCTCTGCATTAATTGGAAGTCTTTGGCCATATTGCGAATGTGGCACTTGTATTACTTTTTTAGAGTAAGCAAGAACATGTGTATAGGCCTGAGCAGGGCAGTCAGGACAGCTCTCTCTCCTGCCATTTCCCTTTCCTCCAGTGTTAAACACTTTGGCCTCTTGGGACTTGTACATTGTGTCACAATAATATTACACCTTTTTATAAAGGTCATCTTAGTTAAGCCAAGTAAGTGTGTTTGCAGTGTGTAACAGAATGACTTGGTAATAGTGGATACTGCAAACAGCAGATCAGAAAGATGGACTGCTTCTGAAAATGTGCCATTTCCATGTTTAAAAATCTTAACTTGACAGTTGTGATTTTAATATGTAGCATAATAAGTGCTACAGTTTGGGCCGTTTTCAATCTTTGCCATCACACATGGGCAGATTTCAAGACTGAGACATGGTCACTGCTACAGCATGTTGAGTTGTATTTTGCTTTAATCCACACTGCTGTTCTTAAATAAACCTACAGTTTCCAGCTCTTCTTTTGCTATATGCTTAAAGAGTTTTGGAAGTTGTTTGGTCTTTGAGAGATCAAATCCATGTTTGAATTATTACTGTCTTTTTATTGTGGTTGTTTTTAACACATATATTGTCTCTGTCATTCTTCAGGAATTTTCCATCACCCTATAAAGCTATTAAAGGTGTCTGTTTAAATGAGACTAGAAAATTGTCTAACAAAGATAGAATGTGCTGTCTACACTCAGTGCATCATTTGTGCCAATTTTTTCCCCAATTATTGTTCATTCTTTGCTGCCGATGGTGTTTCCCCCATCTCCCCACTTTTTTTCCACTTTGGATAATTAACCAGTTACTTCAGTCTCCGGTTTTCACTTGATTTAATCAGCTGTATATAACAAATAACAGAGAAAATTAGTTTATTAATGGAAGGTGGCTTCTGATGCTTTTCTTCTTAAAGCTAAAAAATTACCTCACTTACTGACAGTCCTTGTTTATGGAGGTTTGTCTTTTATGTTTGTTTGGTTCAGTGTGGTGGGTTTTTTCTGTATGTATTTCCTCACAATGCCACCTTTTCACCTGATATGCCCAGTTACTAGTGAAAAGCACTTCTATGCCTTCATATTTTGTGATAATACCTATTTCTTTCTCCATTATTACTTGCTCTGCAATGATGCAAAACCTGATGTGTTTACAATCTCTGTTTCAGATCTCTTAATTTCTATTTATTCATTGTCCCACACAGAAGAATGAGATAAATAATAGGTAACCAAACAGCTTATCTAAGCTACTCGATATTTCATTTTTAATTGGTGATGTTAGGGAGCCTCTTTTGGCTATGTATGAGGTGTTTATCAGTGATGAAAATAAAAATAACTTTATAGTCTTTATCTCTTTGTCGCCAGATGCCTTTCATACACCAAAACTTTGAGAAGTACCCTTGCTATTTTTCTTTTGAAAAATACCTTTAAATTTCTTTATTAAATATGCTGGCCTAGATATTCCTAGTAGAGTTTTCTAAACAGTTTTATTGGATACTTGGCTGTGCTTTTGCTAAAAGGGACAAATATAACTAATGATATTTTCCTAGTAACACCACAATATTGATTCTCGGTGGAATTCACTGAGAATATGCATGAAATTAACCTTTTTTTCATTAAAATAACTATGTATTGTAGAACTGTCACAGAGCAAACTTTAGAAGAAACATGGAAGTAAAATAAACAAAACAGAAATGAAAATGTTACCCTGCAAAACTCCACAGAACACATAAATAGTGCTTGTTCAAAGAGCTTGTATTAATGCAGTAATAGTCTTAGCATCCCAATTCCAGAGAAATTATTGTAACAGATTGGAAAGCTAGAAGATGGACATGACCCCAGATTAATGTACTTTCATGTAAAATTGTATTCAATTGTGTTGGCCTGAGAAATTAACTTCTCAGCTGTAATGATTTTTGTGTTACAGGACATAGTATATTTGAGAGGTTGCTGCTGTTCTTGAAGGGTAAAAAAACATTAAACTTGTCTTATAATTTTCCTATGAAATGTTGTATTTTCTGTTCTGAAGTCTTGACGGCTTGCTCACAAGTTCTCAGAGTTTGTGCTTTGGGAACAGGCTCTGATAAAGCTTTCAGAAATCTGAAATTCACATTGTATTATTTGCATAAAGACTGGTTCTGCAGACCAAAAAGCCATGCACAAATACTTCAGGAGAGGCTGTTGCGTATACATGGCTTATTTTACCCTGTGCACACATACATATACACAGGTAAATATATATATATGCATGTTTGGATCACAACAGAATGATTAACTGAAGGTGAAGCCTGTGTTTTTGCAAATTATGCATTAGAACACTAGCTCTTAGTTTCTTCCCATTTCTGCAGATTCTGTGAGATGAGTTCTGGAAGTCACCAGCTTGGCTCTCAAGTTTAAATGAGATCTGGGAACTGGAGGACTACAAAATTTCCAGGTCAAGATGCAGATAAATTAAACTTGGTTGCTTATTTTAAAAGGCCTTTATTTTGCTATACGTTACAAATAATTATATGAGAATGGGATGCCGTTGATCAGCAATGAATCTGAAATACATGTTGGGTCTTCTTTCATATAGCATGTGATTTCATATTAGAGGTTAAACTTGGCCTCTTTTCACGTGTGGCTTACAATTTTTGGTCTCAAAACAGTTTGTACTTTATACAGAAACAATAAAACCAGCTGATACAACTTAAGGTATTAAAACAATTCTTGCCTGTTTAGGCACTGAGAAGAGAACAGATGCAATGCCTGCTAGCAAGCTGATTTTTTTTTTTTGAAGTAGTAGAAACCCTTTTAATTCCTGGGTTGCATTGCCTTGGAGGAGCACCATGTCTGGCTTCACATGCAATGTGTTTTGTAAAGAAATGCAATTGCTGCCTAGCTTTTCTTCTCTTCCTAAAACTTTTTACATTATGCAATATGAAAAAACCTCTCTGGAATAACTAGTAAACAAGCAAATTTTTCATGACTTAAGCATCAAATCCCCCATTTATCTAACTGATGTAGCCTGGATATTTACTTATATAGCGTGCCACGGTAGATGAATTATCCTTATGTTCTTCTAGGTATCCCCAGCAATCTATAATAGTAAGCTTTATAGTGACAGCAAGCTGGCAACATAGTGTGTGGCAGGATTATACAAGGAAAGGTATCTGGGTTACAGAAATAAATTCTGCTTCCCAAGAACAGTTTGATGCTATTTCAGTCTTTAAATCATTTAACTTAAATAGTTCCTGTCTTGAATTGTTGACACTTTCCACATTAACGTCTTGGGTTTTTTACACCTTGCCAAATAGACTTCTAATGAATATGTATATATATTCCTTTCCCTCTGGCTATGTAGTTAGACACTAGAAAACTGGCAGTAAGCTGTAAGGCCTTGAAAATTAGGTAGTTCTGTTCCTAGACTGATTTTTGTAGCATGTTGTGTAGATTTGTCTTCTTTCTGACCCTAGGTCTCTTCTTTAAAAAAAGGAGGCATGTATGGTCTCCTGGATAATCTACGTGGAGAGGAAAATATGTCTGTGGTATTGAAGCCGTGTAATTTTCCATTGGGTTTTTCCTTTTTCAGTTTCCCATAGCCCTCTCTGCCTTTTCTCCTGTAGCTGATATTTGCTGACTGGAGGGAAACCTGAACAGCCCTTATTCTCTAAAAACAAACTGCATTTGAACCATTTTTTCATTAGAGAGTTAGGATTTCACATTTTGCTACTTTCTTCTTAATTATTGTGTATCAGCTCTTCTCTTTGTAGCTTCCCTTAGAGTGTGGAACAGGAGAATTGGTTTTGTTTCATGGAAGTAGTTCTGATTTTGGATAGGCTGCTTGTCATTGCCAGTAGAAAGGTTTGGTGCAGTTGGACAGCACAGATGATGGGTGGAAGCCTTTATGGATCATGCTAGTGTGCCCAGAGCTGTGCCCAGGGATCAGCTTTGTGGTAGTTAATACTAAAAGAAACTTAATTGTGCCTTGACCTTTGAGAAAAGGAAGCCAAAGTTCTTTGGAACTGTAGGTTCCATATCTAGCTACCTTCCCTGTGCTAAGACCCTTGAGGAAAAGCAAACTACATGCAGAATCTTTTTATCTACTCACTATCCTAACTCTTTCCATGGTGGGTTGAGTGCTCTCCAGATGTGGATGTTCAGGGGGATGGAGGTTGAGGTACAAGAGGTGAACTGTACCAATCCTGTTACCAGTCTATTTGGTGACTCAGAGTAATAACTGGAAAAGCTTGTTTTGCATCAATATTCAGTTACCTTTCTATGATACCTGAGTATAGCACAACTGGTAAGTCTAATTTGACTCAATTCAATGTGAGGCATTTGCTTTTTAAATATATATGCTGTGCTGTTCACTTAAAACTCAATTCTGCCAGCCAGTCTACTATGGGCTCTCTAGGGTACGATATGTTCCCTGGTTGCCCATCAAAGCATCAAGAGAGTGTTTTGTGGAACTCTGGCAAAGTGTCTGAGGGTAGAACATGCAGGAAAGGTGATTAGTTTCAGTGTTCCTGACTATTCAACTGAGAAAACTCGGAGAAATACAAAACAATTAGTACCAAAAAATTAGGCAATTAATGTAAGAACTAAGTATAATTAAAGCTTTGAGATTCAAAATGTATTACACCTTTCTTTTAATAGTTTGTTAGAAGTTTAGTTTTGACTGGTTACTGAATATAGGCTTTGAATTTCTCTGTTACAATGTTTTTAAATCATGTAAGAGTTACTAACACCTTTATCCTAAAGGACCTTTGCATATCAGCACTTATCAGAAAAGCTAATAGTTAATATCAAATCCATAAGAGGAAGTTGTTTGTGGTTCAAAATAAATTATGGGAAAAAAATCATAGAAATCTCTCCTGGCAAACCCTGCAGTTTGTATTTAATCCTTATGAAAAGTGTCTGAGAGGGGAATTTACACTTTCCCTCCTTGCACTTAGTCATTTCCTCCATCTTTGAGAAGGTTGAGCTATATAGTTTGTTTCTTCATTAGAAACAGAAAGCATTAGATTTGCTTACACATTGACAGAGAAAGGATAATAAGGTCTTTAAAATAAGACTTCCTTGGACACATCAGAACAAATGGAAGCTAACAAAGCTTGTAATAAAGACTGTCTTGATTACCCACGAGTTCTCCTCTTTTGAGAGTCTCATTCAGCCTTTTGTCTTTAATTTACCTGCTTGCAGTCTTTCTTCCTATTCCTATTACTTGCTTCAATGTATTATTTCCAGTGAGTCATGTAGTCATATAAATTACCAAGTTTGCCCCATGTATCTACCAAAAGGGATGTGGGAGGTCTCCCACCCCTGCCTTTCTTTTTTTTTTTTATGGTATTCTTTGTTTAATAAAATGTTGTAGCTTCACTCAGATTTTGTGTCTGGGACTATCCAGATCAAAGCAAGCTGGATATATTTGCAAAGCACCTTTTTGTAGTTGCCCCAGAAGCAAATATACCTTTTTTGTTTGTTTTGTGGGTTTGCTTTGTTGGGTTTTTAGCTTTTTCTCCCTGCAAAGCAGGTGAGCTTCTTTCTACGTTTTGTTGGTGATGCAAAACAATGTAACTGGAAAACATTTTTTTTCTCTATGAATGTTCCTAATCTTTCCTCCTGTAGTCTTCCTTGACTAAACCAAAAAGTAAAATATGGGATTTATTTTCTTTGTAACCTTTGTTTTAGCAATGTTATAACTGCGAATGGACTTTCATTTGCAGAATTTCAGCATTTCTGACATGTCTGTTGTGGCCAGGATTTTTGAGAGAGGGGCTGATTTAAAATAATACTAATTTCAACATTTCAGCAGCTTTGTTTTTGCTGATCTAAATGGTTGTATCCATGGAAACTGGAAGGGTAATGCCAGACAGCTGCAGGGTTGTTAGAATTTTCTCTTCTAAAATTTTGTCTAAGTTTGTCAGTAAAAAACTTCACAGGCCTTTTCCCAGTCTCAGGCTTGGGTATTTGAGATTTTCTGTAAGATTATGTAAAAGACATGGTAAATCTTCGAAAGTAATTCTGTGTTTCATATCTCCCTGTAGACTGTTATTTTTAAGAAACTACACATTGGAGCCAACAGCCTCAAGCAAATAATTCTATAACCCTTCTAACAGCTAGATAGAACAAGGTACAGAGAGAATTGACTTGCGTCACGAGAGAAGTCAGTGGCAGCCCCAGGAAAAATAAATTAGGTAACACTTGGGGAATTGTTCCCTGTTACTCATGCAGAAGCTGGTGGAAGCTTTATCATTGATGTAAGTGAGAGCAGTACGTAAGCAAATCATCTGAATAGAGTTGAAAATCCTATGCAAAAATACCATGACTTGCTGGTGTGGTGCCAGTGTGCATTTTTAATAGAGCTAGTTTAGTAGCACTGTAGTAGGTGATGGATTGATTGTAACTTCATGCCAGGTTTTTGACACAAATATGTAAAATGTGACATTTTAAATCTTGTCATGAACAGTCTGCAGTGGACTTCTTTGTTAAAGGGTAATTCTAGGAAGGTCTGAATCCTGATAGTATTTTATCACAGGCATGGCTTTATTCATGAGCAGTCCCAATTAAGTCTGAGTTACCAGTCATACACAAACTACATGCATAAGGGCTCCTATAAAGGGAGGATCTAAAATAGAGCTACCCCTGCTGTATTAACAGCAACCTTCCTCTGTCCCAGAAGTATGTAGGTTCTGAGGGACAAACTTCACAAGGTTTGTATTGGATTTTGTTTGACTCTTTGATTGGTTATTCAGTAATAATAATTTTTATATTAATCAAAACTATTCTTGATTTCAGTAGAAGTTTTGAATATTTAAGTATGTTGTGTCTGGAAGTTTTACATTGAAAATGATTTCCTAGTGAGACAGTACGAAGAGGCTTCTTTGTCTACATGGTTGTTTTTCAGCAATCTAAATTGATGAAAATTCTTCTGGTAAGAAGCTCTGAATAAAAGAGTCTTACTGCCTTAATAGATCCCTGACTGAGATACAAATGAAATGCAACACATCTTGTCAGTGAAATGAACACAGGAATTGTTTCTTTGAAATGGCAGTAGAAATGCAGTAGAAGTAGAAATTCTGGAATTATAGAAGTCCTGTATGCATAGAATGCAAATAATTTCCTATACAACAAGTATGGCAGTTTTGATCTAGGAATGGCTACATTAAATCTAGATATAGGCATAGTCTGCATTTTCATGTTATCTGTATTTTTCCATAGACAAACTTCCATCTAAATACAGTTTTAAAATACATTATGTTGAATGATCTTTTTTGGGTTTAGGTGTTGACGTTTGTTTTGCACGTCACATAAATTTAGGGGAGAACAAAGTGTATTTTTTTTCTTTATTTCTTTCACTACATTGTGACTAAAGACTCATTTTAAGAACTTTTGCCTTTTTAAAATCAGTTAACAAGGTAAGTTGAAAATCTTATTTGATTTAGGGAGTAGTATGTTACTCAAATTGCTCTAGGGGACTTTCCTCTAAGAGTCAGTCTTGTCCGTAATTATTATGGCTCTGCCTCTTGTCTGCTTGTAGAATGAAGAAATGAATTCATTAATGTAAAATACCTGTAAACTCTGGAACTACTCAGCTCAAATTTTGCTGCAAAGCAAATCTAGATACAGGAGAATATGGAAAATGTCAAAGTACCTTCCTTGAAAATAATACCAGTTTCTCTGACTTTTACCTCAATGCCTTATATAAAAAACTTAACATTTGAATCATTTCCATGAATGACACTGGGCTCAGGTGAAACATGTATAGTTCCCCTGAGAAGTAGTATTGGAAGTATTCCTAGAAATTAATCACTCAGTTGCAGGAGGCACATTGAATTTGAGTTTCACTAAGTCCAACGCTAAATAGAACATTATATTGATCATTTGATACTTGCCTTCCCTTCCAAGAGAGTCACTAATATGGAATAAGCCAAAACAAATCTGGACTAGAACATTGAACAGGAAAGTGAACATCATTGAATTAAAAGTAAATTTGTAAAAGTAAGTTTTGAGTCTTTAATGTATGTAGCTTGGACTACTTATACAGTCAAATATAATAATATATCTTTACCAGTATATTAATACAATGTGACCTACAGCTAAGAAAGTATGGAAGCATTTAAGTCAGAGAAAAGATGAGCATTTACCTTGGGGAATGTCTAGGTAATTCCATACTTTCACATGCCAACAGGATTTCTAATTTAATCTTTCCACCAAGCGTTTATAAGGACAGCTGAGCTAAGAAAAGCTTTAACAGCTCTTTGTTATGTGGTTTTAACACTTCATAAACAAATAATACACAATTCCTCTTCTTGAGTGACCACTGTGATGCTGAGATTAAGAATTTATGAACCCAAACTCAAACATTTTTATTGTAGGGCATTCACAGGTAGAACTGAAGATTTGTCTCATCCTCTTGAAATGTGTTGATTTTTAGAATAGTTTTGTAGCAGCTGTGGTTTCATTAGGTTTGTGATGAGACCTTTGAGATAAAAATCACTAGTTTTAGTAAATCCTCTATTTCATCTGTCTCTGGAATACAAAGAGCTACTTGTTCCCTTCGTGATTCACTGACTTCTTGCCAGGAAACCTTCATTCTGTCTGCCCAGTATGACTCCTCATTACTGATGTTTTGTGTAGCTCTCATTAGATTGGTTAAGTTTAATGTTGTTCCTGGATGTGGCTCTGAGAATCTGAATAAATCCTCACAGAACTTGTACCATGCTATAATTCATTTCAGCAGAAGCTATAGTACTGATAGCAAAAGGAAAACATAAGGCTGAAGTCTCTGTGTAAAATAAAAACTTCACATTTAGTAAGCTTTAAAAAAAAGACAAAAGACCATGGAGATAAAAGGCCATTTGTTCCCAGAAGCACAGTAGTCATTTGTCATAATAGTATTAAGATAAAAAGACAAGCCTTCCAGGCTCCAACGTGAGAAGATCTTTATGTTACGTTTGAGATGTTGCTGTTACCCATTTAGGCCTTTGTCAGTCAAAGAGCTCCAGTGCAGTTCTGCTCCCTGGAAAGTGGTGTGCAAATGATGATGAGGTGAGACTGTTCATTGATATTTTTACCATCATATCTTCCAGATGTGCTCTGAGATAATAAGGAGGCCATGAAGTATTCTTTTAAAGCTGATTTTCCTGTGCCTGGTCCTTGCAGGGTTTACAGCAGTCACACTGAGCCACGTGACAACCTACCTGTCTTGTGTTCCTTTGCAGGCACCCTCCATCCATCTCTCTCTCCTGTTTTACACTCAGATCTTACATGCCCTTTGAGAAGGAGCAATCACCAAAAGTAAGACTAAAACACAGCAAATAGTCATATAAATTGCATTTAACCCCCTGAGGTCCCTAGTACTGAGAAGAAAACAGCATAATGGGGAAAGTAATCTGTTCCCAAAGAAAAGCGTTTTGGATTCAGTTAGTTTAGCCAATCTGGAGTCATTGTGTGAAGATCTTAATGATCTTTTTTTGTGCATTGTTGAAAGTCAGTTTTGTTGCTTCTTACTTGCATGCCTTCATGTCCTAGCCAGCAATGTTAGGTACCTTCCAAGTGTATGAGAATCTCTCCTAACATTTTCTTTCTAGTTTGTTTTAATTACTTATCATAGATTATAGAGCAGATGTATGTAAACACTGCATGTGAAGAGAGTGTGCTACAATCTTCTCTAAGTGTACTGTTAATGTTTCCTTTATAAATTTGGTGGCATTATATATCTTCAGGAAATGCAAGTTCAATGGTGTAGCATAGCTACCTAGATACGTACTATCTCTGGAACACAGAAAATGGTTGGGTTTGCTGCCTATGAGTCAGATCAGTCATCGGCTATGAGAGTCAGAAGTGCAGCCAGATGACTCATGCAGGAGCAAGACCAGTAATTTCAGGTTCTACTCTCATGCCTGATAGATAGCCCTGTTGCAGAGACCACTTAGTGATACGGGAGCCTTTAATAAGCAAAGCAGGAGCTTGAGGTACTTGCATCCACCTCAGGCAACAAAGTAAAAAAAGATATAGTTCACTATATAGTCCCATTCCAGTTCAAAGTGGAATTAGATTATATATTTTAGTTTCTGGAGCATAACTCAGAGTGGACACCCATATGTTATGCATCACTCTTCAGTGAGGTGGTAGAAAGTGGTTTTTGGGATGTTTCCATCAGTAATTTTCTGGGGAGTTGTTTTCTCAGTAAGTTCTGTGTTTCCTGGATGGAGTGACAGGCAGGTTTTATGCCTGTGGTCTTGTACACCTGTCCAGCAATATGATGTCCTGTCTTCCTCTATGCACTTGCACCCTTGCAGTCCAAGGGGAGTTCTTGGTGTGCCTGGGCAGAGAGCCTCCAGGCCTCTTGTGTTGGATTAGCTCACTAATGTGAAAGTTCTGTAAGAAATGGTTCCTACATATTTTATTCTTTTTTTCTGTGTGTGATGTCACCCCTTTTTTCCCTCTGGCCACAACTTCATCAGTGAAAACACAAGCTAGTGGCATTCTGAAAGGGCTGCCTAAGCTTCATGCCACTTGCTCATAGGGATCTGGCTTAGGTGAACTCGATCCTTACTGGCTGTCAGTAGCAGGAAACTTTGTTCCAAATGGCCTCTCTTCTGTCTTACAGAGTTGATATTTTATGAAATAAGAGACTTAAATGCTACTTTTTTTCATATCAGGTGAAAAATTATCCTGTATATATTTGAGTGAAGACATGGGAGGATGTTTTATCCCTCTTCCCCTTCCCTAGTGAGAAGCATGCACTTTGACAGAGTGCTTACATAAGGAACTCTTGCAGACCTTTTAGGAGAGACTTTCTGCTTCAAGGAAGACTCACTATAAGTAGAATTTTGCTTTTTTTTAATATCTGGTGTTTCTACATTTGTTTTTGTTTCAGCTCTTGCTAATGTACTAAAGGAAAAGCATTCTCAGGTTGAAAAAATATCATTTGTTGTTCCTTATTTCACACCCACGAAAACACAAGGCCACAACACCCAGGAGAAATCCTTTATGTTCTCTCTAGTTAAGGCTTCAACTGTGTTTCCCTTTTACCTTCTCCCATATTCACACACACAACCCATGACTCCTTTCCCTTTTGAGCATGAAAGGAGCAGAAGTAGGTAGGAACAGTGTATGTACTCCAGCACATTTCCTTTGAGCTCTCAGTATTGTTTCACAACACTGTTGCATTTTGTGTTTATGGTAGAGCACAGAATCTCTTTCTTGGTTATTTAATTTTCCCATCCCACACTGTAAAGGCTTAGTTCATTAATTTAAAAGACTGTCAAGCTTCTGGAGGAGAGAATATGGTTGGCAGGGTTTGTGTGGATTGTAATCATCCAAAAATCCAATCAAGCCATTTTCTTGATTGATTTTTGAGATGAGATATACAGGCTTCAGTAGAATTAATTGCATCTATTTTCTTAATTCATATTTTAGGCATGTGACTGTCCCACCACTCCCACTTCTTTTGGTAATTTATTTTTTCCTCTTACAAACAGGCACACAAAGACTCTTCTGACTAGGTTGATTTTTTTTTTTGCATAAGCTATGTCTCCCAGTGACATTGGTGCTGTAACACTCATGTAGCTGCAAAGCATTTTTACAGAAGGACAATTCCCAGTTTCACGGCTGCTGTAGCTGAAGCAGGTAAACTTCCTTGGAAACTGTAGGAGGTACATAAATACACAGTGACACTGACCACAAGTGCTGATGAGTTCTTGGAATTTCATGGCATCGACTCCATGTACAAGATTTAAGAAAGTATTTTAAATAGCAGTGAAAATAAGGAGAAAGACACCTAAACTACAAAAGCAGAATAGTAGCTATGTAATGGTATTATCATACTAACCCTGAGCTTGCTGTTATCAAATAGTCTGCGTGCTGACAGACCTTGATGACAAAAGGTTATTCAGAAAAATCCCACAACGCACAGTGGTTTTGATAACATCAGGATTGACCCAACAAAAGCCCTTTCAAATCAGAATCTCTTACTGCCTTTTCAGTTGTGGTGGATGAGCAAGTAATGAAGAGGATTTCTCAAGAGATTGATTTATTATGAATCTGGTTTTTGATTGCTTTCCTGTATCAGTTCCCTATCAGTTGCACAGAATGATATGTAGCCAAAATAAGATGAAAATTCACATGGAGGAAAGCAATAAAGCTAACGGCAAAAGTGCCAAGAAAGTCAGCTTTGAATTGCATCAACTTCTTCCCTACTGAATTCTCTTGAGGACTAAAGCAGTTTGAAATGTATGATGTTCTGTGAACATGACACCTATTAACTGTCACAGTATTCCTCAGTGTGAAGACAATGGTTTTGGCACAATTCAAAGTGACTGAGTTTGGAGTTGGATGGGGGTGGGTTATGTGTATTTACAGCAGGAGTTGCCCCAGCAAGCTTCTATTTCCCCACTTTCTAATAGCAGAGTAAAACAGCATTTGTTTTCCTGTGGTTTGCTCAGTTGAATTCACTTATCTTATTCTTGAGATTATCTGATAAAGGAATCTGGGAAAAAAAAAACGATGTTTAAAAACCAACCTTTTACTCCATAGCTTTAAACTGTTTCAACTATTGTTTTTCCACTGTATGAATGGATCCCACTTCCTCTGGTAAGTAGAATGGTGTTTCAAGTGCTGGAGCACTATGAAGGTTTTTAGTAAGGGAACCGAATGGTATTAACCATTCAGTTATCAAATATCATAGTTACCAATATCAAAACCTTTGTGATTTTCTTAATAGCTGCAGCAACTCTACTGCCAGTAGCTCTTGTAAGTACATAGGAGACTGTACTAAGTGTTGCACTTCCAGTTATTAATCTGCAACCCCAAATATATCTCTTTCCTTGGCCTCTTAAGGCAGAAGGTTTTTGAACAGCTGTAGCTCAAGTAATGTGTGGTCAATATTTAAGACTTGGTCCTGATGTCTTTGAAAACAATCTGGTTTATCATTTATTTTCTGCCACCCTTTTTGTTCTCACCAAGGTTTCTCTTTCCTCTGTGACTTCAAACATTTTATTATGTATGAAAAATGTTTGCTTCAGCAGGAATTTTAATTTCTTTTCGCATTGTCTCATGTTGCCTTTTAAAACTATGATTTAGGGCATGCTATGTGAGAACCATTTCTGTCAAGCTCCTTTCTTGTCCCTGCTTCAGGAAGAGAAAAATTAATGTTATTTTCCTTCCAGACATGGGCACCTTTTTCAGAGAATGCAGACTCTGCTATATTTTGGTATCTTCATCTTCTAATCCTGGTGCTTGTTTTGTAGAAGTTGAAAAATTGCTACAGTCACAATTTCCTAAGCCATTTGTTCACAGGCTATAGAGGAAAACAAACAGTTTCCATGGATTTTTATTCAAGTTGGTGTAAGAAAAAGTTGTGACTGGGGTTTTCATTCATTTACAGGTACACAAGTCAGACCAAGATCAGCAAACTTGAGGCTTACCAGTAACTGGAAGTGCTGAAGGAGTAGGAGCAGAAGAGAAGCATTAGGGAGCGGTAAGTGACGTAAAAAAACCTGCCATCCTGCTATTTGGAGAATTAACCTGCAGTTATACTTTAAATCACAAGCAATTGCAAACTCAAACAACAGGGCTACTGCCTAGTGAAATGCCAGTGCTCCTGAAGATAGCTGTAGATTTGTTATTTAAAGGATTGTTTTCTTTCAATAGGATTCACAGTTTATAGGCAAGAGCTACGTTCTGTGTTTGTATGGTACAAGATACATCCTTAAAGAATGTTTTTTAAAAGACTAGAAATAGGCAAGCTCGCTGTCTGTGTAATCACTGAGCCAGGGCCAGCTGTAGATCTGACAGTAATACTTAAAAAAAAAAAAGGCAAGTGGAATTTATTGCAGTTGGTAACTCACTCCTAAGTAATGAAGTAAAGAAATTGAGGGTATGTTGGGTTGCTGTTGGAACTAGTGGCTCATTCAGTATTGAGACCTGCTGCCAACTGAGTCTCCTGTTTAATTGTAGCCTTCTTGCTGGAGTCAGAGCAATGCTGCAGCGCCTCACACAACATTCTTGTATGAAAGGTACTAACACACTTCAGTAATGTACCCAACAATGCATAACTAGTGTGTGTTTCTTGTGACTTTTTCCTTCCTCATCCCTGCTGCCACCTCTCCACTAGTCTTGGAATCATAAATGGATTATAGCCAGTAAGGGCACCACTTTATGAGCCCCACATTGGCTTTTCCAACCTTTCTCATTCTCTACGTCATTTAACAAGAGACTTTTTAATGGCTTAGTCAGTTTTAGCTTTTTATCAACAAATTCTTCTACCATTTTAGTTTGAGAAGGATTGATTCTGCAAATCAAGGAAGCACTAACCCTGCCTATGTGTTCAAATAAATACTCTTGTGCCCAGATTTGTTTTGCCTCCTGTCTCTACGTTAAACTCCCTGCCTTTAATATCAACATGGCAACAACTGACAGTCGAGTGGTAGCTGGTGCTGTTAATTTAATTAGCAAAATGTCTGAGATCCAGTTCTAATGCTTCAGTATATTTGTGCTGCTAAGAGGCACTTCAATGATCCATTCAAGGCATTTGGAGTAGCACAACAAAGGTTACCACTAAAGTAAACAAAAGTCTTTGCATGTAACTTAAAAGTATTTTTATTGACAGGTTTTTTTACAAGCGTTTGCTTTTTATTACTTTCACCAAAATAAAGCATACAACATACAGTGTTTTCACACATTTAGGAGATAAATGTCTCTTGAATTCTTTAATGCACTGATAGTTTATGTGATAGTTTTTTCTTCTTCGATGTTAATTTTAAATACAGCTTGTTTGCCCTTCTTTTTTTAAACAAACTGTCATCTTGACACCATGTGTTTCCCTTGTTAACTTCCAGATGTTTAAACAATTGGGAAACTGCAGTGATATTTATTGCTAGAGATATTAGGATGAAATTGCTCTATTAGGATGAAACTTGTATATCAAATTATCAACTGATAAATTAAAAAACCACCGTAAATGTACGCTGTCAACTGACCTGATGCAGAAAAACTAACGCATGTCAACTCTTGAACCTTCACCCCCAAAGCTGTGGCTAGAATAGTAAAAAAATAATTCCATGTTTGTATTTGCACAGCGATTGGTATGCAGGGAAATTATGGCATTTTCTGAATCTCATTCAGAATTTACAATAAACTTGTTTGTAATTATAAATAAATAGAGGTATAAAGACAAAATCTCATACTGCATTTCTCTTGAAGTCACCAACTATGTTAAATGCATAAATTAAGATCATAAATACATCTCATTCAACTTAAATATTGTAGGACTACATTTCATGTGCTGAGTTTCATGCTGCATAGTTGAGAAAGAAAAAAATTAGGTGGCACTTAGTGTCTTTAATGGCACTTCTTTCAGGAAAGCATAGTGTGCATTTGTACTACTAGCCAGGGCTGCTCTTCAAAACAGGTTTTTAATGTACGCGTGAAAAATACATAGAATCCTAAACAAAGCAACACTTCCTATGTGGTGTTTGAAGCTTCAGCTAACGGTACAAGGTTCATCATTGCTTGGTTTCACTTCCCCTTCCAGCAGTAAAGTGATCACAGCCTTGCTCAAGTAGCTGCAGGTTCCCCTTTTTCCAACTGGGTGCGTGTTGTAGAAGGCAGTTCTGTCGTCCTGAGGAGAGGGAAAAGGGGTGAAAAGTCATGAGTGCTGCTGCTGCAAAGCAGCCAAACACAGGCCAACAGACAGAGGAGCATCACGAGGACATAGAAATGCAAAAAGGTGGTTTTCAGATTCTGGTACCATTCTGCTCTGTTTTCAGAAATATCCCATATATACTCACCTGACCATGTGCTGAATGTTACTGAGGTGCACTAAATGTCTCTCTTTATCTGTACAATCCTGCACACGTACCAACTTCTTAATATTTTTTTATGTAACAGGTGTCAGGGAACAACTGCTGTCTCGAAACATGCAGCTGGATGTGTGCTAAGTCTCGGGGCTGCCTGGGCAGGATCCTTAGGAGCACACGTTGGGATACCAAAGATTTATTTGGAAGAAAAAAATTCAATCGAAGAACCAAACCACAGGTAACACTTGAACTCGCTCATCAATCAGGTCAACAAACTCAGTGTCCTTCACTGAACATGTGTTTTGCACAGTTAATAGTGATGTTAAAACATTTGCTTATTCTCAAATTGTATAGGGGCTACTATAATAAAAGTCTAATGCTTTCATTCAGGAAAGTGGTGACTTTGATTAAGTCAAGGGCAGAGACTGGGAGGTGAACATACTAGAATCCTGTAGTTTTAGGGCACGTTTGAAATTACTGGTGTAATACTTTTGATATTTATTATATATTAATGAGAATAATGAAGTTGAAAAATATTTGTAAGTCAGTTTCATGGAAGAGCATAGTTCAGGCAAATCAGGAGCTCTAGCAGTGCTTCTTAGGAAAACTTGAGACAGAATACCAGCAGGACAACCCTAAACAGGCTACAGCAGCCATAGATCTGGAAATGGGGGAGAGTCAAGTTACATAAAATTGTAGTGGAGTTAGAATTCCAAACAACAACAATCTTCAAGATACAATTCACAACTATAAATTGGGGTTTCTTTCGAAGAGACAAAAATGGATCATTTCAATAGATCTAGGCTTGGAAAAAAGAACATCCAGCACCAATAAAACTTGGGCTTTGCATGGGATTTTTCTTTCTCTTTAATAGCCACTGAGGATTTCCACTTTTTCACAGAAGACAGCAGCATATTCAACGTACTGTGAGGAGCTGACACTGAACAGCCATCTGTGTGGATGATGTGTGATTTTGCTATGGCTACAGCCACAGAGTCATTACCTCCAAAATGGAGAGGTCAAAAGAATCAGAATTTCAAGAGAATGGTGACCTTTTAATATGTAGCTAAAGCTGCATGTCTGCCTTGCTTTCAAATCTTATTACAAAAGTAATAATGGCAAAAAATGAGCCTTGAAACTTTTGAAAGAATCCTTAAGGAGCCCATCCTTCCTCCTCTTTTAAAGGAGCTGAGTTCACCGACAGGAAGAGCTGGTGCATATCAGTGTGTTATAACTCAATAGATTATTCAGAGCTAGCACAGGCAGCTCGCAATATATTGTGCACAATAAGATGCCAGACAGAGCGAGGAAGATCATCCTCAGTAACACAGGGACCTGTGTCACTGCTTTACTCTATTTCCTCCTTCAACCAGTTCAATGAACCTGGCTTTATTACAGAATTTCAGAGCTTTGAGGCATCAAAACTTGTGGTGAGAATATTTAGAGGACTTTAAAGCATAAACCCTAAAATCCTAATGAAGTAAATCTTAAAAGCTACTTAATGATCAAGTTTCATTTCTTTGTATTTTAAGCCTTAGAGATTAAAAGTTTGCTAGGTCACAAATGCAATTCTAGCACAAAAACCAGTAGCTAAGAACAGTTTTGGATTTCAAGTTCTTACCTTATTGTCACTATGAGTTCTTTGGTTACTAAATTCATCTCAGTATCTTTGTACATAAGATCCTAAGTTCACACTTTCTTGCAGAATTTGTTTTTCTCTTTTTCTTATCCTTAGCTCTTCTCTTTTCTAGTGTCCCCCCCAATGAAGTCTTTCCCTTTCAGTGTTATAATGATCTCAGCTTTAACCAGCCGCTCATTTCAGAGCTCTGCAGCACTGGGAGTTTCTTCTTACCATTCCACTTTGAATTCACAATTCAGCAGTAAACTAATTGTGCATCTTTCATGCCTTTGCAGACTTACACAGCACTTAGAAATGAACATATCCTACTTGTGTTCCATTCTGAACTATCAATTGCTTTTCTTTCTGAACTGCACAGAATTAACATTTATAACTAACTTCAAGAAGAATGGTAAATTGTGTGAGACAACAATAATCTTTTACTCACTGGGTTTTCAGCTCCCTTTGGATTGCCATGATCTTTCTGAAACTCATGAAATGCTTCATGCACCACTTTGTCCAAGTCTACTTTGTCCTGGAACTCTAGCTCAGGATTTCTCTCCAGAATAACAGATATAACCATGAGTAACTAGAAGGCAGAAAAAGACTGTAAGACTTCAAATTTGATTTTTTTAAAATGCAGGTTACATAAAAGCACTGTTAATAATTGCACATGCCTTGCTTAAGCAAGAAGCCATTTAACAATGGCACAGGTAATAGTGCACGGATAATAGAACTCTGAGTTTGATAAAAGAGTCACTGAAAAAGCAGGCTTTTATGAAAGGTTACAATTTCTGATGACTACCTAGTTAAGGGCACTGTGAAAATGATTTAACATCTAACTTTCCTGGGAGCCAGGGAAATCATTTTCCAGTTGATTCAGTTCACCGTGTGGCTGCACAAATGCTGGTGCTCTGCCAATGGAGAGGGTGAAAAGCAGCAAACACTGAACCTCAGCATTTGCTGTTTTGAGGCAGAATCACATGCAGTGTAATCACACTGACAAAGTTTATAAAAACCAAGGTCAACAGTCAGGAATAAAAAGTCTTGTTTCAAGAGAATTTAGACTTCTTTATCTGAAAGAGGTTTAAAACAGGAAGGTGAACATGAGTAACCTGTTGCTATAACTACACTGAGGCAGTGGAGCCTGTATTGGTCATCTTGGAGTTTGATAATTGTGTTTATCTTTTAGCAAAAACTGGAGCTCTTCCAGCAAGTAGCGTGACCGTTGGCTGCCAGCCAGAACTGAGATGGATTTGGTTTTACTGTGGAGGAACATTCACAAGCACAGGAGGCACATACTTGGGAACTACCAATGAATGCTGCTGACAGCACAGATGTCAGTTACCCCAGGTACAGATGCTCTTGATCTGTTCAGAAAGTGCATGCTATGCACAGTGGTGGGGAAGGAGCTTAAACAGCCTCTTGCTTTACTGATTGGAATGGGAACAAAAGGAAACTGCAAGTGATTTGATTCAGTAGCATAAAGCAACTTACTAGACAGCAAAATGGGCAAAAGGAATCTATCATGGGGCAAACTGACTCTTTGGAGCAGTTTTTGCCTAGACCTAGGGACTTGAAGGAATGCTACTTGGGAATTATTCCTCTTATCAGTTTTCACCTCCTGTGACCTAATTGTATCGGTGCTGCTATTATTGTTCTTCCCCTTTAGCAAATAGATTAATATAAAGAACTTAATATATTCTGAACATGTTAACAGGAACCTGTTTAATCATACAAACTGTATGGAAACAAGTGGTTACATTTAAACTTCTATTACTTCTAACATTTGAGCCTTGGTTACTTTTTTCCTTTTAAGCTGTCACATGCTCTTGTACATGGTAAGATTTCATTCCTTGTAGGCCACAGACCTCTACAATAATTTGCCTGTATTCGGGCTGGTCAATATTTTGCAGCATATCTTCAACTAGAAGGGAAAAATTCATTTCATACATCGTCATATCCGACAGGGTTGGTTGCTGCAAAACAAAGAATGCTTTTACTCAAAGATCATTTGCATTAAATGAAAACCACCCCCAGGTAGAGCCTGTTTCCTTGTTAAGTAAAACACAACTAAGAAATATGACCACAGTAGGATCAAAGAGAGAGCAGATTTCAGTCCAGGACTTGGAAAGAGTCTTCTAGACTTATGCTTTTATAAGTGTGTTTTAATACAGATTTCTGACTTCCATTCCATTCTATTCTATTCTATTTTACTCAGAACCAAAAAAAACCTCAAAAATACCTTTGAAACAAAAATCCTAACAGAACAAATTCCATAAGTAACACCTTATGGCATAAATTAGACCTTAACAATACAGTTGTTCACCATGAATAGACAGGTAGAGCAGAAATAACTGAGCATTTCTTGCAGACTTACCTGTGGTAAAAATTTCCCTGCCACTATTAAGCCATTGGGGGTCCTTTCCAGGATCTGCCACACGCGATCGTAGAATCCTGCCGGTGTGCGGTTGAGAGAGCCGTCGAGCCGCCGCCGGTTCAGCCACCCTCTGTGAACACAGGGAAGGGAGAGCTTCAGGGCAACTGCCACGAATGCAGAACCAGCCCTGTCTGGGCTGTGAGCCCATGAGGTAAGCAGTGACACCAAGTAAATAGCAACAAGCCATGGCCAGTATATGTTGTGCTTTCTATAAGTTACACTGTAAGCAAACAAGCTCCAGGTGCTCAGCATAGAGAGGTTACATGGAGAATGTTGTTATTATAATGTGTGTGTTCTTGCTTTGTGTAAAGTGAGGAAAGAAGGAACTGTGAAATCTATCCAGTGCAGTACAGTAACAGTAGTAGGCTGAATTCATCATGTCTAACAATTTAAGATACCATAAACTAAAACATACATAAACCAGAGTCACTGTGGGACTTATGCCAGCCAAAGTTACACACACTGAAAAATCCCCAGCATTAACTGTAATATTGAAAGGTGTTTTATCATACTAGAATAAGCAAAACAACTCAGTATATAATACAGGTCAATGAAATCCTGCATCTATAAAGTACAAAATGTAATAGATAATGGATTAGAAACACCTATCATTCTAATTTAAATACCAGGTCAGAGAAATGCATTTCCACAGGACTGCTGGAGGTCAGGGTTTTATCATGCTTTGGGGAGAAGGAAAAAAGTGTCCTGTAACTTTAAAAAATTCAACAAAATAGTTTTGTTAAACTAAAGCTTTCCACAAACAGGGTTACATTCTCCCTACATTACAAATTTGGTCTGCCCTCAGAAGCACACTGTGCCCACCTATTTTGACTTACAACCATGAAGGCTGGAATTTAGTATTCCTTCTCTGAATTACTGCAGCTTTAGCCAGAACATTGGAAGCTCCAGCAATGGAACATTTAAGAAGTGGCAGCTGTAAGTGGGATTTTAATTGGTAGGTGAAGAGAATTAAGCTTTTTCTAGCAGTACTGCACATATTTGGCAGAAGACTTCTCCTAAAAGTTACTGTCCTTAGCTGGTTTTAAATTTTAAGTAGAAGATCTATTTTTGTATTTTAAGACAGTAGTGAGAGCTCCCCTGGGAAGCCGTGCTCTGATGAAAAGCAACTAATGCTTTTGTGTCTTCAGTTTAATACTCCTGCAAAAGGTCTTTTTAAGTTCATGTCCTCTGAGGTCACAAACAGCTGTTTTACAACCTTACTAAGAGGAAACAAATACCTCAGGAAGCACCTCATTCAGGAAAGGTGGAAAGTTTCAACACCTAAACATTTGGACATCTGCAGCACAGGAATCACCACACTGTTACACCTTGTTTATCACTGTGGTTTTGTTTGGGGTTTTCTGGGGGGTTTTTTGTATGTTTAGGATAAAATTATCTGTCAGTAAATTTACTTGTTTATGCAGACACCACCATGCCTGATGAAATAACAAGATCTTACATTGAAAAATCTTAATCCTATATACTGTGGCAATGATGAGAATTCTGTCTGAGCAGGAGAGAGAACTCTAGTTCCGTTAACTCCTGCCTACACTGGAAGACCAGGCAAACAGTGTGGTACTGGTTCTTTAAAAGAAAAAGGAAAAAACAAGTATGACTAAGAGGTGCATCTTCTGAACAGGTTTGAGCTCTAGTTAA
The DNA here is from genome assembly GCF_028858725.1 of Colius striatus. Taxonomy (NCBI): domain Eukaryota; kingdom Metazoa; phylum Chordata; class Aves; order Coliiformes; family Coliidae; genus Colius; species Colius striatus. The sequence continues at coordinate 9,324,733 of NC_084772.1, forward strand.
TTGGGATATGCTTTATGAGAACAAAGGAGATATTTCAAGTTAAGGCTTTAAAGCACTTGTGATACAATAGCTGTCACTGACTTAGTATTGACTTGTAATTACTACTGCCAGGATCAAGCCAAGATGCAGCGAGTTTTTCCTGTATAACTGTATTGGATTAACATGACAAATTAAGAAAAAGAAGTCTCATAAATCACTTCTCAATAAATATTTCACCGTCAAAACCTATGACAGTTCCATCTCATTGTGCCGCTCTGTCCTTGTACTAGGACAAGAAAGCGCTCACCAAAAAGACAAGTTGTCATGGAAATAAAAGGTCTTTTTCTTAATACAAAAGAAAGAAGCATTTGAAGGTGTCAAAAACCTGCAACCTCTCTAAATTACTACGTTAAGGAAGAAAGCCATCTGAACTGTATGAGCAGAATGAGTTTATAACTGTTTGGATCATTAAAAGAACTCCAGTTTAGAAAGGCTACCCAGCATCTTGTAACCTATGTAAACAGGTTCTGAAGAACCCTTGTGGCAGTCTGTGCTCTGTTGGTGATATCTATCTGCTTATGTACATGGGATAGTCACAGATGTCACAAATGGGCTTACAGTAGCAAAAAAAATTATTTCTAAAAATCACAAGAGTAGGAAAAACCTGTCACAGAAAGAAAATGAAGGAGACTGTGTTCTGTGCTTGCTGTCAGGAAAAGGGCTTTAATAACAAGTCACTAAGGGACAAGGAACAACGAGCTAGTAATACTGCACAGGAGGAAGTCAGATGGAAAGTTTTGAAGGTTATGCTGGCTAACTTTTGTGCTCAGATAATGGCTAAAAAAGAATCTTCATCCTCCAAAAATCACCCAGAGTGCTCTTTGTTGATACAGCTATTGTATGTTAAAGGAATCAACAGCAGAGGCACTGTAACAAGTCAGGTAAGATCTCTAATGAAGGATGGTGCTTGAATCACTGTGATTGATCAAATTGTTTCCTAAAATGGCATAATAGTTAATGGAAAGTGGTACAAAGACAAACCTAGGGTTGTTCTGCTAATGATTTAGAGGAATCATGTCAACATCAACATGAGAGACAGCAACTACACACAGCAAGCAATAATAACCATGGCAAAGACACAGAAAAGCATGTGGGAGGTACAGAGTCAGTCAGACTGACAGAGTCTACATCACACAAATGGGGTAAGAGAGAGCAGAATATAATTTCAGGGGCTTTTTTCTCAGGTGTTACAGAATGGGGGGAAGAAACAGAATGTATTTTGAATTAAGCAGGAACGTAAGTGGCATGCGGAATATTTTCTTTTTGTTGAGAGAAATCATTCCATCCATTCATGGAAATTATCAGCAGTACTCTATGACAAAATTTCATCTAGTTTAACTAGAAGTAAAATCCACAGGAACATTTCTGCCTTGACTCTTATCAATGTAGTTGGGTGGAAATGTTTTAATTTTAACTTTTGTCTTGCACACTTTGTATCACAAGGAATGCTCTTTTTGGCAGCTAGTTACAGCTTGAAGAAAAGAATACTCTTTTGACTACCTGAAACTTAGGCATCACCACTGTCTCTTGAGAATTCTAAAGAGCATCTGTTCATTATTCCTATAGTAAATTAGAAGAAAGAGGATACCAAACAGCAGACAAACTGCTCTTAAGGTACTGAATAATTTTTGGCTCTTTTCCCCACATGAAAGAATGTAATGCTTCACCTACTGGCAAAGTATAGAAGTTACTATTACAAAGGGAAACTTCCACAACGATAAAGCTGAAAAGGGGAGAAGCAATATAAAGGAAAGAACTGTAACACCTGAATGAAAAAAGGCATTTTTGCTACCTTCCCTTAAACAAGCTGATTGCAGATGTGGGGTGAGCTCAGAGGTACACAAGGTAGTTCAGAAATGAAGATTACTTGAATAGCCTATTGTGAATGAAAACAAGCGCCACAAAGCCACACCTGTCCTTACCTCCCCTGCTCCTGTGGCTGAAGAATATCCAGCAGAAGCTGTTTCACTTCACTTGGGGACATCTGGTATAAGTCCTTGGCTGGCATATCCCCCGCACGAATCTTCAGTTCGTACTTCATAGCATGGATAATCCATCTGCAGGGAGGGGAGGGATACATTGATTAATTAAATGCCACATTTCCAAAGATGAAAAAATAGTCTAATAAAATAGCTCACAGGAATTCCACCTGATCCTGCTATTTGGCTCTCAAGACATACACATGTGCCTGTACTGCAGAACTTACTCACATTTTGTCTTTGTTTGCAATGTGATACACACTGAAGGGGATAATGCAGAGATTTTAAGAAATGTGTTGTGAAGGCTGCTTTTCACAGGAAACAACTATTTGCCCACATGTCCCCTATGTCTCATGTTCCTTAAGACAAACACTTACCTGCCTTTTGATGTTAAAATTCCTACTCAAAATTATGGTCTGACAAGTACATGCATTTTGCTGATGAGTTTAAAAAAAAAACATAACAATTAAATTATTTTACACTGAAAAAGTCTTCAGGGCTTGCTTCTAGTTTTAGCCTTTGAAATTCCTTCCTGCAGTCTATCACACTTTTCTCCTTTGCTAGTTCATTTTGAAAAGATTTGATTAAAGAAAAATATGGCAACAGTGAAGATTTTTTCAGCCTTGGGTATCAGAGAGGCAGAACTTTGCAAATCATTGAAGGAAAATGCTGAATCTTATTCTGCACATTATAGAAAAACAGTGCTGCAGCCTCTAATGCAATACCAAAGTTGAAATATGTATGGCACATCTGAAGCGAGATAACGGAGCATGGAGCTCAGTCTCTTATCATTGTTTCACTTCAAGCAAGTTTCTTTTTCCATTTTCACATTGGTACCTAACTAGTTTTTCTTCAAACAGCCCATCACCCTGCTCAAGTCTGGGTTACATCAGAGCCCTACTCAGTTTATCAGTATCCCTAAGAGAGTTACCTCATCATAAGTATATAGCCACGTTCCACTGGCATTTCATTCTTTAGCCTACAAGGCACAGAATGGTTGTTTGTGACTTGCCTTACATAACCTTTCCTCGAGGATTCTTAATAACTACACCAAATTCTGAGATGTCAGGCTAACTGATTCAACACTGCTTGAAATTTGAGGTTTCAAGGACCACTCAGAGACGGTGCAATACACAAGAGAATATTAGTAGCATGTTATCCATATCATACTGTTTTCCTTTATTTTAGTGGGTGAGTAATATCTTTCTCTTGTACCAAAATTACCATACACAACTGGCTTAGGAATTGGTTCTTTTTTCACCCATGACTCAGATGTGTCTGAATGGAGGTAATTCACTGGTGTTTTCTCTTTGCAGTGGCCTACAACCCAGCTCTTCCCTAGTAAGAGGTGGGTAGAAGTTAGTTTTGGTTGGAGGTTTTTACAGTAATAGGGCTGTCAGGAACTTGAGCTATTTCAACGTGAAACCCTGAAAACAAATCAATAACAAGACACTAAATCAAATCATTACCAATCTGGAATGGTGTTTCTGCAAGAAGGTTAATTTTGCTCACTGGAGTGAGTGATAACACTGAAATAAAGGAAATTGAATCTCTACCATTAACCTTGGAAGAAAGAAAAAAACCTGTAAAAAGGATTAGCTACAGAGAATGAGGAAGGGGAAGAAAAAGGAGTAACATGGGGGAAAAAGGAGTAATATCTGTAGAGGGTATAGAAAAACTATTTAAGCACAAAAGGATAAATTTACTTGCAGGTAAATGTAATACAGGTGATCTGAGAAGGGTTTGTTTTTCAGAATGCACTGCTAAAGTGGAAGCATGACTTGTATGCTAGAAAAAGAGACTGCTGGTATCTACCTCTACTGCTGAAATGCTATATTTTCTCTATGAAAAAAAATGTAGAAGATGGAACATTTAAGTTCTAATTTTAGAACATGCTCACTAATTCTGCAAAACTCAGCCACTACCACCTGGCCTCTTCAAAGAAATGCTTATTCTGATGCATCTGGCTCTTCCAAAATGTGAAAAAACCTCTCATTTCTGTAGATAGCTGAGTAAATGCAGATACTATGGAATATGGTAACACTCCAGCACAGTTTGTAGGTCACCTTATCAAAGACCCAAGTAGAATAATACAGTAGGTAAATGATGGTTTAAACTTGACTCAGGTCTGTGGTTCCTAAGCTGTACACAGCTCAGCTTAACCTATTTAGTGTAGAATTGGACAATTCTAGCTGATGACCAGTCAAGAAGTGGTGTGTGTGTCTGTAACAGGGATACTGTTCAGTGCGAAGGCGGAGTGGTGCAAGTATTTTAGGAGTGTTTTTTTCCAGAAGCAAAAGATACTTTTAGCAATTTTACAGGATGAATCAGCTTTTTCTTTACCATGGCAGTGAAGTACTTTTGTGTAGAGAACTGTGCTTGAACAGTGTCTCCATAATGCCAGGTATTAGATACTCAGTGTCACTGAGTCTCAGAAGTATCCCTTGGTACCTCAAAATATTTTAGGAAACTCTCTAATGGTAAATGCATTTGACCTACAGAAGGATTTTATTACCTGAGTCCCCATTACAGACAGCACTCTGAAAGAATAAGCTACCTTCGTAGGCAGATTATTGTGCTGAAACTCTGAAAAGAAATAGATTAAGTATTTTGAAGCACTGTTTCCAAGAGATTTGATACTCATGGTTGCCAGCCTCTTAAGGCTGATGTAGCCAAGGCCATGGTATGAGATAAGTGCATACTAGAAACCAGAGACTGCAAAGTAGAAGCATATCTTGACCTGGAGGAGAATTGTGTCAGAAGGGAATCAAATCCATGCTGCATCCTTCCTGGATTATTACCTTTATGCAGTCTCTACCCTTTACTCATTTACCCCAAGCTTATATGACACAGGTGACTACTCAAGTAGCCAAAAAGTTTTTAAAGGAGCCTTAAATCCAAGACTGCACTTTTCTCTCCTTTCTCAAGTCCTAAAAGTCTGACAGTAAAAGCTCTTGCTGTCCTCTGCATCTCTTGGTTCCTCCCTCCCTGCCTGAACATTACTCTTCTGGCCTCTGGATGTAAAAGCAGGCTTCCTAGAAATGTTCGGTGGAATACAAGTTTTGGTGCATCACCTTACATAAAGCATTTCTGCAATGTAGCAACTCTGTGTTGAAGTACATATGTTCCCCTGCAACAACAGTAGCAAGAACACCCATATGTAGGTTACTGACCCGATCCGTATCTTCAACATGCCACTGAAAAGTTCAGGTGAATTTGAGATGATCCACCCAACGTGTATGACAAGTTCCTGCTGAACTACAGCTTCTCTCTCATCTTGTAATTGACATTTTTTGTAGATGATGTCCTTAATCACTGCGGGGGATAAAGGATTGGAAATAACAACTTCTTGGCCACAAGCTCCAAGTGTCACCTACAGGACATTGAAAACAATTCAGAAGATGTGGACAGAAACAGAAGCACCATAGAAGCACAATACAAAATTAATTTTATGCCAATGACTGACACTTGTTAATACTGTTAGTTGGATGCTATTAAGATAACAAAATTCTCTAAGATTACAGTAAATATAGAAGATATAACAAAAATGCAAGAGCACTGGTTTGGGTTCAAAACTGGCCGTGTAATGATGACTGCACACTAGGTATAGTCAGTCTTGCATGTCTGAACATGTGAGCTATGGAGCTCACTTAAAATTCAGGATTAAATTGATTGTTTTGTTTTCTTACTTCAAATAGCGTCCTAAAAATCACAGCCTTCATCTGCAGAAATCCACTGCTGCTACTGGGCTGTTTTACCACAAACAGGAATTTTGTTAAAATTCTGATTTGCTTTTAATGTACTGTCAGTAAAACACAGCAAGGCTAATTTTTCTCTTATAGTAAGGATCATTATTATAAAGGGATCAATGAAGGCAAGTTAGGTTAAAAAGCTGCAAACAGACAAGCTACAACCCATGCAGTGTGCAGCGCCAGTAGCACATAGCCAGACCTCACTCTGGAGTAAGATAAAAACCAGTCTGCCCTAATAGCATTGCACAGAGGTAAGTAAACACAGCTACAGATTTGAATACAAAAATATGTCAGAGTCAATTACTATTATTTGGAAAGAGATCTTCAGGAAATTAATTATCGTGCCAGGAGGAAAACAAAAAATTCCTCCTTAGGAAAAGAAGAAATACGGGTGATTAAACTTTGCTGGAACAGAAAACTAACATCCGGAAAGACTTTTTGCTCAACTGCCACCCAGCTGTTCTTTTATACTCAATTACAGACAGTGGCTTCATCTTCATTAAATAAGTCTTAAAAAGAAGCTTTATTACTTGACTCCATCACTACTTCTGTGGAATAAGAGGGCAATCTATAAAATCTAAGGAGTTATGTAAATCATGCCTCTTCCCTTATCTAGACGCTGAACTGTCTTTTCAGGACTGTTCTGTCATTAAATAAAAGTAGATTTATTAGCCCATAGTGTATGAAAGTATTAAATAAGTCTTTATTGTCTCTCAATTTTTCTTCTTCAGGAAGAACTTTTTAAGCCACTGACTACTTCTGAAAGAGGTATCAGAGGCCTTCAAAATTAAAACCCCCACTCAGCAAGTTTCTCTGGTTTCATTCCTTAATACATTTCTGAGGAGCAAAGACTTACCTGCTTGCCCTGAACTAAAACATTAGTAATAGATGGTGCAAGGCTGTCCACTAGTTTACCTAAAAGACTTGCTGCGAAGCGCACAACAGACCTGAGGGCAGAAAACAGAGCAAACCCACTACATATCACAAGGTAGTTTAATGAATTCATTCACAAGTTTGAAGTCTGCCATGGCACAGATCTCAAAACTAACTCAGGAACTACAAATATTCTTTATATGGTGGAAATTGGAATCGGATTTCATGTGATTTTCTGTGGATTTTCACTTTTTAGTCTAGATACAAGTTAATGAATCAAAAATAACTGTAGTCAGGACTCATTAAACTACCACCCCCACAAAAAGCTTGTTGTTCTTTTCTCAGCAGCATCTTGAAAAGAGACAGATAAGAGGTGCCACCTTCTTTTTTGTGACATTCTCATCATTTTGCAAGATAAGGATGGTAATTTTTTAGTCTCTTTAAGAAAGAGTTTGAAAGATTTTGCAGGAGAAAGTACAACACATAACACCAAGGCTTTGTTTTGTTTTCCATGCTGAGGTAATATTTCACAAGTGTAGCACAAGAGATTTGTGTAAACTGCTAGGTTAAAAATGAGCTCTAACCATCAACTAGATATAAGTGCTTTCCCTGGAAGTTAAAGATATAAATACTTTTAATAATAATTTCCTGATAAAATACAAACCTAATAGAATTGTATTTGAGCTTTTCTAGCACTGGCTTTGAGGCTACTAAGAACCATTTCTCCACAGAGATAGACTGTGTTGTAACATCCTATAGTGTTAGAAAAAAACTTTAAAGGTTGATGTTGATTCTTGTGGAAAGTGCAACACACTTCTTAAGGTCAAAAGCAAAGCATTTAAAAAATGCATTAGCTGATACTATCAAAATGCAAATAAGCAAAAAAACCCAAATCTCACAGCGCTCCATTTCAGACTTGTGGGCACTTTACCTGTTTCCCATGTACCAGTAAAGTAGTAATATGTGGGGCTATAGAAGAAGAAAATTTCTGTGCAAATGCAGCACTGTAGCGTAACACCAACCTATATGTGTGTCACATGGCAATCATGGAAGAGAAATGAAAAATAGTTTACATATTTGGTTTCTAAAATTACTTGAGATGTTTTACGTTTTACAAAAGCTACCACCACCGAGGTATTTTGGTTCTACCGCGTTACTGGCAAAGGCCCATTTAACACTATGAACAGACTAAAAGGAAAAACGGAAACCAGCTTTTGTATTTACAGACTCATCTGTTAGGAACAGTTACAGAGTGAGAGAATGGAACTTGGAATGGGCTCAACTCATTTCTTCAATAAAAAGAAGGGAAATTTCTACTGAGCTTCAGGGCAAAGAAATTAATAAACAACATGTAAATACCAACCTACTGCCGAAACCTTTTAAAGCTTTTGCGACCAAGTCAGGCTCAAAGCAAATTATTTTGGGGCCATAAACAAACTGTATAAGTGTACCAAGTTAACTGATCTATATTTGATCACCAGTCTTGCTACAGAAAGCTACTGATAATATTTTGTCATGCCCCGTAGGAAATAGGAATTAGTATTCTAGTCACACTACTGGCTCTTAATGAGAACCGTACATCTGCAATAACACTCACAGCAAAACCCACTTATTACTCCTCGGTATTTTAAAAGGTAACAGTAAGAAAATACTTCTCAATTTTTATTAAAGCACTCTAGACCTGGTCTTCAGCTGCAATGAACCAATATAAGTTTTTTACAAAAGCTGTCCTATTTCCCCTCCCTTTAAATGTGTAAAAATACTCTCTATAAACAAATTAAGGAAAAGATATTGGTGTAGAATAAGAGGAACATGAGACACGTATACAAACCAGAGCTTTTTGCTGCCAGCTCTTCTATAGATTCTTTCAATGTGCTCAGCAACAGTACCTAAATGCATTTAAAAAAACAACACAAACAAATCACAAGCAAAAGAGATGCACAGGTTTTCATTTAATAGTCTTACGGTAAATTTGAAGAGATCAATTAATTTGGAATCAACTTCAATAACACACTTATCTGTTGTGCTCAGCATCTAAAATTTAGATGCAATCAAGCCCCCAATCTTCCAGTTGTATATTGTTATGCAAGAAGCCAAACCTGATTTCAGACAGATGTGCTGCTCATGCTATCAAGAGACCTGTGTTATCACCTATTCTTGCAATATATTGGGGAAAATTAATCTGCATCTAGATTTGGCCCATAAAGGTACATCCCCATCTAAGGCACATCCTCAAACTGCACCTTAGGGTTTGGACACGGGATGCAGATTCTCTCTCCACTTGCCTCTGCTTAGCTCTTTTGAGTTAAAACCTACAGGAAGCAACAAGGAAGTCTTGTTCTTGACAGTGTTGTTCATTGAAGTGCTGTTACGTTTGGACACAGTTTGTAGCAGCCACCATCCCAAAGAGAAATTGTTCTCAAATTTGTGTATGAACATGAGACTACCTGGGTAATCAATGTGGGACGTGAGACTTTCATTGTACTGGAGGCTGGGAGGGTGTGAGAGAGAGGATTCTTCACCACTTTGTGGCTCTGCCCCTAAGGCTCTTTAAGTGACAGTGGTCACCAGTGCCTCACAGCACTGCTCTGGAGGAGCCAGTTATCATGGGATATTGGACAGATACATAAGACATTACTGATTTACTACTCTTCTCCTCCAAGCTGATTTTCTGTGTGCCAAAACCAAAGAGAACATTTTGGGGAGTGTTATGTTTTAAAGTAGCGCTGGGCTGTACAGACATGACCTGAAAGAGAGAGACGGCAGGAAATGGCAAGCTCGCTGCTTTTAAGTCCAAGCAAGCAGTCCAGGATTCAGAGAAGGCACCAAGGACATTAATTCCATTAATCAGAACAACAGATACCATTGTTTTGTCAGCCCACAGCTGATCACAGTGCATCAACTTGCTATACTGCCATCTCCTCAGCTGTGCAGGGGTCAAGAGGGGACCATTAGGTTAAAGTTAAAAGTGGTGACAACCATTCCATTATTTAGATTTCATTTAGCTTCTAGCTGTTAAAGTCTCAGATGGAGTGGCAGTGTTTTTCATGCCAGGCACTAATTGGTGAACAGGAAGTTTATCTATAACAAAACAGCAGCAGTGGAAGTTGACTCACAAAGTCATGGCCTGTACCTGTCAGCTGGAACACACAAGGTTCTTCAGCTTTTATTTTCAGATTTATGTTTTATTGATTGTGTGATTATTTAATGTCAGTCTCAGTAATCTCCAGTCGTAGGAGGACAGGAACCTTTAGTCGGTGACTCAGACTGTTTAATGCAAAGTGCATATTAAAAAGGTTACCAACACCTACTGCTTCACATGGGAGGGCACAAAAAGGTCTGTCACGTTAGCTCTGAACAGGCAGAGGCAGGACAGAACTTTGACCTCAGTCAGTTCAAGAATGCTTTTCAGTTCATCATCATGATGTCATAGTCAAAAGTGGTTATGTTGGTTGCTTACAGAGGTTAGGAAATCTGCCTCAAGTTGTTTCCACAGCAAGGAAGGACTAAGGAAAGACTAACCTAAAAGGACTAAGGAGAGCTCCAGTGGCTCTCCCAGGTGACATATGCCCTGTGCTCAGATTCAGCCATCCCTCTGGATGCACAGGGTCCTTCACAAGGCACCAAGTGGCAGCCAGGGAATCCTGTTCCACATTGTGGTGTTTTCCATGACATTTTTAATATAACAATATAGATATAATGTATATTGATCAAAATGAGAACTCTTCATCACAAGAACCAGTTGCCTTGTATCAAAATGATGAAGCTCTATGACACAATGTGTTAAGTTATGCTGCTTGATGAATAACTGAGAGAATACTATTTGATCTTAACACTTCTTTTTCTGAGGAGGATTCCTATATACAATGGTGGCAAATAAGCAGTCTTGGGAATAAAAACTCATCAAACCTTGCAGCACAAGCCACAAGCCTCAGTAGCCTCTTCTGAATAATTTTACATGAATTTAAATGCTGTGCTCTAATATAAAGCCACAATACAAAATGAGAGTAAGCTTCACAGATCGATGGAATTAACGTCTGATTACTTAAAGGGAAAATAAACATTCAGTATAAAGCTTCATCCATTTCAGACCGTTACAGACACACAAACTTCAGTTTCAGTTTTCTACACAAGGTCAAATCCCCTATTTTTTCTGTCTCTGTGTTCAAAATTACAACCAGATACAGCATCAGCCTACCAACAAACTGAAAGAGTTCATATATTTAGCAGCTCGTTCCCTACCACACTATGAATTTGCATGTCCCATTTAATGCAGAAATTGCTTTGAATGGCAAAGAAAATAGCTACACAACTGCTTGCATGCATGGCCATTACTCATGATCATTACAACTGAACATACAGCTGCTTCCTGAAATACTCAGAATAGGCAAATGAAAGAAGATCTTACCTTCCTTGGTGATAAAATTCGGTCCTTCCCTTTTAAGCAATATACTGGAGAGTAATGCTTGACTTGCCAGGCAATTGCAGTCCTTAAAGAAACAACCAATAACATAACCACAAATAGCCTTCAGATTTCCAGTGAAGCAAAACCAGAAGAGCCATTACAAATTTAAAGTGAAACCAAAGGACCTTTTTTTTTCATTTAAAAAAAAATAAGGAGACTACAAGTGTTGTTTCTAAGGGGACTCCACAACTATTTAATACACTGCATATGCTGTGTCCTTGTCACTGCTGCTTGCAGAGGCTTCTCTGTTGTTCAAAATAAGCTATAACACTTTGGCCTCAGAAATGCTTCCTGATTTTCTGTTCTTGAGTGCTGTCACAGCAGAAATGCTTGTAATGGCATAGGAAGCCAAGGAGAATACTTATTGAACTTATTGTTCTTATTGAACACACTGGGAGTCTTGTAGATAACAGGAGAAATGCTAGATTGAAACCTTCCCTTGGTACCACGAAGAAGTTAACAGTGTATCAGAGTGAATACCAGCTGTTAAACTCTTTTGAGTTTTAGTCTAGCAATAAAACATCTATTTCATGAGACACGTGACAAATTACTCCCTTTCTAAACGATCATTTATTACCGGAAGATTTGGGCAGCTGAGTGAAATGGAAGCCAACAGCTATAGCATGAAGGGCCAAAAAAGTCCAGCGAAGTTAAGAGACTGTGAAGAGGAAGATTCGCAGAGCATGAAGAGGAACATCCAATTGTGTCACTGGCTATATTGTTAACATTGAACCATGACACTCATCATGCTGACCTAAGTGGGCTGCTGTTAAAAGGAATGATTTCTCATTTCATGAGAATGAAGTTACACTGTAGCAAGTTTTCTTACATTAAGTTTCTGCAGGATCTCATATGTCGACTTGTTTTTCCAGTCATTAATATTTACATCTGGTTGCTGCTCAAGTTCAGAAGCATTTGGAGTACTAGACTGTCTCTTGACTTTCGAATGTTTTGGAAGATCCAGCTCCTCCAAACTCTTAAATATGGGAGCCCTGAAAAATAAGTGTATCATTTTGTTATGTTTTATAAGATACGTTAATTATCAACTAGTTCATCATTATTTAAACGTAACCTTACTCTTCTGATTCAGTGATTCTGAGGAAGTCAAGCTGTTCAACAACTGCTCCAGATATTAATGTCTGAAATGAAACATTGGGAAAAAATGAAAAAAAAGAGGCAGAAACATACATAACCGTACAGCTGTATTCTGACCTCAGTGTATTGCTGGTGCTTTCCATTGAGAAAATAGTTGCATTATCTACAGTTCCAAACATCTTTACACTTTTTCAGTATTTTCCCTCTTTCTTTGATCTTGCTTAAGGCAGCGGAAGCCTCTCGGGGCTGCTGTCTTGTTTTGCTGGCCTTCTGCTTCTGTTGCCTGCAGTGTACAGCTGAATCAGGCAGTGCCCAGCTCTCCCCAAAGCGGGTCTGATGGAAACACTCGAGATGAAGGATTTAATTCCTCAGAGCCCTGGATACTGCCTGTGTTCTGATCACGATACTCGTCGTTTCAGGAATTGCTGAAGGCTGGGTGGTTTGTCTGTCAGTTTTGGATGTTCCAGGGACGCACCAGATGATAACATTTCCCACTCTGCAGTCAGTCCTTAACCCAAGAGTGCCTGCCCCGACTTTGCAAATCAAATACTGCTGTCTCGGAACATTACAGATGTCAAATTTAACACCGCATTTCTCTGATAGACTCATTACAATTCATTCACTCCAAATGTATGAGTTTCCTATTTGTATATTTCCAGAGAAAACATTGTACCACAGTATTTCCAAGACTGCTTTTTGATGGTTCTCATTAACTAAATAAATCTGAGTGTGTACGGTGAACCTGTAAATTCCATTTTCTTTGTACATGAGCTGCAGTAAAATATTGATCAGTTACACTGTGAGATGATCATTAGAAAAATGGCTTTGCTTCCATTACTAGAATCTTTCATTCTGTGACTTGCCTATCTGCTTGAATACATGACAACAACGAAGGGGAAAACTGGAAAAGAGCCACAAGTCTGGTAAGAATGTGAATTTTTAAATGAAATTACATTTTGTATATTTTACAAGACAAAAGAACATTCACTCAATGAGAGACACACATTCTATCTCTAGGCACATTTACACATGTATCTAAATGAAGCAGCTGAATACAATTCACACAGATTCCACATATATTCTGTTTGAGTGGATAAATTATTTAAGAAAGCCGCAGACAAGGCTGTTTCTAAAATGTGGCTACTGTGCAGCAAGACTGAGAGATTATTATTAAACTGAGGGACGACACATCATATTCCACCAGGAAATGCCCTGATCATTTAAAGGTGCCTTAAAACCAAAGAAACATTTGTTTGTAGTTTTATTATGTACTCTTTTGAATGGATACCAAATAAAGCAAGGACTGATGACTGTCAACACCTCAAATGGCTTAAAACTACCAAGTAATTACTTTTTTATAAAAAGAAGGCTCTTCCTAGGGATCAGTGGGTATGGAAGGGAAAGCTCAGGGGAAGTAGTGCTTAAAATAAGGACACATTATGTAGATTAAGAGATTCCTCCCTTCCTAACACATCAGTGAAATGCAAGGCAAGAAAGGCATTGTAGTACACTTAAAAAACACGAGGACAACAAACACTGTCAACAAATGAAAGGTTTTCCCTGACAATAATGGCATTTGCAACAGGAGAAGTACACGGCAAAAGGAGAGACTGAGTGACTTACATCTGACCAGAAGAAATACATAAATATGTGAAAGATTACAATAGAAGGACACTTGAAACCATTACAACTTTGACTAATTTACAAATGATGCAGCTCTCCTGCAATTTCATTATTTTCTAGGGAACAAGAAATGATAACTGTGTCTTTGGCCTTCTCTCTTATAAAAAGAAGTGTTCTTCAGCAGGTGTAAACTAAGGTTAAGTAGCACATGAAAGTATCTAAAACCAGCACCCGACTCAGTAATTTTCATGTTTTAATGAGGCAACGTTCCTGCTTTAGGATTAATTCAAACAGTAAAGATGATAAAATCAGGTTTTAGTCCTTGTAAGTATTTTAATAGATGTGAAGCACTCATTTTCCTCCCTTGATAATTACCCAATCAAAAGAAATCCCTCAATGTTTGACATCACAGATTTATCCTTTGGTGGTAATTTCACAGGATTACCAAACATAAAAAATACCTTCTCCCTTTTGAAAATCCTCTGTGAAGATTATCACTTTCAAAAGACTCAAAGGGAATTAAAATAACTCCCTGTTCCTTTTGAGATAAAACAAAAACTGTACCAAAATCTTGGTTCTTGATTCCTTAACTTCACGATACTAAATAAAAGGCTCAGAGGTTGCATGAAAAACAAAAGTCATATGAAGACATGTAGCAATACTGAGAGGTAAGACAATGTTTAGGAGAAACATCATACCTGTACTCTGTCAACATGAACTTTCACTCCTCCAACAACTCCCTTTTTAAAGGCTGCCAACATATCTAATATTGGATTGAATCTGCTCCCTCTAAAATAGGAAACAGAACTCCGTTAGTGTTGCAATTAGGAAAATACCACATTGCAAATCATGCTGTTATGTCTCTCTACCTTATATTGTCTTCACGGATCAGCACAACAAACAGTGGACGACCATGCATTTTCCAATACTGCTTAATGAACTGCAGTGCATTCTAGGCGAGAAACAACAGTCACAAAAGCTCCAAAACAGAAGCACAAGGTACCAGCATACACAGGATGAGGTACCACAAGAAAGGGCTGAAAATAATGGCACTGAAATCCCAACAGATTGAAAATGCCTCAGCTCCTAAACCACTAACAGATTTCCTCAAGAAATATAAGCTGCTTCCAAGCTCTGCTATTTCACAGGGTTTCTGGCAAATTTATGGAGAACACGCAAGCCAATGGGCAGAGTGCAGGGCACTGGAGGACAGCAGTGACCTCGGAGGAAAGCCTGGGAACCTTGGGCTGGGACAGCCACCACAGGAACAACCCAGCCACCTGTGCGCATGGGCAGCGGCTGCTCCAGCAGAGGGGCCTGGGAAGTAAACCCGGCTCAGCTCATCAGCACCAGCCAAGGGAAGGCACTTGTAGTGTTGGTGCAAAGTGGAGGAGTATTTCCTCCAGGCGAGGCCCTTGTAAGCCAATAACATTTATTTTCCCCAAAAAACAGATGATCATTTCCTTGCTGCACTGTGGTATTCCCACTTGCTGTTGGGGGAGGGTTTTTATCTGATCCAGATACTCACTAGAACTCCAACTGACCTGACACAACATTCATCTTAATACCCTTTCCAGCATAAACTGCAAGTTTATTTTTGTATTGGAAGAATACACACTATACAGTGTGCTCCCTTTCAATCTTGTGTTTTATCAAACCTCAAAGTTTGTTCTGCTGCACACTCTATTTTTGTCAGTTTATCAAAGGAGAAGTTATGGATAAATACCTTAATGTCATCAATCAACATCATAACATCCTGGGACATGTAGAAATCACTGAGATCAAAAATGATTGAGTAGCAAACTACAGTCTTTCCCAGGATTCGATAAATCTGTTCAGAGAGAAAGCTTCCATTAATCTTTGCTTTAAAATATATGAAGCACTGAAGCAGCTGAAAAGCAATAATTTTTGAAACTACCAAAGTAATAATAAAAGTAGAACAGTTGAACTAAAAAACAAAAACCCCCAAATTAAGATAAACTCCACATACCTAATATTAAGTACTCTGTTTTTTGTTAGGTATGCAGAGCTACATTCTATTTCAGTTCAAGCAGTTCATCACCTTTCAGCCTGTTTTGGCCAAGCAGTACTGTAATTAAATGTCTAGCAAACAGGACAGTTTAGTAGTACAACACAGCATGGACATTAAGATATATGCAGAAAATAAAATTACATTTCAGTTCTATTTCAACCCATTCAGAGCCTAAGTCAATGTTTAGCTGAAACATACATTCCTAACAATAATATCATAATTTTTTGCACCAACCTTTGACGTTCCAAGGCATCCTATAGGCCTGTCTGGTCTTCCAGATAACCCCAATTTGTCATTGACTCCCAAATGGAAGTAAGCCTGTGAGAAAATCATGAAATCTGAAGGGAACCTATGTAAAAACCTTTCTTATGCTCCTACCAGTCTCACATAGAAAGCTAATTAGAAAGTAAGATTCATTAAAAGTGGTCATTACTGCTATTGATTTTTTTTCCTTTCTCATTTTTAACAGCATCCATCTATATAACAACAATTACTGAAGTGTGAAAAAGCACCAGATTCGGTACATTCGCAGTCCAAACACAAAATTTAAGTCTTTTGATAACAACAGATATCTTCACAGCAAAGAGAAGGCAGCAGTGTAACTGAAGCAAGAAACAGCAGATGCAGAGAGGCAGGAAGCTGTCTGCTCCCCAGCATCAGCCATTCCTGCAGCAGCCCTTGGGGCAGACCAGTACTCTGCTGCTCACGGGTCTCAGTCCCCTTTCCCTCCTAACAATAACTTTGGGGGGATGAAGGATTTTCACCTTACTCATGAAGGTGAAAGTACAGTCAACACTAGTTTACAGTATAAGACAGATGTCTTTGTTACAGGTTGGAGTGTGTGCTGGGCAGGATCCTGAGAGTACAACGAGGACACACAGAGCCCTGCCTATCTGCACAGATTCAAAACTCAACTAAACCTTCTCATCTCCTAGATTAGGTCTTATCTTACTGCTATTATTTTTCTAGTTTGTATAATCAAAACATAGTTAAAATCTTCAAATTGCTTGTAGAAATAATGTTTTTAAAGGACTGTTTGCATTTAATGTCTGGCCAATCTTGCTTTCTGTAATGCTCCATTGTGGGTACAAAGTTAAAACACTAATACAGGAACTCTAAAGATCTTTATTCTGATTATAATAAAGGCCTGTGAAATTAATGCATCATCAACACAAGCAAGAGGGAATTATCTCATTGTTCTTTGCTTGATTTTTAAGTGAAATTATGTATGCCTAGTATTACTTCAACTAATATAATTTTGTGAGACTTGCATATTAAAGAAACAATCTTCATTTATTACAGTGTATGAGAATAAACCCATAAAAAACTAAGCTGTGAAGAAGCCAGTATAAATGTATCAGTTACACCAGACCAAGAGGGGTAATTTTTTCCTTATTTGGGGGCTGGTAAGGAACCCACTGTTACAAAAATTTCAGAACATTCAGAATTCAGAACCTTTTCCTGAGCTCAATCTTTCTTTATGTTACAGGAAGATAATTCAGAAGCAAATGCCAGTGAACATTTGAGTGAACATTACACTCAACAGCTCTTCCCTGCTGTCAGCTTAGGCCCTTCCTGATAAAGCCAGTGTTTCTGCATTAATACCAAGAACTATTTTTAAAGAAAATAACAAAATTACTGACATCACCTGTTTATCCAGACTAAGTGCTGTATTCAACTGGGAAAGGAATGGAGACATCAAAATACTGATAGCTTTAAATAACCCATCTATGAAACAAAACCGAAAGAACCCTTTTTCTTAGTAAATAATGGAGACTAGAAGAATGGCAGCAGATGTTACAATTTAACACTAGAAGGACCTTCATTTTGCTGGAATGTAAACCAGAAAATGTTTTCTTAAAAAAATAGAACTCCAGCAGAATTGTAATATTGTCTCTTCCCTTGAAGACTCCTTAGCTTGAGGCCTCACATTGTTCGACAGTCCACTAAAGCAGTTTCATCTTCTAGTAATCGTTTTTCCATCCTGATCTGTTACAATCAAAATGTCAGTTCAGATTCAGCACCAGAATATCTGAACAAAAGTGCAGCTTCATGCAAGTCCAGCTGCTTCAAGCAGGGTTTTTTTTATTAAAATGCCCTTCAATTCTGGAATACTAAAGCTGCTAATAGCAAGGAACGGCTGTGAAAGCAGACTGGACTGTTGGGTTGATTTATGAGAGTGAATCCAACTGAAGTGATCTTTCACACCATCTGTTTCTGTGTTCTTTTATCTGTTCTCAGTTTATGCCTATGAAGTATTCTGCTATTCTTCTCTACTCTACTTCCACTATACATATATACTTTTTCCCTATATATTGTATGCATCTTGTCTCATTTACTAGTTTTCCCTCTTGCTCCTCTTCACTCCTCTCCCCTAGACTTTGTGGAGCAGTTTACATGACCCCCAGTTCCACTTTCAATTTCTAATTTTTGCTGAATTAACTTCCACTCACTCATTTGTTTCTTTCTACACTACATTTTTGGACACATGCCTGTTTATAGGTCTAAGGGTTTGAACTGTTATCATCTGACACTAGACCAGTTCAGAAGTTTCTCATTAAATTAGACACTACTGAGAACTGAGAGCATGAGAATAGAAAATCTTGAGCCCCATGTTCTCTATGGATGAACCTTCTTTTCCCCAAAATACAGACAACTCTTCCAGCATTTGCTTCCCATCCCCACAAAGGATGGCAAATACTAGCAGGGGGTTTTGTTTGTTTGCTTTTTGGCATAAGCCAGAGATCAAACCTCAATTCTCATAATGCCCCAAACACTTTCACTACCTCAACTTCACAGCTGTAGTGTAGCCTTTTCTAGAAGCCCATTAGGAAGAGGTTTTGCATCAGGCAATGTAATATTTTCATGACATTGTTTCTGAAAGTAAATTTTGATGAGGCAGATGTACCTGCCCATCATGAGTATAAGGAAAATGTCAGAACTGCCAGATGTCTCACCAGCTTTCAAAAAAGAATTCCAAACACAGAGGCTGTCATACTTAGGAATTTAATTCATAATAATAATAAAACTTAAGGTCTCAGATTTTTGTCAGAAGGCCACAAAATGATGGATGACAGAGAGATAATACCTACTTCTACAGTAAACTTATGAAGTATCTGTTAGTTTACTGAAATTCCAGGTACAAAATTTCAGGACAAGTACAGTCAGAGAGAATCAGTTTTGATACATATAATCAAGGAAACTAGGGAGCTGAGAAATGAACAGGGCTGAATGTAAACAAGGGTATTTCATTTTCTCTCTGTTTAAGTACTTCTCAGGTGTTAGTGGCAGTCACCATTCAGGCTGTGTTTTCTGAATAAGTTCACAAGGTTTTGCTACATCAGTTATCCTAGCAAACTTACAAAGCCTGAAATATGTTGCAATGTTGTCTGTGTTTGGTTTTACTCTTCTCTATGTCCTGCAGGCTCGGATACAGATAATGGCGTCAGCTGTGTGAACCTGATTGCAGAGGGAGAGACTTGCATACTGATTTGTGCTGTAACTGCCACTTCAGGATCGATAAACTAAATGTGTTCATTTACTTCCCACACACATTCAGAATTCATCACTCTTGAGACAATTTGTATAATTCAAAGTTAGCCAAGAGTTTTATGTACCTGATCTGCAATCAAAGTTCGGGGGGGGAAGTATGAAATACATCAAGTGCACGTCAGTGACTCTGGAGCAGCTAATTTTGACAGTGTCCTGCAGCTTGTTGAGGCTTCTCTATGTACAGTGACACTATTTTCAAGGTTCTTTCAGAGAAAAGGTCCAGGTATATCAGTGATAGAGGTAAATAGGCACCCAATAACCACATATATTTTATTAGGATTTTTGACAAGTTTACTGTAAGTGCTGTTCAAAATATTTATTGCTGAGAGATGCATTTGCCATTGTCTCATATTTAAATGTCTCCAGGATAAGCAGGGGATAACTTAAAGCACACATTCAATGTGGCCAAAGTGCTATATATAAGTAATAAAAATGCCTGGACAAAACTTAGGCCATGGTAGTGCTCAGAATGCAGAACTGGACCAGCATGGCCTGCAGATGCCAGCCATCTTAAGCTGACAGCATTAGTGAGGCTTAGAACAGAGAAGGGTTAAAAGGGTCTTTCCAGTGAAAGGATGTGGTATGTCAATAGGAGACTATTTGCTTGTAAAGAAAAACCTGAAGCCTTCACAAAGGGTGAAGGGGATTCTAAAGACATCCCTCAATCCAGTAATTTTTAGCTGCAGAGTTTTAAATGTGATGAGTTAAAGAGGTAAATCAAAAAAAGGTTTAAACACCAAACTTCCAGGAAATAGTCAACTCAAGAAGCTTCTAAAAAGCAGTTACAGAAGATGGTATAATGTCTGTTACAGGGGTTTCACTGTAAAATTATATGATGGTTTGTGCCTACTGCCTTAATCCAGTTCTTTGACTATTGCTCATTTGCTGTTTCTCCATCAAGATGCACTTAGTCACTGTGCTGTTCAGACTATTCGGATTCTATTATTCATTCATTATTCTTGGAAAGTTGCTCAGGCAATAAGCCTAATGAGATAATATGGAATACACAGTTCTAACTAGGCATATCTAACTGACCCTTGTCAGCATATCTTGCAACTGAATTAGATTAACACATAAAGGTAGGTCACGAGCCTCAGGAGATACAAGTCTAACGGCTTGATAGAAACTCGTGTTGTTACAAAAGAAATGTATAGACAGAGAAATAATTTTCAATGTACAGTTCCTTACTTTGACAAGTTCTTTTTGCGCCCATATCTGAATTGGTTCCACCTGCTGGGGAGTCTGAGTTTTGATTCCATAGGTGTTCAGAAAAACTTGTAGGCTACGAATGAAACAATAACAAACTTAACAACAGATTAGAATAGTCTTAGTTTTAACAATTATCTTGGCAGTAGATACATAAGTAGCAGCATTATATTCTACACTTTCTTGAATACCTTCAGCAAATTTCAGGTGTCTGTTGTTCAGCACTTCCCTAATAGATACAGCTTTAATAGAAGTAAATACATACCGCTGACTTTCCGCTATCAGGGCCACATGCACTACCAAATCATTTTCTAAAGGACCCTAGAAAATAATAACGACAACATTTATTAGCATTGTTAGGTAAATATTTTGACAGATATAGCATAAATAGGGACATTGTCCATTTAAGTAACTCATAAGTATGACAGACATCACTCCTTGTGTTGCTTTTTCTTACTGTGGGAACAAATGGAAAGAACAACACAGGACTGAAACTTGTAAATCTCAAAACTATGGGAACACTATCCTATCAATAACTTTTCACAGGATACATTTTTGAGACTTAATCACAAATATGTTTCTAGTAATCATTTCCAGTGTGGTTTGGCTTGTTGTTTTCTTAATTTTAAAAAAAGTAGGAACTTTAGAATGTTACACAATCAATGCATTTCCTTTATGCCTGATCATAGAATCATAGGATCATAGAATGGTAGGGGTTGGAAGGGACCTTTAGAGATGATCTAGTCCAACCCTGCTGCAGAAGCAGGGTCACCTAGATCAGGTCACATAGGAACATATCCAGGCAGGTCTTGAAGACCTCCAAGGAAGGAGACTCCACAACCCCTCTGTGCAGCCTGTGCCACTGCTCCCTCACCCTCACAGTGAAATAGCTTTTTCTTATATTTAAGTGGAACTTCTTGTGTACCAGCTTCATCCCGTTACCCCTTGTCCTGTTGCTAGCTACTATAGAAAAGAGGGATGTCCCAACCTCCTGACACCCATCCTTTAAATATTTATAAATGTTAATAAGATCTTCCCTCAGTCTCCTCTTCTCCAGACTAAACAGCCCCAGTTCCCACAGCCTTTCCTCATATGAAAGATGTTCCAGTCCCCTGATCATCTTGGTGGCCCTGCGCTGGATTCTCTCCAGAAGTTCTCTGTCCCTCTTGAGCTGAGGAGCCCCAGAGAACCACGATGTGATACGATGTGATACGATGTGATACGATGTGATACGATGTGATACGATGTGATACGATGTGATACGATGTGATACGATGTGATACGATGTGATACACAGTTTTGTAAAAAGTGAAATAACTCAGCTATTATTGGCTAACAATAACATCCACTGTAAAATAATAAACTGATGATTTCAGCTCTTTACTCTGAAATACTTTGATGGGACAGCTTCTTTTTACAGCTATATGAAAGACATGTGACATTCTATAGGAGACACAAACAGTGCATGGAAATGTTGCTAACAGGTATTTCATGTTGGAAAGAAATACTCATATTTTACATCGGGAAACCACGCACATATGGTTCAACATGTTGGGTGATCACTGGCTTGATTCCCTGGGTCCTGAAAGGCGATTTCCCTTCCCTTTCACTGGCAGCATATGCACTACTAGCTAAAAAATGAAATGTCCGAATTGTTCCTTGTTCTTTTCTTCTCTGGCATTCAATGACTGTAAAATGAACAGAACTAGAAGTACACACATTTTCATTCCTAAAGTTTTTTTTGTCTGTTTTTGTCTATAAGCTACAAGAACATGAACAACAAAAGCAAAATACAACTTCTATGAACTGATTATATAAAAAGACAGCATTTTCTGTGAAGGCAGATGGACAAACATACTGATTCAGAACAAGAAGTTCGGTGAGGCTTTTGCTTGTTCAGGCATCTGTGAGCCTTGATATCAAATTAGATGTTATGGTTTTGCAGAAAAAAATCTTGATAACGTTTTCCCAAAAGTCTATCAGCACTACATTTCTACTACAAGCTGCAATGTTTTTGCCACATCAAGTAAGTTTGTGATAAAAATATGTGCACAGAGAGACCAGATTAAGTCAGTAGTTCAAATAACGTTAAAAGATTTTCCTCCTCAGAATAAGGGAATCATGCTATAATTGCATTTATACAACCAGTAAGGAAACTCAAACCAATCCTTTACCATTATCAGTGCATGATGCTTATAAAACAAAAAGCAAAGATGAGAGAGCTCCTTCCAAGTCTGTCTTGATGTACAGATAGCCTAGTCTCTAACTTGGGGAATGGTCTTCACTTGAAGGCTCAACTTCATTACTACCATATTAGTGCCAAACTGAGTGAGAGTATGTAGCCACAGACTGTAGCTGTACGTAGATCTGCGTATTCTGCATCTGCATCAAGGCAAATCCTTCTCAAACACAGTACCAGTGCCTCTCATGCACAGACATGCACAATGCCATGACTCATTTCTAGCAGCCAGCTAGGGGTGGTTCTAACACAGGCCATGACTAAGCAAATGCATCTGCAGCACAACTGGTGCAACACAAAATCTGTGTAAAAAATAGCTAGACTTCTAAAAGCACTGTGGAAACGTGTAACTGCTGTACGGCTACAGTACTGCTGTGATATCAAACAGAAAGTTACTTTGATTGCCACTGAACGTGTCAAGGCCTGGAGGGTCACAAGTAGTGGTCTAGAGAAACACAGATGAAAATAATAGATGCAACACTCATGAAAAAGTGTCACTCTTCAATGATGATAGTGAGATATAGCATTTGCTATACATTTTTTAAGAAGATTTTCAAAAGCATTCAACTCCTAAATATTCTACTAAATAAATCTTGTTAAAAGTTCCTCTTTAATGTGTTCAATTTCACATTTGTCTAATAGGGCAAGCTGAGGTGGTGTTCACACAACATCAATCACCATCTCCCCAGGACACCGCAGCAGCCCCCCACCCGAGGTTCACCCTTCTGCCTTGCGCTCTCACATTGGGTAGTGCACAGTAGGATCTGTTTCAACTACATTCTGCATGCTGTGCAAATGATAAACAGACCCCAGTGTTTTGAGAAGACCAAGATAAAAGATAGATTAGCTGAAGGAAAAAAATCATAGTTTTTAACAAGGTTATAAACTGTTGGAAGCAGGATAAAGGGAAAAATCCCTGGCTCTGTTCTTGGCAGGAGCAGAGAAAGCAGCTCAGCACTGGCCCTTTGCTGCTCTCACACTGGACAGATGCTATCACTATATGCCTTTCTGCACATATTCCCAGGAAATCTCAGAACTCTGAAAATAATCCATTCATTTTGAAGATGTGAGAAAGTGGGCACAACATTCAGGAACAGCGACTGAAGTAGTCCCTACTGGGCTCTCCAAGGACAGGGAGCAAGATGAGGAAAACAGAAATAACATGCAATGGAAGAAATTGTACTTATCCCAACAATGCACTTTGCTGCTACAAACTACAACTGAATTGTCACAAAACACATCTGCTTCTGCAAACATCTAAATATTGCTGAACTGTTTATGGTCAGTGCTGCTCACAGAGAGGACTTTATAAATGGAATACAACATGGAGGCATATGTGCCTTAAATTCTAGAAGAATGTGGTACAAGTTTAGGTTTGTGTTAACTGTGGTAGCCAGTTGTATTAAAAGAAATAAAAGCAAGAATATGTTTACAATTAGCATTACAAAACAAACAATCCAATATGCCACGTCTCTAAACCATCAACATTAGCCATGCTCTAACCCTAAACATAATTTAGGTAGATAAAAATTCTTAATATATCTCAGTTTGCCTACACGTAGTAATTTTAGTTCCTTCTTTACACATTATCTTCTTCCCTGAAAAGAACAAAAATAAGCAGTCTATCATCCTGAACATTCTCTTCCCAACATCATCAGTGATATTACTCTTCATTTCCAGTAACTTAAATGAAGTCCTCACAAATGACTACTGTCTGCACAACAAAACATTAACAGAATAGTCATCACATGCAGGCAGAGAATTTAAGTAATTAATTGCAACCCCATACGTACATTTCAAGTTAACCCAGTAGACACATTATTCTTAGACAATTTAGGAAGACTTTATTTTTTTGTTAAATACACAATTAAATGTAAGATAGCAATAGATTAGCTTTCATATGCTCCAGGAAAATACAAACCAGAAGCAGCAAATCCCCACCCCACCTCATTTCTCTAATGTTATGTTACTATACAAGCCTTCTTATACACTAAATTCTGCCCTGACAGAATGCAGCAACCTGGACATGGAGACAGTTTAAAGGAATAATAAAATAAGATCTTCTAAGGAACACAGCTCTTACTACGGAGTTATCCCCACTGAAACAAAATTCCCTACATTCTTTTATTTCAGTAAAGGAAAAAGAGATTAGATGATGCCATTTTCTTTTTAACTTATGAGTGGGATTTCAACTGCAACACTACTGACCACTCAGCATTTCGAAGCAAATCACAAGTGCAAAGGAGAACCTCTCTGATGGCTATTACACTTCATTGGGTTTCTGAACACAGACTAAAACTAGGAAAGAGTCCTGCTCCAGCGCCACATTGGCATGTCCCCAAGAGGGAACATATGGAGATCTCTTCCTGAAAGTGAAAAAGAAGGTTTAGGGGGCGTTAAATTAGCAGAGGAAACATTTCCTTTTAGCTATAAACAGACAAAATTAATATTTTAGTATTATTGGCCATTAAGTTTTTACTACACTGTTCATTTGATTCCACAGTTTTCTACAACAAATAAGACTGTCCTCTTTTAGCAGAGTTTCTAGGTTCTGATGCATTCACATCTGTAGTTGTATAGTTATATACAGTTATAGACATAGTTTTCATAGGAATTTGGCTTTTGGAGGTCTCTATTACCTTACTTTAACTAATTCTAGAACATTCTTCACTGCTGCTTTAAAACTAAAAACTAAGGTTGGAATATTTTAAGTACTTTTCATTCCCTGCCTACATCTACAAAATTATGTGGGCATCAGATTTTTGCAGTGGTACCAAAGCCACTAATAAGCAAAATTGATAACATTTTGCAATGGCAACTGTTTATAAGGAATTACAATCAAAATATGAAAATATGCCTATATGGAAAATGCTTTTCTCTCAAGCAATACTACCCCAGCGTAAGTCTTCAAATGATAATTAACCTTCTTTTTGTACATCACCTTCTAAAACACTGTATCCCAACAAAGTTTCTGTACAGAGGTGTCTGAAATTCTTACATATCCATCTACATTCCTTACAGGAATGAAATTTAATAAAAGTGGAAATACTTTTAATTGAATAGTTCTTTAGAACAAGGAAGACATCATTAAAGAGAAGATACTACTTTTGAGTACTGAAAAGATAATTAAGATGTGTTGTGTTCTCATTTTGTATTTGTAGTCATTTTCCAAACACTTTAAGGCAAATACTAAATACTGATTTTGCATAAATTAGCTCTATTAGACAAAATGGCACAATCCAATTTCAACCAAATGGTTTAAGTAAATTTAAAATGTGGATTAAAAAAATGTCAAGGTCAAGACTGTGAGTTTGGAGCTTGATATTTGCTGACAGCAAGACTTTTGCTGACAAAGCACACCCAACTCTCACTGATCCATTTATACATCTGCCTTTCATTCTTTAACTTCTCCTAATGATGACCAATGTGAACTAACATCTGTATCTACAAA
Source organism: Colius striatus (assembly GCF_028858725.1). NCBI lineage: Eukaryota > Metazoa > Chordata > Aves > Coliiformes > Coliidae > Colius > Colius striatus. The sequence continues at coordinate 9,351,039 of NC_084772.1, forward strand.
CATTCTGCCCTGTTACTAACTGAACAGTAAAACCACACTAAATACAGCAGCACCTCAAGTACAACCAACGCCAGTGAAATTACACAAGCCCCTGGTTCGCCTTGCAGGGAGACTGACCATCCTGGTCACCATTCCTACATTGCTGCTCAGAGGCTACAATGACTAAGGCCTGATGTCACAGTTGTCTGGAATTTCCACTAATTCAAAAGGGTCTTTCTTTCTTTTAACTCACATTGAGAAGTACACGTGCCGGTGCCGTATCTTTGATATGTAAATGACAAAACTATCCGAGAAAAGCATGCACAGTTATCTGTAGCAAAGAGGTACCACTATTGGAAACAACAGAGGTATAAGCACGTCTAGGCAATACCACAGCTTGCTTTCTTTTTCTCTTTCTTCATTTATATACCATTCCACTTATACACCACTGAACAACAAACAATCCATCTCACCATCTCCTGCCTACAAAAGGATGCTCACAACTACAGGAATTGCTGAACATCATGATCTAAGTCAGATTTCTAGACATATTTAGGTTTAAGAAAAATAATCTTATGCTCTCTTGATTTCTAGTTTTCAAGTACAACATCAGTCTTGCTCATCAGACTATGGCCAAGGGTGATTCTGGGAAGGTCTTTTTTTTCCTCTTATCCTGACAACAATAACAAAAACATTATCGATCCTAGTAATAATTTTAGCAAATTTAGGCAGGTAAAAGACACCCTCAAAAGGGAAAGATGAACAAGCATCAGCACCTCCAAGTTGTCCAAGAAGAGCACAATTGCTCTTTCCAATAATTCTAGCATAGACCAGTGTTGACCACTGAAGGAACCCAAGGACTGTATAAGCACTTGAGAATGACAAACCATCTAGTCTGATCTCCCTTTTAACAGTGACAAGGTTTTCTTTTCATTGTTTGTAGATGAAACAAAATATCAAAGGGGATCAAAGTCACTTCAAATTCTTTCAACAATGCTGAGCTTTTAGAGTCCCTGTTACATTAACTGCATTTTGCTAAACAAATTCCTTATTGCCCCATAAAGTGACCACTAAGGAGTAAGTTATGAGAAAAACAAATTATTATCGCATCATTTATTGCCTCTTAGGAAGCTCTTAGGGCAGAGGCTATTTCTCTCTGAAGACCTGGAAATTCCTTATCATATAACGGGCACCCCAAAAAATAGTAAGAATGCTTTTCTACTATACTATTTCCCAATGAGTCACATAGTGTCTTTAAAACAATCTTCAGTGTGTTCAGTTGTGGCATATTAAATGTTACTGATTTCAAGAATGAAAGGGGGAAAAAAAAATGTGTGCTGCACACAAGACTGACTCAATATAGGCTGCTTCTAACAGCACTCCTAAAAGGGCAAGTGGTACTGGCAGCTCACAATTTCTGTAGCATTCATAATCCCATGATAAAAGAACAGACAAAGCAAGTGGGATCAAATGAAGTCACTGAGTTTTCATTATCCCCTGTTAACATGGGAGAAATGCTGCACCGTGAAGAGCCAAAGTCTCACTATGAATGAGACAACACCCTGGCACTTCCATTACCTTGGTAACAGGAAATAGCAGGAAACAGCAGCATTTGGATCAAACAAGTAAAACATTGTTCACTTCTGATCTTGGAATACATCTTAGGATAAATGCTTTGTATCTTGTGCTTCAATAAAGAAATTCTCAATGTTGAAAAGGAATATCCCAAATATATATTCCTTATACCAGGAAATATATTCACAAGGCTGAAAAAAATCTCTCAGCTATACATTTCCATACATAATGTCCTTGCCTCTTTAGTCCAATAACTCCCTTACATTCAGACCTTGTTTCCTTTACATTATCCTATCTACTGTAGATTTGAATTACCATGTTTCAAGCACTCCCCATGCCTGGGCACTCACTCCTGCTGTGCATTCTAACGAAATACAGAAGTACGTGTATATACCACAGACCTCAAAAAAAAACCTCATCCTCCTAGCTCTCAGTACAAAAAACATTAATACATTGCACGCAATCTAAAGGAATGAAAAAGGGAGGCTCTTTCTTGCTTTCCAGACATATTGTGTACCACTTTGATTGCATCACTTCATTTGAAGTGCACCACTCCCCTAAAACTGCAGATGTTACAATCTTCCTTTTAAAAACAATCTTCTATCAACTAAGAAAATGTGCATACATTTAATATTTCCCTAGCACTTCAACTGTAATAGTAGGACATCATCTGTAACATGCAGATGATAATTTTTCAGTAAAAACATTTTAATACAAAGCCTGTGCTTACCTGATTGGAAAATCTCATGCTCACGTTCCGCTGGTCTTCGGGAGGTATGTAACGTCCAACGGGGTCAATATCTTTGGGACTTACTAGTTTGTCAGCTGAAAGTAAGCAACAAGAATACAGAAATGACTGCAGCCTTTGTGAAGGAGGCATGTAAACATATTTTATGCAAATTCTGCTGTTACAATCTTTGTTTAGATCAATAATTTACAGATCCGAACTCAAGCATCATTCTTACTCCAGTGAATTATAATACTGTAGTATATAAAACAATCCCTTATTTAAAAAGACAAGAGACTCCACAACATACAAGTCACACATCAGAAGCCCTCAACCCTCATGATTCTAGAGCTTTAAGGTAACTATTTACCAACTGTTCATTCTAGAGGTCAATGGTTGCCATCAAAAATTGATTAGCTCTGTAGGAAAGCAAACAGCCTCTATCTCAAGGTAATTACATGACTATAATCCTGAAAGAGACATGTGATATCAAAGATGTCTCTCAATCCAGTATCTCAATAAGAAATTGTAAAAAACTCAATTTAAAGATATTTGCAATCTAGCAATTTCCACCTGGAGTTTTTTATGTGGAAGAAAAACCCAAAGAAACTTAACATTCTTTTATTTTAACTTTCCCCCCTCAAAAAAAGGACTCCAATCAAAGTACACTATTCAAAAGTTTCCACAAATGCCTTGAATAAAGGTTTACAATCTACTGCGAGCTATTATGCTTCAAATGAGCATTGTTCTGCCAAAATCTCATTCTGACATTAAATTGTCCAATCTTTATTAAATTTCTGCTCCAGGAGAAGTCACAGTGCTTTTCATTTCTCCTGTATATGTCAACAATTTTGCAAATCTTCTTAAAAAGCTCTACACTAGGAAATCAGAAAGAGAAGTAATTCAAGACTTCATGAGCTTAATTCAGCTATGCCAGAAAACCAACGCTGTCCTGATAAGAAGAACGTTTCTGAATATTACACTGTGTGGTAAATTAAGACAGCAGTTTATAGATATATCCCAGCTCAAGCTTAAGAGTGTTAAGAAAGTGAGTAAAATAGAGGGTACAGTGGGGAGAAGTTGAGTGGGCAACCAGTGAAGGATGCTGCTGTCAGGACAGTTCCCCGCAGGAGGCAGAAAGGAGCTTCTGCTGCCCTGGAGCTGTGCCAGCGACTGGCAGCTGTCAGCTGCTGTGACTGTCTCCTGTCCTCATCCTGCTGTCAGCAGAATGTAGCTTCACTCCTGCCAGGAAAGGACCTTGTTCCTCTGCTCTGCACTACTCCTGCAGGGTCACAATCCATGGGCAGGTGATTATGTTAAAAACAAACAAAGACACCTCCCAAAGCCCCACCCCAAGACTACAAAAAAGCAAAGCTAGATGATGACAGGTTACCACAGACAGGTTATTAATACACTGACACAAGAATCATCAACATGCATTTTAGGGAAAACAGTCATCTAAGCTCCAGCCTGCACACTCAGGCTCCTTATTGGAGGTAAAGGCATGGAAGTTACTTAAATAATTTGTAGGAATCCTGATGCTATAAAATTGATTAAACAAATGATCACAAGATCAACAGACTCTGCCTCATAGTTTTTAAAAGCAAGAGTGGTTTCCAGAATACATGCTGTGTTTCCATTGCTTTTTACATTGATGTCCATTGCTCAGTAATTAAAATAGTCTGAATAATTTAATATTTAAAACAACTACATCAATAGACTAACAAAATTTAATCTGACCTTCAATATTTACAATTTTATTTAAAAGAAGAACCTCAGTGACTATCCATCACCATTATCACAAACACAAGTGTTTCAGAAGGCAAAAGGCAGAGTTTTCTTTGATAGTTCACTATTTGCATCATCAACAGCTGAAAACATTTAATCCATTTGGTCTATACAAAAAAATTGCTAAAACCTCTTAGCTTGGTTCTAGGCAGCACTGAATCCACAGAAAGAGGTATAAAAATTACAAGGAAAAGCACCAGAAAGGTAAGAGAGCTACTAAATGAAAGACCAAACTGAGTGAATTTCCAGTTACTTAAAACAGTGACTACCTGGCATTCCATTCCCTTGCTCTAAAATGGGGACTCTATCATAAAGGTTTTACAAACCTTCTCAGCCACAGAAAGTAAGAAATGCTATCAAAAATTTCATCACTGTCTGCAAAATGCAGGCTTTTTGTCTTCAGAAACAATGATTTCACTTTCATAGGCACGTGGTGACTTCCAAAAGCTGTAAGCAGAGATGTCCATTGCCTCTGTTGTTCAGGAAGGATCAAAGTTTTGACTTCACTACTTCCGTTTGCCCCTCTGTGGGAGGCAGTGAGATGTGTGAGAGCTCAGTTTTATGTTGCTGAACTTAGAAACTGGACCATGACAGGCAGACACCAGACCCACTGACAGAAGAATCTAAAAAGGTTATATTGCTCACCTACACAACAGAAGCAAGGAGGCTGAGCAAATACAAATTAATTGCTACCCCTGAGGCAACACAATCATTTCTGGAATGGATGATGAAATGGGAAATCGGTGTCTTCTCAGACATCAAAGTGTTTGGAGTCAGGCTTCAACTTAATTAGCAACCACCAACAAGCAAATTAACATAAAGACTTTAACCAAGGATAAGATTCTTATTCAAGCAGCTTTTCATCCAGACAGGAGGAAGATCAATGCACCAATTCTAAATCAGTACCAGTAAATCGAGTTTCTGATATAACAGTCAGTAGTGAAAAGATTTAGATAACTATGAAGACTTTTCTGTCTCAACAACTGTTTTTGCATTAGCCTCTGAATCATCTCAGTTGAGACCAAAAGTTCACTTCTGACTGAAATTCACTATAACAACCTTCAATAACCAAACTTTAAATTGCACTTTCAAATGCTCTAGTCTTTTCTATTTAAAAAGGTAAAAATAACAGACTGAAGAAAACATTAACTTTATCTGAGACTGCAACCATTCAAAGCTTGAATCTGTCTAGCTTAAAACAGTAAATAACTTTAATTGAATCTATAGATCACTTAAAAACATCACTGCACAGGTGCAGCTGACACAGTGAATCCAAAAAATGGCATGGATATACATTTTGTCATGAAGAAACGGAAATAAGAGTGAAAGCCAGGAAAAGAAATAGCACAAAGAAACCTACAACGTTTAGAAGATTTTCAGTAATCTATGAAATATTCCAGTAAGCTTCACAATATGCTGCATACAGCAGAAATCTTTAACATGAAGAACAAAAAGCAGGTTTTGCCAACCAACGTATCATAAAACACAGGACAGACATAGTTCATTAATAACTCAAGCCAACGTGTTTGTTCAGATTCACATTAACAAGATAAATACCCTTCACTTTAACAAGTCAAAACCCAATGGAATTTCCTCAGCCTCTTACCCAGGAGTCTTGCAATGATGTAAACTGCCTGGCCCCACAAGAACAACTTGCCATCACGTCCATTGTTACTAGGAAACCGTTTCTGACTGCCAGGGTTCTTCTTTTCCAGCTCAACAAAATCAGCTGGCACATAGTAATACTTGGGTACAATAGGACATCCTATAGAGTTTCAAAATAAGTACAGTGAGTAAATAAATTCCATGTCCCTTATTATTTGATTGTGGCCCCCTAATAAAGCTGAAGTGGATTCAAAACAGGAAAAATTATATCCTAGCAACAATTTGATTGAACGGACATTCATTGTTATCTCTCAATCCATCCAGAAAACCTGGGGCAATATTAAACTACTTGATTTCTTTTTCACCAAACATTTCCACAGAATTTCTTCCCAAACACATACACTGTGTGTGTAGGACATTACTTGGGCAAAAAGAAAAAAAAGCTGTTTTTCACTTACAAATGCAGTACAGGAAGCAAACCATAACCAAAAGAAGTGAATGCTGCATGAAATTTTCTGTTTTCCCCCCACATTTAACACCAGCTCAGTATCAGACAACTGTTTAAAACTATGATCTTGGTCAACAGTATGAAAATATTTAAGTGAAAATTAGAATTTTTTGCAAGTATGTAAAAACTAGTTCAAATTAGCATTTTAATTCTGGAACATCATGAAACAAAATGGCATAACTTCTCCATTGGAAGACATCATGTCTTGTATCGAGAATTATGATGTAGGTATTACTGATCATTGTAGATGAATAACCTTTATTTCAACATTTTTTTAGTGAAGAAGAAACAGGAATTTAGAAACATAATTCAAATGGCTAAGTTATATAAGTTATAAACATAAAATACAAAACCAAATTAATATGCTTTCTGCAAAATTAAATTTCACCTTACTATTGCTTTCATTTTCAATTGATTTGGATGAAGAACAGGCAATAAATGAAATAAAGTTGCAGTGTCTGACTACTTGATTAGACAAAAAAACATTACCGGCAAGAAGCTGAGAAGAAATGAAAAGTGAGAGTCATTAGAGCTATTCAAATGAGAGAGGCAGCAAAACACACCCAGAAATATAAAATGAGTCATTCAGGATGACATTCAACAATAGGAACCACAAGATTAATTTAATGTCTATGAAACTTTACATCCTCATTAATAACCAGAAAAAAACAGTGATCAGTAAGGTCAGAAAACTTGCTATGTTAAAAAAATCGGTAAGATGTTTGTATTTCTTAGAGCTAAGTTAGTTTACTTCAACAAGTATTGTAAATTGAAATGAGTCACACTAAAATATTCTGTATGTACTTATGTAACTGTATCACAGATGTCAGAACAGGTGACTACAGATGCTGAGTTTTAAAATTTGATTCTCAGTACACTGAAGCTTGTTCTGTTCTCTGCCCACATTTTTTCCTACCACTCAAACTTCTAGTCTTTTTTTTTGAGATTGAATTTTGGATGGTTGTGCCTGTAGGCCACCAATAGCCTTTTCTGCAATTCCACAAAAATTGTAGGGTACATAATTTAATTAAGAGAACATTCCTATTAAAATTAAGGTGTTGCCATTTTCAGTGCTCTAAGCTAGAAACAATTTCATATGCATACACTAAACCTTGTGAAGTGACAATGAATTTAGCAATTGATTCTCAACTGCAGTCAGGTGGACCACTGAAACTACCTGACTGTTGGTAGTTGTTATTTTCCTGCAAAGTCAAAGTGAATATTGTAAATAATGAAGCAGAAGAGAACAGGAATGACTGGGTAAAGTGTAAATCTTACATTTATATCAGTGGGATTTTTCCATACAACATTACATTTATTGTCACACTTTATGATGCAAAAGAATGTACACAAAAGAGATTATTCGGTATTAGTATTTTGCCATCAGGAAACATAGTGATATTACCACTTCTTCTTTGCTCTGACTACAATATTCATTAATAGGAATGTCAGTGTTTTAATAATCTCAGATAAATAAAAAGCTACAGTGTTTTAGAAGAATGATTATCAGGTAATACCTTCAGATGTATGCTGAATCAATGGATCCAGAAGATCCTGATACTCCTTTACTTGAGCAGAATTTCCTTTAAAAACTCCTAAAAACAAGCAAACAATAATTGATTTCATGGAAGAAGTAACTTTTCTGTCAGCTTAATGTTCATAAAAGAAGGATTTTGTTTATTTTCCAGTGGAGTAGTGTCCACACACTAAAAAAAAGCAAAAGATTAGACTGCAGATCCTCACTGATACAACTAAATCTTTCAAGGATCATGAATCAGCCACTCTCTTATTAGCTTAAACTGCAATTGATGACAAGGTACATGGGATAGTAAAGCTGTTAACTTAAAGAGGCTCAGGAATCAGACACAGAGAAGGAGCCCAACTAGCTGTAAGTAAATTCCTTAATTATAGTAGAATGAAGCAGCAGAGCTCATGTGCCAGTGTGGAGACAAACAGGCTGGCTCTAAAACTTAAGGACAGAGTTGCAAACTAATCTAGAAGTTGCCTTGAAATCCCAATAACCAAACCAGAAAGGAATGTAAAGGACTAAACTGAAAGATTTCCCCTCCAAAGATGAGGAGTGTTTACATTGGTAGGTCACATAGGTATTATATCTTTATATTATTGAGGTTCAGAACTGCTGACAGGCCTTGAGATATTAAACAGAACAGTCAGCTCTTTAGTATGCTGCTTTTGGGGGAAAAAAAAAAAAAATGTGTGTTTATGAGTACCAGTACCTTAAACGTATTTTCAAGAAGAACTTAATCATCCCAAAATGAATCTGATGAATATTAACAAGACCAGTGTTCAGTGCATCAAAAGTTCTTATATGAAAAGATGTGTCAAAAATATCAAAAGCATTTCTGTTCATCAAGGAAAACATGGATGAACTTGACGAGTCACAGTGATGTTTTATAATAGAACATTTTTTAATATTTAAAGAGGAACAAGTTGGATGGAAACTTTTCATTGTTCATCTCACTTATTTCTTTCCATGGTTTTCCTTTACAGTCACCATATTGTTCCACGTTATTAAAGACAGGTGTAATATTTCCCTCCTTACCTCATCCTACAAAACTACCGTAATCCTCCACTTCCAATCAGAAATGTAAAAAAAGCTTTCCAAAATGTTATTTGAATATTTCTTATTCGAAAAATAGTCATATTGATTTATGTAGCTCAAAGCTTTCCCATAGCTATAGATGCACACCCAGGGAGTCCTAAACTATCTCCTTTGAAGAAAAATCCCAACAGGAAATTAGTACTAAAACAGTTCTTTTGTATTCTTAAGAAAGGTGAATTCTGAAAGGCAAAAATAAGACAAAACTACACACTCATCCACTCAAACACACCAGATCATCTTGATTCTTAAAAGTTTAGGTATGGTTTTTGTTAGATATGTTTCTGTGTGCATGACATGTTTATGTAGACGTACAGGTATATTTATGTGTATTATATGTTTAGATGTTTGTTGTTGAGTTTTATCAGTTCAGACGGTTTTGTTAGGTTTTGTGACTTCAACATAACAAAAGACAAGATTTTGTGACTTGAATATGTGCATCAATATACATACATTAAAAAGTCACAAACCCTTATCTTTTATGTTATTTTAAGAATATTCAGCAAATTATCCTACTGAAAAGCCGGAGTACAGTAGAAAGATGGAATTTGACAACTGTATAGAGATTTCTTTCTCTCCATAGCTCTTAAATGCTCTATCCAAAACCAAAGCTTGACAAGCATTGCTCATTACATTTTCAAGCATTCCCAAGTGTATTATACAGGAAATGAAAACACTTGCCAAAAACCCCAAATGCAATGAAAGCTTGCACACAAAAACAGTGGGTTTGACACACTGAATTATTTCAAAACATTTGAGCACAGTAATGACATAAGAGCAGTATGATATTCTGACTCTCTCTAATGCAGTCTTATTGCAAATGCTGTAGAGGACAAAAAGATGTGTTTATGTGATAACAGAATTGCTTTTATATTAGTGACTATCTAGTGAAGCTAACAGTTGGGTAATAATGATAATTATCCACGAAGAACAAAACACTGCTCCTGATACTCCTCTCCTTCCTTGGAGGTCTTCAAGACCTGTCTGGATGTGTTCCTATGCAACCTGATCTAGGTTGCTTCTGCAGGGGGGTTGAACTAGATGAAATCTAAAGGTCCCTTCCAACCCCTACCATTCTATGATTCTATGAAATGTGAACCTAATTCAATAGAATCTACTTGCCAGAACTGTTTTCACTTTCCATATCTTAAAAATCCTAAAAAGCTGTCACTTACAAACTGGAAAAGTTGATGAGCCAATTAGTCTTATAAAAGAAAATCTAAGTAAATATACAGTTACTTTAATATCTTCTACTAAATTTTTAAGAAATTATGAACAAAATTTTGCTGATGTGAGCAAAGTTGGGGGATTAGGGACAAGGATTTACAGGACTCTCCCCCTTCCTTACTTAATGTAGCACTGTCCCAGAGGTAACACAGTCCAGTTATCAGGAGCTACCTAGATATCCAGTAGCTTAATACACTTTGCTGAAAAGGCTTTCCTTCATGCTCTGCAAGTGTACTGGATTGGCAAATAGTCTTTCAGCTGAACAAGTATTCACAATGTAGCAGCTTGTTTTCTCAATGTTTTCATTATAAAGACATTCAACTGTAATGCTTCTCCTATTTCATTGTCTTTTTGCAATTTAAGTTGCTCAGCTTTTCCATCAAATTTTGTATTAAGGAAGGTGTGGATTTGGAGATGTGTGCACAGAATTGTGCTGTTTGATGGAATTGTGGTACAGAAGAAAAAGACCCACTATATGCAAAATATATATTTTTAAATTTTGTAATACAAGGAGTAAAACACTTCCTTTATTTTTCTGCTAACTTAGTTACAGATTATTATCTTTCTTCTTCAACCCTTCATCCCAACTGCAAGTGGGAAGCATTAAATGGCAGTGCCTCTCTCCTCAGTTTCACTCTTTCAAAAATGTCAAGCATTGTGAAACCTTTTTACACCTTCAAACAAAAGTATTTTAATCTGTGGGTGGCCACAGAGAAGTCTAGAGAGATAACAGTTTTCTATGCCCTTCTCTTTATTTGAAAACTATTCCACACACTAAAGGGAAAAAAAAAACCCCAGATGTTAAGATTTTAATCCATTCTAAATCTTTTTGATAGTTGTAACTCTGACTCATTGTCTTATTCAGACTCCTGCTCTATGTGAATTTTGCTTCCATCCTAAAATCATCCTGTGAACTTATTTGGTATGTCTCATATCCTCAAGAACAAGTCTAGGCATCAAGTCTAGGCATCAGTATTTTGGTGGCAGTAGGGTTTTTTTTGTTTTGTATTTTTTCAAATCAGACTAACTGGCTATGTGGAAAAACGTGGCCAGGAAGCACAGACATTTCTAAGAGAAACTAGGCCTTTTCTGCTTTGCTTTCTTCTCTTCTGAATTCAGTTTCAATTACCACACAATGTCCAACTTGAAAAGACCTGCTGCAACATTCAGTTTGCCAATGTGTTCTCCCACTTCCTTTTCTCTCATGCTGCTGTGAAGTTCTGATATACTGTGAAAGTTTTGAAGGCTTAAAAGGCAATGCAGGGCTGAAATGTCACAGGTGTAAGTTTTTATAAAAGCCCTGTCAAGTTAGATTCTACAAACAGTTCACATTAAAAATGGTGAAATATGGGGGGTTGTGTGCTCAAGAATTTTTTACCCATGAGGCATAACTCTAAATGAGAGTGTCACAGCATTATTATTTTGGTAGATCAGGAAAATCATTTTGTATCTTTCCTCTAAGGGCTCATCTCTCTAACGCCTTAACAGAACAGGAACGTAAAGTTGCACTTACCATCAATTATCATGAAAATAAAAAACAGAGGGAATTCACACTCAATGCCATCAAAAAGCTGAAAAGAAGAAAAATTTATCATAATGACATTTCATCATTTTGATTTAAGGAAATGTATTTGAGTATCTCATTGAATAATTTCAAAGCAACAAAAGCCAAACATGATTGTAACCACATTTTAGTACATCAGCTTGTTGTTTTAGCTTACACCTTCTTAATTCTACGGGCACTTTGAGCCACAGTTTATGCAAAAGTGCAGTTATTCTCACGCAGAATATTTATATAACTCCTGTTTTCTTTTCCACAGAGAAACTATTCAGGAGGTAAAAAAAAGTAAATTTTCATTTAGATAACCTTTTACTAATAAAACACTGTGGTCAAAAGCAAAATTGTTTTCCAGACACTCAGACTGTAGTCAGCTGTGAAATTAAATAAAATGATAAATAACTTTTTTATTTGATATGTGAAATCAACTGTACCTCAAATGTAAATGGAAGCACATTCATTACAAAACAAATCAAGGACTAGCTTGCTGACTTGGCAATCTCTCAGAAGTGCACGTGCCCAATTACAAAATGCGTCTCCTTCAGTTGAAGCAATTAGGAATCACTGTACAATTCAAGTGGCAAGTACTGGGGTGGGGTTCTGGCTTTGTTCTCTTTTTGAGGGGTGGATTTTGTTTTGGGGTTTTTTTGTTTTGCTTTTAGGTACCATACAAACATTTTAGAAAACCAAATGTTCCCTTCTCTAGGCCAGGTTTTCCTTTACCTTAATTTCTGCTGGTTTATAGTAACGCCGTGTTCTGTCCTCCAGCGCTGTTCTGTACCCATCTCTCAGAAATCTTTTAAACCCGTATTTTCCTTTCAGTTTTCTAATAATTTTATCTAGTGTTTGACTGAACAAAACCTCATCATCCAAAGCAAATGCAGGATAACTGAGACAGGGCAAAAGAGCTGCATCAGTATTCTGTAGGAGTGGGAGAAATAACACATCACAAATTTAATTAGAGCTCTGATAATTATTTGGTGCACAAACAAAGACTGTTTAATTTATTAAGGGAAATATACCTTTGGAACATCACCTTGTCTTTATCAAAATCCTAGTAGTAATATATTAAAAGAATGTGCAAAGTAAGACTTCTGAAGACGTGTAAGGATACAATACAAACACAATATTTGGATATGTGACTTAAAAGATAAATCATTTAACTCAAAATCTGACCCACTTCACAGTTGATAACCTACAGGTCTAACTGAATATATTCTACAACTTTATGGCTTTAGAAATAAAAAACATCCTCTAGCTTATTCCTGGAGGAAACACAAACATTTGGTTATCTTATGCTCAAAGTGAATCACAAACATTTAACAAACGTACAATCCAGAGAAGTAACTATCATTAAATTTTAATTTCTGAAAAACATCTTCAGGAATATTCTTCAGGTTACATATCACACAAGACTATCTGATTTATAATTAAGGTGATAAGGAAGTAATTTAATGAAAAAATACAAACAGCATTTCTCAAGAACCATGTGCAACTACCATGAATTAAATACACAGGAAAAATTACTAACTAGTGCGTCACCACTGTAGGTATTCTTATAGAAACACAAAAGAAGTAATTTAAAGTTCAAATTCTTACATTAGGTGCTGCTTTGTTATTCCTTTCTCCTGATATATCAAAGATATTCAGCCATTTAAAATACTGTATTTTTGCCAATCATTGATGTGATTTCTCATAAAACGAAAAAAAAAAAGGACGCAGGGATTGTTTCTATAGCACAAGTAGCTTATGAAACCAACTTCTGTTGGAATATTTCATGTCTCCAGCAAATAATAAACAGCAAAGGAGTTCTAGAAGACCATTAGACTATAAAAAAGTAGCTGACACTGCCTTTTATTTTAATTATCAAATATTACAATTCTGCTATAATTTTCCTATACAATGAGTAAACTATTAATGTTGAAGATTAATAGTCTGTTTCATAAACAAAAAAGCTGTTATATCCCAGGGTGCACAAGGAAGCAGCAGAACTCTATTATTGCTTTTAAATTACTGATTTTCAGAAACCAAATTTACTTTTGCTGGTAGGACTGAAATAGATTTTTTAAAATCTATCTTTATGTCACTTAGATTTACTCATGAAGGAAATGCTTATTTCTAACATTGGCTTATAACAAGCAATCCTCCATATACAGCAATTTATGAAAAGCCAACCTTAAAGGTTTCTTCTCTAGACAAAAGAATGAGTTAAAGCCACAGTAAAATGTTTTGAAAATGTAGGCACTGAGTATATAGTGGAAAACCAATCACCAAATCTGCAAACTCTACTTAAGGTACTGCAGACCTTTACTATTTTATATGTTATTTAAAATTCATTTAGAAAGGTACCAATAGGCTACCATTTTAAACTGAATACTCATAAAACAAAGAATGCCTATTCAGAGAAATAACATCATAGTGACATTTAAGAAGCAAAAATTTAGTCTCTTCCCAGCAAATTCCTATCTTTATTAAGCATAGAATTAAGAATTATGTTCATATCCATTTATTTTCTCCACACTTTGTTGAGATGAATTTCCTTTGATTACTTACATGAGACCTTGACTCTCGGGGTAGCAACGAACAGAGAGTCTGTCTGTTACGGTTATGGGCATCAAAATCCACAAATATAACAGACCAAGAGCAGCCCTGTAAACAAAACATTATCTTTATTTAATGGCAAATGAAGAGATGTTAGCATAGCCTGGTGAAACTAACTGGTTCTGTGTTTTATTTAGGTTACATTGTAACAGTCTGGTGGCTGGTAATTTTAATTAGAAAATGTAACACAACTTCAGAATGAAAACATTCTGAATTTTCAAACACATTTTGATATAGCTAAAATCTTTATCTACTAGTATTATCTACTACTGATTATGAAACATATGTTCATATTCAAGCTATGAACTTTTCCATTATTTCTTGAAAAATAATTACTATATCAAGGAAATCCAAAAAGAAGTCATCCTTCCCTGTGACTGCAAGGAACGTTCCAAACAGTGACAGTGAATAGCTCACTAGAAGTCCGTTAGAACACAAATAACTGGATATTCATGTGAACTACTCTTTTGAAAAAGGAATTCCATAGAAAATAAAAATGCCCTGCATTTCAGCTATAAGGTCTATGTTATCAACATCCACTCCTTAGCAAAACCTATTTCCTTGTAAAATTCTGCAATTTTACATTATATCTCTGTCAGCTTTGTCACACGCCCTAAAACACTCAGAAACATTCCCATAGATGAGATACTGTTTAAACATGATCAGCACCATTTCTTGGAAACTCAATGCACGGACATCTCAATGAACGGACATCTTCATATATGTCATTGGCATTGGCAGAGAATCTCAGTATCACTATTCCACTGGAAGACACACATTCAACGCTGAACTCATTCAGTTTCTGTCATAAATATCACACCATAAATTATCACAAATTCACTAAGTCTCTCCTAAAAAGCAGTGAGTTTCCTGGGTATGCTATTCTTTTAAGAAGACTGTTCCAGAACCCACTCTCTATAATTATTAAAAACTTTTATGTCCAACAAATTTCCGCATAGCTATCTAAACACTCTTCTTTTTGTGCCAGTACTAGCATCCGTTCATTCAGCTTTCCAAACAATAGAGGTTTTTTCTTACTCTTTAGCAGCACTCTAATTATAGACAGCTATCATACAAATGCTCAGCTTTTGCTTTGCTAGGCTAAACAAAACATGTTTTTCCACTGTCCTCGTGGAAAAGAATCTCTGTTCTCTTAATCGTTCCAGCAAGATACACTGAATAGTGCTGAGAGAAATCTATACAAATCTACACAAATAATCACATTTGCTTTGATCATTTGTTATACTGCTTTCTTCTGAACCCAGATTCTGATTATTCACAAATCTCTATATTCATCTACAGACTCTGAACACTGTATGTCTACCTAAGTGAATGTGCAGTTCCTGTGCATTAGCAAAGAATTCTTTGGGGATTCAAAAGCAGACTAATTTGCATTTCAGAAAACCATAAGCATGTTGGTTTACAAATTAACTATTTTTTACTTCTCTAAAGATTGTGAATTTCTGTAGTAAGGACACCTTACAATGCCTTCATTGTTGGGGTTTTTTTTTTTTATATAATTTTCTCCACAAACTGATATGGAAGTGCAGCTCATACACAAACAACTTATTAATCTATGACTAAGTCAAACGTGAAACGGTGTTCACCTTGTCACTAGCAGTCCCACTTCAGTGCATGTAGGCACCATGAACTTCATTCACTAGTTCATTAACTCACACTGTCAGTGAATGCACATCCTCTTACAGGGCTTTTTTGCTGATATGTATTTTTTTTCTAAAAGGTATTGTAGCTAAAACTGAATTGTTACATTAGTGAGACAAATTCTAAGCTATTTATACTCTATGATACTCTGAAATCAGAGGTTTGCATTAACCATATCAAGCCCAAAAGGTAGAATAAGTTATTACTTTTTCAGAATCTCATTATAAATGCACACCTACAGATGATAAAAAAATTTCTTATGCCAATGTCATACAAACTTCTTCTGATTGAGTTATAACTATTGTTTCAGAGATCTACAATGCATTGTGGATAAATTTACAACATTTACCATAGGATATAAACCAAAATAATGAGAAACAAAACAACTTATTTATCTCTTACAATAAAAACACTCTTCTCAATGTGTAAATACTTTTTTTTCTGAGAAAGCATTAGGATTACAGTTTGACTATATTTTTATGTTAGAATTTCCACTTTTCATGAAATATTTCTGGTATGATGGAGGTGAAAATGAACAGCATTTAAACACCATGAATTGACTCCTCTCTACGTTCAGACTGAAATTCAGACTAAACAAAAAGCCAATCACTTCTCAATTCATTAATTGTTCTTTGTATCTGGCACCTAAAAATACA
Source organism: Colius striatus (assembly GCF_028858725.1). Classification (NCBI taxonomy): domain Eukaryota; kingdom Metazoa; phylum Chordata; class Aves; order Coliiformes; family Coliidae; genus Colius; species Colius striatus. The sequence goes on from NC_084772.1 coordinate 9,367,545, forward strand.
CTAAAGGATGCATTAAAAATAGCTGAACACCAGGTAAGCAGTGCTTTGTTGCAAAACATAAAGTTGTATGATTTCTCACAGAAATATATTATTTGTTAAGGTTTTCTAGAACTGGGGGGTGGAGGGAAGGAGCAGTTTAGCATGAATATTAACAAAAACTGACCTTTATTTTGTCCTCTCTGGGTGCATCCATGAATGCACAAGGAAACTGCCCTATCGTGATATACTTAAAGATATATAACACAGATGCATTGTGAGTAAGCGCACAGCTACATATTTGTATTTACTAGTCTCTTCCAGCATCCCCAGTGTGAATGGGAAAATCTGCATGGAAAGGCTGAGCCGGCTGTTGTCCCCAGCAATGATTTATGCAGGTTGCACTAGTGTAGTTGCAGGTGCAAACAAGTTTCTCTTGAGGGGCTCAGCGGGATTTCTCAAAGCTATTGGAACACAGCTGGAGCTAAGCACAAAGGCAAACTCTGCTGCAGACTGAAGGTCAAAACGGTTTCTGTTTATGCTAAATATCTTGGAAATAAACTCTCAAAGCATTTTAACTGGTTTTGCTTCAGTAACTTATTCATTCATTTCACAACTTAGCAAAAAAAGCCAGCAGCCACATTTACTGGTGCTTGAGACTGTTGGAAAGGTGAAAACTGTAGATAAATGTGGGTTTTTTCCTGAAATACTGATAATGTGTGTATAATGTCTAATCATCATTTAAAATCCTTACTAGCTCCTAATACAGAACAACAGCTTTGGAAATGGTCATGAAGTAAAATAAAACTAGACCAAGTGGCTGAGTCTTTTTGAGTTGGTGGATTTGGATATGCATAAAGAGCACTTTTCTGCTTCTCCATTCATAAGGCAAACAGCTATCAATATTTCCTGTGGAGTGGATTTAAACAGAATGAGTCCATTGTACTACAGTACTAGTACAGATGCAAAAACTCCAAATAGAATAAAAAACAACCAGAACAAAATCCCCAAACCCCACTATGAATAGATAGCCACAAAAATTGTAATGGATGTCTAAATCTAGAAATTCTTTCTAAACAAGAAATTCTTGTTTTGAAGGATTTCCTGGTTTATGCCATAAAAAGACGGAGAGTCTAATAACAGTAAGAGTTAATAGCTTTGCATCAATGTGTAAGATTGTTTAATAGCACTTGTATGTCAGTTGCTTACTATTTAAAGTGTAACTTACATTTCTCATCCCTGGCATCTGAATAGCTCTAAAATGTTTTAGCTTAACAGTTCTTTTTACATGAATAAACAACTAACGGAAAAGCTTTTTGTCCAATAGTGCTAATAATTATTTTATATGACTGTTTTGATCCATATCTTCCATTTTACAAACAGAAAAATAGAGACACAAATAACCAAGAATGTTTTAATATATCAAGTAGTAGAGAAAGGAACTTGGAATGTAATTTGGACTTTCTCCCAGTTACAGTTGACCTAGCTTATATTCATTAGTTTACACAAAGAGCACCTGAGAATTCCCTTTATTCACTATTTACCTTTTTACCATTTATAACTTCTCCCCCTTTGTACTATTTCCTTTATGGAAAACTAATGCATTTAAACAAGTTTCTTAAAGTTGAATATTTGAAACAGACAAATACTACAACCTGTCAGCTCCCTCTGACTCACAAAAAAGGAGAACAAAAGTACTATAGAAAAAAAAAATATCCTTCCTTGTGGTCAGCAAGAAAATACAGAAACTTTACTCAAAAAAAAACCAAATAGTACTCCGAGTCAAGGTCACAAAGTTATCAAAACTCTAAAGGATCGCTTAAGACTTAACTTCAGTAAAAAAAAAGTATGAAAGTATGCTACTCATGTAAAGGCAGATCATCTTTTTAAACTCAGTTTCTAATGTTACCAAGAAGAGACAAAGAATATCCAGTCAATTAACATTTACTTTGTATGAAATACAGACATTTGGGCATGTCAGCAAGGTCCATCAGTTCTAAGTCAAAAAGGATGAAAGACTACAAGAAAACTGTGCAATATGGAAAGCTTTACTTAGCTTATTGAGCTCACCACTTTGTGACCCACTTATCCTCCCTTCCACACAATTTACAGACAAAACTCAGAAGTGAGTTTCATAACTATTTCTACTCACGCTACCCTATCCAGCTTTCTTTTTAGCTGTACTTGTACCTTTCATTTCCATTTACTAATAACACCAATAGCTTGACATTGATGTATCTCTTTCATTTGCACATTTTCTAGACCATTAATTTGGAAAACTATTCTTTTATTTTAACTATAGATTCCTGTAAATGTAACACCTAACAAAAGATGCACATTGAAGCGACAAGTCAGAGATCAAAAAACCTAAGAAAAGGCTTGTGGTCTTAATTAAGCCAAGTCAAGTCAAAGGATGGGAAAAGATTTTACCACTATGCTACATATTGAGATTAAACCCCAAGAAATCAGTGGGATTATATACAAATAGCTTGTTTAAAATCTTGATCAGAAGTGACATGAAGGAAGACGACAGAAATAAGGTAGACTGTATTATGATCAACAGATACAATTCTGAAATAAAAACCTTTTTGGTTATCAAATTCCTTTTCAGAATAAATAGCAATCATTTTAGATTTTTTTTTTTCATGAAAAAACAGTAATTCTTAACAGTGAGGGCACTAGTGATTTTATCAGATTAATTCTGCACCTGAAACAAGAGAAAACAGTTTGCAAACTAACTTTTCTTAAAGCTGAAATCTAACAAACTGTGCTACATATTTCTAAGTATCCTCTGATCCACAGTGTATATCATTACTGCTAAAAAAAAAAGCAAACATTTTTATTACCTGATTTCCAAACAGATTGAAACCATTAATTGCTTCTAAAGCTGCTTTTGCCAGTCCCACAGAGCTGAGGAGAAAACAAAATGACAATAAAAAAACCCAGAGGTATCATAACTCAAGCTCAGACTAAAATATAACACATTTGACAGCTTTCAAAGAGATAATCTTTTCTTGATTTGCATTTTGTGCTTCACCTTAATGTTTAAGAAATGATGATGCAGCAAATTTGGGGTTGTTTGGTGGTGGGTTGTTTTGAGGTTTTTTTTGGAAAATACTTCTCAGCATTTTTATTTGCCTTCAAATGTCAAAGACCATCTGGAAAACACACTTCTGTTCTCACCTTGCTACTAGACATCTGGCATTATATATTTCAAGGTCTTGCTAATAGTGTATTAACAGAGGATTTACTTCAGCACAATTTTTCAAGCCCAGCTCTCAAGCACTAAACTTTAAGATACTGATTTCTGAGTAGCTTTTGATAAAAGAACTCATTTTCTAATATGAAACATACAGTGAAACATCTTTTATTTCACTTACTCCATTACGAGTATCTATGATATGGCAAACAAGACCCAGAAATACTAGTAGTAAGCCTTCAGATCAGCAAGTTCATGTTTAAAGACATTAAGCACTAAAATAACGAATCATTATATAATTTCTAAATCATACTATATATTGAAATATGACTTATTACTGATACTATATATTAAAATATTACTTATTACTGATTATGAAAATGGTACAGTCCATATACACCTTTTAAGAAAACATAGGCTTTTTCATTAAAAAAAAAGTCTTATACATTCCTTGTATTTAAAAAGGAGAAGCATCATTCCCTCTCAATGCACACACACTTTTGATGACTTTTTGTTTTAAGAAAAGCTGAAGGTAAACTTACAGAAACCTACTTGCATTTGACATGTTAATTTGAAATGTGAAGTATGACACAGCAGAGTTTTGAAATATCGGTTTTAAAAATATATAATTATAGCTAGGCCAACTTCTCACGTGTCCAGCTGCAGTGAAGAGCTAAAGCATTAAATACACACCAAATATGCTGAATTTTTGTGTATATTTATTCCAGAATTCTAGATGTGAAGATGACAGGACATGAAAAAGTAAAATATTAAATGAGCTAGTTCCCAACAGTGTTAGTTTAAAAATGTAACGTACATCATGCTACCAGATTTCTGACATTTCTACTATGGAATACAAACATTCAAAGCAGGGAGATGACTTTGCCTTGCTTGCTGGTTGGTTACATAAAAGTACAGGAACTAGAAATAATACCGGAGTCTAGCTAATTAGAAAAAACACATTTTGCCTTCTCTTAGGCAATCTGGTAAAACAGATTCATAGCATCCAGTAAAACAAAGCCTAGTGTAATTCTCACAGCTTTACTCATAAAACTAGAACTTTAAATAATGCCTTACTCTCCACTTAACTACAGTGCCTCTGACCAATGAGACATCATCCATCTCTGCTTCATTTCTATATATGCCACAACAGTGATTTATTGACTTCCTCAGCACCCCGTGTGCTATCCCTAAATGTCTTGTTCCAGTTTTGAAGTTTACAATTCAGAATCGAGTTTCGTCTTTCTCCCTAACTGCCCATTCCTTTAGACAGGAGCTCCACTATCAAGCTTACGATTAAATTGAAATATTTTTTGTGAACAAATGACAATAAATGAGACAATAGAAAAGGAAGACAGCAGAATCACAAGAAAGTATAGATGCCTACCCTATCATCTTTAAAAGTTAACAAATCTGAAGATGTATAGCAGAAGATTGAAAAAGGGAAAAGCAAATGAATCAAGTTGACATGACAAAAGGTTCAGAGCTAAAAAAGACCATAAGGGTAAACAAAAGAGACAGAATGTAGTACAAGGACATAGATCAACACTGCAGGAAGAAATCTGCCAACCTTAGCAAGATAAAAATCAGTAGAAAGAAGAACTGAAATGTTAATCTTTCCATAAGCCTATTCCTATATGGGGGAGGAACCTACTGACACTGTCCTCTGCTAACAACTATTTAGATACAGCTACAAAAAAACTTATAGCAGCAAACTGTCAGAAAACTGCAAACAGGGACTGTGCTTGAAATTTTCTTCTTTATACTCCATGCATCATTTTAGGTTTAGAGCAAACTTTTTACTTTACTGTAAATAAACTGATTTGTAGTACTTGTTTATGTAAAATATCAAATTTCAAATGTTTACTAATTCACATTTTAAAGAGGGATCTGATTACAATTACACAGGGAATATTGAAAATAATTTCAACAATTCAGTGCAGATCTATAGGATTTAAGTACTGTTTTACCTGGGATGGTTTTATGTAATTTAGACAATGACTTCAGACTCTATCATCCTTTTTAACTATAACCAACAGGTTTGTAAACCTCCATCTTTCTTTCTGAAACATTGCCAGAAATCATAGTCAGGGGATTTAATTCTAATTGGTACAACAATAGAAAGCTGATAAGGTTAAGTTCTGCTCTGAGCAGCTGCCATCAAACAGTGGTGAAATCCCTTGGTTCAGCATCTTCTGCTGATAAAAGCTTTGGGAGAATGTGAGGAAGGAATAAAGTGGACTCAGAAGTGTTGTGAATATAATTATTTTCCTGGCTTTTTTTCCAATACCTAAATAAAAATGAAATTGTTCTAACAACTGCTCTATTTTAATCATTGCCTAGCAAATTGGCATGATGACTCAGAACAGAACATCTCATAGAAGTACTATTATCAAATAGCATACACAGAAAATGAAAATGAGAGAAATCCCACACACTGAAACCTGTATCATATGTTAAAATCTCACATTCTTCTTTTCTATTCCAAATAACACTTTTAATATCAACAGTCAGATATTTTCCAAGTAGGAAAAAAGTTGCTGACAAAAGGTAGAGTAAAAATAGTTGTTTAACAGTAGGAACCACTGGTATTCAGATCATGGAAAACCACTCACTCTATCTACAAAATAGGATACTACTGCTTGGAAAAAATACAAAACCAATAGGGATTCCTTCCTTGAAATAACTTCTATTTTACATGTTCAGTCGCCAGTCCACAATAAGAATAATAGTGTAGATCAGCATTTTCCTACCTGTAGTTACTCAAAGCCACTGGAGACCTCAGTATTCTCACAAATATTACTTGAAAATTAAAATATAAATGTCTCAATGCTAAAATACTGGTTCCTTTCCTCAAGTGTCTACACTACAGTAAAGAGCAAGTTCAAGGTTCTACAGCTGTAGATTTGGATTACGAAGATACTGCACATCAACTTCATTATTCTCGCAGTACATATGGGAGATGTCGAAGGCATTTTGCAGAGGTACTCAGCAGATGCCTGGAGAACAGCTTGATCAAATGGTTACAGGACAAATTAATTTTTCAAAAGTTCAGCCGTATAGGAAGGGGATTGCACTGTCGTAAAAACTGTTACAAATGTTGTATCTGAACCAGTAAAAGACAACAATTTGCCTACATCATTGAAGACCTGGTCCACAGAGTGTTACAGTATTTGTCATTTATTAGAAGTGTTTTGAACTGTACTAAGAGTGCCAAAACTGTGTAAAGGCATAAAATATCTGCATCTTCTAACACAGCCCATAATTTGTAGTTATTATTCATGGACTTCATATTATATAACAGCTTTAAAAAAGAAGTTTCTTTCAATAAGACAAGAATTAACTTCTAATTCTGAAAGCAAATATGCACTGTATGTAGGCTTACACTGTGAGTTTTAAGGGCCAGGAGTACAGCATACTTAATACAGAAACTTAAGTGACTGGTTTGGAGTCCATAATCACTGAAGACTTGCATACATCATGTGATCATGTGTGACTAGCCCTGATGACTTATAATCACTTCTTTAATTTATCTAAATTAAATCTCTTAGTAGATACAGTACAACGCGAGCATAGCAAAGTAGAGAGAATATTTTAGCACACCCAGGGATTTCTTCTATAATATCTAAATACATTTTTTCATGTATGTTCCCCTTCCATTTTTTTCTTAATTATGAGAACAAAGGAAAATGTCTACTGGCTTCCTTCCTATAGTGATGCAGAATATCAACATGCCCACAAGGAAAGATAAATAGGGGCAATATCTATTTCTGATGACCAAAATCTACTTCTTAAATTAGGGTCAAGCTCTGTGATTTCTTTTGTGTCAGTTCAATGATCTATTAGATTGCTTCAGTGCACCTCATAGAACTTCACCCTTGGAAAAATCCAACCTATAAATGTCAGTCTAGATTAAGACAAGAGAACATGTTCATTTCCATCTGGCTAAAAGATATTCAGTTTTCCCCAGAGGAAGTTCACATACTGAATAATAAGAATGCTGCAAACAACATGAGACACAGGAGTTACCATATTCCTTTTGTGAATTTGTACAAGGTGAGATGCTGAAGGTAGTATATGATTCTCTAAGTGAACACTCATGCATTCTGGCAAGTCTTGCCAAGTTTATATAGAAGAATAAACCCAACAAACTAATAAAGCAGATTATGTAACAACTTTGAGCTTTCAGTTCTCATACTGGTAATAAAGTTCTACAAAAGCCATGAAAAAAACATACCTAAATTGAGTGCTTTGTTGCAATGACATGTAATTATAGGTTAAAAGACATGCCTGTATGTGACCTAAGAGAAATTACTTCATTCAGAAATGAGAATAGATTAATTTAGCCACATCAATAACTGGAATAAATATATGTGTATCATTTGCAAGCCCATGATAAATATGATAATCGATGATATTTTTAAAAGCTAAGATATCCAAGTTACAGCCATTTTTATGATTAATAAAAATATCAAAAGTTAAAAAAGCAAAGAAAACACTAGTAATGCTAGAAAGAGCAAGTTGGCAGATGATAGTTTTGATCCTTCAACACAGAGAGCATGTCAGCAATTTCACTGAAGTGAACTGGATCACTTTAATGGTATGGGTAAGAATTTTATGTTACAAAGGTTTAAGAACATTCCCAACTGTCCCACAGTACATGGGTCAGGATGGCCAGTCATTTGTATCATCTGAAGAACCTGGATCGATCTAGGCTATCCTCCACAGTGCCCAGCACTTCCACTCAGCATGGTGGAGATCTAGACTCATGATTCAACGTCTTCTTAAATCAGGATATTCCTAACCATACTTGTGATTCCCATCTACTGCACATGCCTCAAGAGTCTGAGCTGTTCTGAACACAATTTTCAGAATTACGTGCATGCAGCTGCAAGTAATTATTGGAATTAGAATACTCAAATAGCTAAGCATCTCTGTGGTTATTTCAGCATGCATATGATGATGAGATTATGCTTCACATTTTCCCAAAATACATCTCTTAGTCTTTAGAGAACCTTAATTTAGTTCAAACAGTAATTTAATGCATTATTATTTTTAAGTCACCCCACAAATTATTATTATTCATATCACATTTACTTGCTTTGACTGAATGAGCTCAATTTGCTCACCTACCTTGAATGCAGCTCTGGACTGCCATTGTTGTATTTACTACCTCTTTCCCAGACACCAAAATCTGGTACACGATAGGATCTTTCCACACAAAACACAAGATTTTGAATGAAGGACACCTATAGGAAGGAAGGAAAGAAAACTGACTGAAGCACCTTTTGTGTTCATTTTTTTCAAAAAGATGAAGTTTTCCTCAGCCATGGTAACTGTGCCTTCCATCCTTTTTTCTTTCCCCACACATTGATGTTCCCAAGTTCAGATATTCTCTTTAAAACCAGTTTTTAACCACAAAATATTAAGAGTTGTCTCAAATTAGGGGATAATATGATTTATGCAAAAGTTCCTAAAACATCAGGGATAGAAATGATTTCACATTCAAGACATATATTTGAAGAGCTCCAAAAACATGGCATTTTGATCTCTTAAATAAAGATTTGTCTTAAAAACATCAGAAAGCAAAAAAAAATGAAATCCTACAAGCTTAGGATACAGATATCTTGGTGCTGTTCCTTAATTCATTTTAAGAGAATCTCTATGTCAAAGTTTCATTATATTAGCTCCAGATAATACATGCTTACATAGATTCAAACATATCCCTTTATAAAGACAAATAAAACCCTGAACCAATTTATTATAACTAAAATCTCTTGGATCAACATGTTTCAACCGACTACTAAGGTACCTAAGGGTATTTTAAGGTATTTAAGGTGTATTTCGCTATAGCAGCAGACTTATTTAAGCAGACACTTTTTCCTTATTTACACTGTTGAAAGAGGCATTTGGAGTTACTCAACTGTAGAAAAGTTAAGTTGATGCTAAATTTTACAGTTCACTTCAAAGAGTCCACAGATTACAGGAAATTTAAGATTTACACTGAGTCATTCACCAAAGCAGATATTTCATCCCCTCCCATCCAAATTAGTCTAGGGGCCTCTGTGGGAAAAGCGAATATTGCAATGGCTATAAACACAACCATATTGAGGAACTAGAGAGAATCACAGAAACACAGAACCTTACGGGTTGGAAGGGATCTTGAAAAACCGTCTAGTTCAACTTCCCTCGCAGAGCGGGACCACCTAGAGTAGGTCACACAGGAACTTGTCCAAGTGGGTTTTGAACATTGAACATCTCCAGAGAAGCAGACTCAACAACTCATCTGAGCAGCCTGTTTCAGTGCCCTGTCACCATAATAGTGCTTATGCTTGTATTTCCTTGCTTTTCCTTGTATTTCTTTGGAATCTCTTATGTTCCAGCTTGTACCCATTGCCCCTTGTCCTATCACTGGACATAATTGAGAACGGCCTGGCTCCAATCTCCTGATATCCATCCTTTATGTATTTGTAAACATTAATGAGGTCACCCCTCAGTCTCCTCCAAGCTAAAGAGCCCAGCTCCCTCAGCCTTTCATCAGAAGGGAGATGTTCCACTCCATCATCTTTGTAGCCCTGCTCTGAACTCTCTCCAGCAGCTCCCTGTCCTTCTTGAACTGAGGGGCCCAGAACTGGACACAATATTCCAGATGTGGTCTCACGAGGGCAGAGTAGAAGGGGAGGAGAACCTCTCGCGACCTCTTCCCCACAGCCCTTCTAATACACCCCAGGATGCCACTGGCCTTCTTGGTGGAGTGTCAGCCACTCCTCCTAGTTTAGTATCATCAGCAAACTTGCTGACAGTGCCTCTGTTCCCTCATCAAGGTCATCAATGAATATATTGAAAAGCACCAGTCCCAGCACTGACCCCTGAGGGACTCCATTAAATTCAGGCCTCCAGCTAGACCCTGCCCCACTGATCATAACTCCCTGCCTTCATTCCATCAACCAGTTAACAGTCCATCTCATTACCTGAGAAGGATCCACTTTACTTCAGTCCATTGATTTTATTTTTTAATGAGCTACAAGAGAAATCCCAAATCTTTTACTGAAAGGTATTTGCTTCCATCTTAATTTACCTGCATACCTCTGTTTTGTCTTTTTCCTCTCCATTCTTCTTTAACTCTTAAAAAGCTTCTTTTTCCTATATACTCTTACGCTGATACCAGTCCATCAGCAATATCTGTAATTCTATACTTAGTTATCTCTTTGTATACTATGTGTCTCTGATGGAATTTTGCTGTGGGGTGCTAATGTACAATTACTTGTACACCGAATCTCATCACAGCTAGTACTTTCAAGGAAACAAAACTATTCTACTCTTTAAATACGTCCAGCATTGTTCACCCCTGTAACTTAACATCTGCTATTGAAACAAAATTCCTCTGAATAAAGATAGAACACCCAGTGATTAAGAGTGTGTCTTCTCCTACCTCTATCATTAACTGAAATTTAGATGCACCAGCTAAAAAGCCAATAGCACCACAAAGAAATAGATAATGTTACAGATGACTTTCTACCAGTGATAGTGTTCAGAACATGAAAGAAAAAATGGTCACTTACAGGTATTCTATGAGACTAGAAGTTTCCAAATAGCAGATTTATTGGAAAAGGCAGCAGATAACTGGTTGCAAACCAAAATCATCAGAGAGCAATCATTCATATCATGGGCACGTACATTTTATAACCAAGTCAAAACTAAAGTGTTTACAGAAAATATGAATTGTCTGTGTTAAGTTTATTTATCCAGAAGACAGGCATGTGGAAAAAACAAGGTTTAATAAAAGATACACATCCACCATGGATGACTGTAAATACTTGTGTTACTCTCTTATGTGCAGATAAATGCTCTCCAATTCATGAACTTGCACAATGATATACTGTTCTCTTTGTTATGGATGCAAAGATGCGATTAAATTAATTTTTCAACTGCAAACAGATGCAACTAGGGGGTAACTCACTGACAGCTGCCATGCCTGACATCAAGCAGCCTAGTATACAATGATTGCCTCTGAAGCCAAGAGTCCTGTGTACAAACATATTCATGCAGACAGGCTGCCAAATATCTACCATCTGCCAGCACCTTCCCCTGAGCTAGCACAGGTTCAAAACACTCTGTGAAAGGAAAGAGTCTAAATACATCGTGCAATGATATAATTGGAAATAAATATCCAGCTTGATGCTTGGGTAGCAGATTGACACATCTGCAGTGCTGCCAATGCCACTATGCTAAGTATTATCTAGACACACAACAAAACTAGAAAATACCAAAACTGTAAGATCTGAGAATATAAGTAATTGCTGAAGCAATTCAGAGACTAATGGAATGTACGGGTCTGAGGTAAGATAATCTTAGTACAAATCTCCATTGTCCAATGATATCTAGGGTTGCAATGGAAACTACATGCTGACATTCAAGAGGAGAATATCCACTGACTGAAGAGTCCATACACATTTTTTTTCTCTGCAGATTCTGTGATTAAATGCAAACATCTGGAGGATAATGTAAATTACAAGTCAAGCTAAGTAGATTCAATAATTATATACATTTGCCTTCTCAGACATAAAAGCAATTCAGAGAAAATAGTCTATCATATTATCTAACTAAGTGAGAAAGGAGATGAGTTATATCACTTAATTTTCTCCTTATCTAAAGAAAAAAACATTAATGAAGATGTAAGTTCTGGAAATATAATGCAAATACACTATTAATGAAAAAATCTCCCCTTTTAAAAAATGGTAGTACTAGCAAGTGCATTGAAGCTTTTTAAGGCAATACAGCAGTAACTACTGAACAGACCCAGATACATTTAAACAAATCCAGATTAAGGAAATAAGGAGAAAAAAAAAATATGTGCTTTCCATTCCTCTCTCAAAACATAACCTCATTTTAGAGCAGGACAGCAGGTTGTCCTCACATGACCTGTCCTCAAGTCAAGGCCATGGTGGCTATTCTTATCTTATTTACAAAAGTTAACCATCTTACAAATATATCTTACGTAATACAAAAGTGTTTCTTTGCAATTAACGACACAGTAAAACTTCTTAACACCCATAGATTCACAGGAAGATGAAGGAGGTCCTTCAGCTTTCCAGAAAATTAACCCTATTATTTATTAGGCTGAAATTCCACTAGACAGAACGTACCAACAGTTTTAAATAAAGTAAGAAAAACACAACTACAAGTTAACTGTCCTTTCAATTCTTGACCTTGTTCCTTTCATTACTAGCAGAGAAATATAAAGTTTTCAATGTCACATTACATTCAATCTTTGCATGTCTAACAATTTATTAGCTATTAATTTTTCCATTATCCGTTCACTCCATTTCTCTTTTCTGACTTCCATTAAAAGCAGAGACTATCTGCAGTCTATTTCTAGAACAATTATTTTACAGTTGGTAATTAAAACAAAGAAAAAACCCAACAACTTAATAAAGCACGTGTTTTAACATCCAAAATCAATTTGTACCTCATCTGTGTTGTAGATAATCTGCAGCCCTGAAGAGATCATCTCGACCAAATAGAGGAGAAATAACGACAGTGCATTTATCTGAAGTAATTAAAGACAGAAAGGAAACTATCATTAACTTTATGTTTATTGGAGTCATATAAACAAAAAAGCTAAATGTGATATTACTCACTAACACTGATATCTTCAAAAAATATTATCCTGATCTAGCAATGTCATAGATATAATGATGTAGAAACAATCAATAGGAAGAAAGGCCACAAACAAGCATTGTCCCCTGACATGTCTGCTGCAGTATCACTTTTTTAGATTACTTGAAACTATGCCATTAAAACACTTCTTAGGCATACTGCTTTGACCCATAGGCAATCACTTCAGTCACAAGCTGTTTCACATTTGCATGTATGACAACTTATTAGCAAGTAGAGCACCAATAAGGCAAATAGTGTATTCAGCAGTACACAGCACATCTAAAAGGCAAATCACTTTATCCCTAACTGGAATTTCAGTGTTATCTACTGATAGAAATGTAATTACAATGCTCAGATATGATTATATTTGTTAAAAACTTGGGGGGGGGGAAGGTAGCTGTACATAGCATTTATTATTAACAGTAATTACCTTCACCAGCTGTACAAATGAGAATCATAATGTCAATTTACTAACAAATCAAACTGCTTTTGTTGCACAGAATTCCAGCGTAATAGAGAATTTGTACAACTTCAATAGCAAAAGTAAGTTTATCACAATAACTTGCTTCAAAGAGCTACAAAAACACAATCTCGGTATATGAAATTTAAAGTAATCGACTAACAAAAAATTGGATTCTTATCTGAAACATAAATCAAGAGTAAGGTCCAAATTATAAAAACTCCAAAAGATTTAAAGACCACTGACTCCAGTTTCATTACACAATCTCGAAGGCATCAAGTATAGCAATATCAGGAGACAACTATGTAATATAATCCATTCTTTCCAACTGAATCACCTCAGGTAACTGTTTTCTGTTGTCTCCACAGAGCTGAAAACCTTCTGTTTTTTAAAAAAAAAAATGCTGATAACAGAAGAATGTGCATTTATGTTTATGGGATGGGTTGAGTTGCCACAAAAAATAGACTACTCCTGCAGATAAAATACGTGCTTTTTCAGGAAGCTTCACATAGAAGTCCAAAACAATAACTTAAGATGACTCCACAAATCACTTTTCTCAGAACATGTATTTTCTGAATCCAATACTGTAAATCCATTTACTGTACAAACATTTTAAGTGACATCACCATGAAATTAAATAACTATCAACCCACTGTCACTTCTGAATGGCTTCTCTGAACTACAAAGAGTACACACACTGTTAGGAAATGTAAAAGAACAAGGTTATGAATGTAAGAAAGGATCTGAAAGGTAAAGAGAAGGGGGAAAGAAAAAAAAGAGTAAATCAAAACTTTGAAAAATGAAAGACAATAAAACACTCAATTATGCAATGAATCTGAGTAGGAACTACTACACAAAATAGAGAACGACAATTTGTAAACAGACAAAGCTGTTGACAGTACATTAAATCTTTACTATGAACAAAAATTGCTCAGACTTACGGAAAATTAAGCTGGGAACGTTAACAAAAAGATAATCTTCAATGTAAGATTACACTAGATCTTTCACTTCATTGACTATTCGACATTTTTTTTGGCAGTTACTTATTGACAGACATCTCTGTGTTACAAAAAGCAGCAACTTCATGAACAACCATCTACCTCCACAAATCCCACCAAAACATACCATTGACTTATATTTCAAAGCAGTCTTTTTCCCCAAAGGAATAGGAATCTCAGTTTTATCAACAACAGCATATCCAACATAAATCTCAGAGACAGCTGCAACATGACACAATGGAGACAACAATAACATTATTTAAAATCATCCAAACTTCTAATTACATATACGTGCATATTTTACCTGAAGGTGACCATATTCTTTATGGGAGAAGACCTCATCTCCAGTGTCTGCACTGAAAATAGAATGAAGACATCCAGATGGTTTGGGGTCTTGCTTAAATTGCTGAACCTAGTGGTTGATTAAAGACAAAACATAAAATCAAAGTCAACAATTTCAGTATGTTTGGCAATCACAAATTCATCATATGACTCAGATATTTCAAAATTTCTTGATATGGTCACTATATAAAACTTAAATCAAAAAAGGTTCCTGAAGCTTACATTTCGGTTTGTGTTCTTAGAAGTGATGGAAGCTAGGTGGTTACATGAAAATTATTTTTAATAATGCAGTTAAAAGTCAGTGATATGAAACCTAAAATCATACAGAATATAGATATTTAACTAACTGTAGAATTACTGCTAACCACTACACAAAATTAATCCTCTATACCTAAATTTTGATAAGGAGAAGCTCACAAGAGGACTACAGGTTGAATAAATTAACCGTATTATAACATAAGTTAATTACACTCTTTCCTTATTCACTTTGGGTTGCTGCTCTTCTGAATTTGCATCGTTAGATCAAATAACACCAGAAAGTGGCTGCTAAAGAAACCAAGCAAAACAATCAAAATCATCACCTAGGTAAGGAGAGTAATTGCAAATACAATAACCAAGTTAACAATGCAAAGGCAACTCTCCAGCCTTAGGTAAAAAGTATTCTACATCTTTCCATTTAAACACTAAAAAGACAACATCCCTGCCTTTCCAAATGGTTTGATGTTTAAGCAGGATAAAGGACTGCAAAAACAAACCCTAAGGAAGTTTCAAGTATACTCTGCAGTTTACTTCACAAAATGCTGCTTTCTTCTATACCCTAAAAGAATTCTGTAACTTGACAATAATGAAGCAGTGGTTGTTAGCTGGGCTACAAACTAATACTGCAGGCCCTTTTGAATTTTATCTGTATTTGGAAGTTATTTTTCACAGTTTAATTAATCCCTTAGAATTAAGCAAGTGCTTGTGTCCACACTACAGTGTTTTACCTTATCGGCCTGACGCATGTAGCAATAGAGAATTCCTCTCATACACTTTATAGCAGAATGCTCCAGTTCATGAGTCCTTCCCTTGTCATCATCAATACGCCTGGGTAAGAGAGATAACTCATAAAATAAATTAGAAATGCATTAGGAGGAAAAATAAGAAATAAAGGATATAGTAGTGTTTTGGAGTATTAAGTATTTAACTAACACTGTTGTATAGTTGTGCTCATGTTCATATCAACATATATACAGCCCTACTTGTCCTTCCTTAATAAAAAAACTCCCAAATTTAGTTTATGCTGCAACTTAGACAAACGTTCCTATTCCAAAATTTAAGAATAAAATTCCTTGCTGACATTATAATATTGCAAGCCACTGTTCAGTGTTCCTTCAGCTATGCAACACACAAAGGCAATCTCTCTTGAACTCTACAAAATATCTGCCATTCATAACCAAGCAGTCACTTTCCTGATGATGTTGGGCATAAGAGTCTGAAAGCTCACTACTCTGAATGTCCAGAAATGTGTTTCAAGATAACTTGGTATTTAATACAATGAAATCAAACAACACCCACAATCACTAAATGACTAAATGTATATTAAAAACAATGTCAAATCCCACGTTATTTTAACCATAAAACAATGTATTGTGTGTAAACACAATTCCTCATTGCAGTCATGTGTTCTGGCTTTTCCAGTTCTCAATTTCTGATGGAGTTTTTCAGGGTGAAAACCATATTTTCTTACATATTTGTAACTTCCCACAGATCTGATACAAATATGCAAAACAGCATAATAAGCTCACTGCTCACTATTATTTTCCAAATAGACATTTCTCAGCATTCAAGGATTCAGTCTCCTGAAAGGACCTAGACTGTTACTACCTGCAACAAGCCCACTTACTACTCTAAACTCTCCTACTCTACAATGAACAGTATTCCTTGAGTACGGTTTGCCACAATAACCTTTATTTTAAATAGCATGTACTGATTCCTCTGTTTCAGAATATTAGTATCAACAAAATTATACAAAAACATGTTTACTTACCAAAAGTAGGATGATGTTTTTTGACCTAATAGCTATATAAATATTTTTATTGAGCTTTGGAAACATCCACCATCTCTATGGCTTTCCAAAAAGATTTTAAATAAAGTTTCATCTTTTAAAATATTCCCTGAGAAAAACATCCCTTTTCTACCTCAATTATATTGTAATTCAAAATTAGTTATATGGCCCTTAACTGCATAACAGAAAGAATGTACCATGCCATAGATGTAAGCTTAGAAGTTATTCACCTGTAAGCAAGTGCTAACGCCCAGGCACACGCAGCACAGTAAAGGTTGTCCTGTACTTTTGCCTTTCGGTTATCCCCATATGTCTTCGTAGGAAACAGACCAGTGGTTGGGCTTTGATGAACCAGCAATGTTGCCTTAACTAGGAAAAAAGAAAAACGGTATTAATAATACTATTTCTTACAGTTTCTACACAGATTTTCAGGAATAAATCAAGATGAGCATGCAGAACTTCAAACTGAAGAGAAAAAAGGTAAGGATAAAGCCACACAAAAAAATTCATCAACTGGTTTTTGTGTCAAACGAGACCTTTTACAACACCAAAACACCACTATCCAAAACTGTTTATATGGCTCTGTTCTAGTACAACCATCCTCTAGAATCTCTACAGTACAATCCAGTAATTTCTGTTTCATGGATAAAAAAAAGAGGGGAGGAGTGCAAGGCTACAGTATGTCAACTGACCTCCCCAAATAATTTTTTAAGCTCTGCAGAACTCTACATTCATAAAAAATAATTTTTAAACTCAGGCCAGATGATTTTATCAGTATTTTTTAAAAAGGAATGGAATGAGTAAGTGAAGAGAAAGGACAACACAAATATTTAACTCAGTACCTTGACATAAAAATAGAAACAGACACAAATTTTCAAGTTGGCAAAACTGAATTAGGAAAAAACCTAAATATTACTTTAACTCTTTTTGTACTTTAATAGTTCACATTTTGTGAACAGTTTTTCTAAAACTGCATAGTATCCAGCATGCTACAAGATTGAAACTGGCTTTAATGTCCTTGAACATGACCCTTCTAACAATAACCTGTCCACTATAAGGCAAGAAACCTATTTTTTTTCCAGAATCTTATAAAGCATCAATTTTTAAAAGCCTCTTTATTGTCCAAGCATTAGAAATTAAGTATTTTAAATGAAAATTACAGGGGTTTACTGCTTTTTGTATTATACACTTCAGTGACTTAATACCTTATAAAAAGAACTCTGCTAAAATATTACCTGAAAAAGTCAATATAGATTATTCTAAAATGAAGTATAAATTCAATAGCAAATTTTTACTGAGGTGGTACACTGCTTGTAACATAAGTGCCTGACAGAAAAACAGCAAGCACCACCACAGATCTGCTGCTGCCAAGTGTTAAAAGGAAATTGAACATCATCATCATCTCCCTAAGAAAGATAAAGGCAATGCATCCACAAAAAGGTACACATCTATGGATCAACAACTCTCAGATTTCATTTCAAAAAGCTATTAGAATGCTGTCTCATCCTACATTTTTAGAGTGATGGAAAAATTGTTGACTATTCTACACCCTTGCCTGACTAAAACTTGAATTTTTAACAGTCTATTGCATAGTCATTAAAAAGCCCCGATTTTGAGTTCAGCTAGATTTTATTATAGCACATCCCCCAAAACAAACAAAACAATCCACTGTTTCTTTGACATGTATGTTTTTGGCTTAAAATATTCTCCTAATTAAAAGAAAAACACTGAGGTTAGCTTAACATATTAGCTAACAAACATTAACTTCTCACTGATCACCTATCAAACTGTTGTAAGTACTACAAGAAAGCTTTTTTCTCATTTAAATGTTTCCTCAGCCACATCTGGCTAAAGTCACAGTACTCAGCTAGCACTTTTTCCAAAATAATTCCAAATTCAGCTGGATTAGATGTTCAGTATCAATTTTCATTTTCAGCAAGAAGTGGAACTCAGCCCTCCAATTTTTGTACCTTTCAAACTCCCAGTGAAAATTTAGGAAACTAACCTCAATTAGAATTATGTAACAATGATATTTAACACGTCAGTATCTACTGTAATTAATATCTGGTTCAGTTCAAGCATCAAAATCTGTCAACAGATTACCCCTCCCCACTCAAGACAATCAGGTGCAACTCAGCGTGTGTTCTATCATTTGACAAATGCAGATGATCATTTCCAATACTATTTAAAGGTCATAATTTTCAAGAAATGCAAGAAATATACTGTATGGACTCTATCTCTCATAAAATAAAAGCCCTTATTAAAGACTTATTTTAAGACAAAGTTAATCACCATCATAACCAGAACTGTAAATATTTTAGTAAGTTCTCTCATGGTAGGAACAATTATTAACTTACCAATTCTATAATAATGATCCAATTTATCCCACAGACTTCCCTCCTCTGGTTTTAGAAAGTGAATACTTTTTAGTGGTTCATAAATTGAACCTAAAAAAAGAGAAAACATAGAACCAAGATGAAAATTACAAATTTCAACTGAAACAACAACAACAAAGGTGTAATTTCTCTAATATCGGAGAACAGATTTCTGTACACATTTTTCTACAGGACCTGTCCACACAAACAAAACCTTTGTGCAGCCTTTCAATGCCTTGTGGATACTCAGCTACTGCAAACATCACGTAAATGTATTGTTTCATTATTTAAGATAGTCTATTAAACGTTAAGAATTTTCTAGAAGCATTTTAAGTATGCTACAGAAAGAACTCCTAAAGATATGGAGAAAAATAGAGAGAAAGGGGACAAAAATAGCCCAAATTTAACTATTATTTCCCTACTTGGTTTCTAAAATGGAGAACATATACAGCATTACTGATGTTTTCCCTACCCTACCTTTCATTCATCTGACAAAGCCTAGCTGATTTCACATTTTGAATAAAAAAAAAAAACAGTTAACTTGTTCTCACATACTACCAAAGCTTAAACAACCTATCCAAGAGCTAAAGTCCCCTAATTACCTATATTCCAGAGAAATATAATGCTGTCAATCCACATCTTTCCTTCTCTGTCCCCCACACATTTGACTGCTTCCCTATTTGCACCTGAAAAGTCCATTTTTCTGATAGCTGAAATGAGCTACTTATCAGAAAGACACAATTTCTTTAAAATTACTAGGGTAAAACCATTCTCAACTTCTAATTTAGGAGTAACATACTGCTCTCCTTCCACAAATCACTTTGGCTTTGTTCAGTGTTCTGGATGGCAAGATCTCCCACAGAGCCATTTGATAACGGGAAGAATGAGCATTTCCCCTTTCCGGACTGCACACAGTCCTGAACAGCTTAGAGAAATTCCCTGCCAGGGAAACCCAGCCAGCCAAGCTGCTCTGGCAGGATGCAGCGAGTGCTCCTATTCAAGTTGCCTGTTTCACACTCCTAGCACATTTCCAAGCATTAGACAGAAGATTGTCCATATACAGGACAAGCTGTGATTGAAGGAGGATTAATCAAGTCCTTTGGTAGGGAGACTGGAAAATGTTCCTTGCCCCCTCATCAACTCAACCCTCAACCTCCAAATTACCATTATTTTTGCTTTCCAATCATGGTAATTAAGAAAAAAAAAAAGAAAGTCCACTCCTCCCTGAGCAGACTCCTGTGGGTTTAGTGTGCATGGATTCTCTGGTGATGTTTACCAACAGGTCTAAGCTTTCCCTACAGCCTTGCCTTTTATCACTGGGAGAGGTTAAGTTACAGACAGAATGTGCACATGGGGAAAAGGCCCGAGAGGGAGGCATCAACTTATTTGAGTTGCCTAAAAACACAAAGCTAAAAGAAATTAAGGTGTTCTGTAATGGAAAAGAAAAATTTGTAATATGTTGCAAATCTTGTATTATCTGTTTAAAAAGCAACATTCTCAATTAATTTTAATCAATTTTTCATGGCAATTTTATTTTTCTACTTCTTTTTGGCAAGGAATCTCTGTCCACAGGAAGACTGGAAATTTATCTTGCTGTACTATTGAGTTATCTTGCAAAAGTACACAATACCATAACCCACAGTAACTGTCATTTTGCAGGGTGATTCAGTGAAAGTAGGGCAGAATGTGCATACAAAAAAAATCTTCAGTATGTCACATATTGCGTAAAGAGGAATTTATGAGAAATATACACTTATTAGACTTTCAAAGGCAAAATATTCTTACTCTAAAGATTTAACTGTATAACACAGACAATACATTGCCTTTTGTGTGTGAAATAGGTTCAGAAGGTCTCTTTCTTGTAGACTGTTAATCTCAGTACTGCATCAGGAAAAAAGCAGTTGAGTATTCAGAAGCATACACACAAGTCATAAGTTTCTAAAATAAAACTGTTCCAGTTCACATACTCACCAGACAATCTGTAACCCTCTGTGGCCAACAGAGAAACAAAATTCAGTTATCATAAACAGAAAGCACATTCTATTTCAGAGCACTCAAAGATTTCAACTTTGTGCAGAAAGACAACTGAACAGAACAGATATAGAAAATGTCAAAGCACCACCATCTACAAATTATTTTCTTTTAGACGTTTGAAACTTTACAAACAAAAATAAATTAAATCAGAGTTGACTGTTGATGAAACAAACAAGGTAAATTCAAAGTTCAAGAAAACTAGCAAAAAGTAAAGTTTTATGCTTTGAAAATGTTCCTTACAATTACAAGTAGAAGAATTTGTGTAAAGGAACACCCAAAATCAAAATTTTCCACACTCTTCATTAATTTCTCATTAGCATCTATATAGCTTATGTTTTCCTTGGGTGTCTACAGCATTCTGCTGGAAAAATCCTGTGATAATTTACATTTCATTAATATCACAATCTAATCCAAAGCAAGAAACCGACAGGGCAAACATGAAGCTAGCTGCTCTTTCCATGTGATTTTGTAGTGAGACCAGAATCCAGTGGAAGCTATTTATAGGATGGCTAAAAACAGCCCATCTATACTCTATTCCAAAATCTACTTAGTCACTCATCTCAGCCAGACAAAAACCTGCCATAGAAAGCAATTTTCAATTATATATATAATTAGGGGTTTCAAAGTAAAACTAATTGACAGCAGCAAGACTGCAGCACTCCAATGTAAGAGAATGACATATCCAAATGGCACCTTGAGTTCTCAGTTTGTACATCGGCATTCACAAGAAAATAGACTGAAGGCATTAATTTCAAATAGTATTTTTCATAAATATATAATTTCATTGCACAGTCTGAGCTTTATTTTTAGTATTTTTTCAGTTGTGTATTGGTGTAATGACCCTATACAAAACCTAATAAGGGTGGTTCAGATTTTCTTCCACAAAGAATGAATTATGCCCATTATTTCCTTACATCAGAAGTTGATTGCTACAAGTCAGTAACTACTTCAAAATTACTAAAAAACTACATAGACAGGAGATACAACTGTTGCTTCCTGCATTAATATATATTTAAGATCTGACAAGAGAACACTCAAAGTCTTTACCTCAAGTAAAATTAAATCCCTGTTTGTGTTTAGATATTGCACTAAATACACTACATCCATATTTTGAATGAAAATTAATCCCCTTTCATTTCCTACTACTTCTTTCCACAAATACCAGATTATTATAATTTCACCATTGCTCAAATTAAAGAATTAGTAAAAAGGATGGCCATATCCTTTCAAAGTATTAAGACAACAGGAAGAAAACCAAAACAGCCCAATATCTGATCACAGACACCAATTACTAGCATAGAACTAAAGCAATAAACAAACAAGATATTTCTGACTTAGCTAAGACACGGAAACAATAAGAAAAAATTGTCTTGCAGATGAAACTCAAATATACAATGGTTCAGGAAAAAATTCCAATGTAATTGTCTCTTCTAAGTATAATACAAAACTGAAGGAAATTAAGGGAAAGTCTCCGAGGTAAGCTATTAGCAGTGTAAATAGTTATGTATATGTAACCTCTGGAGGCTGAGAATATGATGTCATTCTGATGTTAAAGTACTTTTCCATCCACTTCATTTTTATTCCAGTTATACTTGAGATTAGCATTAATTGTTCTTCAGAGAAGAGCTATAATCTGCCTAGATGTTTAGATTTAAAAGCTATAGACAACATTTTGCATCCCTGCTCCCAAATTTGTATACATAAAAGCTTTTAACATCTACAAATGCATGAAGATAGCAGCAAGTGCAAATATTAAAGAAAAACAGGCAACAGAATAGAATCCTGGACCTAATCTATGGATAAACAAGAATTGATTACTCCTATTTTCCAAAGCACAGAATTAAAGTAAAACCAAAAACCCAACAAACACACACATCCCTGAAGTTTAATCACAAACAAATGGAAGCAACAGAGCAAGAATTTTATTTCCAACCTTGCACATGCCAGAAGACCTAAAGAAAATGTTAACTTGCACAATTAAACCTGCAAAGACCAAACAAAAAAATACCCAATCAACAATAACAAATTTCTCTACAGATTTGGTGAGAATAAAAACTGACCACAGTCCTTTTAATGCAACATTTGTTCTGGATGTAATCCAACACTTGAGACATGAACAAGTTCTGGATCTCATATCACTGTCACTTTCATTACTCTATATAATTACTATTGGCAATACTATATTCACATTACAGAAGTCATTGGGACCAAAGAGGATTTTCTTTCTTCACACAGTAAAGTTTAAGAAATAAAATCATATGAAGAAATCCTGTCCTCCCAACATCACATTTCTTTTCCCTTCAGACCTGTTCTGCAATATCTCCTGAGCTCAGACTTAATAGAGTACTGGAGAGAAACACTGTTTGATATTACACAGTTTATTAGAATAGTAGTTTACCATGAAACACATCTGCTTTTAAGTCCAAACCCATGTAGTCAAGCAAAGTGATATCAGAAAATAATTTTCAGATCCATTTCCACTGGAATGAAAACTCACTTCTCACATATATAAATATATGATCTCTGATTCAATGAGCCAACGAAGCTGCTGCAAGTGGGGATTTTTCATCACTGCATAAAGGAGGAAACATCTCACAGCTGACCCTACTTTGAACGAGAGGCTGGAGTATGATGGTCTCCTAACATCCCTTCAAAACTGAACTGTTCTGTAATTCAGTTAATACATGATAAAGAAAGCCCAGGAGAGGGGCTGGGGGAGGAAGAAAGAAAAGGTATTAAGGTATTCCTTTATCTGCAAAACATTAGGAGTAAACAAGGTACAAACTGTTACCTAAGCTGAGTGATGATAACAGCACAAGTAAAAATGAGTAAAATCCTGTAATAGTTTAATTGAAATAGTTTTGAAGGGGAAAAATCTTCTCAACTATCATTTATCAAGAAAAATAATGTGTTAGATTGTGCACATAATTCAATTAGAATTCTATGGAAAAATATGTTCCAATTTATTTTGTCCTTTCTCTATTTCCTAATCATCTGAAGTGATTCCTCTCTACAATATATTAACGGAAATTACTGATTTCAGGATTTACAGTAACTAACAACACACAGAAGCTACTAAACACCAGAAATAAAACATTGATCATCATGTCAGTATAAGAGGGCTTCACACAACCAAAAACCACAAAAATGCCAACACCTACTACACAAGCCTTGTAAATGCTACAGGTAAGGCAGGAAATCATTCACGAAATTCAAGGCAGTCATTGCTATTTCTCAGAACTCAAAACAATGTCTCTTGAAACTACTAAAAATGTTTCTTTTGACTCACTTAAAGAAGCATCAAATATCAATATAATAATTAGGAGAAAGTAATGTTTTAAATTACAATGTCAACACTTCATGTGTCCTTTCACACTACAAGAAGTAAAATGGAAATGGAGTGGGCAGAGCAGGGTAGATAAGGTCCAGTTGTGTCAAGAGACAGTCAAAATACCCTTACCTGGTTACTCTCATTAGCACTTGTATTGCTGCTATGTTTTCAACACAGACTAAACAAGAGTTCTATACAGTTTCCTCCAGATCTGCTGCTTCACATAGGGACACATTTGTTCCAGTTAAACTCTTTTAAAAATATATTGAGTTAAATCAGTGACAGTCTTGGCAACTTCATATAGTCTAGCTTCTGTTGTACTTAAAGAGAAGCTATGCCAGAGGACTTCGTTTTGTTTCCAAAAGTTAAGCTTTGGAACAATGACTGATTATTGGAAATGTTACCGTTTTTCTCTAAACCAGTCATACTGGGGTTTTTAAAAAGTTAATCCTAAAGACCATTCTTAGTGCACTTTCACATGACCATCTTAAAAGAAATTTCAGTTCAGAGATTATTACACCAAGAAATGTAAGAACACAGAACACAAACAAAATACAAAGATATGAACAGTAGATTTCAATCTAAGCAGATTGGAGCTTCTAGCAGTTGTCAGCAAAATAGCTGAAATTTTTAAGTTCTTCTATACAGTGCTAGAAAACTGCTAGCACAAAACACTGCATGAAACACAGAACACACAATTATTTTTTTGTTGAGTTAAATAGCCACAAATAAAAACAAAACACAGAACTGCACACTTACCAAATTTTAAATAAGCATGCGCAGAAGAGGCTCTGTCATCATCCAAATTGGCCATTTCAAATTGGTGCAGCTAATCACAAACGTCTCAGGCTAAGCTACAGTAATTTTTAAAACTGTTTAGTAATTGTTAAAGGCAAATAGCATTAAATTACATGAAAGCAATGTTAGTGGAGTTATTAACATGACACGAGTGCACAGCACAAAGGGTAGTAAAGTTTCACTACATTTTCTGTTTCCCCTTTCTACCCTAATAATTGGTTTTCCTTCACTTTTGCTTCCATAAAACTTATCTCAGTAAAACAGCACAGTCTACACAAAGCCCACCTTTTGAACATTAGACAGGAGCTTTGTTAATCAACTGGAAATTTACTACTAACACCAAAGAGTGCTGAATAAAATGTGTTTGGTATATTTCAAGATTAAATAAAAATATTGACTTAACTACTGCATATAGAAGTTGCAATAGTAAGCAAAAGGAACTAAAATTCTGCTTATGCATAGTGCTGCTTTTGTCCCATGTGAAACAAAGTAAGATGTTTCTTGCAGTCTTATATATTGCTTATGGTACTGAATATCTGTTATTTGAAGCAGAATATCTTCCAGCTTGGAACACAAAATAACAAAATACTGTTTGTAGCTATGATAAGCTTTTCCAAAACTTTAAACAAGTTTAAGTTAAGTAACCAAAATTTCAGGGGTTGCAGACTCATCAACTACTGAATGTTTTTATAATCTGCTCCTAAGTAGTAATTATCATAGGAGGAATGAATGAAACAGTATTCTATTGCTCAAGGAATAGAAAGAAAAAATTCTCAATAAAATTGAGTTTTAATGGAAAAAATGTAATTCACAACTTAGTATACATAAAGATATGGATTACCTTCTATAGGACAGAGTCTTCAATGGTACTTTCCTGTCAGCTAGAAAACATGAATCACTTTGTACATTTCACGCACCTGTGTCAATACTCCATGTTTACTCTATCTTACTTCCAAGTAGCATACAAACAAAACAGTACAAAAACAAAAACAAACAGTACTGTTTGTAAATTGGGACTCTGGAGCATAAACCTCAGCCAATTCAGGCCAATATAGGTGAGTTTCAGCAACTTTCCCTCCTATACCAAACATGCCTATTTCTGACAGGGCCAGAAAGGAAGTACAAAAACGATGAAATTACACTAATTTCAACATGATTATAAAGATGCAGGAGTAAGTTTGATAAACAAGAGCACAATTTTCATTTTTTAGATAAGAATTTTACATGAAAGATTACATACAAAGTTTGGATTTCAATTGAACTCTTTCATCAAAAAACAATTTCAACTAAAATCATCTTAATTTCTTGAACATAGAAATTACTTAATTTGCTCTAGAAATTACAAAATCTCTACAAAGAGGAAAAGAAGTGAACTACAATTAATCCATCATTGTCACAGAAGACACTTGTTCAATGGATAAAAAAGTAGAAGGTAGTAGTAATTACGAAAAACTGTAACATTTAAAATCATCCAACTGCCTTCTGCAGTGACAGGGCCTGAATCTGCAGGGAAATCCCAAAGTCAGCATGCTGCCTTGTGACTTGGGATTCACATACTCCAACCATGCAAGTTCCAGACTTCATTTTGTAGAGCTCTAGGGCTAAGTTTGCAAATCAATTTACACTATCATAATTTGCCACAAAGTAATAACTCATTTACTGGACAGTCTTAAATGTAGTATTGTGCAAATACTATACATAAGTAGAATTTTTAAAGCCAAACAAAGCAAACCAGTCTTTAGTAGATCAAGTCTCTTTATGAGAGTCCTCATAAAGTACCATTATCTTTTCACACTGTCTGATCAGTCATTATTGCAATAGAGCCAATCAAATATGCAAATAATGACTTTTACAAGCACTTATAAATAAATACCAGAGGGATCATTTGGAAAACAACTTCCATTAGAACATGAGCAATGAAAGCTCTATTGGCCTGTATTTTTGTTTTTAAAAAAATTATTTTAAAAGTGGATTTTTTGAACTTTCAAGCCCACTTTCATTGGGGCCAGAATGCAGCTGGCACACAATCAAAGTCCAAGAGAAGAAATTCTCTTAAAAAAAAAAAAAAGAAACTTTCTCTAAGGGCAAGCTGGCAAAAGCCAGCACTTTCCTGTAAGCACCTGCACTCCTGAACTCTGATCTGCCCGGCAGCTAGATAAAACTGCAGGCAGCAATACTGCCTCAGCAGCTCCCTTGACAGCCCTGCTGCCAGATGACACCTGTAAATCATCGGAAGGGCCACGGCCCCGCGCGCCGGAGCCCCGCACCGAGGCCCCGAGCCCGGGCCGCCCTCCCGGCTACTGCGGCAGGATGGCCGCAGCGTAGGCGGGTACGGCCCCCCGCAGCCCCGGGGTCGCGGCGGGACCGCCAGGAGCGGCCGCAGGTGCGCAGCGGGGCAGGAGCGGCCGGGGGGCCGCGGCGGGGCCGGCGGCGACTGATACGGCAGCTGCGGCGCGGGGTAAGAGCGGCCACGGGGGTGGCGGCGACAAGAGCTCGCAGCGAGGTGGCAGGGCAAAGGGCAGGAGAGGAGAGCGGGGACAGCGCAGTTAGTGAGGAAGGGGAGAGGCGCTGGCGAGGACAGAGAGCCTCGGAGCTCCTCTCAGGCAAGCCAAGAGGTCAGACCTGAACGTTTAGTGCGAGCCCGCAGCTCCAGCATCTTCCAGCTCACATCAGCCATATGGGCCGCCTCAGAGACCGCTTCTGCCGCCGCCATCCCGACGAGGACTCGCCGCTCCCGTCGCTCCGCTGTGACCGGGACAGCTGCCCTCACCGGGCGGCGATCGCCGCCTGGTTACCCCCGCCAGCCGTAAAGACGCGCGCAGGCCGCGCCGCCGCTGTCGCAAAGGCGCCGGGTCAGTCCCGGAAGCGAGCCGGCGGCGGTGCCGGGCACACCCCTGCGCTGCCGTAAGTGATGCGGGCGGGGGCGGCGGGGAGCTTGGCCGCGCCGCGGGAGGATGGGGGAGTGTCGGCGCTGGCTCGGCTTGTGCCTTCTGCTGGCCGCGGCGGGACCCGGCCGGGCCCTGCAGAACGTCACCGCACAGCTCTTCGGGACGGAGGCTTACGGGACCTTAGCGGCTTTCGGTGACTTCAACTCGGACAAGCAGACGGACCTGTTCGTGCTGCGAGGCGGTGAGTGGGCGAGAGCGCGGCCGCCGTCGTTACCGGCGTCGGTCTAGCGGAGGATGGCAGCGCAAGGAGTCCCCGATTAGTGCTTTGTAGCTTTACCCCGTTGGCGTTGGGAGCACCTGCCGTTGATGTGCAGTTCCGCTCACGTTTTAAGGCTTACGGGGGAACCGAAGCGAGCGGACGGCCACGAAGGGCCTCAGTGTGGCACCTGCGCGGGCCTCTGGGGTGCTGTTTTGCCCCAGCATCCCTCCTTGGACTGTGCTTTTGGAGAGGCACTGGTTGCTGTTTTGACAGATGCTTCCTCGGTTCGCAGTGGGCAGGGAAAGCCTCTCCCGGCGAGAGTCGTCCAGCGCGGAGCAGGGAGTTGGACTCGGTGGTACCCCCTGGACACGTGAATTGCCAATAGCTGCTGGTTCTTCGCATGGTCATTGAAAGCGGTGTTCAGTGTTTGGAGCTGTGTTCCCGAGGGCAAGAGTAGCAATCAATAACATTATTTTTAAGTCTTAAGTGGATATTTCATAGAATGGTGTGGTTGAAAGGGACCTTATAGATCATCTAACCCAACCCCCCTGCTAAGCAGGTCCGCCTAGGTCAGGTCACACAGGAACACTTCCAGGCAGGTATTTGCCTTCCTCCTGAGATACTTTATACATGCGCACAAGATTTTTGCAACTTGCTTTAAAATATGACTTTGTATGTAACAACAAATACTTCTCTTTACAGTTGAATTTATGTTCGTGAACAACCTAAAGACTTTGTCCTACAGAGTGAATGATCACAAATTGGTTATTTTTCTACTGTTTTCACAATATTTTGGAAAAAAGAGATGATCATTTCACAGTTGTAAATAAGATAGATTGTATGTTACCCTACTGTAATGTTCCACATTACATTAAAGTGGAAGGTTAAATAAATTTGTTCCACACAGCTGTCACGTGCCATGATTTATTGTTCAGCCTTCAAATATGGGGGGATCCCAAATCAGAGCTTATCTGGGGTCGATGTGATTTCTGGATGTTTATCTTGGATTATTTTTATTTGCTTGAAGCTACACATTAAGATAATTAATTTGTTCTCAAATTTGCCTTTTTTTATTCCTTCCATCACAGAAATATTTCTACAAATATCTTCAGTAAAGCATGAGGGAACTGTCCATTTAGTTGAGATATTTAAATACATGCCTCCGTGAAAATGCTTCACAGGCTCATCTACTGTAGATGCACCAAAATACTAGATTTTAACTTAATATAATGATAAAATATTTATCTTTCTCATCTCCCAGATGAGTGCACATACAAAATGAGACTTGCAGTTTCTTCTTTGCTTTGGCACAGTGGCACTTGCTATAGTTTCCTACTTGATACTTTCTTTAAAAATCAGCCTGAAATAACCTATGGAAAATAATTTCAGGCTTCGCAAAAAGTAACTTGAAAAAATTTACAGAATGCCTTCAAAACAAAAGTTAATAGCAAATTCTATATAGTAGACTTCTACGTAGTAGTTTAAATGGTAGTCAGTACAACAGTGCTGAATAAGCAGGATTTCAGATGATAGTAGACTTTGAGGAACAGTAATCTGGTAAAGAAGTCCAATCCTAATAATCCTGAACCTTAGTAAGGAAATAGGGATGAAGTCTTGGGCCTTGTGCTGGGTTTACATTACTGTTGTGATCTTTTAATTACTTAAGTTGAATGAGAATAACGTTCTATATACTCAGTTACAGAAAAGAAAAACCAGTTTGTGCTCAGAGCTTTGTAAGAGAGGGCTCAATGTAAGAGGTAATTTAGATCCAGAAGTATTCTGTTGCAAAAACAATACAAAACTATCAGTGGACTCCTGGTTTAGTCGATTTTTAAAACTAAAGGTGTCACAGAATGCTAGGAGTTGGAAGGGGACCTTTTGAGATCACCTAGTCCAACCCCCCTGCCAAAGCAGATCTACCTAGATCAGGTCACACAGGAACACGTCCAGGCAGGTTTTGAAAACCTCCAAAGAAGGAGCCTCCACATCCTCCCTGGGCAGCCCGTGCCAGGGCTCCCTCACCTCAACACTGAAATAGTTTTTTGTTATGTTTAAATGGAACTTCTTGGATTCCAGTTTCTTTCCATTGCCTCTTGTTCTGTCATCAGATACAACAGAAAAAAGTGATGCCCCAACCTCCTGACATCAACCATTTAAATATTTGTAAATATTAATGAGATCCCCCCACAATCTCCTCTTCTCTGGACTAAACAGCTCCAGTTCCCACAGCCTTCCCTCATAAGGAAGATGCTCCAGTCCCCTGATTATCTTGGTGGCCCTGCACTGGACTCTCTCCAGCACTTCCCCGTCCCTCTTGAGCTGGGTAGCCCAGAACTGGACACAAGACTCCAGATGAAGCCTTACCAGGGTAGAGTAGAAAGGGAGGAGAACCCTCCCTCCCTTGACCTGCTGGCCACACTCTTCTTGATGCATCCCAGGATGCCATTGGCCTTCTTGGCCACGAAGGCACATTACTGACTCAGGGTTAGTTTGTTATCAACCAACACTCCCAGTTCTGTCTCTCCAGAGCTGCTCTCCAGCAGTTCACCCCCAGCCTGTACTGGTGCATGGGGTTGTTCCTCCCCAGGTGTAGGACTCTGCACTTGTCCTTGTTCAACCTCGTGAGATTCTTCTCTGCCCAACTCTTACAAATAAATGGAAGTGTGCATACACTTCCTGTTTTGTAAGTCTATGCACAAAGCAGGGATGAGTGAGAAAGCTGTTGCTGTTTGTTTGTTCCACCTTCTAGTTGTGTTTGATTCTTCTTCTAGTAGTTCAGGGTAGTGAGTGATCATTCCCATTTTCACCTTCAGCATTTAATTAGAGAATTTTAAAGACTTCTGTGGTATCCTCACTCAGATGTTCAGACTGCAGACGTGTAATCTACCTAATTGGTGTTTGTATGGAAACTGTTCCTGGTGTTCATACCCTCCTATGTACTTTTTTTTTCTGTCTTGTTTTCTCAAAAAGGATTCGTAAGAACTGCAAACAGCGTCTAGGTTGCATGTGCTGTGGATTGATGTTCATCTGTTCATCTAATTTGTGCATTGTGTTCATCTAATAATTTCCAATAGTCAGTTTGTTTTGACTATTGATGAGCACTGAGCTGGAATTTTCATAAATCTGTCTTTAGTGACCATAAAATTCTCATTTCTGAGTGGTATAATCGACTTGGAGCCTGGGATGTGTAAAAACACATTTGCTGCCTCATCATCATCATTACTTTGTCACATAGATGATAAAAAGGCAGGTGAAAGTCTACAGTGTGAAATAGGAATTACGAGTTTTAGCAGTCAACCCACAGCTTTATTATCAAAAGCTTCCCCCACCAGCAGGCTTCTTCACCTTGCTGTGTGCCAACATTTCCAGTCATCTGTGAATGTGTAGTGCTACCCAGGCTTTATTAGCTTGCCAGATGGGACTGCACTAGTCACCCCTATCCATTTTGAAAAGGTTTGTTTTCATTTACTCATTTGTTGGCATATTCTTCTTGGCAATTACCTTTATGGCAGTTATCTTTCCCCCCCTCCCCCATAGCCAGGAAGCTTGTGGTCTGCTATTTCACAGCTGTGACCTTTGCAACAGAATGATGCTCTTGAAGTATACTATGGTAGCTCAAGTTTGGAGCCATAATTTTCAGTTAGGTAATATAGTTCTTCCAGTTTGAGATACTACAAGTGAGTTTCTTGGAGAGTGCAGAAAACAAATGTAATGGATTGGAAGAGTAAAAAAAAAACAACCTGTTGTTTTTCCTTAGCTGATTCTACTTGCAGGAGTAAGTACTTGCAGTAAAGTAAGTAAGTGTGTTGTGGTTTACTGACTGAGAATGCACGTCATCCTTCAGGTTAAAAGTTTTGGTTTTCTTCCTTGAATTTCAAATATTTGTGCAACAGAAAAGATGGGCTTTTACTTGGATCTTCCTGAAATAAGTAAATTACAGGGGCTTGACTCATTGTCCCTAAACAAGGAAATACTGCAGAGAATTTTCACAACTTTTTTTTCTGTGAAATTCACTTAAAGTGCTTTTGTCAGCCAACTGGG
This sequence comes from Colius striatus, assembly GCF_028858725.1. Classification (NCBI taxonomy): domain Eukaryota; kingdom Metazoa; phylum Chordata; class Aves; order Coliiformes; family Coliidae; genus Colius; species Colius striatus. Next base: position 9,399,953 of record NC_084772.1, read on the forward strand.
GAAAGTAGTGTCAGGTCCTGCTCAGTCAGACGAGATATTAAAATAATTCATTGGAGTTAGCTTTTAAGCTTTAACTACTTGTCTGGAACAGATAGCTGTTAATTTTCCAAGGGTAATGTTTCTGAAGTCATTATAGGAAGTTTTATTTTAAGCAACTAAAGGTCTAACACTAACCCCCAAAGAAGATTCTTGATATTATCATTCCTTTGAAATGCAGTTAAGATTTATAGGTTGTAATATAGGAACAAGGTGTTCCTCTGTCTTCCTTTTGAACGAGGAAGAAGTACCTCCACAAAGTTCTCAAGGTTTTTGCTACTGTGAGCAATGGCTATTTGTGGTATAGTTTTTAAAATGTTTTCATATATAAACCATTTACTATTCTCTGTTACTCACAGTCTTACGTGCTTTTGCAGGAAATGAATTGATCATCTTTTTGGCTGACCAAAAGGAACCCTACTTTAAGCCCCGTGTTAAGTTATCAATGAAGTAAGTATTGATATTCAAGGACTGAACTATTGAAGTGGTCATTTTTTTATGAAAGTGCATCACGGTGGCCAGTGGCAACTTAACTAGAACTGTCTGTGATGTTAGGAGTTTAATTGTGGTGTTCAACTTGCCCTCAGAGCTCCAGTTCTTTGATCAGTTTCCTGAATAATTTTTTGATACATTGTTGTGTTTATTTGTTTGGATTTTGTGGGTCAGGTGACAGAACTTGTGGAGGTGAGTTTTGACATTCATATTGTTAAGTGATAGTTGTGACTTCACGCCCCCTTAGGGAGTTTATATGCTTTTGGGTTTTTTTGTCTTCTAACTAGTATTAAAAATACTCATCTCTTGGAATATTTTTGCAGATGACTTGTTCTTTTAGGACTTTATTTCCTAGTAAAACAAACTATGATTCCACATCTTAGCTGAAGTCTTTTTGGCAGGTAATATTGCTCTCTGTCCCAGGACGTATTTTCAGAGAAATTGCAGTTGCTGTAGATACTAATGGAATCCAGCCAATATAATCTGTTTTAGAAAGAGATATAGAGAAGGCTGATATGACATTTCTGTGTAGAGATCTATTTCTTTCTAAAGTTTCATGTGGCTTTAAAAAAAGCATAAATTTTTAATAAATGTAAACCAGTCTGTGTGTTTATGTACATATGTATAGTTTTAACCATAATAGTATTACAGGATATGTTATGGCTTATGAATAATGCTTATTAATAGTGTTATGTCTATTAAAGGTTAAGTTGCTGTTATAGTTCAGCTTCTATAGCTCTATGAATTTTTATTTTTCCTTATTCTCTTCTAATTTTTGTACTGCACTAGAAATGATCTGGTTTTAATTCTTAACAGAATGATCTATGTTTGTGTGTGTAAAGCAGAGCCTCTAAGTAGGTAATCAAGTAAAAAAAGATAGAGGGAGCAAACAAATGTAGGCAGGAGTGCTAAGACTTGGCAGAAGACAGAAGATGACATTGTCTTTAAAAATATTTACCTCTCTGACTGACTCCTGGTGCTTAAACTGCTGCTGTTGCATTATGATCTTGCCCTCTGAAACATTTTGAGGACTGGTTCTGCAATAAAGTAAGAGATTTAATGAAGTCTAGATAGCATTAACAAAGATGAAATAGCTGAAGAATGCCCATTAGCTGAAGCTTAGAGTTTAAAATGTCATCCTTCCTTAGAGGAAGGCGTCTTGTGGAATGCTTGATTTTAAAGTTAATTTTGCAATAGATAAGGACTTTATAAATATAGTATTGTATTGGACCAACTAATAATAATTGGGATGAAAAGACAAGCCTTTGAACACACAGTCTTTCAATTTTCATGCACATATTTGTACAGTTATTTGCATCTGGGGTTTTTTGTTTGGTTTCAATTCTAGATCTCTCAGTGTTACTATAACCAGTGTAGTTCCTGGAGATTATGATGGTGATTCACAAATGGATGTCCTCCTGACTACTCGGGCACAAAATCATGGCAAAGATGAACTTTCAGTATTTATATTCTGGGGACACAACCAAACGTTAGGTGAGTTGCTGAAACTGCTTGTTGATAGGATTGTTAGGCTTTTTAATAATTCAAAGTATTGTCAGAAAGTTATAATTCCCTTGACAGTGTAATGATTGTTTTTACAACTGAAATAGGGATCCCCAGCTATTCAGCTTCATACCTGTGTATTATCTTGCTGTTAAACTGTATTCAGTAATTAGCTAAAACTCTTGCTTTACATGATGCAGCAAACATAACTAAACAATATTATACTTTGATAGTAACCTACCAACTGAAGAGCTAGTTCTCATGGCTTCACCTATGCATGTCATCTTCCCAAAGATTATCTCAAAAGATTTATCTTGAATTTAAAATGGGAACCTGGGAAAGTGCACTCAAGTGTTAAGAGAATAGAAGGCATCTGTAGTATTGGGAAGAATATGAAAGATCTGGATTAATTTATACTGTCTTGCTTCTGAACAAATATTGGGAGAGGTACAAATGAGCATATGGGGCTTAACTGAGGAGGTTAAAAATTCAGGGAATGGTTGGTATGCAGTGAGGCTACTGAAAAGATATGTGGTGCCTGCTTGGGTAGAGGAAGTGTGACAGACGAGTCAATGGGAGGGAACTGTCATATAAAATGTGGAAAATGAAAAGATAAACATTATGGAGAGATGAAGGAAATGGGGATGATGTAGCAAGGAGTTTGGATTACAAGTAAAAATGAAGGCATTTTAGGTGATCTACCTCTAATCCTTATTTCAAACATTTAATTTTGTGATTCAGAATGTTTGTTACAGCAAAAAATAATCAACAGAGGTCTTGTGTATGATCTTAAATTTTTAGAGTGTCCTCATACCAGCTACTTCAGATTTCATGTGTCTGTGTGATTCCAGTCATACACAGCAGTTTCACTAACATTTAGTTAGAATAATTTATTGAAGAATTTATTGGGGAGAGAAGAAGCTTCAATGTTTTAACTGTAACTCACCTTTCCTGCATAATTTCAAGAAGACGTTTGATGGTTTGTATTCAGGAGTGGCTCTTTTTTTTATCTTAAAATTGATGTTTGCAAATTTAATAAAAGAAGAAGAATGTCTACGTTTAAAATGCAAATACAATGACATATTAGTGATGGAATCAAATTAATATTTTCTGTTTTCAGATCTTAACCATAAAACGATGTTAAATAAGACTTTTCACGATGAGCCTCTAGTAATGGAGTAAGTATGGCCTGCTTATTTAGAAAAAAAATATAATAGTGACAAAGAGGAAGAATTTGAAACATGCTCTTTGTCTTTTAAGAACAGGGTGGTTTGTGTAATGTCATCTTTTGTTAGACAAGTTGACAAAACATAAGTCATCTTTACGAATCTTGTATATTATTTTGGCAATAGTAACTACATAAATTGTCCTGTTTTGTTGAGATTTTGTTGGGTTTTTTATTATTTTCAGTACTCTGTTTTTTGCAGAAAGAACTGTTCATTTTTCAGTCAATTTTGTAAAGCAAAAACCTGACTAACTCATCAGACTGGGCAAATATCTCATTCACAATTCATTTCCCTCTATATAAAATGCTGAACAAAAGAAAGGGGGAGAAACATAGCTAGGAAATCAAATGTATGGCATAATGTCAAATATTGTAAGACATAGTACTACCAGCAGCTCAGATAAGAGCCAAAATTCAGAGAAGATTACACAGCTGAAAATTCTTCATTGTCTGGGGGGAAAATGCTGACCAAATACAGGTTAATTTAAGAATAACGAGTTTCAACTCTTACCATGACTAAGTTAATTCTGAAATTGTTTTGCGTTTTCAGCTTTAATGGAGACTTGATTCCTGATGTCTTTGGCGTCACAAGTGATTCAAGTAAGCCACAGATCCTGATAGGCGGGTAAGCGTGAATCTCAATACCTTAGTCATTGTGCATACATTTCTGGTTTTATTGAAGAGGCATAAGGTTTATGTTTAACTAGAACTGTGCAAACATATGAATCTCCTCTCATTTCCATGTGTATCTTAATAGTTCTATGACACACTGCATCTGATTTTTAGTGTGTTACTTCATCATAGGGAAAGTAGTTTTTATATAGAGGAACTCGACGTTCCCTGAGAGGTAAGAAAACAAACCCCCTCTTATTTGGCATAAGAAATTGGATAGTTGAAGTCTCCTTTGTTTAGAACACTTTATTATTATAATCTGTGTTACAGAATTCTGTGCTGTGCAACAATACAAAGCAAAGGTTTTAAGTAGTGTCTGTAGAATTCAGGATACATTTAGTCTAATAGGTAAAGTGACAGATTGATGGTGCAAAATGTCCTAGAGTGTTATAAGGAACACCAAAAGGAGGATGTATGGAATTTTGGGGTGAACTTTAAAAAAAGTAACTCATTTATCTAGGAAATTAATTGTAATGGGAAGGTTGGACAATGTGGAAAATCAAAAGCATGTTTTTAACCTTATACTAGGGCTGTATAACTAACTTGCTTGTTTGTCTCAAAAGTGAATACATAGAATAAGAAGTGCAGCATGTAAAGATATTAAGCTATATATTACAGATAATATTTTGTACATTTATTTTGGGAAGCAATTAATAAAGAAGTGTAAGACAGAGATGACTAGGTAGCATGCAAGTGATGTTCTCTGTATCATCTTTTGTGTTAAGGAGTGCTTGCTACTCATCAGCAAGTAGAAGTTGACTGAAGTCTTAGGAGAAGAGATTGCAGTAAAGGGTGCTTAGTTTCATTACTAAAGTTTCTGCTAGCTCTGGAATTTCTCAAATGTAGCTAGCTAGCAAAGAGTGGATTAAAAGTGCTTGTTTTAATGGCTAGAATGGTTATAAAGGACCATGCAGAGGATGTTTTTCTATTTAACTGTTTTGAGTATGAATGCAGAAATCAAAGCATAACAAAAGAATGGATCTCTCCTGCCTCGAATAACCAGTCTCTAACCAAAAATTTTAATGTAGCAATATCTGTTGTATTGGGCAAGATGCCAAAAAACTTTAAAGCTCTCATTTGAAAATAGATTATAAGTTATTTGTCAGACACTGCTGGACCCTAGACATGGGTCTATAGAGGAAGAAACATCAGAAGAAAGATACTTATTTGCAGCTCTCCCCCTGATGTAGATATTCTTCTTTCGGTTGTCAAGGAATGTGCTCAAAAGAGCAGAAATCATGTTTAGGATGCAAGTTGGATTATAAATGTCAAAGTAAATACATTATTCTTAGCTTTGTAATTATATGAAAACCCTCTTTTGACATTCTCTTTTTGAACTATTTTATTGTGACTGATACTGAATAGTTATTAATCCAAATGAAGAGTGTATATTTCAGAAGTACTGATAGTAAAATTGATGAAACCAGGAAGGACAGAGATTGGTGTCTTAAGACTTATATTTGAAGTCCAGAAACTAAATTTCACTTTATGGGTAGGGATACTTTTCTGTATACAAAAAAGTGTTGCTTTAGAAAGTTAATAAAGTCTAACTGAAGCTCCTGTAAATTATGAATCATCCATTGCAGAACCCTTCCAGCAATTACTCTTGTGACTTAGTATATTGTAAACTAAGTAGAAATTTTAGCTTAGCATTAGGAGAACCTGCCTTCTGTTCAATTTTAAATAAAGTTTCACAATGTTTTTGGTAAAAGTTATATTATGATGATTAACAGGCCCTAAGCATTGATGAAATGTATTGCTTTTTATTTTTGTCTGTAGGAACTTATCCTGGCATACTGCACTGGACACTCCAGTTAATATGCATATACCACATTCTCATGCCTTTATAGATCTAAATAATGACTTCACTGCTGGTATGTCATAAAAGTGTTAAGTACCCCCCTAAAAATATCTGTCGCTAAGTGTACAATATAATGGATTGCAATTTCCTTTGAATATATTAGTAAATCTAATTGATGATTGTAAGGGGTTGGTTCTGGAATGTGCTGTTCAGTAATTATACTACTTTGCTACTTCTGATTTTTTTTTTAATCTTATTTTAATGTCTATAGTTGGAAAGTTCTGGGTTTTAAAAAATAACTGTCAAAATGAGTAACCTAATAATGTCTCTGACCTCTTGATGATAATTTAGGCAGAGCTAATGCTTATTCTGACTAAGTTTGGTTCCCCATTAAAATATTGTTTCCTGGTTTTTTGTGATGCTGTGCTCTAATATTCAGTTAGCAACTGAATCAGAAACAGGACTGCATTTTCTTCATTCTTAGTCTGAAAATAGTTCTATAGTTCTTCCAGAAGAACGTTTTCAAGACTGGACTTAAAATTTGTTTCTTGAACATTGCAGTATGACTGATTTGTTTCATAGTGAATTTTATCACTGAGAAAATAGCATGTGAAATTTTATTCTTCTGTATGAGCAATGCTATAACCTGTTTATAATTCAACGTCCACAAATGAATACTGGAGACAACTTTTTTAAGGCAGATAAACTGTGTTCTTGCTTTGGTAGTGGCTTGGTTTTGTTTGGGGTAGGGTTTTTTCTTTGTGAAATAGACAATGCAATTTAGCCTTCAATTGCCACAGTGATTTTATTTATCGCTTCCATACCTGGTTCATACCTCCAAGCACATTTAAATATTGTGCTGAACCTAATTTCTTCACACACTAAATGGATTCCTAAATGCTTTCTCTCCTGCTAGATTTGCAATGTACATCAATTCCTATATGGTAATTTTGGAAAAAGAGCTTATTTTTTGCTCTTTAGCAGCATGGGAATGAGAGGGGAAAGAGTCCATAAATTTAATTAAAATGCTTATAAATGTTGGGGATTAAGTTAATTGCTTTAGAATGTAGTCAAACCTTAATATTCAGTTCTGGCACATTTCTGCATGAAACTGTCAAGTGGAAATTCCAACTGGAAAATTAAATATATGGTTGCTTACTATAATCAGTATCATGTACTAACCAGTTCTAACACATTCAATTCTATAAATCTGTTGGAATTTTTATTGGGATGGGCAGCGTAGATGAGCATTCCAGGTAGCACTTCAAGATTTATATACTGAAGTCTAAATTCACAGGTAGGTAAAGGTACAAAGTCTTAAGTTGCTTATGTAGATAAATCACAAATTGATCAATTTTTGCAAGAATACACAAATGTTTTTGACAGCTAATGTTTTAACAGCCTAAAGAATGTCCGGAGAGTTTCAGTTAGTGCTAGTAATATATGGAAGTTCTTCTGTTAACTAGAAATGGAAGTCAGGATCTTTGTGTGGGGAGTGTCAAGAGCTTTTATAGATTCGTATCTATATTCATATCTGAATAGAATCACTTCCCATAGGAAGATCCTGATACTTATTTACTAGTTACAGCAAAGATGTAACCTCAGGCTGAAATATGTGCTATGTTATGGCAAGCAGAGGAAAATTTCAAGAAAAAGAATTGATTTTGAGAAGAAAACTGGAGAAAATATTACCATATAATTATTTTCTTTATAATATTTTTTTACTTCTAAGATGGGAACGGTAAAGTGTTTTTCTGCTGTCCTTGTGGAAATTGGACCACCTGTGAACAAGGCATATGTTACTGAAAAATAATACCTCATCAGTGATAGCTGATATTTCGTGACTGACGTGTTATTCTAAGACTGCCTGCTGCCAAAATGAAAAGTCAGTAGTTGCCTGGTACTGTGGACATTGATGGCCGTTCCCTCACATCAGCTGTAGTAACTGTTTAGGAACTGTGGCTGGTGGGGAACACAATTCATTTCCCTTATTAAGCTGATCCAGCTCACCATGCAGCTTCAGGACTGCCAGAGCCACTGTAAGCAGGGAGAGATGGTTGACTCCTTTTAGTAGCAACAGTTGCAGCCTGCCTTTAACCAAGCATGAAATTGCACCTTGAGTCTCATTGTGCCTCTTCCAAAAAATACCTGTTTAGTGTTCTCACCGTGTGGCCTTTAGTTTCTGTTAGTCTGTACGGATTTGGGCAGGTGACTCAGAGTACTCATAAAAGTAGTCAGCTGGTAGAAATTTTAAAATAATAAAGTGGGGAGAGGGACACAAAAAAATCAACCTGTGTGTAACTGTCTGTGCAGAACTGGTAATTCTGTGATTTTAATGCACTGTAGTATGCTCACTACTAGTCCTATGTCTTGCTCTGCGCAGTCTGGATAGACTTTGCAGAAGACTGCTAAACATTCCTCCTGATCCTTGTAGCATAGCTAGGGCAGTGCAGCCTTGCCACACCAGGGAAGGGAGGAGTGCTGCAATTCCTATTGTGTGATTCTCAATAGGCAGTGGAGTCTGCTATTGGTTGGTTCAGGCAGAGCTCATGAAGAGGAGAGGATTCTTGTGACTCAGTGTTTACCTGCACTACCACTCTTGACTTGGAACACATTCTTGTTAAAAATAGGGCCTGGTACACCTTAGAATTATATTAATTATGAGGGAGATGTTGACAAGGATGCAGTGGAATAGTCTGCATGCTGAAATCCTGTTGTCCAAAAGACTTCATAGTCATGATGTTTGATGCTGCTGGGATATTTTTTGGCTGAAAAATTCAGAATTTTTCCTCACAGGCAACGCTGCTGTTCGTGAATGTGAAAATACAATTCATCTAAAATGGATGCACAGATTTTTATATATTACAAAGGAAATCTAAGTCTCTAGAATATGCCACCTCTACTTGTTGGCTTTTTGGTGTTTTTACAACCTTTTTCTAATAGTCTGCAATGTTTTTTGGTGCTCTTTGTATTCTGTATCAGATGCAGCCAATTCTGTGATTTTTAGCTGGGCTATTTTTGAAAACTCTATCATTATAAAGAGCTTAGGAGATTTAAAGCATGCTTGACATTAAAAAAGGAAAAATCCTCTCTGGGCTGACAATCTTTTTGCTAGTTTACTGCCTAACCCATTTTCAACCCACTGATATTAAACCCTCAAAACACGGCTTTTAATTGGCACACTTCTGCTCTGGGTAAAATTAAGTTGAATTGTTATGTTTCCATTATATGAGAACACGTTCATAAAGATGTTTTTAATCCATAACAGTGCTTCCTGAAAGGCTAACTGTGTAAGGATTTTATAATCCAAAAATCCACTAACCAGAACAAAGATAGTACTAATCTTTCTTGGTGAGATATAAACTAGGCTGTTTCAGATAGTAATGCTACTGCTGTTTACAGATAAAGCATTCTCATGTAGAAATCTCAGCTGCTTATATTTTTTAATATTTTTTTAAAAACCAGTAAGTAATTTCAGATTAGGCCAGTATTATATAATCCACACAAAAACTTGTGGCATATAAAACTTACCAAAGGATCAATGTGTTCCTCATAAAGTAAATACAACATTTTCAAGATCTCCTGCATGTGCATTAAGCATATGTTGCTCCAGGAAGAGTGTCTAATTCACAGAGTGGCTGAGATTGTCTGGAAATGGTCTAGTCTGCCTACCTACCATCATGTCACTGTTCATACATACAGAGATAGACTGAAAGATGGGGAGAAAATATTGTAATCCTAGTTAGAGTAGGACTACTAGGTGTCTGGTAATATATACTCACACTTGTCATTAGTTTTCTTTAACAGCTGGCTTAGGAAAATAATCTTGAAGCTAATAACAATGGGCTTGTCTGACCATATTAGTGTCAGGGATATTTTATAGAGCATGACAGGGCAAGGGAGCATTTCCAAAGTAGACTCCTCAAGTAAGAGGCCAGTCTTAAAAACATTGTATTCTCAAGGGGAAAATATTATATCATGTGATTTAAGTGTTTGTAGAGGATTTAACTCTTTGGTCTTATCATGAAGGAGGTAAAAAGTACAGAATCATTTTCATTGGGGAAGACCTTTAAGATCACAAAGTCCAACCACTGACCTTACTGCCAAGCCCACCACTAAATTATGTCCTTCAGCATCTCAGCTACACGGCTTTTGAGTATCTCCAGGGATGGAGACTCCACCACCTCCCTGGGCAGCCTGTGCCAGTAATTTTGTATCAGTCCATTCAATCAAAGTAAAAAGGAACTCATTGTTTGTCAGAAATGCGTTTCAGATGTCGTAGTATCCTCTCCATCTCTTGCCTGTTTAACTGAGTGCTATTTCCAGTGTAGTCATTATACTGAAGATTTTACAACTGAAACACATGAATTTTTAGGATAACAATTATTTTGGTACATGTCATTTATTTCCTAGTTAGTTAACTCGATTGTTTTGACTTAAAATGTTCTAAAATGTCAGATGTTCATTTAAGACTAATACTGTCTTTCTAAGCCAACATTATAGTACTTAATTACTTGGGGGAAAAATGATTACTTATTGATAAACAATACGTTTGTATGGAATCTAAGTTGCAAGTCTTCTCCCAGGAAATAAGACCGTGGCTCTGCAAGTATTCTTCAAATGTTCAAATGCGTGAGACAAACTGCCTTGGCCTCTGAATCATACTGTAACTTCATACTGTACATCTGTCATTATATCCTTGCTATGAAAAATAGTTAACATATTAAATATTCTGTGCCTTATTTGGTTATGTGATTCCAAAGTTTGGAAATACTGCTTTTACACCCTGTCTTGTATTGAACACTGGCACATGGTGTGTATAATTGCAGATATTTCTGGAACTGTTTATATAAAACCAAAGGAAAATGATAGATTTGATTTTGGGAAAACTAAAGTGGAAAAATCATTAGTCAGAAACAGCTTGCTATAAGCTAATTGCTACTCTCTTTACTGATTTCTGATGGTTAATTTTCTTATGTTGTTTTGCTTTGGGAATCTAGAAACCTAATGTACCAGAACATTTACAATGTGTTTCCTTTTTGGTTCTCATTTCTTAGTTTAAACACATAAATGTAGATAGTTTTCTTCTTGAAAAACCAATCACTCAAATCACAGGTGATTTTTCTGTTGTCATTTAAATCTGGATTCTGAATGTTTTATGTCAGACTCAGATGGTATTTCTGGTGAGTTTCCTCCTGATGGAAGCTCTCTGCATATGAGATTATCATCAAAGCTTATTTTATGTAATAGATCTGCGTTTATTCGCCATTAGAATAACCATTATGTTTGCAAACAAATTATCTGGCCTTTTAAAACTTACCTTGAGTGGCATTTTAAGACTGGGAAGGTGTGTGTATGTATTTGAAGTCAAGTTGTTCTCTCTAGTTTTGCCTCTCCCTTTTTTTTTCTGCAAACAAATATCCAGTAATGCCATGTCACTGCTTCATTCTTTTAACAGGTACAGTTTTAATTTTTTTACTGTTTTAAGTTGTTATAACAGACCTTACCTGGGACTTTACAGCAAATAAGGGAGGCAAAAAATGTATCATATAAGATACACAGGGTAGATTTGGAGCACCTCAATCTATGTCTTTAAAATTCTGTTTGTTTTTTACTACTTTTATTTTTACTATTTACAGATTTTTTTTAATAAAAAATGCTCTGTGTGACATCATCTCCTCTTGCCTCTGTTCCTCCACAGAAGTGTTCAATACCACAGGAAGTTTCTGCTCTTAAGATGAAACTAGTTACTGACATAATATTTTTGTGGAAATTAATACCTTAAAATAGGTGAAAAGTAAATTGGTTCTGCCACATCAGCATCTTGTTGAGAAAGAATGAATGTTAAAATAGGTTCTGAAAACACTCTTAACACTGATCATCTTCTATTGCTTGAAACAATATTGTTGTAATCTGAAAATAAATAGAATTTTCTGCCTGAAAACTCACGTTTCAAGTGCTAAAAAACAGAACCTGTAACTTAAGAATGTTGTTCATGGCCTGGTGTCTTCTGAAGACAACCATAGATGCTGAGGGGTTTAATTTTGAAGTAAAGCCCTCTGACATTAAACAGAAAGGTCAGATCAGTCATTAGTGAAATGAATGCTACATCTATAAATAGTGTAGGTTTTTATAACACTCAAAAGTGAAGGAAAATAACAAGGATAATTCAGAAGTGAACTTGGAGCAGGTTCCCTATACTTAAGTTTTAATGCAATTTCCTAGTAGTCCTAGTAAGAAAAAAACAATGTCTGGAAGAAGAATTTGTAGTACTGTCTGCTTTATTCAAGAAGATTTTGTGCAGTTTCCTATCTGGGGCTGAAGTCTTCTAAGCTTGTTACCTACCTCCACATTGAAATTTTCCTAACCTTCAATTACGCTTGCTTAGCCACTTAGACAGGCTGAAGTCATTGTGGAGATGCTTTGGTATTTCGTAACTTAGGGCAACTTTTTTTCTTAATGACATAGCACTCGTTTTTCGGGATCAATGTTTCAAAAACTGTTTTAATTAAGATCTCTCCAAACATAGCCAGTTTGAAACAGCTTTTAGAAATATCAACCTGTGGAGTTTTGTTGTTGTTTTCTTTAGTTGCTATTCCTACTTTTCTAAAAGAGTCATCAGTAGTGATTATACCGTAAGCAGGGATTTTCTAAGCCTTCCCTTGGATGTTTGGATCTCTCCCAAAAGGGAGAGATGATGCCCAGGAAGCAGGAGTAGACGGTAGGTAGGGAAGAAATCTAGGCTGAAGGTAGGGAATTTAGATGGAGATGATGAGGAGCAAACACTGGATGAATTTTTGCAAGAAGAGGATGTTAACAGCTGGACTTGAAGTTATTAGAGCAGTGACCTAATGGTGCATCAAATAAGAAAAGCATAGTTGTGTAAGACTCCATTGAGAGAATTCTAGAATTGTGTGAAGAATGCTGTGGAATAAGGATTGGAGATGGACTTGCTGTTGGGTGGAGAGCTCTTTGGTTGGAATATGCCTATATGATTATTTCTGCAGCAAAAATTGTAAGCTACATGGTATAAGCAGGGATTACAGGAAGAGAACCAATGCTTTCCTGTTCAAGGTGTTTGAATGCTGTCCTGCTTTTCAATCCATCTTTTTAATGGAATTTGTCATGACCCATAATCCATTGCAGTTACATGTTGGGCTCTCAGCAGTGATTATCTATCAAGCATCTTTATTGTTCTGGTTTCTGAACCCCTATGGCAAGACTGCTGAGTTTTTGGTCCCTAAGATAGCACAATGTAAACAGTAGTAGTTATGTAAAGCTCCATTAGATAGATTACATTAAAATCATGAGAAATGGATCTAGGTCAAGATAGGAGTGCAGTGTCTTCAAATTAGTATTTCAGCATTTGTAGATGTATCTGGTATGACTTCGATATTGATGCAAGGTAGATCTAAAGGCACTAAACTCAATGTAGTCTAGCTGTACAAGTTTCATGTAATGTTCTGGGGAGACTTTTCAGTCTTCACTGTGCCGCATGTTGGTACCATGTCAAAACTATCTGATCCCATCAAATAAAGATGGATGGAATTGCTGTGGTTCCTCTGTAATAACATTTAGGTTACTGGAGCTTGCAGCAGTACTTGGGTATCTTCCCTTTTTCAAGCTCTAACATAAATTCTAATACTCCATTTCTTTTTTTAATAAGAATAAATGCTGAATTCAGTGATTTTTGGTATATGTATTTACTGTGGATAAGATGTAGTAGAGCCTGGGTAGCAGCATCTTATTTCTAAGTCAATTAACTCAAATTAAAGAATAGCCAAATTTACTCACCAATTCACATTTTTTAGGGAAAGTTAAGTTGTGACTAAAATGCTAATACAATGTGGTTGTGTTGCAGCATGTGGCAGGGATATTCTGTATTAAGTGTTTGGTGTGTCTCAGAGGGGAGTTCAGTCTTGTGGTTCTAAAATGCTGGATAACCTCCCAGCTATCAAGATTTTACTCAACTACATCATGTCACGAATTAAAAACATAAGAAATGCCCTTTAGGCTTAGTCTAGTGCTCCATTCAGCCAATTTAATATTCTTTCCCTGGCAATGGCAGTAGGAAAGTGGCCAAATGTTTTTTTTCTCCTCCCATTCCTTACTCTGTTGTATATTTCCAGTATCTGCAATTGGCCTGAGATTATTAAGAGTACGTCCTTGCCCATTGTTTCTAGTATCCCTTTATGTACGTATTGTCTAATAATGGAGATACTCGGGATACCTTTATTCTGTTCATAATTAAGATCTTTGAGCTCCATAATAATTTGATTTTGTGACCTCATTGTGCAGTTGTTTGGTTCATCAGCATTTGAACAGAGCGTTATGATACGGCCCTCAATTCTTTATCCATGCTTTTTAAACCTAGAAAACTGTGCTGAAATGATTTTGTTTTCTGTAGCTGAAATTGCAAGCAGAACTGCCTTCCAAAGGCAGTGTGGCAGCATATCTTTAGACAAGTGACTTTTCCCAAGCATCTGTAATATGATAGACACTTCTTGTAGGAAAGAGGGGTTGAGTTGTCTCGATATAGCCAGAAGAAATGTTGCCACAACCATGATTAGTGAATTAAAATACAAAAATTGTTGAATTTAACTGTTTGTGTCTTTGTTGTGTAATCCAAGTACTAAATGTAGAGATCTTAATGCATTTGTTGGCTCAATCTCTTTTGTTGCAACCCTTATATATTAAAGAATTTAGTAATATAGACACAGGAAGCTGTGGCAGTGGTGGTGAGATGTCTGCCATGGCCACTGTTCTTTGGGAAGCAGATGATTGCAAGGAGTTATTGCTATGGCAATAAATTGTACACATTCTGAATTATTTCTTTTCTCATATCTTTTGGCTTTTAAGGACAAAAACTTGTGTAATGAAGCCAGATAGAATCGTAGAATGGTTGGAAGTCATCTGATCTAAAACACTGCACCAGGCAGGGCTTGGTTTTTCTTACAGATTTTTTTCCTACCAACTTGGAGAAAACATTTGCAATTCTGAACTAAACAATTTCCTGAACAGCTATTGGGAGGTTCTGAATTGTATTGTACTTTTATACTGCTGCTGCAAAGAAATGGGTTTGTTTTGCACGCTTTGAAATCTTTGATGTTCTTGATCAAAATGGAACATCACTTGTAAATGTCAAGCATTTGATGTTATTTTGGTGCAAGAGGGTTTAGTCACAAAAACATACAAGAGCATACATGACACGCAGTTTCTAAGAAGGCTTAAGGATAAAAAGGAGGACAATTGGCAATAACATACCAGCTGAATTAGTTCAGCAAGCTCTAGAAATGCTGTTGCTGTACCTGTATTAAGTTATCCTATGGGAAATCCTAGCTTGTAGCATTAACTTAGGAGCAGCACTAGTTCCTCTATACTATTTCTGGAAGATTATCTGCTATCTCTGCCCGCCTTTGCATTTTACCAGTGCAGTGTATTATTACAGCAGCTGTGGAGCTGCTTTGATGTGTTGGTTCCATTCTCTACATGTTGTGTCATTTACCTGAAGTTAAGGAAAAAGGAGAGATGGAGTACATGAAGAGGAAGGAAGGGCAAAAGTAATTTACTTTGAAGAGAAGCTGCTTTGCAGGTGGGAGGGAGTTTAGTGCAAAATAGGCATGTTGCTGAATTTAATCATCTTTGAGCTACTGTAGAGAGCCATATTCAGCACTAATCTCATGCAAACCAAAGCAATGTAAGGTAGATTGCCTTCTCTGAAAACAGCTCTCTTTTCCTGCCTATGTTCCACAAAAATGTGGAACAAGTGTTCACATTAAAATACCTGGTTTGTACATGACAGAACAAAGACTTTGGATCCATAAGCGCATCAATATTTTTAACACAGTAAATATTTTAGGTCTTTTAAATTATCATCTTTCTATTAGTTCTTTGTACTTTGACTTGCATTTATTACCCTGAATTATTCCTCCTACACTTCAGATAGCTAAATATATTGTTTGATTTTATTAAGCTTTGTGATATCCCAGACACTGTGGTTCTCTCATCCTTTCTCTTTTCTCAATAAATGTAATGTTTATTTTAAAGCTACTTTTGATTATGGTCCTAATATCTGGGATTTTACATGGCTGTTGTTCCTTGCCTTCCTATGGTATTTCAATTCCCTGTTCAGGCATATTTCTGAATATTTCTATATACTTATGAAATTCAATTAAATGAGTAGGTAAGAACAACTAATGTAGTGTGCTTCAGACTAAGAATGGGAAAAAATGGATTTTTTCAATGCCTAAGAAAAATCCATTGCAGATCTTTCTCTGTTTACATGCTTTTACTAAATAGGTGTATACGTGTAATGTTCAGTAACCAACATATTCTGTTACAAGTGATTCTATAATCATTGAGTGAGTACCTAATGTGTGTGTCTCAGAATTAGAGTTAGTGTGCTGTGCAGCTTACTTTTTTGTTGTTGCCCACTCTTATTGAGCATCTTAACTTTCTGTGGCCTGTTGAAACTGTGTCTGGGATGAACAGTGTGAAATGTCTTTTGAGCAAATATGGTCATTATGTTCTCTGAGGAGCTGTAACTGATAAATTCCCTCTGTAAAGCTCAAATGAAAACAAGATATATTACCACTTACAGGTAGGTCAATTCATAGTAGTGCTTATATGACTTCATGTTAAGATGTTAAGGACGTTCATTTCTCTCCATTCCAAAAGCTCTGTTGTAAGGCTGCTCTAGGTGATACTGCATTTTCCCATGGACAAAAATATGTGTCTTTTTTACTGAGAAGTTATCATTATATGCTGCAAAAATACAGATTTTTTTAATGACGAGTAATTGTTAAATGAAATTCCATTGCATGTGAAATTAGTCAAGAAATAATGCTGGTTTATTTTGCTGGTTTTATTTTTAATGGACTTTCTTTTAACCTGAAGTAAATGATTTATTGCTCAGGACTTTGTAATATCCCCAGCATACCTCATAGCTGTCGTTTGTATTTGTTTTTTTCACCCCAGAAGCATAACTGTGCTGCATAAAATGTGCTGCATTTATTTAACCTAGTAATAACCAACTATTTAGAGCTGAATTTCTAGCATAATAATACTGGGTGAAGTATGGCTCATGTTGGCAGTTGTGCCATTTTTTCTGATTCTAGGGTAGAGTCACAGAACAAGTCCAAACATAGCGTTACCAGGGGGAATGCTGAGCTAAGGCTACCCAAGATCTCTCCTTGCTTAGAGAACTGGGCAGAGAGGGGATTGATTTAACAATTAAAGGTGAGAGGTCAGATCTGCAGTGCATGAAACTGAGTCAAATGTGGAGGTGGCAATAAAATGTCTGCTGAAGGTTAAACAACTTGTTCTATTTGCTAATCAAATGCAAGTCATTTGCTGTGTATTTAAGGACAACACTGGGAGAGCCTTTTGTGTTGTAATCTAAATGCAACATGGCTTGTAACTAGTTGCAAATTGCAGTGCAAAGTACAATATGGATGCACTGCAGCCCTACTTAAAATACTTATTTGAGCTTCAAAAACACTCTTCAAAGATTTAGTGACATTTTGGCCTGTAGGAAAGTGAGTTAAGGTTTCTGTTGTTCCATGTTTTTCTTTCTTTCTCTGTGAATGGATTAGATGTTTAAACATTTTTCTGTTTTATATCTGATAGTAAATAATCTTCTGCAAGCTTCCTTCTATACGCAAAGTTAAAATTTGAAAGTTGATATGTGTTTTTTAAGTCACATCTATGACATCTTCAGATTATTTCCATTACTTCTGTCTCTTGCCTTCAGGAAATACTTCAGTATCAATATAATTCATTCTAGTGAAGCACTATCATGCTTTTCATATGTGTGCTCTAAAGGAAATTGCCACTTCAGCTGTTCAGGGGAAAAAAATTAAATGGTACAACTTGCAAGCTGAGGGGAGGTGGTAGAGAAAAATCTATAAGCAAAATCTCTGTTGGGTGTCTTGGTGTGTCTGTGGCTTTTTTGTTTTGTTGATGGCTTTTTGTGTGACTGATTTAGTGTGGTGGTTTATGGTTTGGTGGATTGGAGTTTTTTTCCCCTGGAAGACAATACCTCTTATTACACCATTGGAAATTCCCCATACAGAGTTCCTCTGCTTGTGCAGTGAAACATCTTGGGGGTAAAGCATTCATATTCCCTTTTTTAATCTTTTTCTGCCTGAGAAGTAACCATTATGTTCTAACATAAATAATGATATTTAAAATTTTGAAGGACAATGAGAGAGAAAACAAGTGCTTAGATTTACAAGTAGTTTTCTTAAAAACCTGGACTTTTTAACACTGGACTTCATAATTATCTTCTTTAACAGTGTCTCCCCTTCTCCTTTTTTTAACCTCTTCTTTAAAGCTTTTTCTTCCTACTTTCCTAATTAGGATGCTTTCCTAAATGGCAATGAATAAACTCCTCTAAGTTGGCATTGTCAGATAAATCGTCTGAAGAACATTTTCGCACTATTTTGATGTTTAAAAGAAATCTAGTGTAAAGGAAGACTGAAATATTTCTTCTTTTCCTTGTCTTGCCCTGTCAACCTTATATATCTGTTGCTTAATTCAACATATCCAAAGTAAAAGGATGGTTGGTAGATTTTTATTTTTAACTTACTAAAACTACAACTGTTGTGGTTTTTTTCCTAACTTTGAAGTCTATCTCTTTTTACTATTAAGAAGCATTCTTCAGTGTGCATATGTAACATACAGCATGTACTAGCTCGAGTGAGGCTAACTTAATTTTGTATAAACTATACAAATGTTGAAGTTGAGTGCAGAAGGTGTATTTATTCCTACAGAAGAGTATGAGTGATGAAAATAATTCTTGGGGTTTTGTTGATTAATATATATGCATATAAATGTCACTGGAATATAATGTAGCTATAACTTACATGGGTACTGCGTTTTTAACTGAGTGATACGGTGTATCTTTATTGACTGATCAAATATTTGTGTGTGTAGTCTAATGTTCAATATTTTCTTTCACTTATGTTTTTCCTTTCAGATTTATTCCTTACTACATCACCAAAGGCAGGAAACATTGAGTTCGAGACATGGGTAAACATGGTAAGAGAAAAAAAAAAAACCCAATAACTATTCTGTTAAAACAGACAAGTTCAAAAAAAAACCAACCAAACCAGGTCATCTGATACTCCTTGTTTCCGGAATGAGTGAAACTGATGTTGAGGCGCTAACTGCACTGTTGCATTTAGATTGCAGAATGTCACTGGAAGTCTTTTACTCTGCACATTTTTAACATGACTACTCAGTAAATCAATCAGTCTGCCTTCAAACTCCTTAGCAGGGCTCCTGGTGTGTCATCAGCTGTTCTGTTACTGGCACTTTGCATGCTGATTTATGAAGGCTGATCAGATTTTTTTTATTCTTGCTGTCTCGAAGATTGTATTTCTTTAAGGTCTCTTAGAACTATGACTTTAGGTCTTGGGTAAGATTTGGTGGGACAGAAGCTCAAAATCTCACTTCTAGCCATTACACTATATACCCCAGTTACAGCTGAGAAAATCCAGAGTCTATGTTAACCAAATATCACAAAGGCAATTTAAGTTTTATTTATTTAGATTCTGCCTTTGTATTGTCTAACCTGTCCAGAATCAGTGAAAAACTTAATTATTAATAATTCATGACATCAGATGATTTGAAACTAAGATGAACCCTTTAGGCAAAATCTGTTGTCCAAAAGGACTAGTTAAGAATCTTGGCATATGTATATTAAAAGTTTGATTTTTCATTATAATAGAAAGTGCTTAATGTGCTTCTTATTAGCTAAGGAATGAGTTTTTAAGGCTTTATTTACCTGAGAATCATATCACAGGTAATCACTGACAGAGAATGTAGTCTTGTCTGTGACTTGGCCATCTTCACCAGCTGCTGAACTAAAAAAGGAAAACAAACAAACAAAAAAGCCATAATAGACCTTTTTTTAAGCATTAAGTCATTAATTCAATATTTCTAGTTTTTGTATAGACTTTGACCTTAATTCTAGAGGGATTGAGCGTTAGTGACTTCACAGGACACTTGGCCTGTCTGCTGTAGGTAGTGGTTTGATTTTTTTGGTAACGTTTTCTCACAAATTCAGTATTTTCTGAACTCATGTATTGTAAATGTCCTACAGTGTGTATTTTTTATACATAGATCTGCTTTTCTTTAGAAAGGAAATTTAGAAATTGATTTGGAATCAATCAACCCAGTAAAATGTCATACATATCAAAATATATGTATATATATATTAAAATATGTTAATTGATCTATTAAAAGCTGTTAAATTGCTCTATAAGCCTTGGCAAAGTAATTCCCTTCATTGATGTACCATAAAATGCTTTTGAAATATTTGCCTATACGATACACAGTTTTCTGGCCAACTGAGCCCAGGCCCTAGTCTTTTCTGCATAGACGTGAATTGTATCATTTTATTACTGAGTCATTATGTCAAGGTAAAGACATCTAGTCAAACATCCATGTACTAAGTGTCTCCAGAGTTGCATCTTCAGCAGTATTTAAGTCTATAAACTGAATATGACAGGAGTAAGCAATGTGGGTAACCAGGCATATTCCACAGAACAGCATCATATGTCTCAGTAGCTTTCCATATACTTGTGTGAACAGCCCTGATGGCCACAACTAGAAAAGTGTTGTCCTCAGGTCATCTTACTTAGCTGTGAAAGCTTAACATTTTGAGTGGTTCTATTGCAGTTGTGATCCAATTCAATGATAAACAAGGATCCAACACTCTTCCCTTGCCTTTCTGACTAAATACTGGCATATTGTTTTCTGTAGACCTTGGTTTTAATAATAGACAAATTATGTGTTTTATCTATTACTTGCAGCTATAGAAATCACATCAATATGCATAAATGCACGTGTTCCTAGTTACTTCATTATAATTTAGGTATGTACCTGAAATAACCCAATCTCTTCCTCATAACACAGTAAAAATATGTGGACAATTGTATCTGGGTATTACTATTACTAGATTTCCATTAAGATTTAATGAAGGATTAGAAATGGCAAAGACTCAGTCCCAATATTCGGTGTACATTCTTTTCAGAGCTGAGAGATGTCTCTTCATTACCTATTAGCCTATTTATCTATTTTCTTTGGTTCAAAAGTCAAGTTTTATCATTTAGTTTGCAATTCAGTTCTTCCATCCTTTTTGTCCTATTTGATAGGATGGGAACTTCTCCAAAACTAAAGGGAATAAGGAAGTGCCTAGTGGCGTGGAAGTTGTTGGACAATCCGTGTTTGCAGATTTTGGTGAGTTTTATCCTTCTAAACTATCTAGAGTGTTTCTTTTTCATGTTTTGGTTAGCTACTCTAAATCAAAAAACAAAGAAAGATGTTTAGCTCTAAAAGTTGGGCTTCTTTATTTTTATTAATTATTTTTTCTTTGAGATGATGTATCTATTCAACTTTAAATCTTGAAAGAACTGAGAATAATGATTAATAAATCAACTAAATTCAACTTTAGCTATCCCAATACCTTCCCCATCACATGGATCTGCTTTTGTATGCCATAGTTCAGGACTGTTGCTTTGAGGCATGGTACAACACCAGATTCACCATCAAATGTGTATTTTGTTTATCATGAATTTGTTGTGGGTTTTTTCCCCCTAATCTTCTTCAGAAAATATTATGTAAGTAAATGTTCATTAATTCTTCACTTGTACAAACTAATAAAGCCAAAATGTAAATGAAAAATGACTTGAATAGAGATTGGTAAAATCTTAATGCTTGTAGCTGAAAATTCTATAAGGCTTTTGGACAGAAGAAAAAGTTTATATGTAAATCTGGTTTTGTAAGGGTTAGTAAAAGCTTAGATTTTTTTATTAGAATGTACCTTTTCAATCAATTGTGACTTATCAGGTGTGAAGCATGTTCCAGACAATGGGAAATGTTGTTTTGTAGTCCCAAGGGAAGGTGCTACAGGCCTGATTCTGGTAACTGAATATCAGTCGTTTCCTAAAGAACGAATTTACTGTATTTGTGCAACATGCTTAATGCTGAGACCGAGTCTGTCTGTAAACGTTGTCAAATGGGAGCCTTCTTACATCATTTTCGTTTAGAGTCTGTTTTAAAGAAAATTATTACTTTTAAAATTAGAAGTCAGACTCTATATTAGACACAGAGTCTAATTTTCTCACTCTGTGCTGCCACTTCAAAATATCAAGAGTTCTAGCAAAGTTCTTTACTGCCATGTAAATAGAAGACACCTCTGCTGAATAGTTAGTTATACTTAGATCCTGGTGTAGCAACTATGGATGGATTTACAGATCTACAGTAAATGAAATAAGGTAGAAGCTGAACAATGCTCCAGGTTCTGCTGTGAAATGTTTAACATGTTTTCTGGAATCTTTGTAAAAGTTTTTTTGTAAATTTTTTTTTACTATTTCTGTACAAATAGAAACAGTTGTGTATGTCTAGTATCTGAAGGACAGAATGGAATACTTTGGGTTTTCCACTTAAACATTTAATGTGTTGGCTTTTTTTGGAACCATTTTCCAAGCTAATGTTCTGAATAATGTGTCTTAATAGGTACTAAGTAGAAATCTGATTTGGTTTTAATTTTTTTTTAACAATGGCAATGTGGAAAGCAATCTTTATGTAGGATAATTTTATCTCTGTTAGGTAGCTAATGAGCCCAAATGATATATCATAATTGTAGAGATTTATCGTAATTAATGGAATTTTAATAAACCCTGGAATATCTTTGTAAAGAGAAGTGTTAATTGTTCAAATGTTTAAGTTTTGAAGGTGTGAATCCATTGAGTGCACTGTGATTCAGTGGTGCAGTCCAGTGTGTGGCTTTGGGACAGCTGTGGTTAGGAAAGACAGTGGCTGGTATAGGAGGCTTAGCTGCAGGGGGCTGCTGGTTTGGAGCTTTGCTCTGCTAATTAGTATCACATTTATTGTCAGAGCACTAGTGGGAGGCAATAGTAGAGCAATCTTTCTAGTAAGGATGAATATAATGGGAAAAAAATACATGCAGGGACTTAAGAAGTGCATGCAATTAAATATAGAGGAACAGCATATATGACCAAGGGGATAGAGAAGCAAGGAATCATCAGTACCATCTGTTGGAGGAGATGCTGGCTTTTCAGAAGCCTATTTTTTGGATCTGGTTATTCTGAAAGATCTCGGCCATTTCATCTCTGAGAGAGAACACTCAGGACAGACCTTGAAGTTTAAGGGTCTGTCTTCTTTTCCTGAACAGCTACAGACACACTGTTGTCTTTATCTGCATTCCAGATTGCTCCAGTTCATTCAGGATAAAGGATGGGAAATGGTTTAATGGTCTTTCCGACCATTAATTTTCCAAAGCAATTAAAAATAATGCTATAAATGTACATGTGTGTTTCAATGGAGGAACAAAGTTTATTCTGACAACTACAGAAAGACTTAGAACTGTAATTTCAATTTCACTATTTGAGTCCTATTAAAACTTTAATTAAGCTTTCTTCTGTTGTAACAGTGTGTAGGAAATAGACTAGTGCATCTCTTTTTTTTCTTTCCCAGAATTAATTTAAAATAATCAAGACAAAAAATAGTTATTTTCTCATTAAACCACATTTTAGACACTATTGAATATGGTACTAAAACAACATGTATGAGTAATGAGGGGGTAGAATGCTAAATTGCATGTTCTTTATGAAACGCAGTCTGGAGGAAGTTGAATAATACCCCACCACCATCCAGAAATCCTACAAATAGCTCTGTGTAAGAGTGGCTATACAGTAAGTGGTAGGAGGAAAATACCTTTTAATGCAAAGGAGGCTCTTATTTGAGTTCTTCTCATATTCATTTGCATTGCAGTATTTTTGTTCTGCACTAGCCTAACAATGGAGGCAATATTTCACATTGCTGAAATGCCATGTGTATCAGAGGAACTACATTTACTCCCTGTGCTATGTCTGCTTATGTTTAGATACTTCAAAAGGGAGGCATTTATCATACAGATTCTGCTTGTAATGAACTGAAGTTAAAAGACAATGGTTTACAAGAAACTGTTTGTGAGACTGGAGCATCTCCTATTTTCAGTGTTGTGTTTCCAAAATGATGAAATAATGATTGTTGTAACTCAAAGGAAGTTAAGGTGTGATGGTTTGCAGTTCGAAATAGTAATTTGGCTATCTGTAATGGGGCCTGAAAGAGGTTGTATTGCACAACAAATCAAAACAGCATAATGAAAATGTTAAATGAGAGACGTTAGAGGATTGTGGTACATTCTACCTAAATAGCTTTTGCAAAGGATGTGTGACACACTAAACAGAACATACCACAGTATGCTTCCTCTGCTCTGTGCCTCCTGCACAGGCTGAGATACAGCTGCTGTGACTAGAAACACTTGCAATATACAGTTGCAAGCCTGTTACATTCTTATTTATCTGCTGCCTGACTTTTTCTTCTTCTTTCTTGACATTTTCTTCTCCTCACAGCTGATGTGTCAGCCTTGCCATTCACTAAAGGTTGCAAAAGATTCCGTATTTCTTTGTGCTTTCACTCTGCCACTTCTCACTTGCTTAACCTTGTGTGTGTTACACTCTGGAATGGAGTCAGGTTCAGACATGAGCTTGGGATTATGTCACTTGTGCTGCCACCCTCTCATTTACACCTACCTTTCTTTTGCACACTGTTGTACTTCTGCAACTCAAGATTCAGATTTATTGATCACATGTATATCTTAGAAAAAACATAGTTTCATTCGAAAGATGATCTTGTCTAATATTACTTCCTGCTTCCAGAAGTTTTATTTGAAGTACTCTACTGAGCTGTATTTACATGTCATTGAAAAAATAGGGAAGCTTTGAACAAGGTCCTGACTGAGAACCTCTAAAGACAACTAATTTGGTGAAAGGTTTTCTTTCTTAAACTCAGCAGGCTGAACAACTGCTATAAAGTAGAAATTATTTAGAGAAGTGGAGCTGGAAGAAACAACAATTAGGTGACTCATGAGAAACTGTTAAAGATATTAGTGTAATCTTAGCACCAAGTGTTCCTGAAGTACTCAAATAATAAAGACACATTTTTTCCCATGAACAAAATATATACGAATTTATGGTTTCTTACATGTATTTATATATATCATAAGGTCTACTACATTTCTGTACATACATATGTGTGTACATATGTATGCTTATATTTTAATGCAAAAAAAAAAAGGCAAAAGCAAGTGTAGATAAATATATTTATGGTAATGCAGTAGACCATAGACTTTATGTCTAAATTGGAACCTCTAAATTAAGTAGCACTCCCCTGTTACATGATAGCAGTGATTGGAACATTAACCTGACCAAAGGACAGTGAACAACTGACAAATTTGTGTTGCCCTTTTAAAAATAAATCAGAAATGCTTTGTCACATATTTATTACAAATGACATTTCAATTGATTAAGGTGAGCAAAGCTGGGCACTAGAGAGTTCTGCACTTATTTGCCTGACACATTGCTCCAAACAAGTAACAGCTCTTGATTATTACTCTTTTCTATTCTTCTCATGTCACTATGGTAATTGCAGTGCAGTGGTTGCTATAGCAAAAATGATTAATCCTCCGTCGTTGTTATCTGTATGCTAGCAGAGCCTTTGTATAAGATCTACTTGTACTGTCTTTAAAGGAAATCATAGATGCTGGGTAGGATTCTGGTAAATAATTGCAATTACAAAGGGCTTTAATTGCCACTTAAAATAGTGGAAAACTTTGTTAAAGAAATTAAGTATTTCAGCAGAACACTCTGAAAGCAGCCAATATTTTTTCAGTAATGAGATGGATATGTACCGTATGTTGGACACATAAACTTACTGTTTCTTGCTACACTAAAGATTAATGAAATATGTGTTCAAAGTAGTGAGACAGAAGCAAGTGGCATAGAATATTGTGCTATTCATACAGTCCATTAGTTCATTTTTCTGGAGGTCCCTTCCAACCCCTGCCATTCTGTGTTTCTCTGTGAGTCTCTGAATGTTTAATGTTTTTAACTGCTATTCAGCTATCATTTCTGTTGGTTTAGTGGAGATTGGTACATCATCCTTTGTGACACCTAATCTAAGGATGTAAAACTATACAAAAAAACCCCAAACAAACAAAATGTAAATTCATGTTTGGTATAAATAGCCCATATTCCTCTGCAGACTGCATCCCATCTGACTGCCTTACTAACTTCAGTGTTCATTTTTGCAGTCATGGTGTGGATCTGAGACTAGGACAGACATTACATTGAAGCAATTGTGTAAATTCTATCTAGGAAAATTTTAATACAGCTGCCTCAAATTCTTCTATTAAATTCATCTTTGACCCCTTCAGGAGAGCATTTTTCTGTGCATCTCACCCTTACTGTTATTCCCTATGATACAGCCTAAGCAACCTTCTATACTGTCACTTCATATTTTTTTTTCTGTTTAAAGTGCTGCATTTCCTGATCCTTAAGGCATCTGTCCTGCTATGACATCACAAAAAGCCCATGTTTCTGAACTGTTTCTTACCCCCTTGCCATTAAACAATAGCTGTGTACTGTTGTACCAATGGTATTATCAAAAATCCAACAGGTATTTTTTATACTATAGTTCTTGTTATTACTGAAATTGTACAGAATAATTAATAAATAATATAATAAAGATGTAATTGGGATGAAATTCTCTGATCTTGCCTTATTTGTTGGACAATGTGATCTTCTCAGGATTGCTGCTTTGTTTGATGATGTTCATGGTTAATGTAACAAGAACTCTCAACCTGAGATTTTAGTCGCACAAGTGGCTTTAATTAGTGTTACCCCCTTCATTTGTCAGCATGTGGAATGTTGATCACACTTTAGCTTTCTAAGTGTGTATCACTAGAAAATTCTAGTGTACAGTCAGGCTTTGTAGTTTTGGTTTTAACAATATGAGATAGTTGGAACTAGTAGTTCTCAGCATAAACTACTACAGGAATTCCAGTGCTTCCTGTTTAGTGTGCAGGGGGGTTCTCATTTTGGATTTAATCTTTTCCCTGCTTGGATGCCAGTTAGAGCGTTTGATAGAGTCTTTCTGTTTCGGGTAGGAGACTGTGTTGTTGGATCAGGTGCAGGCTGGAAGTCTCTGTGTGCAGTTTACAGGCACACTGTGCTTAAATGCTTTTCTTGCAGCTGAGGTATGATTATGAATTCTTTGGAAGGATATAGACAGACTTACAGTCAGAATTGATTTTGAATGAAGGAGAGTGTTATAAGGATTTCTCTAATGTCCACACAACTTGGAATCATCTGTAAAGCTCTCTGCATCTGTTTTCTGAAGTTATGATTCACATTTTCTAAAAGTAGCTGACATTGATTCTTTTAATAATGCATAATTATCTTAGTAAATTATGATAATTGTCATGACCATCTTGTTGAACACCTAAAGGCAGAGAATGACAAAAGAATTCTAATCATTTTATTCCTTCAGAAGATAAATTTAAGATAATCAGCTTTCAAACAAACTTTTATGTAGTTTGAATGTCAAACTCGGTTGTACTGATTGTAGTCTTCTTACCTGCCACAGAAGAAAATTGTTTTGAGTACTACCATAACAGGGCTTTTATTCTCCTTTCCTTCTTGCTATTCTTTAGAACTTTAAATGAAAGGCGCATGATGAAGGAGACTGAGAACTGCAAAGTGTGAGGTTGAGATGTGAGCAAGCTCTCTGTGTGTGTGGTGAAGTATTAAGCATATAAAGCTCCATTAAGATATTAAACAAGAGATGCTTTATACTTATTGGGACTTCAACAGCAAAGTAAAACTTCTTGGCTTCTATTATACTATGCTGAGGATATTTTTTCTCACCTTTTAGAAGGGAACTGGGAAAACCTGATGGAAGGTTTAGCAACCATGGAAGGAATAGAGCAACCATGTTAAGTTTAGAATGTGTATTCTCAAAAGAGAACAGTGAGTTTCCGAGGCATGAAGACTTTCTGGTATATCAAGTGTCTTGCATCAGGGTCAGAATTATGAAAACTAGACTGTTCTTGCTGGCTTAGCCTGCATAGTTACCTTACTTTTATTTGCCAGAAAATAATTTATCTTCATTTAATACAGTTGTAATAAGTTATAATAATTGGTCCATCATGCCACTAACAAAGGAGAAAAACAAGGAAAAAAGTTTACTTAATTTTTTGTTTTAAAGGAATAGAAATAAGATCAGACTGCAGCACAACTTCATAGCTGTTTAAGTAAAAAGATTTGGATCACACACCCACCATGAGCTCTTCATAACTACAACTTTATCTCGCTCCATTACAAAACAGTTTTGAATTAAGTAATAATGGTACTTGTCATTTCCCCAGGTTCTGTTTTTCTTTCAACGCCCATGTTAGAAAGTACACTGTACAAGTGTGTGCAATGAATTAAATAACCCTTAAATTTGGTTGCAAAATACTGCTTTTCTGACATCTTTTTCTGTGTTTCTAAAGGAATTTGAAGGTTCAGATTGACCAATTTTTGTGAATGTTTGCTCATGCTAAGCACATTACTTGAATGTTTGCTTTAAAGCATGTCTCTGATATATCATGGCTTGGGAAGAAGTTCACTATGTATGTAACTCTTCCTTTTTTCCCTTAAAGTGTGAAAGAACTTCATAATTCACCAGGCAGTTTTTTCTTGGAAATAAACCATTTGGTAGTGGAGGGTTACATTGTCTCTTCCCTGTTGTAGGACATGCTGCATATTTACCTCCTCAGGGAGTTACTTCAGATTTTTTTGTCTTTAATTATGGATAGATGTAGGTGATAAACTAGTTATCAGACAGAATTGACAGAGTTTCTTTATGTATTTTTGCCCCATCTCAAATGATCTGTGCCAATGTGAGATGAGAATCCACTTGGTTCACATTGAAAGGGCTTAAACCTAATGGACTTTCTACTGCCATCAGAGCTGGAACTGCACAGTCTTCTGTCACCATTAGGAATTGGCAGGCAGCACTGCATCCTCATGTCCGTGTGCAGCTGGGGGAGATGCTGGGACCTCAGGGTCAAGGCACCTCTCAGAGTAACCACTAAGACACCATTTGCTATTTGTGCATTAGTTTTTAACCAGGTGCTTATACTACAGTACGTTAGCATTGCATTTTAAACCTACAACACTTTTTAATAACTTAATCTGATTTAGAATTTGTTTTCTACTTTCTCCCTCTCATTTACTTTTAGAGTAGATTGAAAATATTTGTGCTATGTTTTTCTTGCAAGTGTGAGCATTCAAAGGTAATGTTAAAGCTTCAGCTGCAAGTAGTTTTTCTCTTATAATCTATCCGTATGAGGCATGTCCCCAGTGATCTGTGCAGTCTGTGTCTTTTGGGTTACTCTTGTTCTGGATTGCATTGCTAGCACTTTGCAGCCATGAGACAAATATTCGAAAGAAGGCTTTGTGTCCGTGGCTTTTCTTTGAAATACAGTGAACAGGCAGCTGTAAGTAATGATTCTCACATGACTCCTAGATGGTATAAGACTGCATCTTTACATATTTTGACATACATACAGGTTTGCCGCTCATGAGTATGTGGGACTTTTGTTTTTCTACCCTTCTCCACTGCACGTTAGACTTGATCTTTATTAACCATGTAGTTCTTAAGTATCCCAGAGTCATATGTTGAGAACGTCCTTGCTAACACTTGAGTTTTCACTCCTGTGTCAAATGTGCTTTAAGTAGAGTGGTGCTCTCAAAGGCCATGTAGAGTCTAGAGTACGTTTAGCCACATCTAATGTTATTACAAATTACATTGAAATTTTAAGTAAGGATAAGTGGAGATTTCCAGCGATTTGAATGGAGATTGTTTAAACCCTATACAGGAATGGAAAGAGAGGCTAGTAGGACTTTAGGACCTGAGTGAAAACTCCAGAGGATCTCTAGAAATAGATTTCCTAAGCAGACCTGGGTTGAAATACATTATTAAACACAAGTTATGCAAGGTATTATTTTCAAATCTGAAACTACTGCAGTTTATTCCAGCTTGTCTGATGGGTTCTTCCAGCCTTTGTCACCTATGCGTGGTCTGTCACCTGTGAATACCAAATTGCAATACAGCAAATGTGCTAATGATTCTCCTTTTCAATTTCTGTGTTCTTCCTCCTTCGTGGGGGAATTTGAAATAAAGAGTTTAAAAATAAAGGATGTTTATTTAAATTTAGCATGAAACCAAGCATAAAGATGAGAAAAGTTAGCATTCTAGGTCCAAGGTAAGTTTCAGAAATACAGGAAATAACATACTCCTGATTATTACAGATGCAAACAGTTTAAAATAGCCATGGATAGTGAAACAAGTTTTGTTTTAGCTTTGTGCTTAGGACTGATTTCTGGGGAGATTTTTTCTTCTTGGGCTTTTCAAAAAAGATTGATGCCAGGCTTGCATTTAAATAAATTATTCAACAGATTTACCCAAGTATTCTAGGTGTGTTTTATCCTTATTCCTCTTGATATTTTTTTCAAAGACGGTAACTGCTGCAGCCGGGTTGTGAATATGTGTTCCCATTTCTGACAATCTGATTTTTCTTCAGAAAATTGCTTTTGATCAAATAACCTCAACAGCAAAAGACGGATCTGTACATCAAGATGTGTGTTAGAAATAAAAACTAGAGAAGAAATAAGAGCTAGAAGTATGATGGAAAACCCGACATGCTTCATCTCTTTCTTTTGATTGCTACTTTTCTGTAATACAATATTTAACTAATTGTGGGTTTTCTTAAACTGCTCTGCTACAACTCAGAGGATACTCTCGCTTCATTGATATCTTATTTCCAGCTACTTTGTCATTGTTGATGCTTGACTTGATGCCTTTGAAGTTTAAAATCTGTTTTGCTTGCTCTACAATACACCTATATACCTGACCCTTTATTTTGGAGGAAAAAATACTGTTGTGAAGTCCTTCAGTGAGGCAGATTTATTAAGTGCCCATTATCATTTACGCTGTAAATTTTACAAATGTTTGTTGAAAAGTTAGATGTTTTAACTGTTCCAGCTTGCTTTTGTTATATTCTTCTTGGTCATTGTGTTAGTTATCAATAATGGGCACAAGTCTCACTCTCAAGTATATAAAACATACTGATTTTTAATTCCATCTAATAAATACCTACTTTTAAAAAATACTCATTTTCTATGTATTAAGCATGTAATAGGTAAAATACTTTCAGCTGCAGTTCAGTCAATCATGCAGTATGACAGGAAGTAATTTCTGTATAAATCAGGTACCATGTCAAGAGCAATAGGAGTCATTTAATGATTTTTTTTTTTTTAATGACTATAAAATACATGGAAAACTATATACTTAGGAGCCACCTGAAGCTTAAAGGAAGGGCTTTTTTAAGATTCTGCTTTTGAAACTTGTAGTTTTTCTGTCTCAGCTGTGAAGGCAGTTCTGTAATATGACAAACATTCATAAATCAATATTTACGTGGTCCAAGCTTATCCTTTCCTTTCCCTGCTGCTGTATCTCAGCTTGCTCCAATGTGTTGGGTCCAATTGTTACCTGACTCTACAGTGAGATGTTCTAGAGCTAAAACAGCTGATGGGAGCAATGCACACCTGAGGAGGAGGGAAGGAAATGGAAGTGCTTTTAGACAGCTCAGCATCTTCTATCACCTCACCTTTAGTGAGGTCACCTTTAGTTCAATCCCACAGCCTCTATCACTTCAGAATAAAAGTTTCATACTGTAAAGCAGTAGTTTTGTAGAGCCATATAAAATGGATTTTATTAACACACTAATTATACAATACTGCCTGTTTTAAGGACATGGAAATTTACACCACCACACAAACTTAGCTGAAAATTTAGTTTCTTTAAAATTCAGTATATTTAAATTAATCTGAGCATGTAGTGCTTTAAAAAGCTGCTGTTTTTTGGCTGCTGGTATTCAACTACTTCTGTGTTCTTCCTTCTCAGCTCATACAAGGTAATTTGTGGTGGTCTTTCTAAGTAGGAGGGCAATGTATTTCTGAATATGCTAGGCAGGACTGCAGGGTCACAATGTGAACACAGACATTTCTCTTGGAGTAGATAATGAGCAGTAAGTTGATTCCACCACTGCCCTCATTATATGCTCTGTGCATCAGAATTCTAGATGCAAATAGCCATTGTTTGTTTAAACATTAAAAGATCATTATTCTACTAAAGATTTGGAAATACATGGATTAAAGACATCTGAAGAACATTTTAGATAACCTGTGAGTTATTCAGATTTTCCTGTTACTGTGAACCTGGAATTTATTAGCTATTGTGTTAGTCAGCTTTCTAGTGTTGTGTTTTCTCTTATGTTAGAGATGAACATATTAAATGTGAACTCATGACTCTTCTTAAAGCCTTGCTGGCAGCACAAGAGTTTAAAAGTAGTTCAGAAGATCAATTAAGTTTATAGTAGAGCTGTGATGGTGGATTTATAGTAAAGATAGGTTTCTTCTTAAACACAGGGACTGAGTATATTTTGAAGCACTTACTCTTCTAAACATATCACATTATCAACAGAAATAAAATGAAACTTTCTCTGAGCTATGGGATAAGATGAAAATACATTGACCATTTTCAAACAAAAGATCCAAATTAGATGGTTAGGTTAATGATTTTGACAAGGGCTGGTTTATAGTGTAGGTTTTTTTCCATTAACAAAAATAATAAATTATCCACAGCTGATTATCTCTTGCAGACAGTGTCTCTGAGTTTGCAAAGACAAAGCTGACATCCTTTCTTCTGTTCCGCAGATGGCGATGGACAAAGTGAACATTTATTACCAGTCTGTGAAGACACGAAATGTCAAAAAAGTGCCATCTACGTAACCAAGCTAGGACTGGATCAGGTATTGAGAGTCTGGAATTGCAAAGACAAAGGAGCATATTGTACTTTATTAAATAGGAAAATTATTTTTCAGGAAAGAAAAAGGAAAGTTCCTCACCTGTAATTACTGCATGTGAGAAACTTTCATTTATTTATTGATTTTATTACCTGTGTGAAAATACAGATTTGGTGGAAGAAATTGCATATCTGGCATTCTATATTGTGAAAAATTCTACTCAAGAAAATTATGGATGTTTCTGAGTCACTTTCTTGACTTCAAAAAAGTGCATCTTAAGTGCTATAACTGCCCTTGATGAAAATCAAGGTTTGTGTTGAGAGTTGGAAATAGGCAGCATTGATTCAAATAAGCTGCTGCAGCTGGTTAGGAAATGATTTTATAAGATTTTTTTTAAAAAAAAACAAAACACATATCAAGTTGAACCAACCCACACCTCTTATCCCTTGTTTCTACTGTGACCTTGATTGTTATTAAGTAAGTTTCCAAGACTTATGTATAAAGACTTGTTTGGGATACGGATCTGCAGGACTGGATTTCCATTAGACTATTTCAGCTTAATTTGCTCATGACCACTTGTTTTGAGAGACACAGTCATCATTCATGTAGTACATTATAAATATGCTTTGTTATACATTTACAACTTAGAGTAAATGAAGATATCTAGTAAATGTTAGGTTAATAAATGTTTTTACTAAATGCATATTTTGATAATGTAAAGGATAAAGTACTTGTTTATTGCTGACAGCAAAGCCCACTGTAGTGTGCTCACAGAAACTTGTATGTATTCAATGTTTCTAACCAGATTATGAGTTACTGATTATTTCTTCATTGACAAATAAAAAGTAGAATTTTTGTGTATCAGTAATAACTTCTGATCTGTATTTCACAAATTTATAGGTGAATGTACCATTTGTTCACGGAACAGTACATACTGTGACAAGGTGCTTGTCACAGTCTGCAGCCTAAGTTTACAGTGTAGATTTTCTTGATGTAAATAACCAGAATGTGTAGAGCACAAGCTATAGCACACATTCCTACTAGTGAGAAAATCACTCTGTATTGAAAAGGAGAGCACGCAGCTACTAGTCAGTTAAAGAAGTATTTCCATGATGGAATATGCCATTAGTGTAACAAAGAGAAGTAACTCAAAATGTGTTAATGTATCGCCTTTCAGTGTTCTAATCTTGGCATCTCTAATCTTAGAAGTGCATGTTTTCCTGTGCACACTCTTATTTGGTTGCTTGTAGGTTTGTTGTTACTTTCACAGTAATTCCCTGTGAACACAGAGGCAATGGATTATAGCATTGCTGAATACACAGTGTTACAGTAGAATTTGATTTACAGGTCATAGCCTTTGCATAAAGCAAGTGGATGCTCAATTCATGGTACTTGCATTGCTTTCTGGCCAAAGGGGAGAACTCAGACTTTTGATAAGCATGTTACACTGATTATATTGCTGTAATGGGCTGCTTACATTTCACCGTTGAGTAGTTGGGCTGCTCTTATGTCAAAAGACAACTGCTCTTTAGCTCTATATTTAGTTCTTTAGTCTTGATAATAGAAGGAGTAAAAGACATTTGAGGTTTTCTGCTCAAGTAAATTTGAGACAGATATTCTTGATGAAAGTAATTTCACTGTAGAAAATCAACCACACACAAATAGCGTGTACTGCTCAGAGAGACAAGGCCGTTACTTGGCTCGGCAGTGTGCTACAGAAAAAGTAGATTAGTTCTGGGCTCCCCAGCTCAAGAGGGACAAGGAATTTCTGGAGAGAGTCCAGCACAGGGCCACCAAGATGATCAGGGGACTGGAGCATCTTCCTTATGAGGAAAGGCTGCAGGAACTGGGGATGTTTAGTCTGGAGGAGACTGAGGGTGGGATCTCATTAATATTTACAAATATGGTGGGTGTCAGGAGGTTGGGGCAGCACTTTTTTCTTGTTGTATCTAATGACAGGACAAGGAGTGATGGAAAAAGCCTGGAACAGAAAAAGTTCTGTATCAACATAAGGCAACAATCTCTTTTATCTATGAGGGTGAGGGAGCCCTGGCACAGGCTGCCCAGGGAGGATGTGGAGGCTCCTTCTCTGGAGGTTTTCAAAACCCACCTGGATGTGTTCCTGTGTGTCCTGATCTAGGTGGAACTGCTTTGGCAGGGGGGTTGGTCTGGATGATATCTAAAGGTCCCTTCCAACCCCCACCATTCTGTGATTGTGTGAAATGTACAGCAATCAGAAATGCACATCTGTGGTTCATAAAATGATGCTGTGGAGAGGTGTGCAATGGCATGTCAGACTTTGAACTTGTTCTAGTAAGATCTCACTTATGTCAATCTATCTACAGTATATTTCTCATGATCCCTTTGGCACAGCTGGATGGCTACTGGAAAGCCAGGCACATTGAGGAGAATTATTTAAAGGACAGTCTTTCATTGCAAGTTTTAATTTATTTAATGATTTCATCTTTATAAGTATTAAAAACATCTCAGAGAAAATTTTCTTCTTTTGGATAATGGAGGATAAGTTCAGGACAACAAGATACATGTGAGTGACTTGAGGAGATACTAGCCTACTAAAATTTTTAAAGAATGTGAATGTTTCCATAGCAACAGAAGAATTGCTGTCAGATCTGAAGTAGAACCCCGTACACTTTCAGATTGTGGCAGGTGTTAGGACACCTCAGACTTCTTTAAATTCACCTGAAATAGCTACAGACTAATCTGCCAGCTGATTTAGATCTCTCATCTAGATTCTGAAAATCAGAGTTCTCCCTGAAACTTGTTTTCAAGTCCCTAGTTCTGTTAATTGTAGAAACTGTAGATCATAATATCCTTAGAGATGACTAATCTTTAACAGTGGGGAGAGGCGGATTGCAGCTGCTGGAATTTTCATAATCACAGATTCTACAAGATCATATCACTTATAAGTTGTCTGTCTTTCTGAAAGCAGCTGTGGGGCCGAGTATCACATTCCAGCATCAAAAACATGACTTCTGCTGCTTTGGATATTTTTTTCTGTGTTGTTAATTCAGTGTTGGGGATTGCCATCTTCAGGGCTTTGAACACTAAGTTAATGCTCTAATTTGTAAGTAATTTACTAAGTTTATTTTTGTGCAATAGTGGCTACTCAATGGTATATGGAATTCAGGTGACCTTCAGACACGCTGAAAGCCTACTGCATCCTCAAATCACTACATTTATTTTTTATGTGCAGCTGAACTACAGTGCACATGGACAGCAGAGGGAGAGCCCCCAGGGAAAAGGACTTCAGTTGATGTGGTCAGTTCTTTCAGGCCACTCTAGATACTCATCTTTCTATTGGAAGGGATAGTGTTTCTCATAGAAAGGAGGTGAAACTCTGGCATTTTCAGAAAAGGTATTGGCCAAGAACGGACTAACAGTTTCCAAAGGCTTCCTGGGCACAGCTGGCTCCTTGCTTCTTTTAGGTGGCCCAGAAGTGGGCAACTGGCTGGATGGGGTTTTTATGCTTTTTGTAGGCATAGTTTAAAAATTGAGTTGTGTTAATCCCCATTTTGGCTTAAAGATCTGATCACAGGCTTTAGAGCAAGAGAACCTTTTCTGATGTATAGAAGAACATGGGCTCTGAAGGAAATAAGCTCTTTTTGAATTAAGTGGAGTGAGTGCAACTAGTTTTTAAATGTTTCCCAATACAGAATCACATGATGGTCCAGTCCAGCCACTGCTAAAGTAGGTTTCCCTCAATCAGGGGGCACAGGAATGTGCCCAGGTGGGTTTGGAAACCTCCAGAGAAAAGGTTCTACTTTGCCCAACTCAAGCTAGTCGAGATCCTGTTGAATGGCAGCACAGCCTTCTGGGGAGTCAGCCAGTCCTCCCAGTTTGGTGTCAGCAGGGAACTTACTGAGGGTACACTCTATCCCCTAATCCAGGTAATTCATGAAGGTATTGAACAGGACTGGCCCCAGAACTGAAACCTTGACACCTGAGGTTTTCATTTTTCAAAATGAAAAAGACAGTGTTTTCCCTGGGCAATAAAGCATTCTGTTGTCTTCTTGTAGAAAAACAAATATTTGAAGAGTTTGGAAACAAATTTTGAAGCGCACTATTTAAGGTGTTTTTCCTATTTTTGCCCAATTAATGATTTAATAAAATCATCAATTGAAAGAGTAAAAATATCTGTATAGATGTTTTAGGTAATATTAGTGATGTTGTGCAATGGAATTTAACAGAAAGTAAATCTTTGATTTCTCTGAATTTTAGTTGTTCATTTAAAATTTTCTTTCAGAAAATCTTTCCATTTTTTCCATCTTTTGTTTAACCTTAGCTAGGTAACAGAAATCCCATGATGAGAAAACCACAAAAAAGACCTTTGTGTGTCTCCGTTATACCCACCTATTTCTACCTTAGAATAAAAGGGAAAAAAAAATAGTTTCAATCTTTTTCCTATTAAAATAGTAACAGCAAACATGAAGCCTAAAGTAATTATCAGGTTTATCAGTTACAAAAGTAGGAGATTTACATTATTGACAAACATTTTCATTTTCTTGCCTTCTGAACTGAAATATATGTCCTGAGGCACAAGCACAACTCAAGTATTTTTACACAATATTGCTGTTAGAAATATCAAGAATGAATTTCAACAGAAGTGTTGATTACTCTGAATTCAAACTGTCAGAGTGTTTCTGTGGTGCTCAAATATGCTCTTGTTACACATCAAACAAGACCGATGGTTTTTGAAATGTTCTGTAACTGCTGTTATAAAATGTCCCCCAACTGATTCAGTGGGATGGATGAATCTTACTCTCTAGCATGCACAGTGATGGTGCTTGGTAGCAATAGATGATGTTTCTGTTTTGCCTGTTGTTTTATATTTCATTATGGACCTTATGATTGTAAAATGGCTTTCTATGAATCACTTTGAGAAAAAACAGAATAGGAATTAGGATTTTTACATAAAAAATCATTTTTAATTTTGTTTCTTTAAAATGATGTTAGCATATATGGGAGCACTTAGAAAGTACATGATGGATATAATTGGATTTCATTGCAGTGATTGCATGAATGATACGGTGCAAAGTGAAAACCACATTACATTTCATGGCTCTGATTTCAATCAGTGACTTTCAAAATCACAGTATTTTGTAATAATATTGTTTCATCTGTTTTCTGCATGATAAGTAAGTGCTAAGAAAAGTAAGCCTTTGGAAAGTTTCCCTCAGGTGTAGTCTTGTTCTTATTTCCTGTTTCTTAATCTTCCCCAAATCCTCAGTAGCTAACAGTAACTCAGTAGCCTTGTGCATGTTGAGAGGGAACAGGATTCAAAGTATATTTTATTTCAAGTTTGAGTTTTCATCAAGAGCATTGTAGGTCATCATTGCAGTTCAGATTTCATCACTTCTACAGGCAAACATGCCCTAAGCACAGGCAGTCTGGCAGAACTGTTCCAGGCTTTCAAGCCATCCGTGATATCCAAATAAAGTTGACCTTAGTGCACTTAATAATTTTAGGGGCCTCTCTAATATGCATGTGGTTGTCTGTAATCGCAAGGGAGCAGCCCTGGTGTTGCACACAATTGCCATGTGGCAGGACTGTTGTTGATTGCTGAATTGTGTTAGTGAGGGAGCCTCACAGCAGGAAATGATGCTGTCAGAGATCTCATTCTGGTTCCTGAAATAGCTAAATCAAGGCTTGGATGAGAGACATTTAAGATGCTGTTAAGTGCTTTTGATGTTGGTGATGGTGATCCTTTAAGATGGCACCCCTCTGTCCTTTTGAAGGCACTGTCAGTTAGTTGACGTATGAAATTACTTCTTCCGGCTTTAAAAATGGCACTGAATTTTTCTATAGCATTGAAATGTTAACCCTGGTACTTCAGCTTCATACCAACTTATGAAATTACTTTGATTTTAATTAAGATAAATTCTTATTTAGTACCTCTGCAGCACTTTGGAAAGTAAGTGCAGATATATTCCATTTTTTGTCCTGGAGAAATTGTACTTTGCATTTCTTTTGAGCTTTCAATACTGTAATCTTAATTTCTTATCAAACAGTTCAGTATCTGGTGCTGCTGGGGAGATAGGAGGAGAACTGAAGCTCTTGAACTTAAATATCTATGAATAATAAAATTATTCAAGCTGAAATGAATGTTAGGAGATCCAGCCCCCTGCTTTAAGCAGGGTCAACAGTGTTCTTAGACCATGTTGTTTAGAGCATTGATCAGTCAAATTTTGAAAACCCCCAAGGACAAAGATTCTGCAGCTTCTCTGGGCCGCTTTCCTAGTTTAATTATCATCACCATAGTGAATTCTTGACTGTTTCTTTATCTCTACTTGGAATCTCCCTTGTATCAATCTGTGACCATTATCACTTGTTCTTCTGGCATGTATCTCAGTAGAGAGCCTGGCTC
The DNA here is from genome assembly GCF_028858725.1 of Colius striatus. Lineage (NCBI taxonomy): Eukaryota > Metazoa > Chordata > Aves > Coliiformes > Coliidae > Colius > Colius striatus. The sequence continues at coordinate 9,438,831 of NC_084772.1, forward strand.
CATCTTCTCAGTTACCTCCTTACAAGTATTGGAAGGCCCCTGTTAGATCCCATCCTCCCCTGATTTTTCTGTTCTTGAGACTGAGCAAGCTCTTTGCCCTCAGCCTGTCCTCTGTGTAAATGTTCAACTCCTGACCATCTTGGTGACCCTTCTCAAAACACACTCAATATTCTCAAATCATGCTTGCTGCACTTGGAGGGCACAAAACTGGACACAGAATCGAGATACAATCAAGTAGTGAATAAAGAGAAATAACCCTTTGCCTCCAGCAGTTACAGTGCGGTGTGCTGTTTGCTGTCGGAGCTGCCACACGCAGCTTTGCCTTACTGTTTAGCAGAGCTGCTCCCCAGCTGGTCAGTCTCTAGCTTGTACTGTTGCAGGAGTTTACTCCCCTGTGCAGGACTTTCTCTGTTGATTGTTATGAGGTCCTTGTTTGACCCTTTTTTGCCTCTCTAGGTCCCCTCTGAGTGGCCATCCTGTGCTGACACACACTGATTATATCCCCCAGCTTGGTGTTGTCCACAAATTTAATGAGAGTGCATCCCTTCTCCAGCTTTAATGCTGACTATTGTTTGCAATTCCAAGCAAAACAAAGGGATGAGGGATCTCAAGGGCCTGATGGTTTGGGCTTACCTACATGTAAGGATTTGTACAGATTCAAGGCAAGGCTGAACTTTGGTGAAGTTGTTCCTATCTCCATGCACTGGGCATATGCCAAAACACAGATTCTTTCTTCTTAAAACTTTATCCCTTTTTTTTCTGTTCTGGGAGAATTTAATACATAGAAAATACTTCAAATTAATTTTTTAATTTCGGGATAGACTTGGGAAATAATCCTTCTTTTCTCTTTGGAAATTTGTAAATGGTTAAGAATCCTGACACAATGAAGACACGTTGGCTGTTTTTAAAATAAATAGGTTGTTTTAATAAATAAAATGGATTTACTTAGCTGCTCTTTTTTAAAATTTATTTTACAGTGGATTCCAGTCTTGCAAGACTTCCGAAATAAAGATACCCTCTGGGGCTTTGTACCGTATGAAAGTGACAAATCTTCAACCGAAATTTCATTTCCAATTACGCTTCACATTGGAGATTACAATATGGATGGCTACCCAGATGCTCTTGCTATACTAAGAAACACATCTGGAAGGTAGAGTATATGTAAACCTAGAAATAAAAACCATTAAATGCACGTTCAGTCATCATCTTCTGTCAAATCCTGACTTCAGCTCTCAGTGTTAGCTGGTAACGCCATGCTGCTGAGAGCTGGGGAGCCTATTCGATGCTGTCATGTGGACTGAACATTTATTGGTGACTGCTGAAAAATGCACTAGTGTGTTTTGCCCCTTTTCAGAACCAGGAATTTTGGATGCACCTAATAATTTAGTGGTGATTTTGTATTGCCAAAAAACTTGTAACCTTTCCTGTTGACTTTGTCAGTGTAATCATTCTCTTTTTTTTTGCTTTTTTTTCTTCATTACCTTCTTTCTCAATACTTTGTGTTGCTACCACCTGCTGTTAGGTGGGAGAGGGCATGTGCTGATGCTTACAGGGAGGCTATTGTACATCGAGGAGTTAGTGATCCACGTTAACAGTTGACCTGAGCTCCCCTGTGCTGTTCAGCACATACCATTTGGCTGCAGGATAAACTCTGCCAGCAAATCGTAACGGAGGAGCCTGTAGGCAGCTCTCGCTTGGCACCTGGTGATGATACTACTGGCATGTCCTTGCCTTCACCTTGAAGTAAAAGAGTTTTTCATGTGAATATCCTTTTGCTTGACAGTAGGAATGATGAATAGACTTGTTTACTTCTAAGAAAAACCTACAAGAGCTCTATAGACCATAATGCCAGTGAACCTCACTGCAGACAGGATAAGTGCAGCGTGCCATGCCCTGACTAGAGGTGTCAGGTGTCTCACGCTGCACAACTCGGGTTTTCCAGCAGCTGAAGATTTTCTGTAAGGTTTTCTGTACTATCTCCTTTTCTTCCTCATGTCACCGCTTGTAAAACACATTTGAATCAATACCTTGTGGAGTCTCAACATCTTCCTTACCGAGATCTATGACAAATACTTGCACTAGTGCATTACAAGGCAAAATAGGTGTCTCTTAGAGGTATACTTATTATCTTCCTCAGTATGGTATTTTGGATGAGCTTGAGTGCAGGTTCATAATTTGAATTAATAGTAAGGGAAATAACTGAGGAGTTCACTTTGGTGCTTAAGGTAGTATGTAGACAGTATAGGCAGTATATATTTAGACGCTGAAGTCAATTCAGATCCTCTAGTGGTTGCCTAAATGAGTCACCCACTGACGTTTTTGTGTTAGTTTTTCAGATACTGACACATACCTAAAAATGACCCAGTCTGAAGAGTTATTCAGCCTTTGTGATGTGATTCAGAGTCAAGGCAGTGAGCAGATGAGCTCTGTCTCTCTACCTCTGAGCCTTAAAATAAGTAGCACAGCAGATGCTTATATTCAGACATGTCAGAGGAGAAGGAGGTGATGCTGTTACTGCCCACAACTTGCATAGGCCAAGTTAAAGCACTTCGACTCTGAATGTTGAGTTGTTTACACCATAACCTTAGTTGAGAGTTTGTGTCTTCAGTTCATCAGTCATTGAATAAGACTGTAAACAGTCTATAGAGAGCAGACTGGAACCAGTCTTTCCTCTTCCACAGAAGTACCATGGCATTTAACTGTACAGTTGTTCTTGGTTTGGGACTTAAGCCCCATAAATGTTGTGTTTTGAGGTGTAGTATAGGCTGTCCTCTAATATGTACCCTGATGATTTGTACACTCAGAAGGACCTTGTGTAGATTTATGGAGTTGAGTTTATTTGAAATGATTTTTTTCTTTCAAATTAAAAAATGGTTTTAAAGGACTTCCTTTATCTTTTAAGACAGGAACCTCTCCCTTCTGGCTGGTGTGTAATTATGACAATATTGTGTAAAAGATTTAAGTAGTTTAAATATAGTTACTCCTCTAAAAGCCCAGTTGCAATGAGTTACTGTGACACACTTTTCTCCTTGCTTCTGATTTGGTTTGTTTATTCAACTGAGTTCATCTTAAAGTTGTTTTGATCCTTGACTTCAAAGTTGAGTGACACAGTAAGGCATAAGGACTGAAGATACTGGCAGATGATTTGTCAGGTTGTTAAAAAGGAAGTTCAGAGAGCTGAGGGAAGTCTGGCCAAAAAAAAGGGAGTAAAATGAAAATTATACATGTTAACATGTATATTTTCAGTATTTGTAGAAAAGTAAAGGAAATAGACTCTTAGTACTTCGGGATAGGAATGAAAGTCACCTTTTTTGCACCCACTATGAAATGTCACTTTCTAAGGAATATTAATTCATTGTTTCTGAGGGCCTTAAACAAATATGTGTAACTGGGTCATAGAGTGAAGAGAGTTAAAATAGTATGGGAATTAAAAGCTCTTCTTAAATTAGAGCAAATTAAAGTGAAAACCTTATTTAATTGATTTTAAACACTTATGGATCAAGCTGTTTGTTTATTTCTCTGAAGCCTTTCATGCTACGTCTACCAATCTAATTTCAGTGATTGATTACTGTGATTAAATGATAAAAGCATTTTTGTAAACTCTTGACCTCAATCTGTGCTAGTCTAGGAAGCCTAACTTATGGTTGCTGTCTGAACTTAAAGAAATTAAAGGAGGCAGAAAGTATTTTATTAATCTGAAAATATACTGCTGTGTGATAATGGAAGAATATGAATAAAATCAATTCTATGGTTTCATCATAATTCTGGAAAGCACTTTAAGGTCAAGTTCTTAACAGTATCTACAAACACTGAAATAAAGATGTGATATGTAGGAGTAACTTTGGACTATTGTCTTCCAGGCCAGTAAGTCAGGAAACATGATTAACAGCTTCAAGTATTTTCAGAGCTGCTGTAAGACCACACTGTTTCATCCCCTGCCATGTCCATCTGATTGTAAATAAAAGCATGTAATACTCTGATAGCATGGAGATATTCCTTATTAACAACAAAAAGGAATCTGTGATTAGTCTTCAGTCTTTCTTTGGTGTTAACTCTTGCCTATAGTAATTTGGCCATATTAAATTAAGCTTTGCTGCATAGACGACCTTCAGTTCCAAGGTTCCAAATCAAAGATAACACTGTACTTTATTGAGCACCATTCATAAGCTGTTTGGGATAACGTTTTGCAGGCAGCACACACAGGTTAGTTGCCACTTGTGTACAATGGTGTGACTACCTAAATATTAGAAGTGGTGCAAATAGCATGTTAAGGACCATATGCTGGTCTGAGTTCAGAGTTCTTTTGCTCTGCCTTTTCTCAATATTTAAGCTACTTTTAGCCTAGAGAAGAGGAGGCTGAGAGGAGATATGATCACTCTCTACAGCTACCTGAAGGGGAGTTGTAGTGAAGTGGGGGTCTATTTCTTCTCTGCAGTAACGAATAATGGAACACAAGAAAATGGTTTTAAGTTTCCAAGGGGAGGTTTAGGTTGGACATTAGGAAGAACTTCCTCACTGAAAGAGTTGTTAAGCATTGGAACGGGCTGCCCAGGGAGGTGGTATAGTCACCATCCCTGCATAGATGAGGTGCTGAGGGACATGGTAGTGATGGGCTTGGCAGTGTGAGGTGACTGGTTGGACTTGATGATCTTAAAGATCTTTTCCAACTGTAGCAATTCTATGATACTATGAATTGCTCAATGCTGAGTGTTACACATTTATGTAGCAGTTCAAGATTGATTTTAAGGTTTCACCATTGTAGCAGTGTCTGTCTTTATGTGTTTTCCCATATAGATTTTCAGGAACAATGCTTTGTCATTTTAAGGGTGATTTTCATTGTTATGGGGAGATATTTTTTTCTGATTACTTTGATTAATATCTTCATTTTATTCTCACAGTGCAATTGCTGTTACATTGTTGTTTGTCCAGTTTGTGATACTCTGAAAGTCATCAAATGCACAATGCCAAGGAAAGGGGAGGAAAAAAGGTTCCTATAGTAAATAAACTTCTTGTGTCTATCCATTCACAAGGTTCATAGTTTATAATTGAGCAATACTCTGTATGTGAAGTGTGAAGCAAGCTTGACAATCTTTTTAAACAATTATCATCTAATTTCTGGAATTTAAAATATGTGATTTGAAAGAAAGCATCTTTATACAACTTCCTCCAGATGTAAAAAAACAGTGTATCAAGATGACCAAAAAAAGAAATGGAAACATTTTGCATAGCTTAGGTTGTCACCTTACCTTATAGTTGATTAATCTGATATGATACTTAGGTAATATTTTAAATGAGTATGACCACTTAAGAATTTCAATATATGATTATGAGTTCTGAGTTACAGATAAAGCAATGTCTTAAGTAGCACAAATCACCTAATTTCATTTTGGCTGGACATTAATTCAATATACTCATGCTTCTAACAGTGAAATGGTAAAAAATAGGTTGTTCATATTAAGCTTCCATCAAATGCAGCCATATGACAGAAAAATAATGGCCTTATTTGTGTATTTTTCACAGAAGCTCAAGAAATGGGATTATAAGGTTTTAAGAGAAGTGTTTAAATATCCCATTTTACTTTTGACACGTCTTACACAGAACAAAATTCTACATTTTTCCCATTGAAGGTTCTGAAGTGTTAACTTGACAGCAAACAAAAAAACTGGTTTTGTCAGAAGTGTATTTTTCCTGGGGTAAATGTTTTGCCCTTCTCTAACTCTGAGATGGGTGGATATGAATGTTGTGGGATATGATACTTATGAGTAGCAAATTATCTGAAACATACCCCAGAAACAAAGGAAAATAAAAACTTTCCTAAGGAGAAGTGCATGTGTGAGTGCATATGGGTGACTGTATCTGGATGCCTTTAAGATACACAAAACCACCTTGTTTTCACTCTCCAAAACAGCAATATATTCAAGGTCATCATGAAGTGGGTTTGGTTATTGGCCCTAGGCTCTGACATGCTTAACTAGCTTTATAGAACACTGTCTGCTCCTGGCTCTGCCCTCAGAGAGGAGGAAACTTCATCTGTTCCCATTGCCAAGGCAGAGATGAATTCTAACGGGCTCCCAGGATACAGACTTGCCAAACAATTGGACTCCCAGTTGGTAAAGTGTGAAGGTTTTCCCAGTTCCAAAAAGAGTGGCAATGTTACAGTATCATAACGTCATAGAATCATTTTGGTTGAAAAAGACCTTTAAGATCATTGAGTCCCAACCACTGACCTCACACTGCCAAGCCCACCAGTAAACCATGTCCCTCAGCACCTCAACTACACAGCTTTGAAGTATATCCAGGGATCAGAGACTGTGTATCATGCTGTTTGTCATCAGCATGCAGGTGTGAACCTTGTGTCTCCCACTGGCCAATATGCATGTATGAGAGAAATTCTTCAGAAGGGAGATTTTGCTATACTAGACCTGGTACTCGTGATTGATAGTCTGTTTCTTATTTTAGTATTACAGCCTGTCCTTCTGTCTGTGTTTGTTACGTGTCAGCAAATGTCCCATTTGGTTTATCTTGTCTTATTTTCACTGTGCTATTGAGTTAGGTTTTGTGGCTTATATTTTACTTTGAAACAATGGAAAACATACCAGTAAAGAATGGGTTTAATCTTAACTTTAATTAGAATGTTATGCAGTGTGTTAGAAAATGTATTAATGGGGCTGTGTGGGGAAGAGATTCTCTTAAAATAATGAAAAAGCACTGACACTTTTCAAGTAGTGTTTAAGCTGAAGGACTGTGGACAGATTATGGAAAATGGCAGATAAGTGCACTTGTTTCAGAGTAGAAGAAAATGTTCAGCCTTTTGAGTGGATGGTTAATGAAATGATTCCTGCTGATTTGGACCCACTTATTTAGTGTATTCATTGGTTTGTCAGGCATGGCATAATGGTCATAATTCTGTCTGTAAAGTTAAAATAAATGCTTGTGGATCTTAGTGTCCAGTGGCTGCTAGCTTTGTTTGGATTATATTTAACTTCATCAGACTTAAAGTTTTCAATTACAGTATTTTTGTAACACCTATTATTTAGACTGTTTGTAGCAAAGAAGTTGATTTTTTTTTAAATACATGTATATATGTGTTTTTTACAGCAATCAACAAGCATTTTTACTAGAGAATGTCCCGTGCAATAACATAAGCTGCAAGAGCATACATCGCATGTTTAAAGTCTTTTGGGACCGCTCAGATCTCAATCAAATCAAGGATGCAGTGGTAGCAACCTTCTTTGATATATACGAAGATGTAAGTTCACCTCTTCACTGCAGCAAACAACATCTCTCTGTGCTGCTGTGTCTGTCTGTGTGCCATGGGCAGGCTGCCGTGTAGAAATGTTGGCTTTACAGCACGTGGCAGGCAGTGCCTTCAGCCTGGGAAGTGCACTCTGGAGATGCTCCCTGGAAGGTGAACAGACAGCAGCTGCCCATCATTGTTTAAAAGTTTGCTGATCCTCTGTATGCTCCATTGGAGCCACCTTCTTCAGCAGCAAGAAAGAAGCCATGGACCACATGCATTGTCCTGGCTGTGGATGGGGCACTCTGTCCTAAATTGCCATAGATTAGTAAGATTTGAAAGACATTAAAATTAGTAGTAAAGGTGTAAACTTTGCTGTGTACTGATTTTTTTCTTTGTATCTGTAAGAGAATTTGGTTGCTAAGTTTAGATGTTATATAGAATAAATCAGCATTCTGATGTAAACTTCTGTTTTCCTCTCTAGGGAATCTTGGATATCATTGTGCTGAGCCAAGGCAACTCCCACAAGGAACTTGCTATCCATACATTAAAAAATAACTTTGAAGCAGATGCCTACTTTGTTAAAGTTATTGGTAAGTTATCACTGTATAATCGAGGCAAAATGGGGCGTTGAGGAGAACATGGATATTTGAGCCTGTGTACCATAACATTATGGTAATGCTCCGTGTAGGATCATTCTAGATAAGAAAAAACATAGGATGGAAAACATTAGGGATTGCAGGAATCTTTTGTTGTGGAATCTGAACTTGGGTATATTGGTTTTGCAGAGGGTTTTTTTGTTGGTTTTATTCTAGTGTACTTATTAAAATTTCAAGTAATCCTGCCCACTGTTTTCAGCACTTTAGCTGTTTTTAGTATCAGTCTTGACCACAATGACCTTTAAATAAGTGTTCTTACCTTGAGTGTGTTTCGTTTTTGGTGGGTTTTTTTACAAGAATGTGTCTTATTTCACTCTGTAACTAGAGGCAGGCTAAATCTTTCCTTTCATCCTCGACCTTTCCTTCTGCATCCTAGTAAAATTCTAAAGACAGATACTAGGTCTTTAAAAACTCATTTCTCTGCTTCCTTCTGAAGGGAAAAATAAAATAATTACCATGTGTCTAAAAATGTTACCTGCAGAGAAAAAGCATGTGGAACCAAGTTATTCAGCCTAAAAGAGTAAGGAAGATCCATGTCTTCTATTCGTAGTTATGCATAACAATGGGGGAAGAATGTTTTGTGTATCAGAACACAGGACACAGCATAAAGTAACAGACTAAGAGTAAACAGTAAGAATAATTTCCTAAATGGCAGCTTGTGAAGCACTAACATAAATTCCTGAAGAAACTGCAGAGTTACCAATATTAGAGGCCTGACAATTGGATTAAGAAATTATGTAGTGTATTTTGAAGGAAAGGCCTGGATTAGCTGAATTTACAAAGCCCCTTCTGTGAATCTTTTGCACAACACTTTCACTTGCTTTGTCTCCTAACATAGTGTTGTCAATATAAAAATGGCATTAGGTCTACAAATATCTATTGGGGTTTTTTTTTAAATATGTGATGCTACTTCAAATGTGGGGGAGGATCAGCTCATCCCCAATTGGAAGAAAAATATTATTATGCTTGCACACATAAACCTGTGTGCAGCGGTGAGAGAGAATGGAAACAGAAAAAATACAGCAATATGGGCTTGAGGGAACACTCTGTTTGTCCATAGTGACTGCCCTTCTAGCTTGCCTAGTTTCAGAAACCTAAGCAATAAACAATAGCCAAATGCACTTATTTTCATCTGTGCTTCCAGCCGGTTGCAGTATTTTCTTTCCCGTCTCTTTTGCTGTACCTCTGTCATATCAAGCCTACTTTACTGGAGTTCTTTTCTAGATCATCTGGAAATGATACAGAATCTAGTGCAGATTGGACTCATTTCATTTCAGCGTGGTGTATACTGGCAGGGTGTATGTTTTGCTTATGCTGTGTGATCTGTTCTGAGAGCCATTTTGTTTCATGTATGAGTCAGTTTGGTGTTTTCAGTCTAAAAGCAACACATGGCAACAAAACACATCTTACTGTAAAAGCATAGAGTAGCAACGAAGATGGCAAGGGTCTGTGAATTAATGAGAGAATTGGTTTAAAAGACAAGAATTATACTATGATACTTGTAATGGACAGTAATTAGGTTTTCAAATTGCATGCCTTACTTTGTCCTTCAAAGGTGTTGAGCTTTGAGCTCATTGTCTTCCATGATTTTTTTTAAGAACAAGTATAAAATGAGGCTGTATGATGAGGACAAAGCTAAACAAGAACAACTAGAGGTTCACCTTCAAAAATTCTATTTGCCTTCATGCTGTTTAAATGCATCTAATCCTAATGCACAGATTCTGAGTGCCATAAGAGAAACAGGACTGCAGCTACTACTGGGGGCTGATGCATTTATTACTTTCCCTTAGCCTAAGATTTTTTCTCATTGTAATACCCTACAATGATTTGTCATGTTGATGAAAGCCTTCTTTTAAATAACACTGTATATAAGGGTAGTGTAATTCACACAAGCATGCAGAAAGTGCTCTACAAAAACCTTGCACTTCACAAAGCCACATCTGAATTATAATTGTGTGATGTCTTAGTGGGGAAAGGAGTAATTTGCATCATGCTTTTTTATTCACTCTGTGTAAATAAATCTATCTTGGAAATCGGAGCAAGCTTCTTTGTATCACCCTTTTAGGATGTATTTTTAAATAGAAAAACCAGGAAATGAGAATTAATGGTGGTCTAAGAATATTTTTACTATGATAGAGGGGAAAGTATTTTTAAGAAAACATACTTTGTGTGAGTTAGTGTATCAATAAATGCATTGTGTTCGCTTATTTGGCATATGGACAATGAGAACAGTTTTGTTCATTATAACCCATGTCAAATGTACTTGCTCAGATAATTACTTCCAGTAGTGAAACTGAACAGTAAATTGCTGCATGACGTTTCGCATCAAATGGCGAGTTGTTTCCATTTCCATACACACCTATGTATAACATTTAAATAAACTTACAGCTTAAAAGGTCTATTTGTAACTAAATACAGTCTTCCAATTCTGCTTTGCCATACCTTCATTTTTCTTGTCTAGGTACTTTTTTGGACTGCATAAAAATGTTATATTTTTTGTATTTTAAGTTTCAACATTGTAAAATTGCAAGCAAAGAATGAAAACTTGGCAATTGTCATGACAGTTGCTCATATTTACACACAAAACATTAGAAATGTTTCTTCACTAGAATAATGCTTTTCTGACTCCAGTAGGGAATAATTTCTAATGAGACAATTGTCCTGTGAAGAGCTTATGTGCACCTTTTAGTATTTCACTGTCCCAAAACGTTTTGTGCCCTAAACCCTATGGAGCCTTAAAGTAGGCAAAAGTGCTTTAAAAATCCTCCTGGTGATTAGGACAACCTGCTCTCACATGTGGTCCAAATCCTATTCTTGCTGACACACTTGCTTTGGGATACCATAATTCTGGAGGAGTTGGTTTTCTTTGGCTTCTGTACTGCCTGGGCTGTACCCTCTTCCCTGCTCATAGCCATTATTGGGCTGATGCTCAACCAAATATTTGAAAGCCACATTTTGCATCAGAGTGACACGTTATGTTATTTTGTTTATGTCTGTGTGTGTTTTGTTGCTTGTTTTAATGATATTTTAGCACTGATGTTCTAATAATGTGGCAGGTTGTTCTAGGTTATAGAACAGATGGCTTTCATTGTCCATCATTGAGTTGATTATGTGTGTTTAACAGATACGTTTTTGTAATGTAACTAATTTTTGCAGCTAATAAGTTTTAAACAAGTAATTGAACAACTGTCACTGGCCTTAGATATTAAGCAGTGTTATGCACATCTGCTTACAATACTTTTGCATTCATAGAGTAAATAGGTAATGGGATTTCTGTTTGTTACAGCTTTAGTGAATCACTTTAAGTCAAGTTGTAAAATTATCCCTTCCATAGAAGAAAAAGCCTTTACATACATTCACCAGTTAAAACAGTAAAGCTTGAATCTCTGCCAATATTTTTAAATGGTTAGAAGTGGAAAATAAAGATCAAAATTTACATCCACTATTTTTCAAATGCTTTAATTGGGACCTTTTTTTATCTGGTGAATCTCCTCTTTTGAAGCTTGTTAATCAGTGAGGGTATGATAAAACAGTGAGTAGCTGATTAATTTCTGCAAAGTATGTTTCAAACAGATTAGAAAATCTGTAATACAGGAGCATTAGTCACATAGAAGACATTTATTTTCTTTGTGTGTTTTAATGGATACCTGACACTATTACTATACCAGATTTCTGAGGTAGTGCTTGGGAAATGGCTTGTTAAACAAACATTGCAAGCTCCCTCTTTTGTTTTTGCAGTTCTCAGTGGGCTTTGCTCTAATGACTGTCCTCGGAAAATAACAGTAAGTGTAACTATAACTTTGCATTACTATTTAGCTTCAAATAAACTGAGATCTAATTATACCAAAAACTCTCCACATGTTAAGACAGTTATTGACTGGAACAATGCATAATCCAACTCATGACTGGCCAAGTTCTGCATATTTGAGACTTTTGCCCATTGTCAGCCGCCTGCTCAGAGATAGTCGATTGGCTGATTCTGCAGTGAGCTTTGTTACCCAGGATCATGGGGGCTGGAATATACCAGGTACAAGAAAAATCTGTGTAATACAGCTGGATTCCTAAACTGTGTAGTGTGCCAAGGCTGGTCTGGGCAGTCAGACAGGCCAGGCAAACCTGCCGAGGGCACAGATTCAGCCATATAGCCACTTCTGGACTCAAGTACAGTAAGTGGGTACAATGAAGGATAGAGGGGAAGGAAATATACTTGGTTCTGATGGTTTTGCAGATAGCTGCATCATCTCCAGAGATCCTGCAACTCACCCACCAAACTTTCAATTAGCAAATTACTCATAGTGAAAGCTGGCCTAAAAGAGGCACTTCAAGGGATCAAAGCTAGTGTTAGTGCTTTCATTCTGCAAAAGTCTGATCTAATTTTGACTTAAAATACAAAAACTGCTTCAAATGGAACCAACTTTTTCTTCAAGCCTACTTTAAGACATAAGGTTTCATTTCTGATATAAACTAATAAGGGAATTTGACAGTATTATTAGCTTAATTAGAAAAAATAGAGGATTTAAAAAGCAAATCCTCACAACGGATGTTTTTGAGCATTTCATTATCAAGATCACTGAAACACTGTTGCCTCTACTGTAATAGAAGTTCTCTGTCAGAAAGTACCATAGAGTACATTATGCCAGAATGCAGCTACTTGGCACCAAAAAAAACCCCACATCAGATTTTCGCCTTACTCATCTTTCATAGATCCACATTAACCTCACCTTTGTGGTCTCCTTACTCTTCATTCTAATCAAGCTTTATTTTTCAGGCTTTGATCCCATCATTATCACTTATCTTATAGTTTAGAACTTACTGGTTTTTGAGGCATGGTGTGAAATGTGTCATTATCTCTTCTTTCAGTGTTCTTTCTATAACTCATTTGAAAAACCTTTACTGGATGTAATGCCTTAATATCATCTTCAATTCACATTAAAAACACAGGAAAATTCCTCTCCCTTCCATGTCATAGCAGATAATTCTGTCCTGGCTTTCTTAGATGCATTCATCTGTTGTTGTTCATCACTCAGTAACCCACAACTTCTTCTGATATAACAGAAGACCATCAATTCAGAAAGACCATCGAGACATTGTCTGAGAGAGTACACTATCAAATGAGTTTTGGTTTTTCAGAACATGAGGTTATTTTGTTGAATTTTTAGGGATTTTTTTTTTTACTTGTAGCTTCCAAAGGAACAAATTGCTTTCTTTGTGAGAAACTAATTAGCCTGATTTTGATAACTAATATTCCACAGAATGGCTTGATCAAAATAGTTGCAAGATTTTGAAATTATCTGTATCAAAAGGAAATAATTAATCTAGAAACTTTTTTTTTTGGTGACTTTTTTATTCCTATAGCTTCCTAAAATTTTGCCTGCCTTTTTTTCCTTCTTCTTTCTCCCCTCTTGTAGCCTTTTGGTGTTAATCAGCCTGGTCCTTACATCCAGTACACTACTGTAGATGCAAATGGATACCTGAAAAATGGATCAGGTAAGCTAACCTCATAATGAGAATACAAATGGCATGTTTGGTCTGCATGTACTTCTCAGCAACCTAAGGAATTGGAAAGAAGTTTACAGAATGAAATGGGACTGGTTTTGAATAGCATCTTCAGATGACAAAGCCAAAAGGCCTTAAACTTTCTCTTAATTCTTTACAGATTGCATATTTATTATAAGCATTGATGCTGCATTCTTTTTTCTCTTTGTCTGTCCCATGCAATCTGGGTTTGAATTGCTGGCTCTATCTTGCCTGCTCTGAAAAATTGTTGAGTGCAATATCATCAGTTTGTGAAAGATCAAGGATTTCTAATGATTTACCTTTTCTATCAGTTCCTTAGCAATTATGTATTAAGAAACAACACTGCATTTGAAATACCTAAATAGAATCTTGTGGCCCCATGAAAAAGGATCAGCATACTATTCAGTATACACAGGATGTATTTTTCTGAAGTTGTTCCCTACATCTGGCAGTCTAACAAGCATCTATAAAATCATGAGTAGCTTAAGGAATGGCTGCACCTTTTCAGGTCATAAAAGAACAAGGTATCAAAGAATCCTTAAGAGGGTCAAAATAAATAGCAGCAGTGCTTTGTGAAACTTGCAGCTTATCTAGAGGTTTAATCACTTGAGGTGTTGTGGATGCCACAGTTTGTGTAAGTCCAAAACCAAAGTAGACAACAGAAGAACAACCCATTAGGCCGTGGTCCAAGCGGTGCCTGATGTTACAACATCCTGGGGTTTCTACTGCCTTCCTGCAGATGTACCAGTGGCTCCTGGCAGATGCAGGTGGCCTGTACTAAATGTTCTGTTAGTCTAACTTAGGAGTGGTAGTCTTATGACCATAATGGACTCACTTATTGTTTAGGCAAAAATCTCCAACTCACAAGCCAAAACATGATCAGAGTATGCACATCTGGAAGTTGCACTATTGCAGCTCCTTCCCAGTGGTAGGTTAACCTGCTCATCTGCATCTGTCACTCAAGTCTTATTTCAAATTAAACTCAGATTTCTTTAAAGAAAAGTTTCCCATGGTTCACTGGGAAAACTGTATTCTGTATAAACCAATTTAAATAATGACAATAATTTAGGGGGAAAATTACTGATGTGTTAAGGTTCTAAATCAATGATAATGCTCTTACCTTGAATACTGTGCTCAGGGCTTAATTCCACCCTAGAAAAAAAAGAGAGAAGATGTCCTGAAATACAGACCAGATAGCTGCAAAAATATATTCTGGTATTCTGTAGCACTTCTATATTTGTATATGGTAAATATAGGTTTGAAAGCTTGTAAGTATTAGCCTACATTTTAATCAAACTAATAATTAATCCTGACATGAAAATGCAGAGTGTTTTTTCTAATTGTTGCACAAATTTATTTTAATAAAGTAGTCGTCCTGCCAGTTGTACACTCAACTTCTTTGCTCTGGAGGTTTTCTTCGCAAGCTAAATTTAAAAAGAGGTTGCATATTTCATTAGAAACACTTAAAACCCCATGATGAGTTCACAGATTTTTAGTTACACTATTAGACTATCTGACCCATCCCCTTAGGCAGCCAGTTCTGGTCGGATGACAACTGGCATACCTCATTATTGCCAAGTACCAAGATGAAGGCTTGCAAGCTTTGTCAGAGCCAAGTAACAGTGCAGCCTGTCTTATTAGCCATGTCAGAAACTACTGGGAAAGGCCTACACAGGACCTTTCTCCTTATCTCTCAAAAGCCTGGATTCCTGTGGATGGGAAACATACTTAAGTATGCTATCTGTTGTGGTCCCTAATAACTTCTGAATCCAATAGCTTACTTAAGCCAATTTTAACTGGAGCAAACATACCTCAAAGAAAATTCAACAAGTTTTGTAAAAATTTGCAGTTCACTAGGAGACAAAAGTCCACGTGAAGAAAAGGCTTTAGTTAGAGATCAACAGATATTTGGTCTAGTTTTGTCCTCAGGCTGACCATATGGTCAGCATGCATGCAGCTGCAATTAGCCACAGCCTGAAATGTTTTTGCCCAAGCAATAATGAAGGAGCATTGCAGAAAAAAGCTTACTCTGTACTGTGGAGAGTTTATGGGGAAATGGGAAAAAAAGGCTAAAAGATGTTGCAGGTTCCATACAGGAAGTAGGGCTGCTTGCCGAGACATACAGGATTCATGTGTTTATTCCTTCAGCCTTACTGAGACTTCATGTGGGGCTGCCCAAATTTGGTGTACCTGTGTCATAGTTCTTTTGGCCATATAACATGTGAATAGATACCTACACACAATATTACTGCTGGAGAATCAAGAGTACTGATGAGCAGCTTTGCCTAAGTAACAAAAAAGATGGTTTTTGCCTAAGAAAAGAAGCACATGAGTAACACCATCAAATTGACCCTTTTTTTTATATACAGCACTTCAGTAAAGAAAATAGTAGAATCCATATTATTAGATTTGGGATATCATAAATAGTAACAGTAGAGGCCTGAAAGTTGACCTGAATGATATATTACAGGCTGCTTTTTAAAGTATTTTTTTAATCTATAAATTGACATCATTTTAATCATAAGATGAAAAAATTAAAGGATTTGTGAGATCTCAAGTGCAGAATATCTATTAAAAGGTGAATTCACAGCAGTATAAACTGATTCTAAGCCCCACTTTGAGGAAATAAAAGTTTAGATGGGTTTGTTTTGTGTGTATTTGACCCTTTGGTACTTACTACTCAAGCAAGCTAATAAAATACCCAGTGGCACAATAAAAGTGGTGTTCCAACTGCAGATCTCTTGTGTCATGGGAGAACACACATAGCCTTGTATCTCTGACAAATAAAGCTAGGTCCAAAATTCAAGCTATTTCATGTATCATTTTCTTCATTTTGTTATTGGTTCTCTTCCAAGAACATAAACAAATACCTTATTCTTCAACATTGTCTTTATGGTTTGCTTTTTGTGGGTTTGGGATTTTGTTTTGGGGTTTTTTTTTAGGGGCGAGAGGGCAGTGCAATGTTTTGGCACTTTAAATCAGCCATCAAATATGATTTAATACTGCTATAGCACCATTCATCTTCACTGCTACCGTATTTACAACAATAAAAACCTAACAAAGTCTAATAAAGCTGAATTTCATGTTCTGTTTTGGCATTATGAAATAACAGTAATGAATTCCAAGTGCATTCATGACCCTAGCAGTATAGCTACAGGGAATTTTCTAATGCTGTCTTTGATCACCTTTTTCTTGTGGTATGTTAATAGATTTTGGGTTTTACTGTGTATAATTTCTGCAACAACTTTTCAAAGTCACATTTTCTGAAGCTATTATATTAAGTTTATAGTTAAACGTTCTTCTTTTGCAAGTCCTACTCACAAAACTCAGTGAATGTTCTAAGTAGAGTTCTTTGCCTGCAGTCTGATAGATCAGAATTGGATTCTGTTTGACTATCAAGAAATACCTCAGGCAACGCTTTTATATATGTCTACTGGTGGGCAATATCAAACCCACATTGTATTTGTGGGGCACATATAAACCTACAAAACATCTTTTCTACATAAAGATTTTAGAAGTAGGGCATGAATATACTATTTTAAAACTAATTTTCATCAACTTCTTTGCATTCCTTATGTAATATCATGGAACAATCCTTATCTGAAGCTTTTAATGCTATAACGAAATGAGATATCTGATAGGTTTTAATCGTCTTTCTAAAATCATTCATCTCTTGCTCAAGAGCTAAACTGAGTAACAACGTTTCACTTTTTCTAATGGCAATGATGCTCACCATTCTCCCCCAAGTCAGCTAATGCTATTTGTTGTCTTTACTGCTGCTCTTAGCAGAGGAAAGGTTACTGACTTGACTGCTGAAACCAAACGATTCACTCACCTTAAGTTATCCTACCAGCCTTGGGCTAAAGTAGACCTTACAGTACCCAAAGAAGTCTCCACCATTCTGCTTCTGTTCTTCCTAATTCTGCAGGTTGAATTATGGTGTCTTTCATGTATGCAATATTCATGCAAAGAATAAAATAAAAAGGCATATATGGCTGTCCTTATCTAATTCATTTTAAGGTTCTTTGATCTGCCAAGCCCTAACTGCAGGAAATTTGCATAATTATGAGGGGTTTTTTTAAAACGTTGTTAGAATTATTCTCTTTCCTATTAACATTCCAGTATGTTGTTAAAAGATAGCAGAATAATAATTAGCACATATTCTGTGCTTTTACTTTCACATTGCTCAATTCACTTTTAATCTTGCAAGAAGAAGTACTGTTAAATTAGCTACGAGGAACAGCAATTGCCAAAATGAACATTATAATTGAGAAGTACCAGGTCTTACATCTACAGTTAATATCTCCACAGACCTCCTCTTTCCGAGAGGAAATTCAATTGCAACAGCTTCTTTAAATATTTAAGGAATTTTGTGCTTGAGATCAGATTAGGTCCAGGGGTCAGTCCGGGAGAAGTATGCAAATTCAAATTGAAGTCATTCTTTCTGATCCATTTCCTGGGATCTGCCTTCCCTGCTCCCCTTTTCTTTTGGAGTGTTATTTTTAAAAGGACCTCATAGTGAAGTGTGTGTGTTAGCCAGGATTTTCAGCTGCATTTTCGTCTGCATTTCCAATATTGTTCTAAAATGGTATTTTTCCAGATGACTCCTGTAAGCATCAGTGCATAGCATAAACTAGAGTGCAATTACGGTGTACTATCTGCAGTTGAGCATGGAGTAAATCAAAGCCATTCTTAGGGTGGGAGAAGGGTACATAAGATGAAGTTAGTAAAGCTAACCAAATGCAAGCTCCTGGGCTTTGCTTGGTTTTTTGTTGTGTTTTTTGTTTTGTTTGATTTTTAAACTTTATCCTGAAAAAATATTATTTATAATGAAACAGTACTTCTACTAAATCTCCTTGGCTTTGAATAATATTTTGGAAAGTTAGTGTTATTGGTAATAAATTAAACCTAACAGATTTTCTTAGAACTAATGTCCCTGTAGACTCAGAATGACATAAATAAGATCAGATACTTGAAGTTTAGTATGGAGTAGCTGTTAGTTTACTGAAATGTTTTTGGAAATTGCACAAGGATGGTTTCACGTTGTACCACCAGCACAAGACAGTTGTTTTACCTTTATTATTGTAACGTTGCCCTGGTCAAGGGCTGAACAAGTCAAATGACTGAGTAGTCCTATAGACTTTATACTATGAACATCAGGCTGTCTTTAGCTATCAGCACCTTTCTAACCTTCCCCTTTCATCACAACCCAATTTTTCTGTTATCCTCTTTGCATTCTCCCTCTTCTGTGTAGCATCTGAACCTCAGATACCTTATCTTTCTCTCCTTTATAGGAATTCTTGGCCTGGAAGTGTCCCTGTCTGCAGACTATCTGCTGACAGGTGGACAGAAGGACAAGATGGGTAGCTGAGCATTGCCATAGTTGCAGCAGTACTGGCTGGCTCCTTAGTGTGGTGACTAGCCAGAGAGCTAGGGCAAGAACATTGGTAGGTCCAGTCCCTCTTGCCATCAGGGAACCTGCTTTAGCAGGGAGGTTGAACTGGATGATCTCTGCAGGTCCCTTCCAACCCTGACAGTTTTATGATTCTATGACACCTGTTATTCTGTGCACTGTGTGGTGGAAACAAAGTAATGTTTAGAATTTTTCTTAAATGTACCACCTGTCTTGTATGCACCAGAGGAAGCCTGGTGATTGTGCAAGCCATGCCCAGCCTGGTGATTGTGCAAGCCAGGCCCAACCTGGCTGAAGCTTCAGGTTGATGTATTGTTTCATGTTTTCACTTCCATTTAAAATGGGAAAATATCTTCTGTATTTCAGCTTATGTATTACAGACACATTACTTTTGTCTCTTAAAATATGCTGATAGAATTAAAATTTGAAATAGAGTCATAGTTGCAGTTTGTGTCTACCAAAGTGTGACTCCTGTAGACCTGGAACAACAGAACAGTAAGTGTTTAAGGTTTACTCGAAGATCAATATCCATACATAGTCTTAATATTATCATATTAATATATTCACTGAATTGCTCAGATGGATCAAGTCATAATTTTCTTAAGCATCAGTATGGCTGAAACTGCCTGGATTTGATAGCTTGTGCAATTCTCATTTCAGACCTCTTTCACTTTGTTGGTTTTGCTATGTTTCATTTTAAACCTTCCATGGCAGAATGACCTTTCACATGCCGTTAAGTCACGCCCTTCTGGTTTCTTGAAATCTGCTTACTCTTCCCTATTGCTTTGAGTTCTCATGCTGTTTAACTAAATCAGATTGTGAGGTGAACACAAATGTCTATCAGTAGTCGATTATAGTACTGAATTTAAAATATAAACATTGCAATATGTATCAAACAGCATAAGCTTAATTTGAGTTGCCATTTGTCATTGCAGGATTCATTATGTAGAATTCCACTATATAGAAAGAAGAATGTATTCATGGGACAGGCTGGAGTAATTTAATAATGGGATATCTGGATTCTATTACGAGAGATTTTTCTGGTTGCTTTAGGTGGGAGTACTCTGATAGTATGTTTTTCTATAGAATTCTTTTTGTTTAGAAAACTTTATTTGAACTTGTGATGTTGCATGGAGTATTACCAAACTTCAAATATGTAGGCCTGACAAATTAGACTGCTTTCCCCCGTGCAGAGGGTTGGTATATTAGCAATATGATAATTTTATTCTTTTGTTGTTTTTCTAAATACTTTCTAGGTGTAAAGTGATTCTTAATGAATCTCATAGAAATGTATTAGATTTGAACTTGAGGTTTTCAGAAGTATCCAAGTGTTAGCAACATTTCAAGTAATGGATATCTAAGTTGCAAAGGTGTACCTTCAATTCACTTGAGTTATTTATGGACCTCCAGAAAAAAAAGCATTGCAGGAAAAGTTCAGAGGTGAAGTTGTGTATTGCATTAATCTAGACTTTTCTATTGTGTGGACTAATGAAAAGAGGCAAACAGCTAAGTCAGAAGAGGGAGGCATCCTCAGCCCTTAGAAAAATTAAGAAAGAAGGCCTGAAAGGCCTTTTTTTCCAGCCAGTGGCCTACAAATCCACAGGCTCTAATAAGGGAACTAAAGTAAAGCTTTCAACTACAGCCAAGGAAATCAAATTCTCCAGCTTTCTAAACTTTCAAGTATGGAGTTGGACTTTTTTATTTGTTTCTGAAAGCTGCCATGTAAGTTCTTACATATATTATACAGATGTTTCATTACTATCGCTTATATTTTCCCTCTCTTTTGCAGTAAGTGATTCTGGCATATTTTCCTATAAAATAAGGAGTTGTCAGCTTCAGAAGATGTAGCACAATACTGATAATCACTGTAAAGTAAATGTCACTGTAGTGTTTCACCTATGCAGCTTAAGTGATGCCCCTTCAGTGTGGAATTTTTCGCAGCCCTTGAACTGGTTTTTGTCTTATTTCAGCTGGTGCATGTGTGTTGTTCACAGCTATGCAGCCATTCATGGAGCTTCTGCGTGCACTTTTGGGGAAGAATTTTCAGTTTTTCTAGGATGCATATGTGTATATAATCTAAAAATAAGCAGTCATTCATTTGTTGACCTCAATATTGAGGCAGATGATAGTACAGAGGATTTTAGATGGAAGTCTGAGACTACAGGCTGTATCTCAGACCTTATTATACACAAGGAGCTAGGTTTTTTACCAGGAAAGCTGCCTACTGAGTCAAGGGGTACAAAAAAATGTCGGTCTAAAACAAAACAACTCCTTGTTACATCTTCTAACTCTCTTAGATTCTGGGTCACTTTCAACAAGCTGATTCACATTTCACAGATGTCTTCAGTCACTGCTTTAGTGAATGTATTAAAGCTTCTGATAAATCCATCATTTTGCAAATTAAGGAAAATATAACAACTGGAAGAGATTATTACATAACCTTTTTTCATATATTTATGAAAATACATTTAGCATTTAGTCCTGTAGTATATTTAATTTGGGGAACTTTTGAAAGCCTAAATATTTCTGTGGTTTGAATTAATCTAAATGGCTTTAATGGATACTTGAATGCAAATGATATTTTGTCAAGAAAAGTGTTAAAAATAAATTAAGAGAATGGAACTTCAAGAGACCATAAGTTTGAAATTGGAATTTCCATTAGACTTTCAACTCTGTGTAGCAATCTTGTGTGTTCTGCTCTATTATTCCACAAAATAAGATTATTAAAACTGGCTGAACGGTATCAGTATTGTGAATCTATTTATGTAGGTGCAACTAGACGGTTCATAAATCCAGTATCGCACGTTATCAGTTCAGTTTAAAGAAACAAGAGAAAGCATTGCTTCTACATGTAAATGCAATCACCTTCCCTTCATAAAGTTAAATTGGCTTCATTTGAGCATTTATGCTGCCTGAAATAAGCTGTTAGGACATTACAGTTTAAGCCAAGGAAGAGTGAACTACTCTTAAGCTTTCAGCAACTTTACATGAGTTTAAAGGGAACAGAAGAGAAATGGCTTAATTCAGATATAAAAGACCAAGTACTGTATGTGTCATAGAGGACACATCATTCTGTTTTTCAGACAAGACTTTCAAAAGGTCAATGATATGTATTGTTTCACATTTTATATGCCAGGCTTCAAAAATAAGGAGATTGATTCAGAGATGTTCAGAGTTATTTCTGCATATCAAACTGTGGAATTGTTAAGGTTTGAGATGATTAGAGATTTCTTTAAAAAATTGTCTCTGATGGGATGAAATTCTCTGACACTAAAAACCATGTCTTTAAATGTTTATTTTTTTTACTCTGCCCAGGGTTTTTGAAGCAATAAACTTAGTGACTTACGCTTTGAAACAAAAATATGAACACAAACACCAACACGTACACCAGTACCATAGGCTGTGATATCTGTGTGCTTCCAATAACTTTAGTGAAACAAGAAGCATAAGGCAAAAGATATAGTGTTGAATAGTCTATAAAGTAGTATTAAAAGTAGTAACATACAACATGGACAGAAGAAGCTTTCTTAATTCTTGTTTATAGTAACATTTCTATCGATGAAGCAAAACAAACTGTGAAGCAACAGCCACTTTCTTCATCTTCCCTGTGAAGAGTTGGGAGGGACCTCAAAAGATCATCATAGACTTACAAAAACTTAAAAAGCAATTTTACTGCAAGAAATAAATCCCACCTTCCTTCCTAGGAGGGAATGATATTTTCAATTTTCCCTTGAACGGTAAAAAACTGTTTACAATAGTTTCACAAGTGGGCAAATAGGTACAGTTGCCATTTAAATTTATTTGAAATAATTTCTTAAATAAATTAATTTTTCCATCGACAGAGAACTTCAAATATGGCCACAAACCGTTGACAATATTTTCTGTAATTTCTCTTTTATTTTTAATCTTTGTTCAGGGTTTTTACTTTTCTCATATGAATACTTGTCATTCTTCCTTGCTTGTTTGCAATTCTAAATGGAACACTTGAGTAAGCATCAACTCTTACACAATTTATGATAGATATAGGGGGAGTAAAGCGAGAAATAGTCTCAAAGAGCTCATATTTGTCATCTCCTTTAAACGAAAACCTTCTATCTGCTATAATCCTGCTTAGCTAATATATGCTAATTCTAAAGGCAAATTGGAAAACAAGGTATGTGCACATTTTCTAACTGCTGTTTAGAAGAAAACATTCCTTTCTGACCTTTATAAATGACCTATTTACATCATGAAGCATAAGATTTCATTATCCTTATCTTAGTAGGAATAAGAACCAGTGTTAGTAGCTATGAAATTATTCAATGCTTTTAAAGGATTCTGGCTGCAGTATATGATTCCCTAACCTCTTTAAGGCTGACTGCGCTCAGTGTATGACATTTTCTTGTTTCCTTTAATTTAGTTGACATTCATTTCATTTGTATGATGAAAGAAAAAAAATATTATCTCAGTTGCAGTCTCCCTATAGTCCTAAATATTTCACTCAAAAGTCATTCTAAAAGCTTTCCAATGTTAAATGTTACAGTAGCACCCTGTTCTTTCAGAAGTCTTCAGGATTCAGCATTAGTGAAGCAATTTTTTAAATGCAGTTCTTTATTATGTTGTAGCATGATCGAGTTACACCTTACTCGTTTTTACAACTAAGTCAAATTTAAGAAATCTTTTCTTTTTGCCACTGTTCTGTTGGTAGCCAGTATTTTCAGATATTATGTGCTTACTCTAATTTGAGAAGTACTCAAATTTTGTACCTGGAAATTGAGACCTAGAGATTAAGCAGTTTAGCCAAGATCATGTACGGCAAGTCAGTGACTCAAGTCCTGCACTGTTACCTGAACTCAAGTGTAAAAATCTCCATGCTTAAACAGAAAAGCTGCTCAGCTAATGCTTTCTGACACAGATTTCGTAATATAGGAATTCACTGAACAATGTATGCAGTATACCTTGCCCTTACAACAGAGGATTGAATGTACAAATCCTATTTAAATATGTCCTTGTATCCTTACTCATTACATGGTTCTGCATGGGGAGAAAGTAAATCTAAAACATGCTTAATTTTTTAGGAAGTCTTTACTGTTTCTTTTTGCTAATAACATTTTAGCCTAATAAAGAGGTAACTGCATCAAGCTGATTATTCAGATATCATCGAAGTGTATTCAGTTGACATTTATCTTGCCTCTAACAGGACTGTTTTGAGATACGCCTGACAGCATATGGCAAGCATATTCCTAAAAAACTGGTAGCGGGTGGGGAGGTTCAGAAAAACAGAGCCACAAAGTAAACATTGTATTGCACAGGGGTTCAAAATTATCATCATCCAGTATCAAAGTAGTTTGTCCCCCATAAGAGGATACAAAAGCTGAAGAGCTGCTCCTGAAAGTAAGTTTCGTGTCTTGGTAGTCCCTTGGTGTAAGTGCTGCTGTAAAGTGGAGAATGCATGCTGGCACTTAGCAGGCAATCTCCAGCAGCCAGAGGCAAGAATAAGAGTTTGTTTCTGGATTATTTTTCAAAAGGATGTTTGTCTTTGCCAAAGAAGGTATGGTTTTTAATGTGTGGGAGTTTCCTTCCTCTCTCTGTTCACTGCAGCTGTGCAAGATTCAGTGCAGCTAGTATGGCCAACAGATAGCTGTCTGAAACAAAATATTAACTTTCAGAATCGAGCCTTGGAAGAAAATGCGGAGAAGAAGAAAGGAGTTGGCTGTAAATTCATTTAAAAATGTTAATTAATGTTCCTTTAATTCACGTTCTGTTCTGTCACTTAATGTATCATTTCCAATTTCAAGCATAATCTGTCAAGTGTCAAAGCAGAGAAAAATCTGATGCTTAAAAAAATACCGAATCTGTGTGAAAAACTGTTTCTGTTGATCATGTAAACCTATTTGTGGTCAAGTATCCCTTGAACTCATTTCTACTAATCT
Organism: Colius striatus; assembly: GCF_028858725.1. NCBI lineage: Eukaryota > Metazoa > Chordata > Aves > Coliiformes > Coliidae > Colius > Colius striatus. Next base: position 9,463,569 of record NC_084772.1, read on the forward strand.
AATGAAGGGCTAAATTTACTGCAGCACTTATGAGGTGCTCCTGTCATTCCTGCTGTGTAATCAGATCACTAAGAGGCTTTCTAGAGAATGAACAAAGAATCTACGTGGGATCTGAATCAGTTTGCCAGAATGTAAAAGATTACAAGACTTTTATTTACATGGGATAAGGGGATATTTTGGTAACAGGTTTTTAGTGAACCTGTTGATAGCTGCAACAGTTGTCCGTTTCCCTACTGCCTTTTCAGGAAACAAAGAATGTTTTTCCCCTACAGTCCCTCCTTTAATTACTTATAATTAAATGCTCTAACTAGGGCCTAACTTAACCACTATAATCCTGTTTTCATTAAATCAATTTAGTCTTTGAGAATTTGTTAATGAGAATTTGCTTAGCTAATTTTGTGACACAAGAAAAAACAGTAGTTACTGGATTAACACTAATAAGAACTAAAGTGAACCTTCACATGTTGAGTCTGAGCTTGTAAATCAAGGGGGCAAAAGACTTGGCACTACTAACGTCAAAATAAATGTGGATAGCCGATTTCTTCTCAACTTCTCTACAAATAGTAAGAGGTTTGGTCTAACATAGAAATAGTGCTTAACAGAATCATCTCATCTAGGAATCTAAAGCATTTAAGCAATTCTTCAAGTGAGTGCCCACAAGTAGCTTGGAAATGTGGGATTGAGCCTTTAAGAAGTAAATCATCGTGTGGTAGGTTAAAAATTTTTTAACACTTTTATTACTGACTCTTAAAATGTGTATTTTTGTAGAAAGTTGATGGGTTTGGCTTTGGTTTGGTTTGGTTTTTTTTCCAAAATATCTACTTGAGCTTATTCTCCAATTTTATTTCAGCTGGACAGCTTAGCCAGTCAGCACATTTTGCTCTCCAGTTGCCATACAACGTGTTAGGCTTGGGACGCAGTGCTAATTTCCTCGACCATCTGTATGTTGGCATTCCTCGTCCTTTAGGAGAAAAGGTTAGTTGAGATCTAAGATTGTCATGTTAATATTTATGGTCTTACCTTGCTAATACAGTTTGGATGGAAATACTGCTAGGAAAACAGGTTTTTTTCAGAAGCAAGAATATCAAAGAAGCAAGTTTGAATACAGAAAAGTTTGCCAAGAAGAACCTTGTATGCCTGCTTTTTGGGGTGTGTATAAGCTCTGAAGCTAAGACTAAGTCCAAAAGATGCCTGAAGTTGCTTATAAACAGAAGCAAAGGTCCATAGTGCTTGTATACGTGGTAAATGTGTATTAGATCTGATGGTCCAATTATAATGGTCTCAGCTGTAAGACTTTCCTGGGGTTGGTCTGTCTGGCCTGTAAACTCACATAATCCTTTCTGCATCAGTGATAAAACCACGATCATTATGATAGGAGGTGGAAGTCACCATGATTATCTAATCATCAGATGAAACATAAAAGTAGGGTCTTGACCATTTTCAGTCTGTAAAGATCTGATGGTACTACTTTAAAAGTGAGGTATTCAAATTAGCGTATTGGGCAAATTCTGATTTGGGTAATTGCTTTGCCTGCTTCCTTTGTAGAACTGGTTCTTTTCTTCTTTCCCTATTATGTTGTTGCTTTGTACTTTTTAAGCAGATGCTGTGTTTCATGTCAGCAATAGTTATTTTGCTTTTTACTTTGTTTTTTTAAGAGTGCTTTGGAGCTTTCAGAATAAAGGTCTATACAAACATAAAGGAATAATCACTTATAGTTAAACTTTTTTTAAAGGCTACTTTTTTTTTAATTTCTCCCTTTTTTATGTTTCAGTAGAGAATTTCTTTACTTTTAGGTGTGTTGGTTTTTTAGGAATTGATATAGCCTTTGTTTTTCTTCCAGTCCATAAGAAAACAAGAATGGACAGCTATCATACCAAACTCCCAGCTTATAGTCATCCCTTATCCTCATAATGTTCCTCGAAGGTAACTTCATCATTTTGATTTGAACTTCACAAAATTACATTAATACAGAATTTAAATTAGACATTATGTGTAGGTTTAAAAATAGTCACTTGTATTGAAAGTAAATTTAAGAGCAAATGTCGGGAGGTCAGTTCTACAGATGTAGTTGCCTCTGTGAATAGGCAGCACACTTCTCAAGAATGTACACAGATTCTTAGCTAGTGCCTCTAAACAATCAAAATCTATTACCAGCTCATACAAATAATCAAAATGTATTACCAGTTCAACTCCTGTAAATAATAACATATTTGCTAGATTTATCAACATTCTGTTTGACAAATTGCAAGCCTGGTAATGATTGAAGCAAGCATTTTTGTTTCACCAAACATGTAATTTTTCTCAAGTTGCATATAAAAGCTTTAGTTCGGCCCTTCTGAACACAGTATCTGTCACCACAGATAGGAATGTTTTTCTTTAAGTAAAGGTGAATGGGTTGGTTACACAAGAGCTTAAACACTACATTCACTTTGCAATTAAAATGTTTATACCAGAAAGAGAGCATGTTTCTCTCTTCGCTATTAGAGAAAACATTAGTCACATACTCCAGCTGCTTTTTGCCGCTTGATCTACTAGGGAGGTCAGTTGCATTTATCATGCAGAAATTATTCTGACATCAGTTTCAGCAGTTAATTTTACTATAGGACAAATAACAGTTGAGAAGTGATGTGCTGCTTAAGTTGCTAATTAACAACCACAGGAATAACATCTGCCAGATGAAGAAAATTTACTTATAGTCACGAGGTATTTAAAGGTATGTCTTATGCCAAAAAAAACCTGGTGTCTTATCCTCAAACTCTTGTTGCTTTCCTGTATAGTAAGTTTATGGACACTAGAAAAGACAGAGGATAAAATCCCCAGAAGAAATCTGATTTCATAATAAACATTTCTTAAATTTAGAATTTGTTTTAATGTAAATATGTTGTTTCCTGAGAGGCCTCAGTGCTGCCTCAAGGTGGAGCCTCCTGCTGACAGCTCATCCATGACAGGAAGCCTGCAGTACAGAAAGGGTATTAACTGAGCCTCGGGACTTCACAACATTTAAGGGATGTCTTCCAGAAGCCTTTAAAAGAGCTTAATTTTGTTGCTCTCCAGCATTCTCCTGCCATAATCAACTAGTTATGTTGCCTAAAAATGCAGTTGTCCCTGGATAAACATCAAACTGAGAGATGCCTAACCATGGATCCCATGAGACTTTCCAAGAGGAGCCTCTCATGAGGAGGAAACAAGCTGTCTTACAGGCTTATTTCACCCTGGTTCTCCATCTCCCCCAAGCCCCAGACAGTTTTGTGGAAGGTATTCTTGCAGATTTTACTTTGTCCTGGGCAAGGTGGGAGATAAATCTCCTACTGCAAAGAAAAAATCAGTCCCTGAGGATACCCATAGTATTCCTGGAAAGCTAAATGAAAATTGAATTTAGACACAGCATTACCTGAAAATAGCTATATTAAGCCATGTATTTCCAAGTAAACACCATTAAGCTTCAGTCTCTAACTATAGCCACTAGTTTCTGTAGACCAAGTTGTTACCTGTCTTACACTACCAGGTTCTTTCCATCTTTAGAAGTTAAATCTGTTTTCTGCTTCCTAATGAAGGGTATTAATGTTTCCTTGGGTTTTCTTCTTTTTTATAGCTGGAGTGCCAAGCTGTATCTGACCCCAAGTAACATTGTGCTGCTAACAGCTATAGCCTTAATTGGTGTTTGTGTTTTCATCCTGGCAATAATTGGCATATTACACTGGCAAGAAAAGGTAAGCTTAATTAACTAGATTCTTTTCTATATTTTCTATACTATTAACACTTCCTAATACTTTACAGTCACATACATTGGGGGTCTTTGAGTAGTTTTCTACAGAATAATTTCTGACACAGACTGCATTAATTCCCAAAAGGTGTTTATTAATTCAGTATTTTCTGCAAGCTTAAAAACTGGCATTGTTTTTATTTAAGTTCCAAGACAGTTAAAAAGGGAAATGAAGAGCAACATGGATAAGCTTTTGCCGTGAAGCTGTTATTCCCAACTAAATGAGATTTTCTGTTTAGTATCTAAGCTTTCTATTTTCAGAGTTTTAAGGAGTACTCTTTTAGAAAATGGAACATAAACTCAGTTTACTTATTCTGAGTTCTGCTGGTAATCTAAAAATAAGGAAAAGGTCTCTTCATCTTTGCTGATTCCACTGACATTAGCATTCAAGACTGTATAGGGAGTCAATTGTTTGCATATTGGCCACTTTGCTCTGTGTCTGAATTATACATGCAGTGTATAGAAATCCATTGATTTGAAGAAGCATTTTGAAAGGGGCCTTTCATGTCACAAAAGAAATGAGTTCCCATTTTTCTTAACTATGCTCAGCTCACAATCATACCCAACTGGCAGGATTGCCAATAAATGCTACTACATACCCAAACCATAATCTTAGCTGTCAAATAAGATTACTGCACATTTTGACATGGTAGAACTGTTTGCTATTTTGTGCTTGTGGAAATAAAATGACCGTGTTAAACATTCAGATAGACTTTGCGCATGCTTCATGTTTATATGTTATTTGTCTGTCAATCTTCACTCTTCAAAATGTTAAATATAGTCTCTAAATAATAGTAACAGAGGGAATAAACCACACAAAGCAAAGAAAAACAAAGTTGATGATGACTGTCCCTAGCGTGTCCTAATGTACTAAGAAAGGCATTGCTAACTGCTGGCTGGGATGATGCACTGGTTTAGTTTAACTCTGTCTCCAACACACCTTAAGCAACACTAGTAGCAGGAAAAAATACTTGGACTTTAAAAAGGATTAATTGTGTATAATCCCATCTGCAGAAATGGAGATTTAATGTCAATGTTGAAAACAATTCTTCATATATTTCATAATTCATGTGTTGTGACATAAAGCAGCGCTCAGCCCAGAGTGAATGCTTTCTGAGCCATTTTAAACCCCATTAGGTATATGTGAATGAAGAGATGTATTGTTTATATTATAAACTCATTTCTAACCACTGCATCTTGCTCAAAATAGGACAAATAATTTGGATAAATTGTGGTTTTAGACTACTATATAAACATTTGTTAATTCCTATCAATTTCCTTTGCCTTCCTATTGATTTTTACCTTCCCAATTTTTAGAAGAAATGGCTGAGGTACAGAACAAAAAAAGCATCTGACCAAGGCTATATTGTGTGTGCATCACTGGCATGACTGGGAGATAAACTCTAAAGTTCCTTGTTTCTAAGTTTGTTCATGGTTTACTGGCTCTTTCAGTAATCCTCTCATAAAAATACTCCTCTGCCTAAATGCTATCTTCCCTTACAGACCTCTAGAGTACCTATACCAAAGAAAGCAAGGGGAAAGGTACTGGCAGGTACTTATCTCTTCCCCCAGAGGATACATCTGTCTGTAAGCTGCAGTGTTTTATTCAGCAGCTAAAATCAACTGTGTTCTTTGACCTCTGCAAATAAGTAGTAATAGGAGCCTTTTGCCTGCTATAGTTCTTGTACACTTGTCTAACAGACAAATGTTACATTGTTTAAATAACTAGGATTTAGGCATAGTAGATTGCTTTGTCATTCCTTAGAAATTTTGCATCCAATTAAAAGAAATCCCATACGTTCAGATATCAGTTACTAGTTTTTAGTTTGGATACATCACAGGAAAGAGAAATTGAGAAAGAATTGGCACCATTACTCATCTTACAACAAATACAGTCTGCTGCATTAGCTAAGGACCTTGCTGTTTCTGTATTCTGATTCTTCATAACTTGCTTTGTGGCCTTGAGGCTAGTCATATGAACACGACACATGGATGATAATACTGCTACAGAAGTTTTGATGGATTCATCAGAGTATCAGTTTCTGTCAAGTTTGAAGTGGTAATTTTTTTCAGGAAACATACAAGAAATGGAGTGAAAATTGCTCTCTGAGCAAGATGATCAAATTTTGTGGAATGTGACAAGCATTTCAGTGCCGGGAAGACTCTGCCACTCCCTTCTTCCCACCCCACTTTTGACATTCAAAATACTACTGACATGGATAAAGTCCCTGTCAAAAAGCCAGACTGATATATCTTAAACTTCCCTGACAGCTCTGCTGCTGCCACAAAATACAGTGAAATCCATAGTTAATCCAATGGAGTTGCTATCATACATAAACATTGTGTGAAGAGGAAAGCTTTGGCCTCAAGCCAAGGCAGATGACAAACTTTCAGGGCAGAACACATGCACTGATTTCTACCAAAATTGTCATGTATATCAACTGAGATACCAATCTGAATGCCCACACAACAGCACACTGTAACAATTTTTCTTCTTTTTGCTCATCATAAAAATAAAAGTTAAGTATAAGCAAGCTAAAAAGCACTTAAACCTGTTTTGCTGAATTCTCTTATGCTGGGATTTACACAACTGTCTGTCATGACAAAAACACCGTTTTGTAGAAAAGTTCACCCTTTGTGTTCAAAAATCCTTTGCTAAGAGCTTTCATACTCTGTTACTGCTTTAGAACACAAGAGGCAGCTTGTGGGAGAGGCTGTGTTTTTACATTACATGCATTATAAGTACAATTTAAATATGCTGCTTTTTTCCAAGCATCCACCCAAACTACTCTTTCAGCAGACCAATGTGTTCTGCATAAATGTGCAGGGAAACGCATCCTACCTCACATTTTCATAACACAAACAAAAGCAGAACACTTTTAGCCTATGCTGATGCTGTTAATTACTGGTTGAACCACTGTCTTTATCTACATTTGTATTTAACAGAAATTTTTTTAAAGAACCCCATTTTCAGTGTAACATAGTTAATCCAGAGTAATTCCATCTCCCATTTATAATGCAGATTAAATAAATGCATACTAGGAAACAGTCTTTGGTTTTGAAATACTCCTTTTAAAAAAGCACTATTAGAAATAATAAAAAATAATGGGTCATAAATACTAAAACAGCTGAGCATTAACAGCAGAAGCCAATTTTGGTAGATTATTGCTATTTCAAACTGACATCATTTAAAAGCTAATTGCTGGGGCTTTCACCAAGCTTTTTGCCTTTTGTCAAATGAGTGACTTGGAAAAAATCAACCATTCTCTGACATTTGACAACTCGTTTCAGTAGCAGTTTTGCTCGAGATCCCACAAAGTGTTGTTTTATTATTATTTTTCAGAAAGCAGATGACAGAGAGAAGCGACAGGAGGCTCATCGGTTCCATTTTGATGCTATGTGACATGCCTTAATATTTGTGAAGGAGCTGCTACTCATTTGCTTAATTGAAATACTAAATGATGATTTGTAAAATGATTACCGTGAAAATACCGCTGGTGTGCTATTTGTAAATGTTGCATTATTTGGTATTTATTTGGAAAGTATTAAAATTAGACCTGAATGTCTCTTAAGGCCTTTCAGTTAACAGACTGTATATAATAGCACTTGGTCTTTATTTAACAGAACTGTAAATTTACTTTTCTTAGTGAAGGGATCAAATTGCATGTACCATTGTTTACGTACCATGAATTCTTCAGTAATATTTGCTAGAAAGAAAGCTGTGTAAATAAAGTTTAGCATTTTGGTGAGCAGAATACTTTGTACCACTTGAATTGGTCTTGTCTTTTACACATTCTTGCAAAATAACCCACATGTCTGAAAATTTTGGGCAGTTTCTCATATGACTTAATCCTGGATTATTTTGATTGTACTAAATGGTGCTCAACCTATGTATTCTGTGTTTTTCTTCGCTTAAGTCTGTACGTATGATAGTTAAAGAATTTAGGAATTGGAGGACTGAAAGAAACCTGCAATATTAATGCTAGTTCAGTAGCTCATCATGGAATAGATGCAGTATTTATGTGTGGTAGTTCTAGAGAGAAGACAACACATTAAAAAATTCAAAGCATAAAAATGTAGCATTACATAAACTGCTTTTATAATTAAACTGTAACCATATTTACTTTAGAAAGGCCTAAAATCATTACGAAACTAACTGTTCTTTTTCGAGTAAGAAAGATGGGCTTTGATTGGGTTTGTTTCTAAAGAAGTTTAAAGAAACATTTTGGAGTGGAAGGAGAGGACACTCAGAATAGGTAATGTTATCTATAGTACGCTACTATACCCAAATTCATAAGGCTGTAATAATTACATAAGACAAGAGCTGAACTTATGTATCTTACATGGTGACAATGTTACAATTGCTCAGTGTACTTTGGATCCTGAAAGAGTCTCTAAAGGTAACCATGCTTTTATTTAATAGTTACTCCATAGTGATACGAGTTTACATGATTAATGTGCATTTAAATCTGGCAATCTGCATTCCTAATAAGTACCATTTAATAAACTAGAACACATTTTCTCAAAAAAAGTACACAGTGGTGGTCTTGGGGGCAGTCACCTCTGCAGTAGTATCTCATCTGGTCTAGCACTTGTCTGGTAACCTGCTGTCCAGTAATACTGCCTTTGCTTGTCAATATGGGAAAAGAAACAAGAGAGCAGGTACAAAGCTCAACTGGTGATGTCCACCCTGAATCGCAGGCAAACAATTTGTTACCATGGCAGTGATGAGTGGTGGCCCATTCACACAGCAGTACCAAGCCAAGAAAAGCACTGACTAGCAGTCTACTAAGCTATGAAGTTTTACTCGAGATTTCTATTATGAACTGATCAGATGGCAACAAGGAGATTTTTATATTACAGTACTGTTATTATTCAAGATAGCATGTTTCCTTAATGCACACCTTTAAGTAAGATATTTCCAGATAACTAATTCATGCCATTGGACTTTTTAAACCCCAATGATGGAATTTGCTCCCAAGAGCCAAAGAAATAACAGATTTCATAATTAAGAGGAACTACAATTCAATATATTTTTCAGGTGGTTGAAAAATCAGGCTAAACACATAATGCCATTGTGGCAGCAAAGTTATCTGTAGCCCTCTATCACAATACAGCAAACATGGTTTAGCCTCCTTACGTCTTCTGGAAAAACAATTAGGAATTTAATAACCTCATGCTGACACTTAAGCTGTTGTCAAGTTAACAAAACAATGAACTCAGTATCTTTTGCTTTAAGGTATTTTGCATGCTCAGTAGTGCATCACTGCATAACTTTATACATGTTATTTGTGCTTTCATAGCTTTATTGGAAGATTAGCACAGGTCTAACTACTCCTGGCTTTGCACATAATGGTATATGCATACTATATTGAATCAAGGCATTAAATATTGTTCAACCCCTTGTCAAAAGTTTTATGTCATACTTTGGTTTCCTATTCTATGAGCATCAAAAATATGTTTGGGTAAGGTTATTACCCTTCTACCAGTAAGTTACAGAAAGCAGCATCAATTAGGAAGTGTAGTTCCAGGTGATCATCACAGTAACTGAGAAGTTCTAACTACGTAACTGCATACATTTTCAAAAAGCATCCACCATCACCCAGCCTTGGTGAGAAATGCTATTGGAAGGCTTCTTCAGTGTGAAATCTCACCTATATAAAAATACTGTTGACACGCCAACTGACAGATGGCTGTTGAAATGCCATCTTTCTTTGTTCTCGTTTTCCATGAGAAGCTTTAAGACTGAATCTTCCTACCAGATTTATCATTAATGCACTATAATCCCCCAACAAAAGAACCAACTTTTCTGCTGCAGATTAACAGGCATGTTCTATATGGCATGATATTCCTCCAGTGCTGAGGCCATCTTCACACTTAGCTGTATTAAAAACATTTGCTGCAGTTAATTGAAAAGTAATCACAATAAATGCACCAAGTCAATTCAGGACTGCTGTAACTACTTTCAAATAAATGTCTCCTAAATAGAGCATAAGAAGTCAATCCATGAGTTTCTACTGTATTAGAATCATCAGAGCTTAATTTTGATTGAACAATGTAAAAGCATCAACCCTGCCAGTCATGAAGGTATTAACTAAAAGAATTCATTTTAGAAATCTAGAAAATAAAATTACACTTACAATAATCTCAAACATTGCAAATAATTAGTAATGATTCTAAAGGGATGGGCAAAGTTTTTGATCAAAGACTAAGAAATATGTTAAGAAATTGAGAGATGTTAAATCTAAACTATTGCTATCCAGTTTCAGTAGCTTTACTAGTCCTTTTTTTTCCATATTGGCAACAGGATCTTTATGTTGAGGCTCTAGTAATGTCAGCCTTAGCTGTCACATGGAAAATAATCAGCCCCACGGCACTATTTTATAATTTATGTCTTCAATGCAACAATGTGATCCACCTATGATACAATACATAGAGGTTATTTACTAAGCTTATTTTGAACTTCCTGAGTTTCCCAACTTAAGCCAGAAATGTTTGTAGGCATTTTCTAATACTCTGATCTAATTATATTGCCCAGCACAGTAAGTTTCTGAAGACTCTCAGTATTCTTCATGACTGTTCTAAAGTCTGCAGTGTTAACTCAATAGCGACTAAACCAAGCCAATCATACCTATGTATGTATTATTATATATTATGTTACCACGCTGAGGCACTTGTACCTTCTATCATTTTCTAATTAGAAATCATATATAATTAAGATTATCTTATCAAATGCATCTAAATCCTATTGACAAACCCAGGCACAAGAACAGTTAAAATGCAGCTTCTAACTTCCTTTCATAATTATTCACTGTTAACAGGTGATATTTTTCACAAGCTCTTTTGAAAACAGTATCCAGACAGCCTCAAATGTTGTAAAAAACCTGCTGGTCTAAGGCGATCGGTGATGGACAATTTGCTACTCAATCGAAATATTAAAACTTCTAGCAGAACAGCAAACCAAAGGAAGTCTTAAGGAAGAACTGTTGTGAGGAGGAAAAACCAGTTCTAATAATAGAAATTTAAGCCTTTTATTGCAGCAGCCCACCTGTTCTTGCTGGCATTTGCCTCCATCAAATGAGCAGCCCATTACCTTCCGTGAACTCCCTTTCAAAAATAATCATGATGACACCTCAGTTCAAGGACAGGGAGCTGCTGGAGAGAGTTCAGTGCAGGGCCACAAAAATGACAGAGTGGAGCATCACCCTTATGGTGAAAGGCTGAGGGAGCTGGTGCTCTTTAGCTTGGAGATGAGGAGACTGAGGGGTGACCTCATTAATGTTTACAAATGCTTAAAGGATGGGTGTGAGGAGGCTGGAGCCAGGCTGTTCTCAGTGATGACCAGTGATAGGACAAGGGGCAACGGGTACAAGCTGGAACATAAGAGGTTCCAAAGAAACACAAGGAAGAATTTCTTCCCTGTGAGAGTGAGAGAGCACTAGATGGGCACTGCCCAGATGGGTTGTGGAGTCTCCTTGAGACATTCAAGACCCACCTGGATGAGTTCCTGTGTGGACTAGATGATCTCTAAAGGTCCCTTCTAGCCCTTGTGATTCTGTAATTCTGTGACATGACAGAATGGTATATACAACTGGCTGTCCAAAAGCTGTCTTCAGTCAGTCTTAACACCCAAACTCAAGTTGAATTAACTCAAGCATACTGCCAGCTTGACCCAGTGGCACAGCATTTTCTTCCCTAGAAACTCTGCAGGCTCAGAAAAATGGGCAGTGAGTTTCTCCAGACCCATCTCTAGTTTAAAACAAAATATTTTCAAGTACCACCTATAACAAAAACTCTGGCAAGACAAATCAACAGGAATGTCCACGTGATAAATTTCTCTGAAAACTGCAGTAAGTGATGCCAGAATATGCCCCAAAGCTACGAGGTGCTACCCACGTCTCCCACACTGACAGTTTGACACAGCCCTGGGAAAGGAACAGGATGGAAAAGCTACTATACTTCCCCAAGTGTGTAATAGCTTTGTTCAACTTCCTAATGGACAAACTAGAAGTTTAACTTTTCAGTTAAATTGACTGTAGCAGATTGGGTCTTTGCAATTACTACCAACTTGTATTGAGCACAAAATGTTAGTAGGCTTTTCACTTTCTTTGGTGTGAGACAATTGACCACAAATAGTTTCGTTGAATGCAAATTCAACTTGAGATCTGAGAGTCAGACTAGTTCTTTCATTTCTGATATCATCACAAGTAATAAAAATATCTGAACCAAATTTTGCCAGTGGCTACAGTGTGCATTCCAAAACAAAAGAGAACATTTAAAAAAAAAAGCAACCCCCTGTCTCCTAACAATCTGCACAAGAGCACTGTTAGATTTCAGTTTGTGTTCATGTACTTGCAGGGGGCATAAAAAATCGCGGATGATGGACAGATACTGTAGAAATTATTAGTATTAGGTATTTTCTTGAGTTACTACAGTAAACATTTTTGTTAGTAAAGAAAAAAAATGCAAAGTAGATCCATCTAATGAGGACTTCCCTTGGCTTAGGAGTTTGCACAATAGAATTTAACATTTCATCATACCACTATAAAAACATGGGAACAGAGAGAAATTCCTTTATCCACAGCTGGAATGCAGCAGCTATTTAACAATTCATGGAAAAACCACCCTTTGAGAAGGACTGTGCCATCTCTATTTGAAATTGAAAGGACAATTCAAGCAAGCGGAATAATATAATTATGTAACTTGGGATTTTGCCAGAGCATCAAGCTTAATACTTCATCAAGCTTCTTAGAACACTGAAATGCATCCTTAATACCCAGAAAAGCTCAGGATCTTGACTATAAGGCCTCACTGGGTCTCCCCAGAGCCCCGTGGCTGAGCAGAGCGCAGGAGTGCGAGGAGGGGGCAGTGGCATCCCCTGTGGGGCTCTGCTCCGGCTTCGTCCAGCTGCTCTTCGGTTCCTCCTTGCTTAATTCGCTATAATTGTCAATCATATCGACCGAAGAGCCAGAAATATTTAGCTGATAGTCTGAAGTAAAAGAATGACCTTTCCTAACAGGGTATGCTGACCTTTGAACATTGTATAGTGTACCACTCGAACACACAGCACAAACCACAAGGAAATGAGAGCTTCACCTCTCACAATCACGTTCGAGACAGTAGCGAGCGGCCCTACTCCTTAAGAGAACGGAATCGCAAGTTGCAATTATGCGTCTAATTTACAGTTTGCAAAAGTCTAATGAGTCTATCGAGTGAGCCATAAATTACCTCCATAAAGTGCCGGAGCTCGGACAGCGGAGCCCCGCATGGAGTACCTGGAGGTTCCGACTTCCATCGCTGAGCGCTATCGCGATGGGGCAAGAGAAGACCTAAGTGGAGAACGTAACCTACCGCCGCCTGCGAGCGGGGCTGGAGCCTGCTCTCGGGCACGGCAGCTCCCGCGGTGGACGAGACGGGAGGGTCTAACCGCTCCTGTCCGCTGCACAAAGCTTCGCAACACGCTCCGCGCACAGATCCACCTTCTTTCAGTACTTCGGGATCTTGAACAACTGCTCAGCCTCTCCTAGTCGGCAGTTCTAGGGAAAACCACATTCTCTATTAAATACCCTGAGGTACTTCAACCTCTGGTGCCTATGGGAGACTTGAAAAAAAAATCTCCCACGGGCTTACATGTGTTGCTATAGTTTTAGGCGAAGCCTGTCGGTACGGCAGCTCGCGCGGCCATGCTCCTGGCTGTCCGGAGGAGCAGAGGCTCTCGCCCTTACACCGCTCCATCGCCAGCTTGGATGGGGCGCCTCCGCGGCTGGATCTGCCGGCAAGGGGCTTGCCTTGCTTGCCCTGCCCGGCGGGAAAGCCTCTCTCCGGGGGTTACAGGCAGCCCTTCCTCCGACGCTGCCACCTGCCCCCACCTCGGGCTCTTTCCCTAAGTAACATCTCGCCTCTCAAGCTAACCCGATGTGATGGATAACCAGAAGGACGGGAGCCAGGGCAGGCAGCAGGCTAAGCGCGCCTTTTTATTAACTTCTTGTAAAGTAATAGCTCCATTTTAGCTGTCATTCTTGTCAGACAACAGCCGCACAAAAGCGTGTGATGGGCTCTGCCTGCCGCCTGAGCTTCAGGCAGCGAACTGCGGGCAGGCAGGCAGCTGGGCACGCCGCGCGGCTGGACACGCACGGGGTCTCTGTCACGGTGAAGGGGAGAAGGGAAGGAAGAGAAGACGAGGGAGGACCGGCTCTCTTTTACCCACCGGGACCCCACTCGGGTCCCAAACAAAGGCGGGCAGCCGGGATTGAGGTTCACCCGAGACACCGTGTCCTGGAGAGGTGGCGCACAGCTCGCCCGCTGCCCTGGTCGCTGCAGACGCGTGGGACGCTGTCCTGGCGGCCAGCACGGCCGGGCCTCTCCGCAAGCGGGAAAATCCCGGCAGACGGGCGGGGAGGATGGGGCCTGGGGCACGATGCATGGCGGGGGACCGAAGCGCGTTGCCTCAACAGGGCCGCTACTGGCTCTCCGTAAAGACAGGGCGAGGGCTGCCGCCGCCCCGCTGCTGCTGCCCCGCTCCTACGACCGCCGCCGCCCCCGCTCGGTGCCTGGCCAGGCGGGAGGAGCACGGCGGCCCCGCCGGCTGCGGCTGCTTGCGGGGCTCCGTGGGGGGCGGGCACATGCGTACAAGCGACTTATCCAGGCAAACACCCCTCACATCTTAAATGAGCTTCATTTACCGGCGGCCGCTTCATTCGGGCTGAGAGCTGCGGGGCTGCGCTCACCTCGCCTTACGGGGAGACGCCCCCCGCCGCTCCCGAGGTCAGGCCAGCCCCGACGGAGCCCGCCGCGCCCCGCTCTAGATGGGACTGCGCGCAGCGGCGGCGGCTCCGGGCGCGGGCGGCGCAGGCTGAGCGCGCCCCGCGCGGGGGCGGCGGGCATGGCCGCGGGCGGGCGGGGGCCGGCCGAGCCGTAGCCGGGGGCCACAGCGCCCTCGCGGGGGGCGGCCGCTGCGCCCGGCCGCGGCCATGGAGCGCCGGTGATCGCTGCCGCCGCCGCGGCCCGCCGGGAGACAATGGCCCTGCACAAACTCTGCTCGGTGCTGGAAGGTAGGAGCCGCGGGCGGCACGGCGACCTCCACGGGAGAAGCTGCCTGCGCCCGCCGGACGGGAGACCGCGGTACCCCCGGAGGCGACCGCCCCTTCGGCTGCCCTGCGCGGCCCCCTGCCCTGCCCCTGCCGCCGGCGGAAACTTTGGGATGAGGGGCGCGGGGGGCGGCCGCCGTGCCGCTGTCGGGGCTGCTCCTCCCGGGCAGCTGCCGGCCCCCCACGCTGCCCCGCCGCACCGTTTCCCTGCTGGGCTGGTCCACGGCCCCAGTCCGCTCCGCGCGAAAGCCGGCGCTGCGCTGCGGTGCCGGCGGCGGCTCGGGGCTGCAGGGCAGGCGCTGCCGGCAGCTCGGCGCGGGGCCGTGGTGGACCAGGAGCCCGCAGCCATCCCGGGCTGCTCCCGACTCTACTAGGCGCGGGCGAGCGGCGGGAGCACTTCGGCACCTCGGTTTGGAGGTTGGGGTGCGTCCCACCCTGCAGAAACGTGTGTCACTGTGGCAGCGATCCTGCCCCAGGGCGCCGTATATTCCATAGGCACTGCGAGAGCTTTTTACGCGCCAGTATTTTCACAGTAAAATACTCTTTCTGCTTTCGGAACTCTTGTAACGAGCTGCCTAACAGTGATCAGGTTGTCATACTTGCTATCGGGAGCAAGATCTGTTTTCAGGAAGGTTTTCACAAAATCAGTCACCCGAGTCACAAGCTACTGCCTCACCAGTATTCACCTGTGCTGCTTTTCTTCTTGAAGCTTTTAAATCTTGTTTCTAACTTCTTAGGTTCAGAGGTAGACAACTGAGGAAGGCTCCTCATCCTAGCATTTCTTTGTTTGTGGTATTATTTCTACAGCTCGACAATGGGTGAGGGTTTTCTGTTAGAAAATAAAGCTAGATATGTCAGTTAACCTTCTGCCTCAAGAGACTATTTCTGGCGCTCTGCATCTCCTTTAGCAATAGCAGACTTGAACCGTCAGGGATTTGGTTTTATTATTGAATTATTCCGTTAGGAAATTTCGGAGCGCCTGCTTGCATTATTGAAGCCAAGAAGGCATCACTGCAGAGTGGAAGAATTGTTTCTCATATGCATTTCTGTCCTCTCACAGTATGAAAGTTGTAAAGAAGTCTGTTTCAAATCCAGAATCTTTCTAGAGCCCCTAAAGTCAGATGTCTTGATGGTTTAAAGAAATACTGTTCCATTTATTATCACAATAACTGAGACATAAAATATACCTGCTTTCAATAAATGTCTCTATATATAGGTGCTAACAATCCACTGAGTTTAGGTAACATAGGAGCATAGGCTTATGGTTGGGGCAAGGCATTTAGATTTATTTTTGTCTACTTCCACTTTAAGGAACATCGTTAAGTACCATAAATCACTATAAACCAACTGTAAAATACAAGTGACTTTTCTGCTTCTCAATCACTTTCTACATATGCAGATTTAATCCCATTTCAGAAACATGTGATTGCTGCAAATTTGACTGTACAGGCTTTCTCCTGAACAGACCTTATGCCAGTCTTCTGTAATCACACTAGTGTCCCAGTAAAAAGTCCTTCCATGATAAATTTTTTGTATTGTTCAAAATCTATACTTTGCACAAAGCCATTAAGTCAGTAAGCTGTTAGTATTCTAAATGCATCACTTGCCATGACTACAGAAACCACCTATCATTACGTAGCATCATACACTCCCTTTTATCTCTTCTTCAGTAGAAGTCTTCATATAGACTGATTATTACATCTTATCACAAAGAAGAAAAAAATCCTATAAATAGGTACATAGATTTAATTCCAGAAGGAAGGTGTTGGGAATAACATTTGAAGTAAGCCTCCATATTTTACAGCTTGCATCTTGAATTCTGCATGGAAACTGCCTACAGTGGCAGTGATTGGGGTGGTTTTTTTTGTCCATATAAATAGCTTTGTGTGTAGAACTGTGAGAGTTCTGCTAAGTACAATGAAGCTGAATATATTGTGAAAAATATGTCTCTTAATAATACTTTGAAACGGTTTAATCTTCTATTCTTAACATGGAATGCATATATACATATATATATATATTTCAGTCACCCACAAAGGTTCTACTTTTTGGCTGTACACCTCAGCCAGAAACAAGCCCCTTACACTCACTTTGGGGCAATTCTAATTTCTTCTGTTAGGCTGCTTCAGAGCTACTTAATGTTCTTCCTCAGCTAGCAATAATAAAGGCTGATTTAAGGAAGCATCTTAATTTAATCTTTATTGCCTGTCTTCAGAGTGTTTAGCAAAACTTCTAAAACTCTCTTGCTGAATCCCATCGTCTTGTATTGAGTATTTGCCTCATCTGGATCTACCAGCTAGTGGTGCTGAGTACTGGAAGTCGTAGTGGACCACGACAGCACTGAGGCTGCAGTAGCTACATGTTTTGTTGAAGTGGAGCCCAGCCAATGCCCACCTGCTTTCTCAGTGGGGGATGTAACCTATTGAGACCAAGGTGCTTGCTGTTGTTTGGTTGTTGAAAGACAAAGCCTTTTTCCTCCCATTTTCAGTTCTCAATGAGGTTTTAAACACACTAGAATCGTTCTTTAATCCTAGCACAGCTTGCAAAATGCAACTGCTCTACCACAATATAAGCATTATAACCCTCTGCAGAGAGAAAAGCAGCTGCTTAATAAAGCCATGTTCCTGTTATGCTTTGAAAATAAATATATCTGTCTTGAATTTCCTCATATATGCTATTCGCCCAAAATATGTTTGCTAAGAGTGTGTTCCCATTCATCAAATATGCTCCCTCTTTCATTTTCATGTGCTATTAATTGGTTTTAAAAAACCTGCAAAGCCTAAGTTAAATCCTTACTGTACATTAGTTTTGGACTGTTTCAGTTAATATCTTGGATTAACTTAAAAAAACAAAAATATTATCCTGGAATTACTCTCCTGATAATTCAAGAAGTAGCCAGGGCTTGGACAAATTACTGCTACTTCTGGAAAGTCGACATTCCCAGCCTTCCAATGAGGTACAGAATTATTTCCAACTCTGGCAGGTTGCAAGAATGTGGAGTACTATGATTAACTTCCTGCCATTCTGCTCAGCCCCCTCATTTGCATTTTGGCATGATTTTAACAGTAATTTCTCACAAACAAGTAGTGTTAGGAAGTAATGCTTCCTTCTACACAAAAGCTATGAATTATGGCCTCCTGTTTCCGAAATCAAAAGGTATAAAAATGGCCCAAAGAGCTAAAAACAAGCAGAAAAGAAAGATAATTTAAAAATCTGTTAATTATTTCATGTTTTGTCCGCTGAAACTGAAAGCAAAGTGCTGACTGTAGAGGATACGGTGGCCCTAATGAAGGCAGTATCAAGTGTAAGTCAGAATTCCTTTTTTATTAAAAACAGGATCTACTTGGTATCTTTTTTGTTGCACTCAGAAAAACCTAAACACCAAACAGCTTGCACTGCTGAGTATTAAAGCAAAAGGAATTCAAGTAGCCGTAGAATAGGATTCAAAAAGCTTGTTGTGTGAAAAGAATTTGGTGGTATGTGTTATGCCTCATTATTAATACATATTCAAACTTAATATCCAAAATGCACTGCTCCCAGAGTAGACTAACTTCAAAGACACTAACCTCTCAGTTTTCCTAAGACGTAGTTGACAATGACTGCTAGAATCTCTACAGAACAAGTTGGTTATAATAGAAAAATTAATATGAAGTATGAAGCAGTTAGATAGTTGTAGGTGGAGTACAGAATAACATTGGGCTGAAGCAGAACGAGCTATTGAATTGTATCCCTATCTAATGAAAAAGCTAAGATTTTCATCACTTTCCCTAAGGTTTACTTCACAGTGAAAGATTAGACAGAAAAATTACCCCCAAAATGAAACTTTGTAAGCTGTTCATCACTTATGAACCTGTCAGAAATTCACAATGTAATTCATTGCAGGAATGTGGAATTGATCTGATAAACATCTACAGTTATAGCAGAAATTGATCAGACTCATGTATACGTTGTTTACATACAAACAGGTTACACATGTAGTGATGGACATGTTTATGTGGACTAAAGCAAAATCTTAATTATAGTGTCTTGGATACAGTTGGGATTTTAGCACTGCAAACAAGCTTGGTGCTTTTCTGCTTTATGTACTCCAAAGTGGTTTTTAATTAATGAAGCACTTATGGACTTGGACAAGTTAAATAGCTTGCCACCTTTAAATAGCTTGCTACCTCTATTGATATATGAATGACAACTGCCACATCAAACACTGGAAGTGATGGGGGTGGGAGAGTGTGAATTTTTCAACCAAAAGTCAGCAGGTAACTTTTCATGACAAAATCTCAGATTTCTTTTAGCTTATCTTTGTACTTGATTTTCTGTTACTACAAAGCTGACCCACTAGGCATCAGGAAAGGACTGCCAATGTGTTAACAGTATGTCTCACAGACTCCTTTTTTAGCATACATAAAATCCATGAGCACTTTTTAAGGGACTGAGAGTGAGAAGCTAGAAAAAAAATCATTTATACTCTGTACACAAATTTTTGTCAGACATAAAAGAAGACAGCAGAACTTTGACATTCCTGAAAAGATTTTTACTGAAAAATACACTCTATTGACAATAAAGAACAGGTTTGGTACAATCGGATCCATTTTTAAGTCAAAACTATCACTATCCAAGTGTTCTGGGAATTAGTAATCTCTGTGAACGATGTATTCAGAATAGCCATGTACAGCAGGATCGGTTCTGTCAGCTGCAGGGAAAGCATCTGAACTTTAAGTTTTGTATATGTTTTAATGAGGTTTTTGGAACCCCTCATCAACATGGTTTGCGCATGGAGCCTTCTCATCAGTCTCTTGCTGCACACATCTTGGAGATGAAAAAAAGAGATCTTCCATATAAAAATGAAAGCTTCTATTTTAAAAATGAAAGATATCATTCTTGTGGCAGAAGTTCTCCTGGCAGACATACCCAGGAATGGATTATAAGTAGCAGGATGTGGCATAATTGGTAAAACGAAGCAGCCCCCAGCTGCTTATACATTTCTAATGGAGGAAGAGATCAGAAATGTTAAATATTTTGATCAAACCCAGAGGGGTCTTTGTCACAGATCTGTCCAAGCATGAATTGTTCTGCAGATAATTTTGATCAAAGGGACTGCATTTACTTCCTGAATCAGTTAACCTGGTTTCTCTGCAGAGATACAGACTCCCAATTTGTTTCTTTGGCAATCTTAAAGAGAGGATTCCCTACTGGAAACAGCTGGAGTGAAATGAAACTGTTATATCTGAGAATGGACCTGAGTGTGTGCAGATGGCCTGCTGGGATGCTAATGGCTAACAAGATTTGGATCTCAGAAAGGTGCTAGAGTCACTGTTAATAGCTGGTGAAACCCACTTCTGCTATCAAGCTTTTGTGAAAAGGATTAAAAATGGGTTGGCAGCTCCACTAGCATGCTCTGAGTGAAACTTAGAAACAGCTAAAATACGTCCTGCCTGATGCACACTTTCCTCTCATTACTTTATTCTGTGGCAATCCTGCAGTATATTCCAATATGAGCAAATCACTGGAGCTGCTAAGTTACAAGCAGTCACCTTAACTGCTCTTTGATGCTCATTTTACCAATCTGCAGATGTCCTGTTGAGACCACAAGGGATTAGGGAATACATACAGACTATGAACTATACGAGAATGTGGGATTCAAAAACTGCTGTGTTTTCATCCTCACCAATAGAATTGTTTGCCTAAAAAAGCATCAGCAGATGCAATCCAGTATTCCTTTTATCAATTAGCAAATGTCACCAAATGCTAAGAAGAGAGAGAAGAATCTCCTTCTCTGGAATTTACAGTTTGTGTTTCTGAGCTAAAAATGGCCTGAATCAGAAATTGACTTAATTAGGTTTCTGAAAGTAAAGGAGATGGCCATCCACAGTAAATCACATACAATTCAGAGTGTCTGGACACTTTACCTTGTCTGTCTGAATTGCAGAAGTTCCTTACAAGACCAATCAATCACTTTGTGCGGCATCTAACATCACGGGACCCTACACTTGATCAGAATCCTTAAAAGCAACCAAAACACAGAAGTAATTTATGTTGCACATACAATCTTGGCCAGAGAATAAGATAGGATATGACATCACAAACGTCCTCACCACATTAATAGCCAACATTAATGTTTAGACATATGCTGGGAAAAAAATGATGTAAAAGCTGAGATACTGTGCTTAGCAGTTACTGAAAGTAACATTTATTTTAGCACACAGGGCAGATTAGGAGCTAGGTTTAAGAATAGTACACAGAAAAGGATTCATTCCCATAAGGCAAAACATAGTATATAATTAAGATCAAGCATTTGTTACTCTAGGCTGTATCTGCCAGAAAGAAGCAGGCATCCTGGCAAGATTTTCTAACATGCATGACCTGTGTGGTGCCAATTACTGTCTGTTCAGGCTGTATGTGTACAAGGTGCTGCCTAATCCAGGGAGTACAGCACGGAGATAAAACAGTGAATCCTGCTTTAAGCAATGTCTGTCATCTTTATCCCTAGGATTCTGACTATCACTGTACCAAGAATGTGTAATACTCTAAATGATGAAGTCTTTATTTTAAAAATTGTTGGAATTTTTCACTCTGTTTCTCAGTTGTGCATGACTGTTCCCCAGTTTGATATTCAGCTTGCCCTGCATGCAGAGATCCCCCACTGTCATCGCTGAAGACAGACACTGCTCTCAGAGCCACACAGCAAATCTAGTCTGTTTTCTATATATATGAAGATCCCTAGAGCATGCAGAAAAAGTAGAGGAAAGACACACCATAGGGAGCTCAGAGCAGTACTGTATCCCATGAAATCTGAAGAATGCATCTTGCCAGAAAGTACAAGCATATGTCACATTTGCAGCCTAAAGCACTTGTTTTTCTAAGCAGCACACTGATTTCTCAATATTGGGTTGAGCATCCGTTTACTATAAAACTAACTATATTATTCTCATTTTCAAAGAGAAATAGGAGCCACTCATTTGTGAATCTCTCTCTCCATACACCTGAATACACAAATTAACAAATGTTTTGCAGTTCAGATTAATTTCAGAGAATTTTAGGAAATGCCAGCACAGAAAATCTTGACTCCTGCAAACAATGCATAGTTTATTCCAGCAGTTCAGGAGATTCTTTTATATTATTCCATAAGCCTTTTCAACAACAGAATAGTAATAAGAATTTGCAATATATGGTTAGTGTCTTCACTCTTAAAAATTTATACAGCTGTGTGCAGACTATGTGATCTAAAATATTTCATGCAAGGAAGTGGAGAGAATGAAAAAGCGATTTTTAAAAATGGAGACAGAAGCTTACTGCTTTTTCTTTGTTTCTAGTTAATTTTCACACAGGTAAAAACTATCAGAGCTTTAAATGGTAGTAGAGAAGTATGCACCATAATTCCTGGAATAGAAGTCTGTACCAAATACCAGATTCATGAATAAAAGAAGCCCCTCTTAATCTGCCTGCCTTAGTGGCTATGCTGCTGTTGGCTTAATGGTAGTTACTTCTACAGGGTACACATGAAGTAGAAGCTCAATAGAAGGTACAGAAGCACTAATCTCTGTTATAATTACCAACTAAATACCTCTGAGTTTACAAGGTTAGTCTCCCCAGTTTCAATGTCCTCTAGTAGGACTCTCACCACCCTCTTCCATTAAAAACAAGGCAATCAAATCCACCCTTCTGTCCCTTTGATATTCAGTGTAGTTGTGCAAACCTGCACTGTTGTGTTGTTACTTAACATTAGCAAGACATTCAAGTGGCATTTTTGGATACTTACTACTTCTGCTTCCTGTACCATGGTAGAATGAGGAGCTAAGTCTAGCATTATCTTTCATCCACGCGGAAAATGTTATGTCACCATGACATATAGTAGACTTAAAAGAAGAAAAAAGAAGGAGCAGATGGATATTGTGTCCCATTGCAAGCTCAGGTTCATTTTAACTGTTTGAATTTCACATTATCAACAAGATCATTTTTCGTCCTTCTGAAGGTGCCCCAAGACTTTTAATGAAAGGGGTTTGGTATCTCATGTCTGTTCTGATTGCTGTATCTGTGAACTAAGACACTGCTTCAGCACTGCCTCTCCCACTGGATCACCCAACAGGATCTGTCTTTTCCCTAGACATCTTCCTTCCTTCTTAGTGACTTGTATAGTCCAAATTGGTCTTTGAAATTTGAAAGTGTTCTTCCAGGAAGTGGTATGGATTTAGGACACCAGGTGATAGCTCTGTTGTTTTTAAAATGCACACAAAAATGGGTTAATGAGAGCAATATGAAAGGACTAAAAATATCCCAACTGTTTTCTTTTTTTCCTTCTTTTCTCTTCTTTTCATCCTGAACACTGATAGTCCTTATTTTCTGCCAAAAAAACCCCCTCCTATTTGCTGTGCGGCATTATAATCTGTCACATAAGTACATGCAGTTTAAGGCAATACTAGCGCAGGCATCCCTGCCCAGTACTCTCAGGAAGAACAGATATAAGACCTTTCTCCACCTTTTTGCTAGCAATGTCACAGAGATAAGGACAGCACACATACAAGAGTATTAGTCAGAGACACCTCTTTTCTTTATCATCCTATCATCCAGGATAAAAATAATGGCAAAGGAAGGTCCTTTAAACATTTGCTACCTGGGCTGCTTTGAGTACATCTTGAGGATTGTTGAGAGCAGGAGAAGGGTGGGCATAGCCAGGGAAAGGCAAGAGATGGAAGAGATTAAAAATGAAGAGGATGAAAAGGGCAGAGGACAAAGAGAAGGTGGCCCATACTTACTGTATCCACTCATCCATATAACATGAAAAAGGAAGACAGTAAGACAAATATTCAGCCCATTTATCTTTTGTAATTGCCTGCGTATCCATGCTGTTCTGGAGGAAATATGCACTGTTCTTTTGCGCTTACACATGCATACACAGCTCAGGACTATTTATAGACAAGGCACAGGCTTTGGTGAAAGCCAGTCAGATTTCCTGAACTCCTTTTAGGAGACTCATTTTTGTATTTGAATCATTTCAAGAAGGGAAATCACTTGTTAGTGGCACTGAACATCTATTTGTGTGTTGTCTGTATCTGTACAAGAGAGCACAATCATGGAAATAAACATAGATGCTTACTGATATTTTTTAAGTGAATAAGAAAATAAAAAAGGTATACTGTGACAGTGTTAGCTGTAGCAGATAGCTGTACTAAAAAAAATCCCAAACCAACACCTGGACTTTTCACTGTTACTTGAGAATGACTGTCTGCGTTAATGTTGTTAGTCATGATAGTATCTGTTTTACTCATATTTTTGTGTTTGTTTGCTTTAAGAAAAAAAGACCAATCTCATTTTGCATTTTAATAAGCAGGACAACAAGTTATAAAGAGATTGCTATGTCCCTGCAAACTAGAGCATGGGCATAACATGTCTTTAAGAAAGATTCATTCACTAGAAGAACATACTGGCTAATGGTTTACATAGGATTGTGGAAACTGCATTTACTTCAGTGATAAAAGCCAACTTTGAAGTGTTGCTCCAAAACCACTGTAGAAAAAACCCAAAATGTATAGACAACTTCATAACCACTATCAAGATTGTCTGTTAGAGACAAGTGATCTCAGGGGTACAAAAACTTTGAGTGCACCATTTAAATGTAGAAGCTGCAAAAATCAACTGAAAATCATTTTGAAATAGTAGCATCTATATAAGATTTAAAACTAAAAATATCTGAAAACTAATGTAAATCATGTTGTTAATAAAGATGGGATGTTTGTCAACTTTATTTACTTTAAAGACTAGTGAACATTGACAGCTTGAAGAGACCAGTAATGGGCACTAGATACTTTCTTCTGAAGGATGAATTTTCAATCTAGGGTGAGTCGGCAAAGATTAATGATCAGTTCTTTGTAATTGCAAAGATGGAAGTTGCAAAACTACCTAAGGCTTAACCTGCTATCTCATAATCCATCCCTAAAAATCAAATAAGCCTCTAGAAACATAACACTTATTTGCAAGACCCGTGTTGTCTTTTAGAACACTCACAGTGTGAAATCAACTTACAGGGGAAAAAGCAGCTATGATTAAGTCTCATAGTGATACACAGTCTGGTTTAATATGGATAGAGCAAAGGAGTGGCAGCAGAAACTCATGTATAAACCACAAACGCTAGATGGGCACTTTCAGGGGCAGACTTTGATTCCTTTTGTCTTTCCCCCAGATAATGTCAACATTACGGTAGCATCTAGGTGAGTTCAGTTGAGATTACAGTGTGTGCTCACTCTGGAACTCTCCAAAGGGCTGAAAGTCTAAGAGCAACACAGGGAAAATCACAGACAGAGAAAATGCCATTTCAGCACAAGCCACTAAAATGCCTGAGCCACAAGAGGAGAAAACTGGGGAAATAAAATTAACTTCTTAAAAGTGACAGTAAAATTCCTGCTGAATTTTTCTTTTTCCTGCCGTGGTGAGGCCATGCCTGCCTGACTTCATATCAACAAGTAGATTAAGAACATGGGAAAGGCCATAGAAGGTCAAATCGAAGGTCCATCTGGCCCGGTATCTTCTTTCACACAAATATAAAAGCAGAAGGAACATAAAAGTAGAGTCAATTATATTTGCCCCAAATACTATCCCAGACTTAACAACTTATGGCTTAAAAGGTTTCTGAAACACAGTTTTCTATCTCAAGGACACATTACTAGGGATGTGCAGAGAAATATAAAAATAAAAATCTTTGTGTACTTTGAACATGCTACCTACTGTCTTTATCTGATACTCCTGGTGCCTGTATTGGAAGAGTCAAGTAGTTGCTTTCTATTCACCATTTCAATGACACTAGTGATTTTGTAACTTGTATCCTGTCTCCCCACAGCCAACTTCTGTCCAGGGCAAAGCCTCCCAGAATATTCAGCTAGTTCTCTAAGATGTATCTCCAGAATTGTGGAGGTACTCAAGACAGAAGCAAATGAAAGATTTGAAGAGTGGCATAATTAAGCACTGTATTTCATTCTCTTTTCCCTTCCTGGTAATCCCTAACTATTTAAGGAGACAAAGCATCTTAGGAAAATCTGGACATTAAACTTGCTTTAAAATTGTTGATGAATATTGGAATATAGAATCTTTAACATGTGCTGTTCAGATAGACGCTTCTTGGGTGCAAGGAAAGTGTAAACATAAGTGAGAGGCCAAAAGCAAAACCATCTACACAGCTTTTCAGTGAAGGAAGGAAGAGAGAAGAGGGTTAGAGGAGAAAATACAACAGTCTTTCACAGGTCCAATATTTAGTCAATTAAAATGTGAAAACACATGTACCAACACCTGAGACAATTGTAACAACTTTATAATTGCCTTTAAGACACAACATTCCAGCAAGCCAGAGTGCTTGCAACAGTGCATATCCTAACAGCATCCACATCTGAGGTGTCAATGCTCAGGGTAAGTTTCTCCGTCATTAGAACTTCTATCTGTGCATTTTCTACAGCCACATCATTTGCAGAAATCACTGGTGTTGTGTCATCATCACAACAATCAGTCCTGCAAGCACAATTCTATAGTCTTCCTGAAATCCATGTAGGGATAAGCCCATGCAGCATCTCCTGTGGTCATGACTAATTTCTTGGAAGCTGGAGAAGTCTTTTATACACATTATGCAAATTGTGTCTTGGGATAAATACAGTTCAAATAGCAGTGAAACATGTTGTTTTGGGATATAAAAGTTAATAGAAGATAGATACCATGTAATTTTATGAAATGCTTACAAATTAGTAGATTCTCTAGAAAATATTCTTGAAGTCCCCTGAAATCATAAATTGCAATTTTAATATCTGCTTTCTTAAAGAACATGGAAGAATTAACAGTGCACTTGAACTGCACTGGTTTCCCAAGATTACAATTTTAAGAAAGCACATAAATGTATGATGTGGTTTTGTATGTTCTGAGTTGTTGTGGTTAGTGATTCTAGGATTTGTGTGAATCGGAACTGCAGAAAATTGCCTATAATTTTGATGCATTACTGATGTTTTTCCTGTCCACTTTCTCTCATCAGTGTTGCTAGTAACAATCCTTGTAGTGGAAGGGATTGCTGTTGCACAGAAGACACAAGGTACAATTTCAGTTTTATGATTTTCTTTTAAAAAAAAGTAACATGGATATTGATATTGCTTAATTACAATTAAGCATTAGTATTAGTATTTGTGTTCAGAAATTAATGGCTCTTGAATTGCCAATATGAATTCCAGTATTTTCCATTTTCCCCCTACCTACTGCATTCTTTTCCATTTGAACAAAGCCATCCAGTCACAAAGACCATAGAAGTTAACTTACTCAGTTAAAATAGTCTGGTTTTAGACCTTAGAGGTGGGAAAAAAAGACACCATGGAAGTTCATGTTTTCTTTATCTAACAATGAGCTTTTCAAATAGTCCACCCACAAACATTTTTTTAAGCCTGCTGATTGAGAAGGGCATCAGTTTTGCAAACCTTATTTTCTCATATGTGGGATTAACCCACACTCAGGAGAGAAGATTTCCTTGAACTAACACCTACAGAATTTCCTTGAACAATTTCAGCAGGAGAGACTTAAGTTTTCACCCCCATAAATCAAAAAGCTGCCAAGATTACATCACCAGTGGAAGGTGATGTAATTTGCTAGAGACATCTAAGACCTCTATCAGCATGGGCTCCCTCTCAAAGGTCTACAAAGAATAACTGTATAAATATAAATAACATTATGAAAGGACCCTAGGAGATGTAGTGAAAAATCTCACTGAAACCACAAATCTTATGTCTTATTCTCTGCACTTCTGCTGATACCAAGGAGAAAGGCCAAAGGAGGTTGGGGCATCACTTTTTTTCTGTTGTATCTAGTGACAGGACAAAGGGTAATGGAAAAAAGCTGGAACACAAAAAGTTCCATTTAAACATAAGGAGAAATTATTTCAGTGTTGAGGTGAGGGAGCCCTGGCACAGGCTGCCCAGGGAGGGTGTGGAGGCTCCTTTTCTGGAGGTTTTCAAAACCCACTTGGACATGTTCCTGTGTGACTTGATCTAGGTGGACCTGCTTTGGCAGAGGAGTTGGACTAGGTGATCTCTAAAGGTCCCTTCCAGCCCCTACCATTCTATGATTCTGTGATACTACAGAAGAATGTCAGAGAGATCATAGTATTCCCAACTCCTTTCTCCTTGGATAAGGAAATCTGAACTAACAAAGCTCCTGTGAATGGTCCATCATGGTGCACTAGCTTGGTAAACTGCATCACCTCAGTCAAGGATCATAGTTCCCTGTAGATCCAGAAAAGGAGCTTTTTTCTTAAATGAGACCCTTGGCTACCAGTGCAATCTACCTATTGGTAGCAATTTTATTAACCATCATTGCTGTATTTAGTGTATTTACATATTATAATTAAATCTTGTAAGCATTCGGTATTCTAATAAATTATTGTAAATAGATATTCAGCCTGAGGGACATGTACTTCAGTATACTCTGAAATTTGGCAAAAATACTAAAAGCTAACAAACATTTTGGATTAATTTGCATAGAAATGAAGAAAATGTAAGCTATGAAATAACGCTGCTGTATTGGCAGCCACTGGGACTGTTAACTTAGAAAAGCATCAAAAAATCTAAAAAAAATCCTTCTCTTCCCTTTCCAAGAAATACTGGACACATTTGATATTCAAAAACTCTGATCCCTTTAGGAAATATCCCTTCACTAAATTAAACAGAAGATTTTCTTAGCTAGATATTATCAAGTGATATAGAAGAGGGTTTTCAAACAAAATTAATTACTTGCTTTTTTATAGGATATACATTATGTCACTGTTTTACTTTGGCAAAATCAGTTTTGAATGCTTGCAGAAGAAATTTATTTGATCACTTTTTTTTCTTAAGGTGGGCAGAATATCGGAGTGAATCGCATTCCTCCTACCCAGTGTGACAACTGGGTACGGACAAGTAATGGAGGACATTTTGCTTCACCAAACTACCCTAACATGTACCCACCAAATCAAGAGTGCATCTATATCTTAGAAGGTACCTCCTGTGTTTCTGTTTCATTGTGGTGTATCTTACTGTTAAATTTATCTTGAACTGGTAAAACTCATTTTACTGTAGTGTCTAGTACTGTATAACCATAGTGGAAATAGAATCAATTCTGCAGTCATTTCAACAATCGACAAGATGCTAAATTTGCTCTCTGAAATGTTAACAAATTAATAGAAAATGCAAGCATTCGGGAATTAGCTATATGGAATAAGACACACCCTCACAGCCAGAAAAAGCAGCATCAGATCTACCATAATCTATGAAGGCATAGAATTATTAAGAGAAAAATTATTGCTCATTATCTTAATATCACATCCAATATTGCAGCTGAAAAAATGCAAAAGATAGTTGAGGACTATCTTCAGCATTTACCAGACCATACTTTGTTAGTCTATCTCGGTAGCAGAAAACCTTTATGCTGTCCTTCATTAATAAGAAAAGATACATATGACTGCCATAGCACTGTACTGAAATTATGGAGATTTCTTAGCACTGCTGAGGTCACTATTAAAATAATGTGATGAGGACAAAAGATTTCATTAACTAGAATAAAACCACATTCCAATGAGAAAATCTTGGATAAAGGCTGCAAGACCTGGGACACACTAATTATTTTTTCCTCTTATTAGAACGCACCCAAAACTCACTGAAGTCAGCTAAAAATTTTAGTCAGCTTAATCATCAGATTCATATCAATTAATTGAAATATTTCAAGTACCATGTTTGAGTGAGTTTGTTCATACAGTACTGGTTCACAGACACCTTCAATTTCGCTTGTATGCTTGCACATCTGAAATTTTGCATCTTCCCTGCCAGTGAGGCACAGGAAAGCAGATACCCTGTCCAGCTTCAGAGTTCTTTCAGGTCCATGGCTGGATCTCGCTGGATCTCCCTTGTACGAGGCAGTTTCTGTGGGGCACAGGATACATTTCGACGCCTCTGTAGTCACAGTCTTTATACAGAAACATTTGAGTACCTGAGTGAAACCAAGTTCCTCCACAATTTCTAGCTGATATGGTCCTTCCTGCAGACCACTGCCAATATGTGCAAACAGCAACCAATGTTTTTAAATGACGTGTAAGTGTAAGATC
This sequence comes from Colius striatus, assembly GCF_028858725.1. Lineage (NCBI taxonomy): Eukaryota > Metazoa > Chordata > Aves > Coliiformes > Coliidae > Colius > Colius striatus. Next base: position 9,493,507 of record NC_084772.1, read on the forward strand.
TAAACAGAGTGTTAAGAGATGTACAAGTAAATGCTTTCTGCACTGAGAAGAAAGAAATAGCATGTGATCATTCCAGTCACCAACTAGTATGTGAAAGTTCATAGCTCAATAGATGACACAAACAAGAAGCACTGAAGCTATTCCTACGATACAAAATGGTGGTTTGAAACTACCGCTGTGAGAGTTCGATCACCAAGTAGTCACAGCTGCATCTCACCAGGATTTAGCAGTCTGATCCTAATCCTGTTAGGCTATCACTGGTTTAGACTGAATGTCATCTCTAGTCACCTGCATATTAATAATATATATGAAGCATTTACACTTTTCTTCAGTATACTGATAAAAGATGTCTCCTGCCAAAGGATATCCAAATTTGGGCTTAATTGGGCTTAGAAAATACACCAGTGAGTACTTCTTCGTATCTTTTTCTTTTCCATTCTTTTCTGTATCCCTCAATGTTTTGTCCATTTTTTTGTACTTGGCTTTTCCAGAACACAGGTTTTAATTTATATCTTAATATTAAACCTTGTTTGAATACCTTTGCATACATATGAATATTTATTACATGGGCTGCAATAAATTTATGTTATTTCTAAATTTTCAACAATAAAGATCAACAAGCAAAACAAATTCTATCAAATCCTATGAAAAAGTGTCTTGTAAACAATCATTTTTAAATCTTTTATTACAGCATATCTAGGTTTTTGTGGCAGACTGCAGATGTATTTTGGGAAGTTTCCATTCTCTCTTTAATCTTTCTGATTTGGAGGCCTGTCTATTATTTCATGTCTTCATGTGTTTTTTATATAGATCTCCATTTAATCTTCTGCTCTATTTTTTATGTCTAGCTGCCCCACGACAAAGAATTGAATTGACCTTTGATGAACCTTATTACATAGAACCCTCATTTGAATGTCGGTTTGATCATTTGGAGGTTCGAGATGGACCTTTTGGTTTCTCCCCTCTCATTAATCGTTACTGTGGTCTGAAAAGTCCTGCACTAATTAGATCAACAGGGAGATTTATGTGGATCAAATTTACTTCTGATGAGGAACTGGAAGGAAAGGGATTCCAAGCAAAGTACTCATTTATACCAGGTAAAGTTGCCTAAAGTTCTAAACAATTTGATGACCATCTCCTCCCATTGAATCCTATGCATGTGCTTATGCTGGCAGTCTAGACCTGTATTTCATCCTAAGTGCTTCTGAAGTCAAAGTGACAATGTGATAGTTTCAGTCTCAGTCCTGCTAATCTTTCATCACTCTTGACTAAAACCCCTTTGGAAAATTGACTGAAGGAGATTACAGGTCTCTAGTTTGCTAGTGAAGAAGTCAGTTCATCTTGTTCATTCTGAAGGTTTTAGCAACTTTCTTTTGTACTTGTATACCAGTTTCACCTGTGGTAGGAATGGAAAGAGCATTCATGCAGACAAATAGCTAGCATTTTCAACAGCCTATCTTCTAGGAATATAAGACACCTGAAGCAAATCTGCAATAGTACTTCCAGACAGATGCAAAACATATTAAATATCCATTCTGAAAAGCCAGAGGAAATATCTGTACAGTCCAAGCATCAGCTCACAGTATAACTAGATTCCCTCAAACCACAGGCTCAGGCAACAGAATTGGTTTTTGCTCAAAGTGCTGTGTAGTTTACAGGTCATGAAGGAGAGGATATTATGCTGATGGTGTCTTTAGACAAACAAAAAGTACATCTGCTCCATGGGGCCACTTAAAACTGGCAGGGTATTCTTTTTACAAGAAAATTTGACCTGATGTCCTTGTGCAATGCTTGACTGCTGTACTTCATAGATAAAGTACGTGTAGTTATCAGCATTTTATTGTCCTTTAGGTCAAAAGACAATATAAAATGTCAGCTCTACTACTGCTATAAATGCATACACAAGCATAACTTTTTAATGTCATCTTTATCCCTACAGCACATGAAACCACTATACATTATTACATATACTGCTTATACCACTGTATACCTTGCGAGGGATTTAGACTTGGAAATTCCTCAGATTAACACAGTGACCAGTCCACTGGGAATAACAAACTGAAATGTTTTCATAGGGACAATACTTACACATTTTGTGAGGCCTATTTCCAAAAACATTTCATTAACAGGCTGGAACTTTAAACATACATTTAAACTCTATATTATTTTCACAATAACTTGCAGCAACTGAAGGGCTAATATTTTTCTTTCCTCTGCATTTACATGAACTATGGTAAAATATTTTGGGATTGTGAAAATGGAAGGAGAAATGCATATACACCCCTACTTCACCCCCACTTCACTTAAAGAAAAAGTCAGTTCCATAGAAGGTTGAAAATCTCACAGCATTTTGCATATAGTGAGCATAGACTTCACTATAGGTTACTAAAACAGAGGAGGGCACAGGCAACATTTTCTCTGTAAACTGTACCAAGTCATAAGTTCAGGCATTTTAGGGGAAGTGATAAACTCCCTATACAGAAAAACATCTAGAGGATCACAGAAAGAAAAATTATGGATTTTCATTTGTAAAAGACTTTTGTATGAGTCAGACATGCACTTCTGCATGAACTAGTGCTTTCTTTGCAAAAAGTAACATTTCACACACAGGAACCAGGCTGTTCACAATGATGTCCAATGATAGGACAAGGGGCAACAGGTACAAGCTGGAACGTAAGAGGTTCAAAGAAACGTAAGGAAAAACTTCTTCACTGTGAGGGTGACAGAGCACAAGAACAGGCTGCCTAGGTGGGTTGTGGAGTCTCCTGTGGAGACATTCAAGACCCACCTGAACAAATTGCTGTGTGACCTACTCTAGGTGGTCCTGCTTTGGCAGGGGAGTTGGACTAGATGATCCCTTCCAACCCTTAAGATTCTGTGATTCTGTGAATCACACAATCATAGTGTGAGTCTGTGGTGATTTTCTATGTCACAGCTGTGAATGGGTGCAAGTTTCTATGCTGATTTGTGTGGAAACACTAACGTAATCAAGGAAATGTAAGCCTTGGACATCCCAGCCCATTACAGACCAATTTTTAGGCAAGCCCTAGTCCCAGTAAAGTCAAATAACATCAGTTACCATTTTGAAAAAGTATACTCTTACTTCACTGCTAGTATGCACACAGTATAATACTACAGTATATTCTACAGATACATATTCTCCTTTAGGTCAATACACATTACCTACACATCGCATTTAGATGAGCGGAGATCAAAGTGAAACTCTGTGTTCATAAACAATGTTTAGAACTGTGCTAACTGACCTAATAGAAGAGGCATGGGTACCCAAGGGAAAAGTATCTTTAGTACTGATCTGTCCTTCTTTATATTCTTTATTAGTAGCAATTAGCAGTTTCAAAGTCTTGACGTATTCTAATAAACTACTCCAGTTCAAATTGCTCAGAACTAGACAGACAGCAACGTGATAAAGATGATGCACACAGAAAGATGGCCTGCACTCCTACAGAGCTCCAGTGACTGCAGTGAAAACTGTCATGGTTAAATTCAGAATGGAATGTAGGAACAAAATACTGAATAGTAATTTTTGGTATTATGCTGGAAATCTGAGCTATCACTATAGAATTACCTTATACAGATAAAGTCAATCTTTGTAGAATAATGTTATAATCTTAAAAAATATATCTTTATACCCTTCAATTGATTCAGTAAACTTTCTGACAATTTTTATTGTGACTTGATAAGACATGGACATAATCTTCAGATTATACTGAGCCTTGAAGTGATTCTCAAGCATTGATAGCCCTTGTGATTCATGACTTCTTTCTATTACAGATCCTGACTTCACTTACCTAGGAGGTATTTTAAATCCCATCCCAGGTCTAGTATTACAGTAACAATTTCTTTATACATGAAATTCTAAATTAATATCGTATTGTATTTGACAGCAAGGTATATCTTCTCCCTAGACTGCCAGTTCGAGCTCTCAGGAGCTGATGGAATAGTACGTTCCAGTCAAGTAGAACAAGAAGGAAAGACAAAACCAGGACAAGCAGTTGACTGCATATGGACAATTAAAGCTACTCCAAATGCTAAGGTGGGTTTCATTCATATAATTCAGAATATAATGGGTTTCCAAGTCATTGGTAACAGTTCATAGTCACTAGCTGAGATTTGCATCATGTCTCACTCACTGAAATTAATGGCTTAGGAAATCCAGATAAAGGATTGTTTCTGTAATTCAGCTTACACAGCAAGTCCACAGTGTTGTCTTCCTATTATTTGAAACTTAAATTATGAAATAACTGTGAAAGCTCTTTAACCAACAATTTTCAAGGGTGTTTGACTTGGACATGGTTTTATTGGAAGACTGCAGGCAAAAAATGCTGGCAAACAGCACTGATAAATTGCACTAAATCTTGCTGCCATGGTTTAGAATTTTACCTCCAGTTGTTCTTTTGGAAAATTTGGTTCTGTTCAAAGTCAACAGAACACATACCTGTTCCTCCCCAGTGTAATTCACAATCCACTCACTTAAAACTCACTTTCATCAGCAATACGAGCTAAAATTAAAGGCTTTCTGAGGAAACTGTTGAGCAATTGCCACTCTTTCTCTTTTGACTTAGCTATAGGATCACACCTTCTTAAAAGTGGCACAATAAAATTTGCTAGAGCTTTGCTGCCCAAGCTCTAGAGGGGCATATTAGCTGCTTGAGCCAAAATCAGCATTAGCTACCGAAGTACCTGGTACTTATGATTGTGCCTGCAGAACTAGACACTGCTTACAAAAACATCACTCTCTTATGCTCATCAAAAACAACTTGGGCTTTACTGCTGAGCAGAGAGGAAAAAATCTTATTTGTAATTCCAAAATAAAATAGCTATAGCCTGTTAAAAAAAAAAAACCAAAACTGACAGTTGTTTAAGAATCATATACTTGTTAATTACTTATGAGTTGTGCTGAAGAATAGGTTTTCCTCCATATAGAATATACATCTGTAGTTTTGTATCTGTATGTGTATTAAAGCACATACCACTGCTTGCATGCACATAAAAATTAAAAAATCTTCTTTAGCAGTAGCTATCAAGATGACAAACCTACTCAGTGCCTTCTTGCACACTCCTAATAGGCAAATAACCATCCCTATTCACCACATTCCAAATTAGTTCTAAACCAGCAACCTAAAAGTCTGTAACAAGAAGACAATACAAGAAAGAAACTAAAACTCTATTAATATATTTGAGCCTTTGAGGAAGTGACTCAAGTCCCAAGAGCCCTATACTAGTACAAGTAATAGTAGCAGTTCTTCCAGAAACAATAATAAAACCATTTTCTCACTACATTGCCATTGAGTGCACCTGGTCTTATGCTTAGGTATTTTAATAAATTACTGAGCATTGCCAGAAGGTAGAGTTATATTTGGGTCAGTTCTGAGATTAGATCATCATCCTAAATTACTGAGTTAAAAAATTACAGAAAAATAATTCTTTGTATTCTGACAGTGGTTTCTCAAGCTTCAATTCTGGCAGAATTATGATGATAAAATCCATTAGATCTGATGTGGTGCAGTCTCTTGAGAAAAATAAGACTGGGCATTTTAAATGTCTTCAATTTGAGTTTGTAATAAAAATAAATTATTAAAAGTGACACAACTGCAGCAATAAAAGGACTTTTAAAATCTATGTAACAGATATTTAATAGATTGCATCCAGATTTCAGGAAATTACTGGAATAATCAATGTAATCTAAGAGTGAGGACTTTTTATATTTGCTTCCATAACATGCTAATCAGGAGCTTTTCCTGAGCTTAACTCTTTTAATGGAATTATTCCTTTGTTGTCATACACAGAGTAGCTCTACTAAAAGTGTGCTAATTTATTTTTAGCTTACATTGTAATTTCACAGTAGATATATAAAGTCAACCATTAAATAAATTAAATTACCATCTCTCAGTCCTAATATTAGCACTTACAGCTCACACTCATGTTTGTGAGGTAAGACATCAATGGGAGACAGGTTCTCAATGTAGCTGAGAATTTCTGGTAGTAAACCTGACAAAGATAGCAGCAAAAAAAAAAAAAAAAAAAAAAACAAAAGAAAACAAATGAAGTAAAACAAACAAACAAAAAAACCCTCAAAAAGCTGAAAATACCAAAATGGTGACATGAAGCATGAGATACTATTTCAGTGTTGAGGTGAGGGAGCCCTGGCACAGGCTGCCCAGGGAGGGTGTGGAGTCTCTTTCTCTGAAGGTTTTCAAAACCCACCTGGACACGTTCCTGTGTGACTTGATCTAGGTGGAGCTGTTTTTAGAAGAGGAGTTGGCTTAGATGATCTCTAAAGGTCCCTTCCAACCCCTATCATTCTGTGATTCTATTACATTACAGTGCAGGCTGCATCTTTTCACAGAATATGCAAGGGGAGATGGCGCTGGCCACCTGCCCCTGGAAAACACTGGAAAGGAAAACCAGGATGTACAAGTGTCCCCAGTCTTTTACTGTGCTGTTTTACCATGTTTTCAACAGAGCCTCTTAAGTGTATGTGGCAGGTATCTTTTTTTTTTCTACACAAAGGTTGTTGTTTTTGTCTTATTGAATTCTTTAAAATTCAGTTTTAAAAGGCTTTGACACTAGCTGAGGTTAAAAGCAAGATATGGCAAAAGGGCAGAAAAATAGGTAATAGCAGTAGAAAGCATTGTATTAATCTATTCTGTCTTTTTGTTTCACAAACTAAACAAGAGTTTGAGATTCTTGTCATTAGGCAGATGCATGAAAAACCACATCGTGCAAAAGGTCTTTAGTATCCATAGTATTAGCTGGAGAGGTAATTGTAAACTGTACTCAAAACAGTCTAGACCCACGGTTATCTGAGGAACACGCGTAAGACCTCATGGATGGAGGAGGAGCACCTCTTCTCTGACAGAGCAGGACACTATAGCCTCCACATGGATAGATTTCTTCTCTGGCAAAATAATGGCTGGCTGAGGAATTCTTAAAGTTTAAAGATGGACTTTGCAGCATGATTAAATGACTTAGTTACGTATCTCATCAACTCCCACTAGAATTTTGATAATTCCAGTCAACCAAGAGATGTAAAAGCCTTATGATCTTTTCATATACTTCTAACTGAATTACAGTCTTGCACAAATTTTCTGCTCCAGGAAAATAAATTATTTGCTTACTCTTTAAGTGCCACCTCAGTCTTCTAATTTTCTTGCTGCAGATGTTGTAACAGCAACACTAACTTCTCTTGGATTAGATATCTGCACTTGGATGAATTAAGATTGGCTTAAACTTATTACCTTTTCCTAGGCAGCTAGCTTACTTTTCTCCTGGTTCAATTTTTATTCAAATTACTCTTGACCTCATGTTTTATGTCTTCCATAACACTGCTATGGTTCAGTAATTAGCTTTAACTCTTGAGCAACAAATTTTAATATCCTTATTTTACTTCAGAGCTTTTCTGGCTAGACTCACTCTTTTGTATTTTAAACATTGTTTTCATTAATTAAAAAAGAAAGAGAACACTCAAAATACCGTTACAATTCTTTCAGCACATTTATGCCTTTCTTGTATCTCTCCTGGAGTAACAGATTGCACATTTAGCAGAGCTGCTTAGGGCTTTCTTCAGCAAGTGTATTGCTTTTTATTTTTTTCCAAGAGGAGCAGAAATATATCAGAGTAAATATTGAGTAAATATTGTTTTGGAAAGGGAGGAGACATGAAGCAGATACTTAAGGTGAATTTCAAGTAATAGTACACATTGACATTTAATGACAAAATGAAAGTTTAAATGTTGCAAGTTGGGAGTTGTGCATATGTGTAACATCTGATTCAAAATTTGCTAAGACAGACAAATGTGTTCTCTGTATTACTTTCCCTTGAGATATTAATTTCTCTTTTCTAACAGATTTATTTGCGATTCCTCGACTATCAAATGGAGCATTCAAACGAGTGCAAAAGAAACTTTGTTGCTGTATATGATGGAAGTAGTTCTATTGAAAACCTGAAGGCAAAGTTTTGCAGCACTGTAGCAAACGATGTCATGCTGCAGACTGGGACAGGTGTGATACGAATGTGGGCAGATGAAGGCAGTAGACTAAGCAGATTCAGAATGCTGTTCACTTCATTTGTGGATCGTAAGTAGACTTTAAAGTGCCTATTCTCCTGGTATCAGGGTACCTCAGGTACTTTATGAAAAGCATCAACTGTATGTTACATAGCAGGAACATACAAGGAAGGTTGTTTCTGTTTCCGTCACACACTAGCAGGAAATAAAAAACTTGCTTTCTTACAATTATACACACGATTCCTGAAGAAAGCCTTTCCTCCACTCTCAAAAGGCTTATTTTTCATTTGAATTCAATAATAGCCCTAGGCTATGTCCTTCTCACAAAGAGTTCTACAAATGAGCACCGACTTACCTAAAAAAGACAGCAACTCAACTGAAGTGTGCTGTCCCACTAGCCCCCAGTCTTGCAGTTCCTTGCCAGACACCACAACAGCCTCATCTCAAACCCACACTGGATGTTCAGAGTCCGGAAAATCCTTGTGACTCTGCAGAGGCTGGATCTTCTTATCCACAACTCTACCTTCAGTATACCTATTGCAGCTACACCTAAGCTGCTGCCTCCTTCTCAGTTCCATGAGGATTTAAAGGATCCTATGCATGCTCCCTTAGCAGAGCCAAATTGTGTTGCGCAACCATGGATTAGCAATTAAATTCAAATGTATTTAAGAAGGCTAGAGCAAAAGCAGAGCTGTAAATGCAGTCTGGTTTTCTGTTTGGATTCCACAGCCTGGGTTAGAGAAAGTCTTTATTTTCATTGTAAGTGAAGATGTTTCTTGAAAGCTTGCTCTTTGTGAGATTTTCTTTGAAGTACTTTCTCTCTGAACTTGATGGAGTTTTGTTGCCTCACATGTTTACAAAGGATGACATTGTCCAGATTGCAGAACCTGAGAATAAGTGGCATCTTCAGCACTGAAGTAGACTAAGTTTAGAACTGCAAAGCAGATCTGAGGTACATGGGGAGAGGTGAATAAAACATATCTGCCACTTCAGGAAAGCAGATGTGTGCTTGAGCTAAAGGTTATCATAAAGTTCTGCTTGAAGAATAAGTAGCATATACTTGCTGTCAAATAACATTTTTTGATAGAACTAACATATCTGTAGCCAGTCCTGAAAGGGATCCTGGTCACCACTGTGTAAAAACGTTTGAGTTACAGGTAACAAGTACATTTTATATTCTGTTACATATAACAGTGCACTTCAACACAGGAGAAAAGTTACTTTCTGGAAAACAATACTTCTAAAGTAACAGAGACTTCCAAGAGGAAATAGCTTATTGCTTATTTTGTGTATATAGTAGTTATAAATAATTTCATGTTTCAAACTAGTCTATTGTTTAACCTACAATAGGCACTGAATAAAGTTTAGATACTGTGAATTTCAGTAAAACCAGTTTTAAGCACAACTTGCAAAATGAAAAACTACTTTTCCAGTTGCTTTATTTCAGTACAACTATTAATATTAATGATAGTCCAAATTATTCTGTCTTTCAATCTAGAAACTGCTAGAAATTTTGACAGGGAAAGGATCTATTTCTAGTATAATTATTGAAGTAGAGGGGGTTTTTTTGTTGTTGAGTTTGTGGTTTTTCATGGGGGCTTTTTTTGTGGGGATTTTTTAAGTGCAAGAAGTTGAAATAATAACTGCTCCTAAAGCTTTCCAAAAAACTTTCCAAACTTACGATTTTAAAGCAAATCAAAAGTTGTTTGCAGAAGAAAATCTGAAAACATATGTGGCTATTTGTATTTATCTTTTAACTACAGATACTGTTTTTTCTTGGACAGGGTAATTTAAAAGAATGTGTCTGAAAAATGTTTCATGTATTTTTAAATACTCTCATGAAAAGCAATTCTTGTAACTGAAAAAAGTGAATCTATGCTTTTCAGATCATTATCGTATTTTCAGATCATTTAAGCTATTGTTTTCTTCTGCCTTCTTTATGATTTATAATAATACAAAGCCAACCATGAAAACAATCAATATTTCTGAAAATATTTATATAAATGAATTCATTGTGACAGTTACCTAACACACACCTAGTGCTGCTTGTAGATTTGACTAAGTCAGGTAACAGCAATGTTAAAAATCAATGTATGTGATTTCTGGCTTGATTCAATACATGAATAATGCTAGACACAAAGAACACTGTGGACATCATATTAGCCTATCCAAAAAATACAGAAAGAGGAAAAAATTATCCTGTTCAGGGAAATTAAAAAGGGAAATTCATAAGGAAATCCTTATTTATATTATACAATATCCTGAAAATAATTATTACTATTTTTAATATATTTTTCTTATGTCAAGGAGCTATAACAGTCATGGAAAAATAAATCTTTAGGGCATCTAGTTAAATTATTTCTTTATATTTCTAAGTATATATAGACAGGTAGATAAAAAGCTAAACCATGCTCTTTAAATCCCTGCAGTAGCTCTATAGGAGGATGTAAGAGCTTTGATTCACAAACAGGAATTACTTAGATGCCTCTAGTTAGAGAAATCTCTTGCAATTATTGAAACAGTCCTCCACAAGCTGAAATCTGATTTGCCTTAAGATATTAATGGGCTCTAAAATGCAGATGTTCAGGAACTGCTTCACAACATCTACACAGCAGATGCACAGCAGATTGAATAAATACATAATTGATGGTGAGCATGCGATTTTGAAGTATTAAGTTTGTAAAGACAAGTATTAAAGTCTTTTTCCTTTATCTGTGTTGTGTGACTGTCTCTGCTACCCATGTATTATATTAATAGCATGTATTATAGCATAGTATCATTGCTCAAAAGCACTAATATCTATTTGTAGCATTGATAATACACCTCAGAGCAACCAGATGAAGAGAGAGTAAATAATCTACTAATTAGTGATCTGAAAGAGAAGTGATTGTCTTTGAAACAGAGACAAAGTATTGAGTAGGCATGTTAAAAAAATAGCAGGAATTTACTATTTTTATTGCAATGTATCAGTTACTGAAAACTCCTAATGTTTTCTTTCTCTTCTCTCCTGCAGCTCCCTGCTCAGGCAACACTTACTTCTGCCATAGCAACATGTGCATCAATAATTCTTTAGTCTGCAATGGCATTCAAAACTGTGCATACCCTTGGGATGAAAATCACTGCAGAGGTGAATATGGTGCAAAATATAGCCTTTGTGAGCTAGGCTGGTCAGTTTGCCTTTCAAGAAAGTCATGAAATGTCTTTTTCTTGGAAATATGCTGAAGACAGCTATTCTGCTAATCTCAGGAAGGTGTTCCAATTTTTTTATTTAAACTCAGGAGACATGTAAGCATCCTGAATATTGATCTTACTGCTTTATAATTAAATTTCTTCCTCTTCAGCATATACTCTGTATTTTAAAAGGGTGTCAGCTTAATAGGAAATAGAATTTCATATTTGCTGGGCTGCATCCTATCAATTTCTAAACTTCAAATGAATTAAGGATCATAGGGACAGATAATACCTTTTAGAGAAAAAATAGAGAGCTGGAAAAAAACAGATAAGCCATCAAGCACAAAAAGCCTTTCTCAGGGCTGAAATAGAAGCAACAATTGTCAAACACAAATACAATTTAAAAACATTTGGTTACAGTTGTTAATCACAGACTATCTCAGAGTAAATGCAACTACTGCAAGAAAGGGTGGAAGGAAGTGGGAAGAGTTAGGAAGCAAGAAGTCATTGCTTACAGAAAACAGACACATGTAAATCACTGCTTCTAGAACAAAGGGCAGAGTATTGTTTAAACCATCACAACTACACTAAAGACTTGTTTCAATATCAGATTTTATGGGAAAAATTCTCATGATTTGAGGAAACTGTTATTCTGCTAAAGCACAAATATATTCACCCATGCTTCAACAATAACTGAATTTTCAGACTTGGAAGAAAACCAGTACAGGTCAACATCTTTTCTTGATAAAATAAAATAATATAACAGTAAACTTGAGTGTTTTTTCTGATGCATAGAAAGGCATAAAATCTGAACACAAAACTCAGGTAAAATTTAAATATGTACCCTTTTTCAAAGAGAAATTGACCCTGCAGGAAGAGTAAAAACTCTCTACAGAAAATCTTGAAATAAAATGGCTTTTCGACACACAAATCCTGATTAAATTTTTAGGAAAATATTTTTTAAACTACTTTGAAAAATGTATTTTGGGCAAACAAACAAACAAAAAAATCACAATAGTAATAAGTACTCTAATGCAAGGTATATTCTGGAACCTTCCAGTTTACAAAACTGGTCCATAATTCCAATGTTTTCAATGTAAAAGTCAGCTTCCGCTGAACAATCCTTAGCTTCGATAATTTTCAACGTTTCCATGTGCAGTTTCTAGATGTCTCTCCTATCTTACCAACTGCTTTCTTGAATTTTGCATAGAATGCACACTTCACTCACTGCAGTATGAAAAAAATTAATTAATGAAAACTCTATCTCAATGTGAAGAAAATGTCTTTCCCAAAATTTGTAAATTGCTATATCTGGTGCTGAATATCTTACCATGTTTTATGTTGAATACAACATAAATTCTGCTGTAATACTTGCACAGTAGATAATTAAGAGATAGCTGAAGACTGTTTCAATGTTGGCAGCTAAGGTAGACTGAAAGGAAACTGATGGAACAAAATGAGCAATATTTTGCCTTAAAAAGAACGCTTCTCAATTGTGCTTAATTCCTGCAGGCAGCCAGAGTTCTGATTTAGCCCATATCAATAGCTACCTAAGTCTGAGCACATTGTGGCCTATCTTATGACTAAGCCCCATGACACAAAAATTTACAGAAAAGTCAGTTGTTTGCTGCAGTTTATTTTAGGAGACTGGAGAAGACATCACCTTCTACATAACAACTTTTTTATTAGTAAAAAGTAAGAAACCTGGATGCAGATGAGAGAACTGCCATGACACTGAGATTCATACCTCCCACAAAGTATGGTAACACTAAGATCTAAGCTAGGCAGGAGGAGAGATATCCTCCTTCATATTAAAGGTATAAATGTAGCTGTAATCAGTCTAAGCTTTCAAGCCGAACTGTATTTCAGACATAAGTTCATATTAACCAATTCCTTGGGTGTCTGTTTATTGTATAGATTGTTTCAAATAGCATCTGATGGTATATAGCTCTCTCTATCCATTGTGTATGAAGTAACATAACACACATATGCAGATGCCATGAGCCAGATATATGAAAATAAAATGCACCATTTAGGTTGCTACATTTTCTTCCACATAATCCTAAATGCTTTTCTCCCTCACTGGCAGATGTTGCAAAGTCTCAGTGTGGAATTCTTTTAGTCCTCAAGGACAAGTACATCTACAGATCAGAAATCCAGCTGAAAAATTTCAATCTTCAAATAAGATTTTTAAGTATGGAAAACCATCTTGTACTGATACTGCCATCTCGTGTGTTTTCTTATGAAGTGCTAGCCAAAAGTAGCATGTGATTTAGGTTGATTGATTCCCCTCCCCACATTTTTTTCCACAACTGACTTGATAACTGGACTGTTAACACTGTCATATGTCTATGCAAGAGTTCCTGGTGCTGAAATAGGTATAACAGACTTACACAATAGACACAGTCACTTCATTTGCAAGAAATGTGAGAACAAATAGTACAGTCACTCTTACATCAACACTATAATATTTCTTTTTTAAATAAGAACTATGTAAATTTAAATCTAGGTTTACTTCTACTGACATCTAAGCAAAGCAGCATCTGCAGCTGTATTTAACCTATTTTAAAGTTCATTTAAGACTAATTTAACTCATGGATTTTGAAATAGGAACTGATCAGTACAGGTGAGTCAGCATGCACTGACCACAGAGTTCCACCTGCCACTGAATTGTCATATGGTAGCCACTAATGCAGACAGGGAATTAGATATACTGAGCAAATGCACAGGTCCAGTAGGATAAACCCCATTGACATGGAGGTCTAGTCTCCAGTGCCAGTCACTTCATTAACATGGCACTTTTACAGCAATCACAATACAGGCTGCTTGGATCAAATGCATGATTGAAAGTGAGGAAAAAATCATAAAAGCTTTATCATAATCCTCATTTTTTTCTTTGCAGAAAAGAAAAGAAGTGGGTTATTTGAACAAATCACCAAAACTCATGGAACAATCATTGGCATCACATCAGGGATAGTTTTAGTTCTTCTCATCATTTCAGTTCTAGTACAAGTAAAGCAACCTCGCAAAAAGGTTATGGCTTGCAAGACTGCTTTCAATAAAACTGGTTTCCAGGAAGTATTTGATCCTCCACATTATGAACTGTTTTCACTGAGGGACAAAGAAATTTCTGCAGATTTGGCAGATTTATCAGAAGAACTTGAAAACTATCAGAAAATGAGACGTCCTTCAACAGCTTCCAGATGCATTCATGACCACCACTGTGGCTCCCAGGCCTCTAATATCAAACAAAGCAGGACAAATCTCAGCTCCATGGAACTTCCCTTTCGCAATGATTTTGCGCAGCCTCAGCCAATGAAAACGTTTAACAGCACATTCAAGAAAAGTAGTTACACTTTCAAACAAGCTCATGACTGCCCTGAGCAAGTCATAGAAGACAGGGTGATGGAGGAGATTCCATGTGAAATCTATATCAGAGGAAGAGAAGATACGGCACAAGGTTCATTATCTATTGACTTTTAATTTCCTAGTGAAGGTGGTATCAGTGTATATACAAGATGCTTGTGTACAATGACAGTGTATATATTAAAAATGTACTATATGCAGCGTGTGAGATGCACATGCTTTTAGATTATTACACTTCATTTTAAAAAAAACAAGGCTTCATAACTAATTCTGTGTTAAAAATGGTGGATTTTCTCTCATCTTCCCAAGCTACCTGTGTAGTGGAGGAGTAAGACAAAGACTTTGCATGGAAATGATGAGTTAAGGATATTGGAAGAACAAAAGCCAACAACTACTAATCATTGAACACTGAAAATAACGACTACTATTCTCTTCCTCATATCATTTTCTCTTCTTTAGATGTCTGCTTTTCAAGACGATTTTAATACCTCAGTTACATAAATAAAAGTAGTTAAGTACACCACATGTATGTCAACATAAGCGTCTTACTGTATTTGTCAAATTAAAAGTACAGTTAGTGTTCAGTACCAGTTAAGAATCACATTACAGCCATCTGTTTCATCTTGCCTATCATTTATATTGCCTTCAACTATCAGTTCCTCACTCTATGCTTTATGAGAAATCAGTGAAAACGGTTACTGCCTTTTAAAAATACTGACTTACATTAATTTTAGTACATTTGGAAACGTATAATTTTTGCAGCCTTTGGGTGCAACACAAGTACTCATGATTCTAGATACAGACTTTTCCAACAGTTTTACTTCAATAAGGTTTAAGATTTTAAAAGATTTTAAAAGATTCTGCCGTATATTACAGATCCATATGGCTCACTGATTTCACAGCTCTGTAGTTAGAACACAAGTTTGTTCCTGCATTTTCCAAGTATTTACATAAATAGACTGTGCAGTACATTTGTCTCTTAAAATAGCCTTTTGCTCCTTATTGCAGTCAACCTTCCCTACTGAAATCAGCGATACTTTTAGCTCATGTCCTACTTGCCTGAAGACAATTGCTCAGAGGTCTGTGTGATTACCAGGTATATTAAGATACTGGAAACAAACTGAAATCACAAAGCATCTCTTAATAACCCTTAAAGAACCCTTCTTGTGCCCTTTGTTTCTGCTTGCAAATTTGCACATTTCATACTTGTTTTTAAATGGTGGTTTGGACCTAATTTTAAAAAAATTACAACATTATTTTAAAAATGCTAATTCTCATTGTGGTTTTAAAACTTCTCTAGTTTGATACTCTACCAACTATTTATTAAATTGAGATCTAGCGTCTGTACAGCAGGCTTGTTTCAGTGTCTCTGTTCTCTGAACAACATACAGTGGCTGTTGCATACATCACAGTTGCCAAGAATACTCAATATGACTTCCATGTTAGCCTACATTTCATTCCTTCATTTCTTTGGGTTTATTCTGGTATTTTGTTTACAGGAAACCTTTCACTAAAGGTGACCTACCACCTTGCACTGGGCATATTCTTTATTTACGAATGTGTGTCAAACCATAATGTTGTGCTGAGTGTAGTATCAAAAAAACCCTCCTTAATGTACAACCCTAGCAACTGAAGCTTTTCTTGAAAATAAAAGATGAACAAGAGCTGTAACCACAGATTTTCATTAGAATGACAAAATATTTTTTTTTATAAATGTAAAAAGCTTAGAATTTTAGAAGTTTAAGGAGAAAGAAAAAATAAGGGAATTTAGTGTCTTCAACACTTCCCAACTTCAAAATTAACCTTGATCGATGTCTACAAAAAACTTAAAGATCAGACCGCTAAGGCTGTATCCTGCTGTCAGTTTTTGTGATGGTCCAAGAATGTAATTGAATTTGTAAGAATTAAAATGGGTGTTATTTTAGATGCACTTCATGCAGAAGATAAACGTTAAAAAAAATAGTTCATTTTTATTTTAATTTTTTTTAATATTTAATTGAAACATTTTGTGTCAGTTTTAATTTACTTTTCATTGATTTCATTAATAAATATCTCACCATGACCTAGATGATACAGAATGTTATTTGTGACAGTCTTTTAGTTCCAGAAGCTTTCAACAAGTAGTGTGTAGTTTTACACAGGCCATTTTTATCCACATAACTCTTGTAAGGGCTAGGTTTGCATGATTTAAGTTTTCTTTTTAAGGTATATTTGTCCATGTGATACAAAAAAAAAAAATACTGTGATCCCTATTCTTCCTTATGTTATCTTTGAACATTAAACCTGTAATAATACAAGCAGCAAGCCTGCAAGGCCCAAGTCTATGGAGAATGGAAAAGCTCTGTTAATAATATTCCCACGTGGCCTGAAAAAATATTTGTCTCGTTGTAACTTTCTTATTATATAGCCAGAACAAAGATGTTTTTTGTCTACCCCAGACCATATAGGTGAGCTCTAATTACTAGTCATGTCTTCTACCTGCCAAGCACAGCTCGAGTTTCACTTGCTGCCCCCTTCCTTGCTGTCTAATCTTATTTTTTGGTTTTAGGATAAAGATGAGATGCTCCTGCCTAGTTACCACCTGCTCCCAATTCCCAATATAAAGCAAAAACTTTCCTGGAGGGAGCTTTTCATTGTTTCTGTAGTAGAAGACTCAACCCTTACTGTGGCAACGGCTGTACACCAGAACAGATCTGAGAAAGAAATTCAAAGAAATAATGATTTCTGTGGGCTTTTATAAAGAGTAAGGGAAATAATCAGTGTTTATTTTACCAGAAGCAAGGTGAAATTAACATTGAACCTAAAAATCTGAAAGGAAATTTGTGCCTGGTGTGTTTAAAATAATAACACATCTACACATTGCACTAATGTTGGATTCAGTTACTTAGCTGTGCTTTAAGGAAAGATTGGTAACTATTAAAGTCATAATTCCAGTTCCAGTATAATCAAATTCCCTTCACCACAAAGCAAAAGCTCACTGGGTAGACTGCTCGGTATCACTCACAGTGCAGAAGGCTGACATTTTCAGTAAAATAATCTAGTGTTGCTTTTGCAGTCACAATCCAGTTGGAGCTGATGTTGTGGTCTTTGGTGTCAGTGAAAAACACCTTAACCACCTTTCATCTTCTTGCAATATCTAAGTACTGTTAACCTATTTGCATTGTCACCATCTTAAATCCATAGATTTCTAGCAGCATCCTGGTTTTGCACTCAATTGTACCCACATCTCTGACACCCTCTATTAACATTGAATGCTCATAAGCAAAGATACATTCCCTAGAGACACATTGAAAATGTCAATAGCTTTAACTACTTTTTTGTATTTATACTTCATTTTTACTTTTTATCATAGTAGCTTAAATATCAAACTACTTAACATGAAGAAAGATTTGTTGGGGATAAAAGTTGTACCTACAGCCAAAACAAAAATAAAAGTGACTGAGAATCATGACTCTTGAGAGTTCCATAAGGAGACATCTGCATTTGCAGATATGATGACATTGGTATGGAAAAGGAAGCTTTAACACTATTAAGGACTCTTAAATGTTTCAGTGATCACAGAAATACTAATTTGTACTTAAAATGCATGAGATTCTATTGTCTGTAATAGACAAGATGACCGTCATAGTGCATACAAATTTTAATAGCATATTGTAAGAATCACTGTCTATTTTTACTAAACCAGCATAAAGAAAGGTTAGAAAAAGAACTGTCATTGACTTACACAAAAAAAGGAACTTGTCATGTGAACACTGAATTTTTGACTCATTAAAATACACTTTGTTCTGGTTTTTACTTAGTGTAGACAATTCTGTGAGTTAGCAGCATTTCTCCTGTTAAATGAGGAAAAAAAAACAGCTTGCTTTATTTTCAAATCAATTTAGTCCTTAAATAAGAAGACTCTTATATCAATGATCATAACATTTAAGTTTCCAAACTATTTAAGGATAATCCTTTATCTAGAAGACTACCAAGAGCAAAAGTAATGAAAAAAAGATCTTATCACTTGTACCTGAGAAGCCAAGAGTAAATTACTGCTTGAAATGGAACATTTTACTTCATATGGATTTACTGAAATAAATCTACTGTTTTATTTTCCTGTATGGTCAGTCTCTACATATCTGTTCACAGTAAAACTCAGTCAAATCCATTTACTTCTATATGTCCTTATTTCAAAGTTTATTTATGAGCCCTATGATTGCTCAGAAGGCCTGTAGACTGTTTACCAAAACATGATTCCTAATCTATGTCTGCCTGAAAGACATGATGATTGTACATTATTTGAGATCACACTGTTACTAGTGTATATTAATTATAATGAGAGAAAGGATTTTAAAATCAAAAACGTTTTAAGCTGATTCATGCTGTGAAAATGAGTATTCATAGTGCATATCTCAATCTAACAATATAAAAGCTATCTTTAAGATTTCTGTTCCTGCAGTTTCCAATAACCATCTCCTTATAGCTTAAGTCCCTCCCTATAAATACACAAATAAGTCACATGACAATATGCTCTAATATGTGATTCTTTGTCACCATGGAATTGCAAGTTTATTTTCACATTCAAGTTCCTTTGCTACACTCCATTTTAAAGACCAGCTTAACAAAAATCTGCTTTCCATCTGTTTCATAGATAATACCAACAACAGTCATGTGAATTGTCAACTTGTTCCCTCTTATCTATCTATTGAAGATAATCTACTATATACCAGATAAAACAGCTTAATTTTTATAAGAGCTTATAAGCATTCTTACAGAGCTGGGGTAAGGGAGAAACAAAGTAAGAAATTTGTGTCTTTGTATGTTTTCCATTACCATCACATAATTTATGGTAATAGCTCTTACACTGAAGAAACCCCGTAAAAAATTACATCAAATTCTGGGTTTTGGTGGGTTTTTTTAAACATCATATTATAATAAACCAAAAACAAGTACTTAACACATCTCAAAGCACAAAATCATTTGCCGTTTTTAAATAAAAATCATGCTTTCTAAAGAGTATGAGCTGTCAATGCTACCAATGAACTTGTGATGCACATGATACCATACCATCTTCTCTGAAGAACTACTTCTTCCAAACACAGATTTCCTAGACATCTTTAAAGTATTAAATCTCATGTCACTATTTTATGAATTTATATGTAGAAATATAAGCATATTATTTATATCTTATCATTAGCCTTGAAGTACATTAGCACTTACATAAACATTGCTTCTGTCTTCCAGATGTACTCAGGAGCATGAATATTATTGTAGAAGTATTTATCATTAAACCATAGCATTTCAGAGTTAAAGCATTATGTTAGTTTCTGAGTTTATATTGCAGCTTATTTTTAACCTGAAAAGTGAAAGACTGCAAGAAAAAGCTCACAGGATTGTCTCCTTAACCTCAAATGAATACAGCTGAACTCAAACAGAGTACATCAGCCTTCTCGTAATCAATGTTTAGTATTTTATGAGGAATTTATATCAGAATTAAAAGGGCATGTGTTTTTTTTATGTGTGAGGGTTGTGTTTGTCCCTGGTTATCACACTCAGTTTGCTCATAACACTTACCTTTAATAACTGCTACATTTGCCTGTGAATAACTTAGGAATCCAGAGCTTAAGCTTCCTACTAGTTCCATTGGCAACACACATCAAATTGTACAAAAACTGAGAGAGACAGGAGAGTAGAAAAGTAACGAATTCTTTTGTTTAAATAAAAAATAGAAGACAATAAAATACTAACCACTGGACATTTCTGATACAATGTTTAACTCATCCTTCAAGGCATTTAAATTACTCTGAAGGTAATAAAGCAAACAATTGTCCTTAACTAATATGTTAAGTTCTCTCACTTCACTAAACACCCTCAATACTCCTAATAATTTGGAAGAAGCCATCTGTTACTACTGAGTTTACCGGATAGCATCCTCAGTTACTACTGATTTTTATATAAAGAGATGATTCTGTGATTAATGACAGTGAAAAAAAGCAGGAAAATACTCATGAGAATAAGAGATTCTTAGAAAGAGATGTCAATAAATCCCAAGTCTCTTAAACATTTTAATGAATATTCTATTTGTAAAGAACAAACAGACAAGCTACACAAGCAATACCACTCATTACTCACTCACCACTGTATGCTTAATAACCCAACAGAGAAATTGAAGGCCTGAGGTGAAGCCAAATAACTTTAATTTTTCTGTAGTAATGCAAAATAAAGAGATCTAGTAGTGTGAAAATGTTTGCTTTGCACTTAACAGAGGCAAAGGAATTTGCATAGGCCTTTTTCTCTTCTGTCATTACATTTTATTTTTAACAGTGACAGGAATTTTGGCATATGCAAAAACAGTGGAACATATCTATGTAAAATTCTAGTGTATAGTAAGCAAATAACAAAGTAATGGGTACTTTAAGTAATCTCATTTATTTGGTAATTTTTAGAGCTCTATATGACTCCTGAGGTTATCAGACTGTCCCAGACATTTCTGCATTTATGTCTATTTTGACGAATTTGAATACAAGCACTAAAATGTTAAATCTGTGCAAGAGAAGTAGTAATAGCAGAAAACTAAGTTATTTTCCTTTAAGATCAAGAACTAATAAAGCTGCAAACTTGGATAGCTTTACTGTACTGCAATTTCCACATCAGAGTGAGAGCAAGGACCAACATTTGGTTAAGAAAAATATATCCTTTACTTGAACTAGCAGAATCCAAAAAAGAGTTGTTTCTTATTAATTGTTAAAACACACATGTTAAGCTTGTTTGGGTTCTTGTAATTGTAGTTCCAACTTTCCTTTAATTATTAACATCAAAAGATAAAATGTTTCCTAAAGCAAGCATCTGGATTTCTTGCCGACAAATAGCTGTAATAGATAGATTTAAACATTACTGTTATTTAAATTTATTAAATGCCTAGTTTTAATGTCAATCTACAAAAGTATAATAGCAACATTAGTTGTAGTTGTGGAATAGTTTACATTATGAGTTACTAGATGTGTTACATCTGGATTTAATGCACTACCTGCAATGCTACTGCAGTACAGGTAGCAAATATTAATGCTCAGCAAGAGAAATCAAAAGCACAAACCCACTTCTTTTTCAGTACTATCTCCTCCCCTCAGAAACACAAAGTCTACTGACTGTTCTTTAGCAGCAGTAACAAATAGAGAGCTCAAGCTAACAAGCTGCCCTAAAGGCTTGGGGGAACATTAATTACAGGTAGAAAGAGTGTAGAAGATTAATTTTCCTGTTCCCAAAAGATCATACAGCATTTAAAAACAAACATAAATACCCAGGGTGATCAAACAAGGACTGCTAAGGGAAAAATACATTATTGAGTTCAGTTTTATTTTAGAAGTGGAGGTCATGGCTTATCCTTATTGTAGTCCTACATAGAAATTAGTATTACAAAAAAGCTAAAAAGTAAGGAACAGTCACTTCAGATTTACACTATAATGAAAAATATTTCCGTAAATTTGCAAGAAAATGCAGATTGATTGGTTGTCTCCTTGACTTAGAAAAAACAGTTTACAATGACTGAAAAAACTAGCAAAAAGCCAAGCCTGTCTCAAAGCAGAAGAACATTTCTGCTTTATACTTGAAAATATAATAACTAGTCTTCTGTTTCCCTAACCATGAGATTACCTTCTTTCATCATGGCCGGACTTTAAGCAAAGATGGGAGAATATCTGAAATGAATGGCACTCTTGCCTATGGGCCCCTAACCTTAACAGAAATTATATTGATGATATATCTAAGGGGGAAAAAATTAATGGCTTTGATTCTCTCTCAGACAGGAGTAAAATTTTAGGGTCTAATATAAACCCACCATATTCAGTGGATAAGCAACCAAAAAAAATCATAGAATCTCCTAAGAAACTAGATCTGGATCTCCTATGAACAATAGACATTAACTTCATTGAATATACGGAAATACTTTTCAACGCTAATCCACACTCGAGTTGAAAGATTTCAAGATAGATCCAAATATCTGGAATGCTATTTTGAAGGCTAATACATTATGTTAGTGATCCTATTGATTAGCAGCAAAACCCTGTTATTAAGGTCAGATGTGCTTATTGATTTTTGTTTCTTTTTAAGGAAGACTTTGTATGGATATTAATGGCTAATGCCTACAATTGAAGAGTTGCAAGATGATATAGCAAATTGTATTAAACCAGGTTCTCTCTGTTCCCAGCAGCCAAGCTATAAAAGCAAAATGCCACATCTGATCTAATGCTTATTTTTACTATTTTTAAAAAAGATTTTGAAAGAAAATCTTTGTCATAAACCCTTTTGCAAAGGGAAAAGCTCGATAGGAAAGTATAAAAAAAGAAAGGTTAAATTACAGAAGTACCAGAACAGATACTACCTAACAACAGTCTACAAAGGGATGAAAAATGCAATTGTATATATAACCCAAGGCATAACTCATATGTCTCTCTAACACCAATATAAAGCTGAAAACTGGAAATAGGTTTACTTTTCTAGACCTCAAAAAACCCTGCAGCATTATTGAAACATTGCACTCTTATACTGCAAGACTAGTCTAATTTATTGCCCTTCTAATGATCTAATTTTCCTATACTGACACCACTGAAGGTTTTTACCCTGCAACAGTAGGCTGCAGAAATATTCACATCACTCGTGATGCTGATGGTGCATAAAGTAGATCAAAGACCAAGTTCTTTGCTTCTAGAGCAAAAAACCTCTTAAGCACAGATAAATCTGATTATTCAAGAATATTGTCCTTTTTAGCCTGCCACAACAGCAAACATTATAAATAATACCTAAATGTATTTCCACATTAAATGAGGCCCTGTGTCCTGTAATGTCTATACACAGGATATCTAAACAAATGTTACATCTTCATTAGTTTCATGTCACTGTTAACTCCAATAATAACAAAACGAGTATCATACTGAATATGCTGCCAAGGCCTGCTAGCTCTGCTCTTTCCTAGAGCATTGGCATCCACAAAAACTGTTGACTGTGAAATTACTTTCTGTCCTTGTCCTTTACTCCATCTGACCAAAAGCTCAGAGACTATTACCCTCTTCTGTCCTAATGCAAATAACAATTCACATTCAAATTTGAATAAACATCAGAAAGTATGATATTCCTGTAGTAATTATTTCAACTACTAACTCATTAAGATCTACAGCAAATAGAAGAGACAAATTGTTAAAACAGCTATCTAGCAGCCCTGTAGGAATCTACATATACAATGTAAAAATATTGATATTTTCAGCTTGGATAACCTAAATTTCAAAAAGATGAATACAGGAAAAAGACAGATATTGTGGAAAATCTAGCAAAAGAGTTAAGTATTTCCTGTTTTATTAGCAGCTTACTATCAGCATGAAAGAGTAATAATGTATTCATACCTAGAAATCAAACATGTTCAAAAAATTGCAAAGAGAGGTCAGCTAGAATAATCCATTACATCAATCTTTAAGGAAACAAAGTACAGTACATTACTGTCACAGCTTTTTGCTTAACATGGTTTCAGGTTTTAATCCAGTTATGTAGAAAAGCTTGGGAACATCAAAGAAATCCCTCTTTTTTTTCCCCTTCTGAATACAAACAAGTGAAAAGGCTTCTAATAAATCCTTTAAGCTGGATACACAGCTCATATAGAGGGAAAGAGAACATATTAAAAAAAAAGTATTCCTCTAAATTCTGTCTTATATTGGAATGTATTGGCTGAAGCTTTTACAAAATTCTTTCTCTAGACAGCAGTTCACTGAATTGCTACATCCATGTACATTTCTAGCTTTTAAGTCAGGGGGCCCAGGCAGAAATGAAAAAAAGAAAAAAAAGGCATGCCATGTCCCCTTTACAATTACAGTAATGATTTTTCCTATTTCTGATTGTGGAAAAAAGTTATTTACTGTATCTAAATTTCTCATTCTACTAATGACACTGAGAGGAGAGACAAGAAAAATACTTCTTACTTCATTTACAGAAGTTGTATAGCTCACATTTCATTAGACTGGTCACAACTTACAGTGGTCAAAGTGAGAGCAGAACTCTCTCTACATCCTGATAAGCATAAAAATGAAGGGCTTACGTTCCTCCATTAATGTCAGCTAAATCACATTGAGGGAAAAATAAATAAGTAAAGAAGAGACAGAAGAAACTTATCTGTAGTGATGTGATGCTTTACTAATAACTGGTATTAAGTCATAGCATTAACGTGGAAGAAGAGTCTCAGCAGTCAAGTACCTAATTCTTGTACCCATTACATTAGTGGACTCAGAAACTAATTACTACAGGTGACAAGTAAAGGCCCATTGATGTGTGTGTCTTTCTACATCAACTACTGCAATAATTTCAAAATTATTTTCACCTGCACTTGTTGTAATTTTAAGCACACAACTGTAGTACAATCAAATCACAAAATAATACTGATTGGAAAGGGATCATGATGTAGTCAAGGCTGAAAAAATGGAGCATTAATTCTTCTGTCAGACGTCATGGATTTTCTTCCTGGTTCTGCCATTATTCACTGTGTTTTCTTGGTTTAGCTATTTGAAATCAAGTGATCAAATTTGTCTATTAATTTCAAGATGCAGTAATAAAGTATTAACTGCTTTCCCTGAACATTACCACTGGTGTGACCACTTTCCTATAAAATTTAGTTTCACTTCAAAATGTATTAGAAGACAAGAAAGATTCTCCTTTAAGCTTTTCAACTTTAGACTATATTGTGCTCCTGAAACAAGACAGCATGCACATCACTGAAAAGAAACTGCATTTTTCCTCATTATATTTTTCTCCAAAACAAGATTGTGACAATTTGACAGAGCTACTTTTCCAGCACAGAAAAAAACCAAAACAAAAAAAGACGGGGGTTGGACTAGAAGATCTCTAGACATTCCTTCCCACTCCTACCATTCTGTGATTCCATGATCTTGTCAAGTTGTCTTAAACTAGAACATTTGCATTGCTATTACTATAGGGATTATGCTGACAATAGCTTTTTGGCAGTATATGAACAAGTGATGTTCATTATTCAGGTCATGTTCTTCTACAGTAAACATTTGTAAAGAAATTACTGTTTAAATGGCCATTTCATGGTAATCTGGTTTTGGGCACAGTTCCTCCCACTTCTAACGGGGACGGTACTAGGAATAGGAAAGAGGAAAGTAGTCACAAGATAGTCAAAACTGTTTTGACACAGAAAGGAGGCTAACAGTAATGAAAAAAGGAAGTTATAGAGTAGAGGTGGCTAACAATGCTAGATGAATTGTGCTTCCTTTGTCGTTTGGAAGGAAAAAACCAAACACACACACATACCCCTCCAAGAAAAAAAAATGCAAAGACCAGTGAAGGGCGGGAAGAACAAAT
This sequence comes from Colius striatus, assembly GCF_028858725.1. Classification (NCBI taxonomy): domain Eukaryota; kingdom Metazoa; phylum Chordata; class Aves; order Coliiformes; family Coliidae; genus Colius; species Colius striatus. Next base: position 9,519,410 of record NC_084772.1, read on the forward strand.
TCATCCTCTCTATAGCATTATCAAAACTCCAGACCTTGTAATAACTTTGAATTTTCATTCCATTTAAATCAACACGATTCCATAAAGGTTAGAACAGTCACAGAAAGTGGCTGCAAGGGTCAGTTATCATACATGATATTAAATTGATGTATCTCACTTTGCTGGCTTAGATCTATTCAACTTGATTTATCATGTTCATATTCAGCTCATCTCTGGTCAAAGTAACTAATGCATGGGAACTCTTGGCAAACTTGGGTGGTTACTAAATGTATGTAGTACTTACTACATCCAAAGCTCATTAAAATTTTTATTGGGATCTTTCCCATGCAAACCTGTTTGCTCCTCTCTCTCCTCCCATACCTAATCCTGAACACAGATCAGGAGAATTGCTACAGAAATGTTTACTTTGGAGTGAAACACATCATAATAACTACTCCACACAAACTATCTCAGGACAGCCGTGTGCCAATGCTTCCCCATCAGAATCCCCTCAGTAAGTCAGCTCTCAGCACAGGACTGTGCACATTGTTAGCAGCTATGTGTGGTGTTCAGTGGGCGGATTGCAGGCTAACTAGAAAAAGCCTGAAAAATAAGGCTGCTTATGGGTACCACTGTTTTGGAACTGTTATGTTATGAGGCAGGAAATTATTGTCTATACCTAGAGCCCAGTCATTTTCTAGCAGAAAGTAAAAGATGCAATTCCAGCTAGAAGGCAATTTATGGGTTACAATACTGAAAAAAAGCATACAGTCCATTCCTTGATGAAACAAAGCCCATAACACTTCAAGAAAAAAGCATCACAGTAATGGATTATTTAAAGCCTTCAAGAAGAGTCTGCTTTGATGGAAACTAAGCAGAAAATTAGAGAACATGGAAACAAAGATTTCATTTATACCTGTGGCTATGAAAGTAGATTAAAAAAAGAAGATGAAAGGCTGCAAGTTCTACTTGCATATCCTGAGCCATGATAGGCTCAAAAGGCTACACTCACATTTTCACTCTCAAAGGGAGAGGACTAGAATAGGCATTCTAAACTCCATAGATGATCCCTATCCTTTAAAAATGTGGGTCAACAGATTTTTTTTAAAGCAAATACCAAAAGAACAGATAAACAAACTAAATATACAATAGATTTTAAACTCGTTTAGTATTGGAAAAGTTTGAGGATTATTATTTTTAAAAGCAATCTAAGAAGCATATCAAATCTAGTATAAATAATCCCCTAATAATTCTCAAGCTCTTCTTTTACATTTGTTGCCAGTGACAGAACAGATACAAGTCAGTGTATTAACTAATGTCCTAATTAATTATAGCAATTAATTTTATAGAAAAGTTTTCAATTGAAGATACCAACTACTTGACAAGAGATAAGAGATATGACTTCCTCAACTGAGCAGTTACTAGTGTAAGAGTAAAAACAAGTTTAGTTTTTACAATAAATGAAACACTTATTTTCCGGTGCTCATGAAATAACCTCATGTTCTAACCAAAGAGCAAAGATAGCTCTAGGCATAGGCAAAGCAAGTGGCTGTCTAACGCGGAGGCTGTGGGAGGCAGCAAACCCACTACAGTGCAGCCATCTGCTGTATCTACAAGTGGTGAATTCTACACAGAGATCCTGACAGGTGAGTTTGCGGGTTTTTTATAGCTTAGAGGTTCTTCACACTCCCAATGCCTCGTCCTTAAAAGTGAGAGATTCCACACAGTAATTCTATAGAATGCCTCCACCTCCATAAGGAAAATATGCCCCTTGTAAGAACCTGCTTTCTCTCCACAGGGTCATGGAATAATGTGATTCCTTGAGCCAAAAATATGCTAGAAAAACATACAACTCCCCACACCTTTTCATCTATATCTGTCAGCTTTTGGAAAACCTTGCAAGAAAGAGCTTCTACAAAGAGCAGGAAGAATGGCATAGGACAAGTCTTTATTCTCTAGTCAGTAGGCATTTTGGGCCCACATTACCTTGTTCTACCCTTATCCACATCTCCAAGCATTTGACTGCTATCTGTCTGAGTAGTATCTGAAGGATGCTCATGCGACTGGCTTTGTCATAGGAGTTTGTTAGTTGGTCATGGAGTTTAGAAAGCTTCATCAATGCATGAACAATGTTACAAAATAGTTACTGCTAATTGCACAAAGTAAAAAACAATGTGTAAACACTGTGAGGTCTCCTGCTCTTTTCATTCAATGCTGCTTACCTAAAACTACATAATAGCTCAATGAAACTAACAGGCACCATCTGCCTCCCCCTTAATCCCCTTGAATTCTTTCTTCCCATAAAACTGGATACCAGATATGACTGCCTTTTTTTTTCCTGTAAAAAGAATACCCCTAAATTATACTGTATTACATTAAAAAAAACTATAAGCAAATTTTACCAATGGTGCTCTAATATAGTTAGAATAGAACATTCTTCATCCCTATTACTTTGAAAATTTTACTTTCAGATAATGCTGACAAAACAAAACTGTCTCAACACTACTTTATCCAACTTTCAAACATAAGCTTTAAAGATGACAGTTGAATATTGCAGTCTTTGTTTTGGCAAAGCACTATATATCACATATGTCCAAGTTGTGAACTGTGAAACAATTCATCCTAAGCGCTAGCGACCCCAAAATATATGTTTTAAAGCAAAAGTGGATAAAAACAGTCCTTCTGCTATTTGTCTCTGTTCTCTTTTCCTTGATTCAGCATTATTTACAGATAAGCTACAAGCAGTACTGAGACAAGAAAAGGGAAGCTGAACTAACAAAGCATATGATAGTAAACAGTTTATCAGCAATAGCTGTATTCCCTCCCTCCCTGTCTCATTCAAGTTAAAGGAGATCTAAAATTTATAGGATGCTGTAAAAATAAAAGATTTGAAGCAGACTCAGGAAGAACAGTTACCAAAGTCCACATAGGGTCAGACGGATATGAGCAGTCATTATCTGTGCAACCCAGCTGGAAAAAGCTACTCAAAAGGACTGCAAAGTAAGCTCACAACAGACTTTTCTGTCCCATCTTTCCCAGCTGACCTTGCAGCCCAGTGCAGCAACTGAGAGCACCATAGAAAATAATGCCTCACGGTTTTTTGGGTCAAGCTGTTTTCCTCTTGTAGGATGTGTATTCAGATTTGGAATAGATAGAAAATAAATATACTAGAAGTCAATTGTAACATTTATCTATGGATATCTCAGACTTGGATGATGCAATTCTATGAGTATGTTTCAGTATAGTTTGGCAGTTTTTAACCTTTACTAAAACAAAAGCCCAATTGGATCTTGTTGATCCCCTGAAACAGTCACTTCAATAATCTTGACTGATAAAACATTAATTAATTTTTAAATATATTTATTGTCTGAAGCTATTCCTATTATCACCAACAATGTTTTTCTTAGAAAAACAACTTTTGTCACGGGCTTATAAGGACATAGATAAACCACTGATGCACTTTCTGTGTTGTTTTTTACAGAAAGTTAGAGAAGATGATTGTTCCTTCAGCATAATTTTTACTTTGCTTTTTCAGCTATCAGTCAGTAGGATACTTTCAGCATTAATCAATGTAGTGACATTTTCAAAGCAGGTAACTTGCTAACGGGTGCTATACAAGTTTCATCTTCACATTCTGGCCACGTACTTGAGATCTGATCTGCATTAACTATTTTATTCTTGACCTAGAACTCTAAGAGACTAAGGCTGCTGATTTTACGCACTGATCCTAATAACTAAGCAATGCGACTCAGGCAAATATTTTTCCTCCACAGTAAACAGGCAGAAATAAGAAGAATGGTGAGGATATCTTGGTACACAATAAAGTATGCTGTGTTGGCATATATGTGCCACTACAGTAGCTCAGAGAAAAAGACCCGAAGATCCTGGAACACAAAGGGAATCAGAAGTCAGAAAGATGTATTATCTTCCAGGCCATTATCTCAGAACCAAGCTATAGACAAAGGTCAAAAAGTAGAATGAAGTTGCCCAGAAACAGTGTTGAGCAAGGAAGACTGCAAGACTGTAATTCCAACAACGTTAGATCAGATAGTAGTCAGACATAAATACTGTTTTAAAAGCATTGTCAGAACCACAAATTCAGCTATTTTTTTCAAATAAGTATTTTTAGAAATACTCATGTATTTGTCCAAATTTAACAAAGCAGTCATCATCACTGCTGGTTTAGCTTTTTATTACAGGCAATTGACATGTAAGTGTACCTTTGTGCAGGCATGGGTCTAAACTTGCGAAACTCAGTCCCAATTAAATGTTTTGCCTGCAAAATTAGAATGTGTACTCTATCTCTATACTCTTCCCCAATTCTCAGAGCTCTTCATCCCATCTTAGTTACCAGCTTACTTTCTTTGGTGTTTCCAGGGGCTTACAGGGAGGATGAAAGAAGCATGCTACTCTCTTCCAGTGTTTGTGGTGGTTCATGATTGCAGAAGAAAGAAATTGGTAAGAAATTCTCGCACATTTTTAGAGAATCCAAGACCATGCCAGCTATGATTCTTCCACTATAATGCAATTTATTGAGCCAGCTTTTTAATGGATAATACAAAATTTATTTCCTGCGTTGAATAACAACAGAACAATAAAACAATAGGTATTACTGTGTGACTGAGAGTCTTTAGGGCAGGCATTGGAATGGGCTGCCCAGGGAGGTGGTGGAGTCACTGTCCCTGCAGGTAAGAGACGGGTGGATGTTGCACTTAGGGAAATAGTCTAGAGGTTGATAGGGCTGGGGCAAAGCCTAGACTTGATGATGTTAAATGTCTCTTCCAGACAAAATGATTCCATGATTCTATGACTTTGAGACCATTTTTATCTGGAATTAATACTAATATAGCTTTGGACTAAATTCTGGCCTCAGGTAAAAAAACTAACCATAATGAAAAAAACAAAATCCACCCTCATAAATAAAAAGCAAGTGCAAGAGCGTAAGAACCTGTCCTGTTTCATCACTGTAGAAACACACAAGAAAACCGAAGAGCTCCTTAAACAGTTCAAGAATTTTCTTATATTCATAACAATTGTTTGGTTGTGGAACTTATTAAGATCAACAGATAAACTTATCAAGCAAGTCTGACTGACACTCCGATAAGAGTTCAAGTTCAGATACTCATGAACATAAGCGAATTGCAAACTATACAAAAACTTCCATTTCAAATTTGTATTAAATCCTCAAATGTAATATATTTTAATCCAGCCTTTAAGGATACACATTCTTCCAGAGTTTCTTCATGTATAGACATCTCATCAAATAGGACATAGGGACAGACAAAATGGTAGTTTGATATAGTATGTTAATAACATTGGACATAAAGATGATACCTTCTTTTGGCTTTTCAGTAGGTAGGTATGAGGCAACATGCTGAGAACAGTCTTGCAACAATGAGAAAAAAGGAATTACTGTTTACAGCTGCTATTAAAAATTTCAAGAAATTCAGTATGAAAAAACCCTGAAGCTTAATTCAACTCTTATTAAGCAGTGTCTCTGCTCACAAGTGACCTACTGGTATCAAGTTAAAAATACCTTAACCAGGTCTTAAAGGTGAAGTTCAACTCTTTGCAAAATATCAGTACAAATCCCAAGCATCAGGTGGAGTTTACATAGAATTTAAGAGGTGTGCAACTCTTGTGTCAACTTCCTGCTCAGAGATGAACGTACAAAGCAAACTCCAGTGAAAGAAAGGTTATTGCACAGTATTTAAAGGGAAATACGACATTCAGGGGAAAAAGTAAATATCATCACAATCTCTATAGTCTTCACTGCCTCGCTAAACTGAAAATGAATAGGATGGCTATGACTCGATAGAAGTCTGTATAATACATGTAAAACAGGTACACAATTATACTTATTTATGTAGAAAATTTGGATTCCATCCAAAAACAAATTCTAAATACCATCCAATATCACATACTACTTTCTTTGTTGTAAGCAGAAAAAAAAAGGAAAAAAAAAATATTCTAGAACAATTCTAGTCCCACACCCCCTCCCTAAGATACAAAGCCACTAGGGGCTTAGGATGGCAGAAACAATCATAGGACTGCTGACATTTTTCCACTGCTCAGACTAGCAACATGAAATGAAGGCAGAGAATCAACCATCTAATGAGCGACTTTAAATGATATGAAACTCATTACTGAGTTGACATTAGTGAGGCTTTATATTGCATATAGAAAAGGCTTTTTAAGTATGGCTTGGATTTTGTGAAGGAGAAGAAATTTATATACTAATATATTTGTGCAGTTTTGCGATGTAACTATGGTATTTACTGAGTTTCCTGTGTCACAATGGTGTAGCATCTGATCTGTATAACATCACTCCTTCTCATTAAAACGTGGATTTTTTTTCAGTTTGATATTTAAAAGGCTACAAAGCTTGATTTATGTTTTAACATTGAAAGAAAAGCTTACAGTTCTGCACAGAATTAGAGTCTATTAATAAAGTAGACAAATAACACATTCAAAAGTATTTTTAGGGAAAGGAAAAACACTATACCAGTCCGTCACTACACTTAAACATCTCTTAAAAATGTGGGTCCTTTTTGACACAACAAACATCTATAGATAACATAATCAAAAGCTAATTTCTGGGACATATGCATATTGTAAATGGTTTGCATACTGATTTTAGCATGCAATACCAGTAGCTCTACAGATTTTGAAATTTTTTACTTAATATTTTCAGCACATTTAAATTCTTTTCTATGCTATTCCTCAGTTTTCCTGCAATTCAGAGGATGTTTGTTTTTAAACTTATTTCAGTGCACTTTAAAGAAAGCTGATGTGTATTAATGTGTATATTTATTTAAAGTTAAATTATATGCTGCAAAATACCTGGCACATTCTTCTGTCCTCTTTTTATTTTAATGGGTGTCTAGTTTGACTGATAATTTGTTCATGGTATCTAGTAAATTCATGCTCTGACTTTTGACTGCTAATATAACTATACACCAAATCAACTCAGGGCTTTTCACCATTGCAGTCAAAATTCAGTACTGCAAGTATAGCAATAACAGATAAAGATCAGGAGGAATTGGTGGCCATGTCTGTCTCTCGCATTGCCATACACCTGGTCTTGCTGTTCACCGCCATTTCTTGGGAATACAGAGACATCATTCCAGCCACCCCTTGATTCCTGTAGCTACATAACCCCATAAAAGGCAGCAGCCTTCTTTTTGGCTTTTGATTTATGAACCTCAAATTCTGCAATTATGGATACCTTTGCTTGCCCCCAAATCTTAGTATAATTTCTTGGGGAGTTACAATACCATTCATACCCATCACAACCCCAAGACTGGTTGTACCCAAGATTGAAAGTAACTGGTGATATTTTCATGATAAGCTTGGTTTGTCAGAAGCTGTTGGAAGAAATATGTCAATCCTGGGCTCTGTTTGCCTGTTACAGAGAGTATATATATAAAAAATATTCATTTTCCTTGAAGCAGCCAAGAGGGCACACTTCAATGTAGGTATATATTCTCACCAACTAGGACAAAGAAGTAGCATGGGCAAGCACTCAGAGTAACAGCACTAGAAACAGGAAATATTCACCAAGTTACTTTTTCTTACAAAGACTTTCTGTATGATCTTCACAAAGAGTCTTAACATGGCTTCTTTGTCTCACTCTACTTACACATAAACCAGGAAAAATTACTCATTTAAGACGTCATGTGAATACTTAGAGAAAAGAAAAAAAGTCCTGTTCCACATTTATATAGTTATTTATACTTTTTACCTCGTCTCTCAGGACTAACACAGCATGTTTTCTTTCCGAAGAATTACTAAATCATTTGATAAAGGATGACTCCCTCCTCTATTGATCTTTTCTAGTCATATCACCCTTCTTTTGATACAGCCTTTGCCAGCAGTAGGAGGAAACTATTATTTGACTTAGCTCATCTTGATTCTGTGCTGTAGCTAAGCTCTTTGCCCTTTTTGTCAGCTCAGAACTGGCAATGAACTCTCCTTCTCCCACATGTTATGGCAGTGCAAGTATATACTCCTTTGTCATACATCATTAGTGGAGATGCTTCCTGTCAGGAGCACTGAGCTGTTACTGCCCAGAGGTTCCTATACTTGACAGGAAGAGGCAATGCTGAAGGTACAATGTTTGTGAGCTGGAGCAATGCTGGAGGGCATCTGGGCTCATTACTTACTTTTCCATTTGGAAAGAGCATATTTATTGTTAAGACACCTTACCTCCATCAGGGTATCTTACTTCTAATATTATCAATATACTCAGTGTAAGTCATCAGCTCACTCAATTGTCAGCATGCCAAATCCATGTACTGTCTAAAATCAGCCTGTTTGATCAATTATGATTGTTTCTGGTTTTAGCCAATAGAACTGAATGAATGAAGGGCCCCGAGCTTTTGGATTTTTTTTGCCCTTTGTAAAAAGTCTAACTGTTTTAAAGGTTAACACACATACTGTGTTCCTATATGCAGGTCAAAAAAAGCTCTTCTTCACAGTGAATGTAGTTAGGAAGGCAAGTTGTGGCTACTAGTACACTAGTTCTGTGATTTTCTTGTACAGAATCTAAATTACCTGACAAAGTCAAATAAATAGCAAAATAAAAAGCAAAATAGCAAAATAAAAAGCAGATCTGTCCACAAATCTTAGCTGCTTTTTTATATAGGTTATGAAAGACAAAAGATTAACATTCATTCTCTTAAAAGGATGTATTTTTAAAGTCTGCCCACAGCACCTAAACTGCCTTGAAATGATACCTACTGAAGTGGTGATAACTGACTCCCCTACAAGTAAAAATTTTCACGGCAAATCATTTATAGTAACACTAGAATCAAAAGGTCACATTTCTTAGTGAACTATGAGCGTAACTCACTCAAGCATAACTTGAGTATCCATTGATATTTAAAGCCAGAGATAAGCAATATAGATTATATAATGTATTTAAAAATATTATTGACATTGTTACTTCATGCATTTTTTAAAATGTACACAAGCAATAATAGAATTTCAAAATCTGCATCACACTCTTTTGTCCTCAGGCATTTTACTCTCTAATTTCTGGTTTCTCCCACCCAGTTGTTTAACATCAGAGTGCTCTGTCTCTGTTGAATGACAGACTGCATTCCTACATTCAAGAATAGTACAGAAAAAGCTTCTCTCAGTCTATTCTGTATTTTAAATAATTAAGATTTTCCTTTTGGCTAGTAATCAGAAGACCTAGGATTATTGCTAACTATCACTTGCATACCAAACAAAATCTTCTTCCATCTTCCATTTAGTTCTTTGTTTTCATTTTCTGAAGGCTCCAGAAAATATTTATTCACAGTTTATAGAATGGCAAAATGGAATTGGCTGTCTTCAGTAACTCTTACCAATGAGAGCAGTAGAAAACCCAAAAAATTTATTTTGGGTGTTTAAGTTCAAAATTATTTTCTAATTATTACATCTAAAAATCACCTAAGTAACATAAAAGAGGGCTAGAAGGAACAGGCATCTTCATAAATTTATTTCTTGTTCCCTAGGAGATAACCTCCACATTCTGAAGGAGTCAGGTTTTTCCTCCTGTATCCTCAGTGCTGGATAAGGAAGTGGAGATCCCTTAACACACAAAGCTGCAATGTCTACTAAAAGACAATGCATGGTGTTACAAGTCCTATATGAGATAGCCATGATGATTGCACTTGGCATTAAATAAAACAAAAAGTTGCTTTGGCTATCACTCTCCCTGACACAGCACTTACCTAAAGTTTCCTTTTACTGCAAGATGTATAGAAAATATGTCAGCCTCTGATTTCAAATTGTGTACCATTTACAAATCTTTCGTTCCTCCTTTTCAGCTGTTACTATTAGGTTCTAAATTGTATTATTTGACTTTTTATTTTTTCTGAAAGCATGACCTTATCTTTCTTAGTATTACTTCTGTTACCAGCTTCAAAATGGAAACCTTGGGTTGTATTCAAACAAGTTTCCTGCATAGTACAATATAAACAACTGACAGAGCTGTCTGCCCAGCATTATGAAGCAGACTTTGCTCAAACTGACACTTTCTTTAACTCACAGAAGTTCCATTAAACTAACGCTAATTACCAAAATTATTTCCAATTTAATTTACTGACAGTTTAGTAGATTGTGTTCCTCACCATCTATTTTCAAGTTACTATGGAAACAATTCAACAGCTGATATTTCTGTCATAACTGACAGACAATTTCAGAGGAGTAATTTTAATGAAAACTGTTTAGTTTGACAAAGTGAAGTGGGGAGGGTTAGGAGTTTTTGTTGTGGGTTGAGGTTTTTGTTGTTGTTTTGGGTTTTTTTTAAAGGAAACTTTCAAGTAGCGGCACGTTATAGGCCCGTACCGGTGGGAGAGAAGTATTCGAGAAGCAAAAGCTCCCTCTAGCGACAACGAAGGGGCCGATGGTACCGGGATGGAAATCGGGACCAGCCACACAGCACACACGAGCTGTTCCTCTTTCGTTTACCATTCTCTCTCTGGTCGGGTATACGAATACAGACGTAGGAAAAATAATTCCTTTAATTAAAGGAGACAAGAAATGAGAGGTACAAAGGCAATTGAATTCAACTCTATGAAGGTCATCAGCATCCCAAATTGTCACAATACATACAGTATTTTAATAAAACAAACCACCATCAACAAAAAGATTTACTTAGATTTAGAGAAGTACCACAGTAAATATGAGGCTTCTCACTCTCTCTCTCTTTTTTTTTTTTCCCCAAGATTTTCTAATAAAACTGAGAATGGAACAAGAATGTTGAGCTGCATACTTCAGCTTTATTCAGAAATGAAATATGTCCATTTCATCTTGCTTTAGAGGGAATCATTTCTTTACTAGGAGAATGAATAGATTTCAAGGTTCAGAAGTTTACCTGAAGATATTCAAGATGAATCACAATAATTTTTCTTTTACTAGGATAACTGCTTCTCTGATAACCAAAGCAGAATAGGAAGACTTCTGCAAGACCACTCCATACGATTTTCAACACAGTACTAGGAATGCACACATTCCTCACACCAAGCCAGATTGCCTCTGCTTAACCTGGTAAATTTCTGAGATCCAGAAAAAAGTTTTCCTGCTTCAATAAGCAGCAAGAGGCAAGAGTTCAAGTCTGTTACCACAGACTTTTCATAAAGGGAGCCACTAGTCTGTAATGTAACACAAAGCATACTGCCTTTTTGGCACATGATCTTAAAGAACTGCTCTTAGCTTTAATCAGAGATGGTCAGAAAGCATTCCAGGAAGAGTTCTGGCATTAAGAAAAGCCTACTTTTCTCAAGTGTCAGATCTCTAGTAGATAACAAGTATTTTGTAAATGACCCCCAGTTCAACAGTGCTCAGATGCAAAAAACCTGGCTGCAGCTACTTCTCTAGAGATAGCTCTGCTAGGATGTGGGTGCAGACTTTCAGGGGGCTGTGCTGGGTATCTGCTTGAAGAGACAAAGTGGCCCTAAACATCTCTGTATTTTCTTTTACTGTTTTCTAAACAGATGTAAAATTCCCTTATTCCTTACAGAGATGAGATAAGGAAGGAAGGAGAAAAGAAAAAAAAAAAATCCCTCCAATACCTTGCTGATATGCTGGGCTGAGTGTCCAGTGTAGTACAGATGACTTAAATGACATTTACAAGACAAGAAAATAACCACAAAACCACATAACTGGAGCAAGTCCTTCAAAGCAGCAGTCTTGGATGAGAATGAGGGAAGTTAGCCTTTCCTTGAGAGATAGTTTTCTTAGATGACCTTACATTTCTCAATCGTCTATATGAATTAGTGTAACCAAATCATCAGAGACATCTTTGAAGACTGTAAGTCTGAAAATCTTAAGTATTACTGGTTTTCACAAACCATTTGATTCTTTATTCAGACCTTTTCCCCCACTTAGAATTATTAAATTTAAAAAAAAAGTCATTAATACCACAGAAAGAGATTCTATTTACTTGCATTTCCCCCTTCCCAAACCTCTCCTAAGTCAAAAATGACTCATTATTCAAGTGAAAGAGTATGACAGCAAGCTAACAAAGTCATTTTTCACATTTTTCCAGAGCAGAAAGTTAAAAGATCCATGAATAAATGACTTCTGCTTTTAACACTAAAGAAGATCCGCAAGACAATTTTAGAATTTCTCTCCACTAAGTCACATACTATTCCCGAAAGCTAAAGAATTTGTTGGTAGCTGAAAGGCAGAGAACTCATACTTCTAGATATTCTGTCCACATTATTAATTCAGTGACAGATAAAAAGCTATTCCCATTTTAACCTGTTATTCAAACATGTTTCAAACTGGCAAAGCTTAGACAGACTTTTGGTAAAGCTCCAGGCTTTCGCTTCTGTTAAAATCAGCAGTAAAACTGAGATCAACTGGAGCAAGACTGAAGCTAAAATTATGAAGTAGCCTTTAAAACTGAAGTTACGTCATAGATAAGGTTGGTTAAAAAAAATTATAAAAATATATATAAGGACAGATGTGCCCTCTAAGAGTGTAAAGCCATGCACTAAATCGGTCAGGAAATATTCTCCCAGCCCGTAAAATTATTTCATTCTGGAAATTCCAAATGTGACAACCCTCTGCATTTATCTAAAGGCAAAGATCTATCTTCTACATGAAACTTTTATCAGATAATGTCTCTCAAAAATAACACATAACTCTAGATATCAAAATCTTGTCTATAAAGGAAGAAAGGAAATACAGATACTTTCACAACTTAAGGTGAAGCATTATTCCCTGTTTTTCATTTTGCAGTCTTTGTACTCATGAAAATAACTGTAGCAAAATATTCCATGTAAACTATTTTATCCAATATACCATATAACTGGAGAGTGCATGTGCAATGGAAGATATTTATAAAAACACATATTCAATAGTTTCTAATAAATTCCTTATGTATTTCCTAAACATTGGCTATGGAAGTGTTAATCTAACAATAATTCGACTCTCATCAGTAATAAGATTAATTTCAAATATAAACTCAAAGCAGTCAGTCACAAGGTATCATCAAACTGGATTTCAGTAACAGCTTTCAGGAATGTGTTCACCTTGTTCAAAGACAAGATTCTGTCAAAAGTTGGACTAGTCTTCTTTTAAGACAGCTACTGATTGATGGATTAGTGATAGGCTAAGGAACAGTTGTGGTTCCTTCTATAGAATAAATAAGCTATGCAGTGAATAGGTAATTGCTTCTATCGAAAACTTTAATTGCCATTTGTATATGTCCTAGTCTTCAAATATTATGAAAAGCTTATTATCTGTACCTTTGCTGCCTCCTTGCTTCTGAAAGGGTATATACTCTTGCAGATGTACACAATCAGTGGCAATCTTTTACCTCAAGAAGACATTACCTTTCTTTTTTTTCTAAAACATTCTTAAAATTATACAATATTTCTTCACCCCCCAATTCCCATTCTTACTTGCTTCCCCCATCCATGCAAAAACTCCTTTCTTCAGCGTACTTAAACACATATTCACACTCAGTTATTCTCTTTCCTTTAAAAAGCCTATAATAGCATAAGGCAGATTTGGCAATCTGCTCACTATTGAAGTTATGTGGCTCAGAAGCCAGTCATTATTTGTCTGTATTTTAACTGCATAAGGAAAGAATTAAATCCCATATGACCGCTTAGGGATTATCTAAGGATGATTTTTCAGAACTAAGTCTTCTTTTCTAAGTAAACACGAAACAACTGCTGTTTGTTCCCAGTTACCTTCTCCAATGTTTTCTTTCACCCTTGTTTTAAGCCTTAGTGCTGTTGTTCAGCATTACCTAGCTACCTCACTTAGAAGTTATTACCTTCTCACGCTACATGTAATAGGCCTAGTCTATTTTGTAACAGTTACAACATACTTCAGGAAAAAATGATAATAGACACAGAGGTATAACAACAGTCTCTTTACAATTATGTACCAAAAAAATGTAGTTACTCTTCTTTGATATTAATCCATTTGTTGAGAATAGGCCTTCAATTAAAGAATAGACACACCACAAAGCAGTACAGAATGTTTTTCTTCAGAGAATGTTTTCGAGTATTAGAGAACACAAGACCTAAGAGGACACATTGTTAAGAGTGGATGGTTCAAGGATATGTACATTTTAGTTCCATTCAAATTTTAAACATGAAGATGTAACACCTGTGTAAACCTTTCTTTGAAGACAGTCATTGGGGGTTTGTATCTGTTTTATAAAATACAGCCTTTATCTTAAGAATGTCTTTGATTCCCACTCTACACAGAGGTAAGTGCAAAAGTCTACACAACAAGCAGGACTTGTGAATAACGCATATAAAGAGTCTCAGAGTGCAAGTGAACTTAGTTTGACAAATTAGAAGATCAGGTATTTACAGCTCAGGCACCAATTTTTTATCAAATGCTACTGGACTCGCTGATCCCTGGAAAAAAAAATATTCTTCTATAAAAATGGTGAAGGGAAGTGCAACTCAGTTATATTACAAAACATGGTAACTAAAAAGAACAACAGTTGGCAAGGCCATTTCACACTGTGTCAAGGGTCTTACATCTCAGCTGTTACATGATATACTATAAATCCTAATGAACTAAACCACTTTTTCCAAAGGCAAACCTCATTAGAAACATTTTGTCTAGTATGAGTCCCAGGAACACTGCAATCTTCACACTTGAGAAAGAAAGAAGCTGGACCTTATTCAGTAATTTAAACAACAGAAAGAACACAACAGGTCTGGCTGATTTATTTTCAGCGTTGATTTTGGTGATTTTTCCTTTTCCTCCAAAAATGTATTTGACCAAAGGTGTTTTGGTTTAGTTTGGTTTTGGGTTTTGCGGTTGTTTGGGTTTGGTTTTTTTTTTTAAATACAAATGATGGGTTTGAAATTCAGAAATTCTTAAGTGCAAATTTGAGTCATGAATAAATTTTTGTACTACTATTTCTTTGCTCTCATTGTCAGTTAGTCACGTGGCATTTCTCCATGGATAAACTAAATGTGAAAAAAGTTTATTCTTCCAACTAAAAACTTTCCACAAACACTCTCAAGTCTTAAATGAATCTCTTTAAAAGGTATTAAGACAAATTTCTAAATAATTGCTTCTCTTTTTTTCCAAAGATGAAGGTTTGCATCCTTATCTAAATGAATTTTTGTAACACCTTTATTTACTATTAACATTCATATAACACACTTCTATCAGGCTCCTATCGCAATAAGCTCTGTAGTCCATAAAAATCCTCTTAACACAAAGTTTTAGCACATGAGGAACAACAGACACGAAAAACCAAAAAAATACACATGATAATGAAAGCCTCAAATTGTAACAAAAATTATGTTTAGAATAATGGTTTGGAATCTTAGTTCATGAAGTGCTTACCCAGGGTCAAAATGTAATGCTAAAATGTACAAAAAATCCCAACCCCTCAGTGAAAAGTAAGTATTTAATATTCTGAATTTCTATTATTTATTCAGCTATGTTTAATTAGGATTGTAGGCAAGTGACAGGTCACTGATTAGATTTTGGATGAAATTCAGTTAAACGAACAAGACATGGAAAACTATTGGACATGACTAAAAAAATATATCACCAGGAATTACAAATAATACTAAGAGATGCTGACTTATAGATAGCGCTGTGAGAGTGGTTGGATCCCACATGTGCTTAAGAGGGAGTTACAGGAGAAAATTCCAGGCGTCAGAGATAATTGGACTGGACTCCTGTGGACCTTTTAGGGAGTAAAGTCATTCGAGGCCAACAGCACCTAGGCAACCATATCAGTAATACCATATAAGGCTGAGATTATCTAAGTAACAGTATCTAAGTAACCCGAATCTGAGCATTAGACGTAGCAAAACTGTGACCTATGAGGAATGAGTAATTTGGGGTGGGTTGTTTATTTGGGAGGAGTCTGGGATGGAAAAACAGCAGTGTTAAGGTCAGCAAATACACAGGCCAGAAAAGGGAAAAAGGAAACAAGGAGGAAACTCATATTACCAGTGCTGCACAGAGGCATCTGTCAGACAGCCTGGGGTCTTATCGCTGCTCCTGGGGCAGGACAATAAACAAAACCTCTTCTTCTGACAATATCACAAAACTCAAACCTGGTTTTCTGGTCAGGAGAACTGGAGCAAGCAGGGTGTTCTTCCTGACAAGCAAGGGAATTGCTGGCTGGCACAAAAGTTTTGCTTGCTGTGCCTTGTACACCTGCCAGCACAGGGAGCTGCCCACTTCCTAACAGACTCTTAGTAAGTCTTAATATTCGCCACAAGCTTCAACTTCTTTCTTTGTTCTCTACTGGCTTGCCTTCTTTCCCTCGGTAAAAGTTATAGAAATCAGACAATGTGCACAATACACCAACTGCTTTATCTGATGAAAGATGATACCAATAAAGGTTTAAAGCAATGGCCATGTAGGCTCTGTAATTTTTTTTTTTTCCAGTTTAATTGTATTCTTCTTCAGGAGTATTTAAACAGAATGCTCTTTAAAATTTAAAGTTCATTATATAGTATTAGATTTAAGCAGGAGTCAGCAATGCCTGCTCATATTTTCATGTGTAGACCATGTTATACACAAAAATAACTTGGTAAATAAATTTAAAGGAGCTGATTTCTCTTTTGCAGTAACATGAAACTTTTCCCAATGCTACAGTGATAAATGCAATCAATGCTTATTTGTTTTCTAAGGAGGCATTGTAAAATGTTTTATCTTATTTTTTTTCATATGAAAAAATGCAAAAAGGTCTTAAACAAGAACTGAATTTGAATGATCCCTTTTAGTGTCTGTATAAGGCCAAAACAATACGTCATAGAGCTGAAAATTGTGCAGTCTATTTAAAAACAAACAAACAAAACCTCATATAGCAATCGTTTTTCATCACATTGTGTGATTACAATAACATTAGAAACTAAATGAAAAAGCTCTTATCTGGAGGAGAAGGAAAATAATTTTTAAAATGGAAAAAGACACAAAGAAAACAGACAGTGAGCAAGTGTTAACAAAAAAAAAAAACGTGAGGGAGGAACCATTTCAGCTGCATGCCTAACATGTTCTGTCAGTACAACTCACAAGTTGATTGTAAAAGCAATGTGCAGGATGAGGAAACTCTACCTTGCAATTCATCTGAATTTTATTTTAATAAAAAAGGTAATCATCCAAGCTTGTGATTCTTTAGCTACACCTGAACATAAAATGTAAAGCTTCATCCCAGAGGAATTTTCTTATTTATTGCATGGTTTGGTTGTGTGAGACATAAACCAGGTCTGTAGTAACAAGAATATTTTGGCAAGAGGGAAGAAAGTACACAAATACTGCTTTTAAACTGCCTCCTTCACTTGGGCTCAAGCTGATACACCAAGTTCACCTATCATTCCTTCTATCTGTCAGTCTACTGGCTCCCATTGCGACTTGAGCTGCAAACAAGTTGCTCAGCTCACAGGACAGGTAAGACCAAGCTGAATCATACTTTTGGTGAACTTCATCCCTACAGGCATAGATATGAATGGCACCCCACTGGTTTGAACTACCTCACCTCATCAGATCTTTACATATTTGAGTTTTTTTAACGCAAAGACACATATTTATGGTGTTTAAAATACTGCTTACATCAGCCCTGTTGATTCTGCTTAACTCCTAAAATCATAAGTCTGACTTGTAGGGCAAAGAAGTGCTCATCACACTCTAACTTTTCTTCCTACCTGACTGCCCACTAAAAAGCAAATCCTGTATGGGAAAAAAAAAAAATCTTCTCTAGAAATGTATCAATCTGTGAGCACAATGTAAATTAGTAAAGCTACGTATGCATGCCAAGTAGTTCTTACACTACCTGAATTCAGCCTTGACAAAATAAGAGAGTAGTTCAAAACACAGGTAAAGCAAGTTGTGAAGCCTTACTGGCTTTAGCTAAGTATGCTAAACCATGCAAATACCAAAGACTATAAACACAGTGTCAAAAAATACCAAAGAAACACACCTCTCCTTATGAGGTTTTGGTGGTTTTTCTTCCTTTCTGCACATCTTTGAACTGGACTAATCATTGCAGTCCATGGGACTGTCTTTCCCGTAGCTGTTCCCTGCCCCACCACTGTTTTTCTCCCTCCAAAACTGGTCTCCATCTTCCTTTGAAGCTCTTGACTTCTGTCACACTTGCAAAACCAGAGGCAGATATTTCCATCATCTACTGAATTAAATTACGCCAGACTGAATAAACACAATTATGGGATTTAGGGCCTCATAAACACCAGCCTAAGAAGGAACAGAGCAGCCAATGGCAGATTGCATTTCCCAATACAGCCATTGCAACCACAAGCTGTGTCAAGGAACTAAAGATGAAGAGTGCCTCTACAGACAATGAGGAAAAAAGCCTTTAAGCACTCAGATCTGCTCCCATCAGGCAAAAGGGCCTATTTAAATTTCTACCTTACAAATCCATAAATCGCTTCACAGGGACTTTTCTGCTTTCTCTCACATATCTGTTGCTAATCTGTTCCCACCAGACCTTCCTCAGGGCTCAGCCTTGCTCACCTCTTCTTCAAGGAGCATCCTCTGTAAAGCATACTCTAGGCTTGCCCCCAAAGACACCAGGAAGCTATCGGTTTTCTGTCCTTACAGAGATGCCATCCCATCTTCCTCTACCAGGCATCTGCCACAGCCTTTACAGCCTTCCAGCAGATCATGCCTATTGAAAGACCACACCTGAGGAAAAGCTCAGTAGCTGCTCTCCTGCACTAGCTTTCTTAAAGCCTTGTCTCTTATACAAGCTTCTAGTTAAACACAACTGGGCTTTTGTTTGCCAAAAGCGATGTCTAGCTATGGCCTGGGAACCCCTCTGCCAGTCAAGCACACTCCTCTGAGTCACTTCAAGGCCTAGCACAGCAACTAGTGCTTTTTTTAAGATCCAAGAAGTGGAGCAAAACACAAAAATGGAGCAGATGGGTACCGATGCTATTTATAACTATCGAAGCCTTAGCACTAGGTCCCTGAAGAAAAATACGTCACTACTTGAGGTGAGGCAGTAGGATGGTGCACAGCTGCCCCTTGCCCCACAAACTTCAGTGACGTACTTTAGGAACACACCGAAATCGCGGCAGGAAGAGGGCTCCGGGGAAGACACTGGAATTCCAGGCTTCAAAACGACAGGGAGTAATGCTTAGGATACAGTCCTGTGCTCCGGTGGTTCAACTGTCACGGCGGGAGGCATCTTCCCTGTTCGGGGCAAAGAGCCCTTGCTCTCCCTCACGGCGCGGCCCCCTCATGACAGCGCGGCCCCCTCATGACGGCGCGGCCCCCTCACGACGGCGCGGCCCCCTCACGACGGCGCGGCCCCCCACCCCCCCTCCCCCTGTTAGTCACGAGCGCCCCCTAGCGCGCCGCCGCGGAACTGGGTCAGGCGCCCGAAGTGTGCCGAGGGGGCGGGGCCGCGGCGCCGAAGGGCGAAGGGGGCGGGCGGGCTCCTCCCGCGTCGCGGCGTGGTGACGCCAGACGTCTGCGCGTGACGTCGCGGCGGCTTTCGTCCTGCTCCAGGTCTCGCCCTCGCCGCCCCTCGGACCGTCCCGGCCCGCCGCTCGTTCACTGCCGCCATGGCCAACGTGGCCGACACGAAGCTGTACGACATTCTGGGAGTGCCGCCCGGGGCCTCCGACAACGAGCTGAAGAAGGTGCGGGGAAGGGGCGGCGGCCGGCGCCCGGGGAGACCGGGCGGTAGAGCGGTGGGGGAGGGGAAACAGGCTCGCCGCCGGGCAGGGCCCCGTTGGGCGGTTGAGGCGGCCGGCGAGCGGCCCCGGGACCGGTGGGAAGCGAGGAGAGGGGAGCCGCAGGGCGGCCCCGCAGGCGAGGAGTGGAGCCTGGCGGCAGTGGCCGCGCGGCTGAGGCCTGCGAGGGGCAGGGTGCGGCGCCGGGGAAAGGCGCCCGGTGCCGCCTCAGCCCGCCGAGGTAGGCCGCGCCGCGGGGCCTCTAGAGCCCGGCTTGCGGGCAGGCACCGACGGAACGGGGCAGGCCGCGGGCAGCCCTTGGAGGAGAGGGCGAGCCGATGGGAGGAGGTAGTAACGCGGCCTGGCCGTGCTGTCCCAGTACCGGCTTCTGCGGGCGCCGCCGGGACTCTGCTTGTCTCGCCCCCGCAGCGCCGCGTCTCTCCGGCGCGGCAGAGCGATACTCGCAGCCCGCGAAAAGCTTTTCGGGTGTAAGAATTCTTGTGAAGGACCGGTAGGTTCTAAGTGGTGCCATTGTCTGCTGCACGTGCAGGCCTTAGTAAGGTTTCGTTTTACTCACATATTTGATGCCTCTCAGGCTGAAAGCGACAAGGTAAGGTAAACAAAGAAGGGAGGTGAAAACTTGGAGTGGGGTCATCAGTATAACGAGTCACTACATCCATTCCGTTCTGTAGAAATAAAACACTGTTTTGTAAAAGGCCTTAATGACCATTTACACGTGAGGCAGGGTAATTAACTAGACAGTTTACTAGCAGTGACCTGCTTCCGCTGATGGGTGGTGCTGGTATTAACAACTATGCGTTACCCATCATGCATGTGGCAGCCTAATTTGTGCGGGGATAGGCAACTGCAGTGTTGAAAGATTGTTAGAGGTGGAAGGCATGTAATGAGAAGATAGTGCTGTATGCCAAACACAAGCAAGAAGGATTTTTTTTTTTCCTTTACTAAATTATCTTAAAGATGTCAATGTCATGTGAGTATTTAAAATTGAAAGCAGTTTTCCACTTGGATGATCTGTGCTGCTCAATATTAAGTACTATATGATAAATAAAGTACTATATGATAAATCTATCATGGAATGTTAAGTTTTCAACTTCCTGCAAATAGCAAGAAGTTCAGCTGTGTGTTGTTGCCACTGAGAGGTCACATGAATGTTCTATTAATTTGTTATTTTAACTTATATAATAGTATAGGAAAGTGAAAACAAATAGATAATAGTTTAGTTAAAAGGGACTGAGAGAACAGGCATTAACACCTATTAGTTAAATGAACTTTATTGGAGTTATATTGTGGTGCCAATGTAGGCCTTGATTCTGGATCTGATTCTGATTAAATAAATAGTTGTAGCTTCCTTCTGGGCATGGGTGGTATTAAGAATTGCTCTAAACTGTAATCCTGTTACCAGCAAAGACATGAATGTTCTCTCTTTTAAAGATTACCACACAAGATTCTTTTTTCCAGGTTAGATAGTGTTCTGTTGGGTTTGTTGGGTTTTTTTTGTTAGATTCCTTAAAATATATGGGAGAAAAACATTATTATTACAGAGAATATAGATTTATGAAAGCCTGTACTTTGTTACTGGTGGGTATTTTGTTCTTTAAGCCCTATGAGATCTGTTTTTTACATTTACTGTGCTTTAGAATATTTCACTTTTAATATCAGTGTTCCATTTTTGTTTCACTAGTTTCTTAGAATTTTTCTTCATTGCATGTCAAAGGTACTCAGTTCTAGAAAAAGAGAACTTTTGGGAAGTCCACTTTAAGAACTAGGGTTTCAGTTGTTTGCAGCTGCATGATTGTAGCTTTTTTACTATGTATAATTTAAAAAAACCCTCAAAAGATGTCTGTGTACCATGTATTTTCTTACTCTCTGTCCCCTGATTGTTGCTGTAAAGTGTTTATGTGGAGTGGGGGAAGAGATGAGGTCTTTACTATCAAAAACTCAAATTGTAGGAGTGTTTGTCTATTGTGTTATTTGACTACACAAAGTATAAGCAAGACAGAGCAAATATTGCTGTAGAAAAAGTGATGGTCCTGAGAGTAGAAGTACTGTTTAAAAAAAAGCAATGCGAAAAATTTCTTCTAGAGAATTGGCTGTACTTACTTATTTTTCAGAACAATGAGGTTAAATAAAGGCAAAGATCTGTATATTTCTGCACATGTAATCTGTTGAAATGAGATGAAAACTCTTCCATTACTGATAGATAAGGAAGAATAAAATGGTTATTGTGAGAATTGACTGATAGGGTTGAATGATAAGCTGAGGCAGCCATTTTGTTGTTAATGTGTTGCTGTGACTGAGGTGAAAGACAAATGGGTTGAAACAAATTGTCATATTGTAGGTTTTGAGTAGATTTGATAGAGTAAGTCCTGTTAATGAAAATCCAGTGTGATTCTTCCTGTAAGGTAATGAAGATAAACAGAAAAACTAGTTCTAGCTATTGTGTGTGCTCTAGTTGTGTTCAAATCCAAGTATAGTTCATTTATGCATATACCAATGTCAGAAATTTTTTATGTAACATTTCAACATGTGAATGATTTCAGAACATTCATTTTTTCACTTTGCTTTATTAGGGTTTTCTTTCTTCTTGACAACGTTACTTGAGTTGCTTAGAAAAGAACTGATTAATCAAAATTAAAACTAATTGTGTAACTGTTTCAACTAGGCATACAGAAAGCTGGCCAAGGAATATCATCCTGATAAGAATCCAAATGCAGGGGACAAAGTAAGACTTCCTTTTTTTATATTCTTGAAGTTTGTTATTACTGTAGAATCCAAGGGACCAAATGCAGGCATTGGGGGCTTGCTGTTAGACATTGTTAAAAAATAACAACTGTGAGAGGGAATCCTATCTTGTCTACTTGCCAACCTCAAACCACATGAAAAAATGCAGCAGTTGACTGAGTCAAACTGGTTGAGATGGTAATGCTCTCTACATCTGCTGAGATGATGTCAGCTGGCACTGACATCTACATAGGTGGTTGAAAAATAGTAAGTGTTTTATGTTTTCCAACATGGAAAAAATATATTTGTGGAGGCTCCTGAAACTGCTGCAGTATAAAACAAATTACATATGCAGGAAGGTTGAATTAGAATTGTTATGCTATTTGCAATTAAAGAAAAAAACCCCTCAAAACTGATTGAGCTGGTTCTCTTTTTAACAGAACTGAGGTTCTTACTGCTTAGAGGTGAGCAGAGACTGAAAAGATATTAATTTGGTTCAAAGGCAATGTTAATATGCATTTTAAGTTAATTGTTAGTGTATTTTAAGTGACTAACATATCTTGAAGTCTTTGTCATTAGTATGTAACTGGGGGATTTTGGGTTTTTTTGCAATATTGTACACTTGGTGGTGTTCTTCAGTTTGGTTTTTTGTTTGTAAGAAAACTGTCTTGTGCTAGACACTGTAAAGAACAAAATCAATGACAGTTTGGAATAAAATGTAATATCGTATGATACAAGGTAATATAACTAAGCCCAAGTCTGACTTCTAAGTCTTGCATGTTAGAAGGAGAATGAAAAACTATTTTGAATTTCTAAATTATCATACACTGTTTTGACTCTGTTCTTCTAGTTCAAAGAAATAAGCTTTGCCTATGAAGTATTGTCAAATCCAGAGAAACGTGAGCTATATGATAGATATGGAGAACAGGGTCTTCGAGAAGGTAGTGGTGGAAGCAGTGGAATGGACGATATTTTCTCCCATATCTTTGGTGGTGGATTGTTCAATTTCATGGGTGGTCAGAGTAGAAGTCGTAATGGTAGAAGAAGAGGAGAAGATATGATGCATCCACTCAAGTGAGTATCTTAATACATAAATTTGTGCTTTCAAGCTTTCTTGATCAGTACTTTGCTATGTTGTATTGTTGACATACTTTTTTAGTTGACAGATTCTGCAGTCTGCATTTGCTTTTCAGACCTGTGTGTCTTGTAGCCCAGAAGGCAGTCATGTTGAGTTACTTTTCACAGTTGATTGATCTTATAGACTACCCTAATTTTTTTGTTTGCTATTAGCCTGTGGATACTTTGTGAGCATTATTTTCCTTGATTTTGCTCCTTAGTTATGTTTGGAAGTTTTAATCTGGAAAAGCATTCAACAACCAAGTATTACCCTCAGCTGGGTTCTTAGGGAAGCAGAGGTACTAAGGCTCTGAGAAGACTTCAGTTGACCTGCATTTGTAGCGTAATACCTGCTGAAACTAAAGTTGAACTGTGTAATTACTGGAAAATGTGTGGTGGGTTTGGTTTACTGTTTGGGATTTTTTAAAGCCATGCTGGAATATCACATCTAATTGTGTTTTGTAGATCTCTGCTTGCAATCCTGATTGGCTTTTTGCCTGCCGAGCAGGTTCTTTCTGAGTTTTGAAGTTAAACTGACAAACAGTGCTTAGTGAAGTCTGTGTACTTTTAAACGCACACTGTATTATTAATTACCTGTGGCTTTGTACACAGTGATGCCAGGCAACCTTTTCTCAATACATTGAGTTGAAATTTCTATCCACTAACAAACCTTTTTAGGAGAAACAGTAAATGTGTTCATAAACTTCTATCAATATTATGAAGGTTTTTGGAGTTTGATAGTGTATTCAAGAGCTTCCAAAAAACCGGAAACGCAAGTAAATCTAAAGGAATTAAGTGGCCTTGGGGACCTGCTAACCCCTCCCAACTAATAGGTGTTGTGTATATGTTCATATGTATGCATTGTATAAATATTGTCAGGACTGTCTAGAAAGGTTTGTTTTTTACCTGCCTGGTAGAACTGGAAAAAAAACCTCAACTATTACTACATAATAAAACCTAAAATGCCAGATCAGCTTGTTTCCTATTGAGAAACACAAGCCAATCCTATCTGCTTTCTTCAGATTAAATAACAGCTTTTCACCAAAACTGTTAAGGATTATGTGTGTATTTTTGTATGTATGGAATTGTTTTCAGTGACTGTCAAAACTAAAATGGTGCTTTAAAAGTCTCATTTTAATGACAGATTTAAGGAGTTTATGAAGATATTTTTCTTTATTTGTCCCAGGCAAGTATTTTAATTACATGGGGAGAGTAAGTTGTTAAATAACCCAGGAGAAATGCTTTATTTTTTTAGAGTCTCTTTAGAAGATCTGTATAATGGAAAGACAACTAAACTACAACTTAGCAAGAATGTCCTTTGTAGTGCATGTAATGGGTAAGTTTGTTTATATTTTTGAATATTTAAAAAAGATGTATGTGAAGAGGATGAGGCAACACCTTTTTTTCTGTAGTGTCCAGTGATAGGACTAGGATTGATGGATATAAGCTTGAACACAAAAAGTTCCACTTAACCTCCAGAGAAGGAAACTCCACACCCTCCCCAGGCAGCCTGTGCCAGGGCTCCCTCCCTCTTACAGTAAACAACTTACTCCTTGAGTTTATCAAAACAATGCATTCCAGTGTGACCTGGTCTAGGTGGACCTGCTTTAGCAGGGGAGAGGAACTAGATGATCTTTAGGGGTCCTTTCCCACCCCTGCCATTTTGTGGTATTTGAGTTACCAGAGCCTGCTGTCAGACTAGAAAATTGTGGAACTTGAGTGATACTGTTGATGATGTTGGAACTATTCAATGGCATTGTTTGGTGAGACAGTGGGGAGAGAGAACCTAATTATAATTGGCATTGCAGTTAGGCATGTTAACCTACTGATGTATGGGTGGGGGTTGGAGTGGGGTTTTTTTTTGTATCTCTGAAAATCTTTATTTTCATGCAACTGGTGTTTTCTATTCTAGGCAGGGAGGGAAGGCTGGAGCTGTTCAGAAATGTAATGCTTGTCGGGGTAGAGGTGTACGTATCATGATCAGACAGCTGGCTCCTGGAATGGTTCAGCAGATGCAGTCTGTATGCTCTGACTGCAATGGAGAAGGTAGGCCAAACTATTCTATGTCACTAAATGCATTTAGTTGGATCGAACTTCCTGGTTAAATCTTAGGAGGAATTAATCCCAGACAATTTTGCACCTGCCTAGTCAGTTGGGAATCGGTCTGATGTCCACATGGAAAAATCACTTACTTAGAACAGCAACAAGATTTACGGTGTTTATGTGCTAAAAAGCAGCCTGGAAGCTTGAAGAGTAGGGATTAATTGTTTCTAAAAACACGTAGATGTGGATATTGCTGTTACTCCTGTGTTAAATTAAATAACAAGATACTTTGTTTTAGGAGCTTTTTGTCCTAATGTTCAAGGACAAGTCTAGGTTAAGAATGAAAACGTGAAGTTGGATTTTAACTTCTTCAAAGTAAGATGATGACGTTTGCTGAATTGGTTGGTTTTAGGGATCTGTACTTACTGTGCGACTGACTCCTTTTTGGATCTTCTGTAGTTGACAGAGTAGTGACATCACCTTGTAGATGATTTTGCTCTTCAATACTCTGAAGTTACAGAGAGTTGTATTTTGTGACTTGTCAAAACATTTTCATAAATTATGTTGTCTTTGAACATCTTGTTTACACATTTTACATATCTAACCTACGGATGAAATTACTTCAACTGCATTGTGATGTTATATTTTGTTTCACAGAAACTTGGTTTAAGCTGGCAAGTTTAATGTCTTAAGCCAAGTGTATCCGTTTGTGGTACTTAGGGCAGTATTGGAAATAAGTGCTGGGATTCATACGTGCACCTAGTGCGTATGACCTAGTCTTTTGGTTACTCTGAATAAAGACAATAGCTTACTTGAAAAACTAAAGGTGAAGTGGAATGGAAAATTTTGCTGTTTTGGTTAGTTGAACTCCACTTTACTGGGAAAAATGGTTGCCTTGCTAGAGGTAACGAAGAATGTGAAACACTGTTCAGTTTCAGAGTTTAAAAGTGAAATCCCTTACGTGTCAGGGGTTTTTTTTTGGTGCTGTTTTTCTGTGTGTAGGAGAACCTGTATATTCTTGCATGAAACTGATTTGACCAGCTCTCATCCCTCCATTTTGTATGCAACACTAGTTCTACTGGCTGCATTTACATAGTACTTTATTGTGGTGGTGCTATAGTAGAAAATGTAGCTGTCAGTGAACAGAACCTAGTAACCCTTTTTTCACCAATATTAACAGAAGCAGAACTAAGCTTCCTAAATTCATTGAAATAATTTGAAATGTGTGTTCTGACTTCTAAGAGGGGGATTATGCTTCAGTTTGGTTGTAGCTTCATCCTTTTTCTTATAGCTGTAATCCTCCAGCCCAACAAGGAATGGAAAAGGAGGCTTTTTTTTCCCACAGTAGTAAGTTGAGTGGGAAGGATACTGAAGTCAAATTAAGTTTTAAGGAACACTAGAAGCTATAGACAAAGTCATGTTTTATCCTTCTCTAAAACACCCTGTTTTCACAATCGTGGATAAGACAGCTTGGAAGGTTATGTGTGTGTTTGTCATGTTGTCTTCTCCACCCTCCCACCCACCCCCCTTTTTTTTTTGTTGCCCCTCAGCTAGGTTAATTTGAGCCTGACTTTCCTTTCCTGAGGAATTAATAAAGCAACATATAAGTCACTACTCATGTTGCACATATTCTTCAGCCTATATTAATTTTTTTTCTTCAGATTAAGAGACAATTATGAGGAAATCTGTGAACTGAAAATTTCTCTCTTTAGGTGAAGTAATTAATGAAAAAGACCGCTGTAAAAAATGTGAAGGGAAGAAAGTGATCAAAGAGGTAAAAATACTTGAAGTCCATGTAGACAAAGGCATGAAACATGGACAAAGAATTACATTCAGTGGAGAAGCAGATCAGGCTCCAGGTGTGGAACCAGGTGATATTGTCCTCTTACTCCAAGAAAAGGAGAATGAGGTAATGCTTTTGAGTTTATATTTTAA
This sequence comes from Colius striatus, assembly GCF_028858725.1. Lineage (NCBI taxonomy): Eukaryota > Metazoa > Chordata > Aves > Coliiformes > Coliidae > Colius > Colius striatus. The sequence goes on from NC_084772.1 coordinate 9,546,862, forward strand.
ATGCCTTTTATCCTAGTCTTTAATATTTAAGTGATGTAGATGGCTGTTCATTTTAAAGTAATTCATATCATTGCAGCTCTGGGAGTGAATAGCTTTGAATAGATTTATAGCAAGTAACGGGGCTTTAATGGTGAGGCAGAACAAACTTTACAAGTCTATAGTCATAGACCATGCAGAGTCTGCTGCTGCTTCCTAACACAAATACAAGTTAGCTTTCTCAGGTAAGCTTAGGCTGGCTTTGATCCAGTGGACACAGTGAAGAGTCATTCAGGATGTTAACTTCAGTCTGCTTTGCTTGGGATGCTAACAAAATGATAGGTGTTGCTTTTTTTTAATGTTTGGTGACAGAGCAAGGAACTCTTATTAAGATTCCGAGATGGTGGTTTCCATCTCTGCCACTGGGGTGGTGGAAATATATCAGAATGCTGTTGTTACTAATGCATTTAACAAAACAAAGAGACATGTTTGTCGTATAGTAGTTTAAGACTCAGACTTGAATTAAATACTGTAATTTATCTTTTTCTTTGTTACAACTCCTTTAGGGCAGAGTTGAGGTGATTGCTTCTTTTTTTAAAAAATGTTTTTGTTTACAGAAGTCAGATATTAGTAGTGATTAAATAAGAAATGCTGTGGAAAAAATGCCAAATGGAATGATAGGTGGTGGGGGAGGTTCTGTTGTGGCACAAAGAATAGCATTGGGTACAAATTTAAATTCCAGTCACATATTAAGGAGATACTGTTGGTTACCTGAAAATTAAGTTCTTTGTAAGCTTTTCAAAGCTGTCTCAAGGACTACTAATTTGTCAATCAGTTTTGCATAGTTCTTTACACATTCTTTTTTCTTGTGTAATACTGGTTGTAATGTGGCATCACATTTGATTTTGGCTATGATAACGGAGAAAGTCTGTAAGCATACAAAGCAGTCAGATGTGCTTGACAGCACATTCCAGATGGTGAATACCACTTCTGTTGTCTTCTAATGAACTACATCTAGTTTTACAGTATCAACAGATCTGAAAAATACTGCACCTTGTATCCTAGTGAGTAAAACTAGACTGGCCTTTAGTGTTGTTAAAATTTCCCTTGAGGTGGAAGTCATGGTTCTGCCAGTGGATAAAGCTTAGGTTTATTCCAATTAAGAGTCCTGAGTGTAATGGCTTAAAGATGACTTATGACATCTGTAAACTTGTAGATCAGAGCTCTGAAACAGATAATGCATGGTGACTAGTTAAATGGTAGGAAACGAAGCTGTGGTTTTTGTACTCTGAGCAGGGGAAGTAGTGTCAAACTGGCATCAATTTTGTTTATAGGTTGCTTGTGTAGAAGATCTTAGGGATAAGTGAGGACTGCTGCTATACAGGCCTTCTTTTTAAATTTGGACCTCCTTCGTAGTATATAGTGTGGTTTGTCATAGATGGCACTTTCATCAGGCACAAACTGTCCCAGGCATGTTAAGCTATTTGAATTAACAGAATCAAGTCAACTTTTAATGAAAGCTGTTGTTCTGACATTTAAGAATAATTAATAAATGAATTCTAAGTAATGAGTCTTGTGAAGATAGGATTATAGGACTAGAAAAGATATCTCCTGTTTTGGGGTTTTTTTAGGTATTCCAGCGGGATGGGAATGACTTGCACATGACACACAAGATTGGACTAGTTGAAGCACTGTGTGGATTTCAGTTCACATTTAAGCACCTTGATGGACGTCAAATTGTGGTTAAATATCCTCCTGGAAAAGTAATTGAGCCAGGTAAGCTTGACCTCATAAGGGCTCTTTTGACTGCTTTTGTGATTCTTGAACATTTAATCCCATTCCTGTCCTGTTAACCAGGCTACAGAAATGGACAGAATTATATACAGAGAGATTTGTTCTGAAGTAGCACTCTCCAGCTTACTTGTTTGAATTACAGGTTGTGTTCGTGTAGTCAGAGGTGAAGGGATGCCACAGTATCGCAATCCTTTTGAGAAGGGAGATCTTTACATTAAATTTGATGTTCAGTTTCCTGAAAATAACTGGATTAGCCCAGAAAAGCTTTCAGTAAGTAGTTTCTCTAATATAAATATGATGGTCTTACCTGACAGTAAATGCAAAATGTGTGTGGTGTACTTCACTTGCCTTTTTCAGTGCTTAAATTTAGATGCAAGTACAGGTATTGTTTTAACATTGTTTATGGGCAACATGTAACTTGAAAATATCCATTGGAATATGATTTTGTGGAACCTGCTTAAGAACTGTGCAGATGTTGGGCAGACAAGGGCAGAAGAATCTTCCTGCTGCGGTGTGATAAATTTTTGGAGTGCAGCTGTAGTTACTGATTGCACTTTTGGTTGATAAGTGAAGCTGTTCTTGCAGTTGATACAAATACTTTGGATACTTTTAAGTGACTATGCTCTTTGGGGTTTACATCAGCTTAGGCTTCTAAACCAAACCTGCTCTGAGACTAAGTCCTGAAGCTGTGAGAAACTGGTCACTTTACTTAGCAGCTGTAGATGCAGTACTGAATACACTTTTCTTTTTGTGTCAGGAACTCGAAGATCTTCTGCCAGCTAGACCAGAATTTCCCAATGTAATTGGTGATGCAGAAGAGGTAGATCTTCAAGAATTTGATACCACTCGTGGTTCAGGTGGTGGCCAGAGACGTGAAGCTTATAATGATAGTTCTGATGAAGAAAGTAGCCATCATGGACCTGGGGTACAGTGTGCCCATCAGTAAACGTTTGTCTAAAAAGTTGCACAAGGATTTTCTTTCAAATTTTGCCTGACTTGTTTTCAACAATCCAACTGGATTGTATAAGTAATCCAGATGAACCAATGGACATCTATTGCTGTATGTGTAACTTTTAAATTGGTCTATAGTATCTACAGAGTGTAATTTAAACTAACCACAAGCTTACATCTTCATTTTGACTGTGTAGCAGAATAAAGCACTTGAAAGGAAGACGAGACTCCTTTTCACATGGGTTTTAAGTTTGTCCTCGTATCTGTGCTTGATTTTTACCAGTTTTGTGTAGATTTTAAGTTTCATATTTTAAATTCAAATTCTACATTGTAAAGTTTGTGTACAATTTGTCTTGAGGCTTGGTATTTGGCTGCACCTGCGTAAGCTGCTACAAGTAGAATAAAGAATTTCATAGCCTGTATCTATCATCTAGATGCATGGTAAATGGGCTTTGCACATAATGGTTTAGAGCTGACTGGGAACAATGGAAGATGAAAATAGAAGTGGTTGTAAGTTTTTTCTACCATCTTGTGAACGGTTTCTGAAATTAAATAAAAGCAGTTGGTGTATAATATATTTCTTTTGCCTTGTAACTCTTACTTTTCCAGTGGCTTTAACTACTCTGTGTACAAAGACTGTGTGGATGGTAGACACTTTATAAACGTGGACGCTGAAGCTGCTTTAAGACTAGATTGCAGTTAGGTAATGATTGTGTAGCACATCTGAAAGTCTTTTTTTGAAATGAGATATGAGAAATGGGCCTGGGGAAGGCTTGCAGCCATGTCTCTCTTGTATGAAGAAAACAAGGATATCTGAGTTCAATCTGAAGAAAACAAAAACTTTTAAATGCTGATAAAATACCAAAATGATGGTGTCTTTCTCTCAGCCTTTGAATCAAATTCAAAACCTGAGTTAGCCTTAGAGATGACCTTACCAATTTTTAACAAATATTTGTGAAAATGAACATTATGCCTGGCCACTTGTGGTTGCATTTACAGTTTATAAAGTGGTTGAGATTAGTGTTGCTCTTGACAAAAACTTTTGACCTGGAAACATACTAAATGTAGATGGCTTTATTACTTTCCCAGTAGTTTGCATTTCCTTTTCTAACTCATTAAGACATAAGTTTTCCAGCTTCATTTATGTTCCTTTTTATATACTTTTAATTGATAAAAATACTACAACAAAGAAGAAATTGTTATTTCAATTATGAGGTACAGTTAGTTATCCAAGCCTTTTGTTGCAGTGTTAAGGAACATGCATGAACTTTGGTTGGTAAGCTGCTTCTCTATAGTGGTTTCTGTCTCTGTTGGAGTGAGGAAGTTGAAAGATGCCTTTACTTTTCTTTACAAATAAGTGTGACATGTTTAATAATTACTCAGTTCTTGACACTTTACCCATGAGGTTGTAGGGGCAAACCTCAAGGATTTCCTTGTGCTTGGGTAGGCATTGGCATTTGAAGTGTTGCTGAACATCCTTGTTACAGACACTAAAACTGAAGCAAGAATAAATACTGTTTGACTTGTGTTTCAGTACTGCCTTTTTGTGCTGTGTCATTCTAATCTAGTGAATCTTTGTTTTCATTTATTAAAACTTCAAGTTGCTTTTCATGAAGCCCTGGTTACATGTTGCTCCATTCTCATGTTAAGTTGTAATGCTTAAACAATTAAAATGCCTGTTTTCTGCTTGTAAGTAGTAGCTTTAGGATTTACCTCCTTTGAAAAAAGAGTTCTATACTCAACTTTTTCTTTCCTTACTTTCACATTGCTTAAGGAGAGGAGTGTAGAGAGAGAGGAAGGGATTTATGGTGATGTTTTGGATAGTGATCAACTTCCCATCCTCCCTTCAGTGTGCTCTGTAGTGTGAGTTGGTCAAGTTCTGTTTCAATGCAATCTCAGGACTAAGGCTCTTCACAACAGCATCTTTCAATGAGTGAGGCCTTTGGTGTTGCCCTTTCATATGTATCTCTTGCTCTCTTAAGAGAGTATCCCTTTAAGCAGTTAGTGTAGAAAAAACCTGACAAACTAACAGTCTACATACACTGTCTTGGTTTCAGTATTGAAGTTGCAAGTAGTATTACTAGAGTTACTAACTCTATAGTAGTTGACTGAAGTTCAGTGCTAAACATAGCTGTTAATGCTTTAACTGGGCCATAATGACTGTCCTATGAATACTGAAATAAACAAGAGTGTTGTCAGTAATAAACAGCTGCAACTAGTGCTCTGTCTGTTGGGGAAGAAGAAAACACAAACACCAGAAGGGTATTAGAACCATTTTTTAGTTGACATGTTTTATTATTTCTAATATTGGCCTCAGGAAACTGAAAGGAAAAAAGCCCTCAAGTGTTGCCGAGCTTATTTTGTGACAGAAATGGGTATGTGTTTTCAGTGACTAAAACTGACATCAAGTTGAATCTCAAAAGTCTTATCTGTCCTCCTGTGTGCATTTAATTTACCACAGTATGCAGTGACCACGTACTCATCAGGTACTGGCACTGGTGTGGTTCTTGCTTACATAAGCAATGAGGCTATATTCTCCTGAGAAGTATGTTTGCAAACACGTTAATCAGTTGAAGAAAGACTGCTGATGTTTAAAAAAAAATTAACCGTGTCAACAACTTACCTGTTAGTATCCTGCAATTTGTTAGTCTTCTAAAGAGGAGAATTATTTTATAATCATAAACCTATAACTTCCCATTCTGATACCAGTATAAAGTTCAATCACAGTCACACTGTGAGGCATTAATTGCATGCCTTTCTTACCACATCTCTGTGACCATGCAGGAGTCTTTGTGCTTCAGTACAGTGTACATCCTTTGAATTTGCTGTTGTGTTAGGGCCTAGAAACACCTTCCCAGCTCTTAGTGGCAGTCTTTTAGTCACCAAAAGAAAACCCAAACAAACAGTCTCTCAATTGCGACTCAGACTGCTTTAGCAAGAGTAGGCTCCATTTGTTTCTTTAAGTGAAGCAAGTATGGAAGCAGAAGGAAACTAATCTAGATTTCATTCTTAAACCATTGTTTTAAAGAGTGCAAGTGTCTTTCCTACCATCCTTTAGCCATGAAAACACAAATTGAAGTCACCCCTGGCAGAACAGAAGTCCCCTGCATCTTCAAGTTATGAAAATACTAGAGCACCCACAGTCCTGAATGCTGGACTGGCATCTGGACCAGGAAAGATGTTAAAAACCTTTGCTCCAGGTACTCAAATACTAGCACAACTGAGCTGATACCACAAATTACAGTAACTGTGGATTCGGACCTATTAACTTGCACATTACTGTCATGTAACACCACAAGACTGGAAATACATTTTAGTCCCGTGTCAGCTGCCCTCACAAACCTTAAATTTCATGTCTTAAAATGATACTCAAGAACTTAAGTTGTACTTCAAATTAAATTCAAGGGGATTGACACTGTGAAAACTTACCCTGAGTAGTGAACCAACCCTACATTCTGATTGGGGCATGCATGGAAGAAAGAACTGTAAAATGGCAATGCTTATGTAAAAAAACCCAAAGTCCTATTGTGAGTATCAGTTGCCTCCTACATACAACCTATTACTGTTCATTCTACTGAGAAGTGAGGTTAGATGTTTACTAAACCTTTTATAATGAACTTAGGCAAGGGGAATTATTTTCTTCTGCTTTTGTGTCCACAGCTATAACAAGAATTTAATAATACACATCACATTGTAAGCTTTTCTATAAAACCATTTGCTTCACAGTATACAGCTTTATTAAGACATAGACATGCTTTAAACACTTCAGATGCAGCAAGCAAGAGCTGGCATGGATATTCTGTAGTCACAAGGCAGTTCTGTTAACTCGGTTTAGCTGTTGCCTTTCCACATAATACAGTCAGCTCACTCTAAGGAAGGGGGAAAAAAGCATTTTAGTTCATGCTAGCACAACAGAACTTAGAAAAAGTCTCCACTGTTAAAGCAAACAGGGAGCAAGGACTTCCCCATTGTCATCTTAGACAGGTCCATGTTATAAAATACAAAACAGCTTCCAGACCTTTAGCTTAGCTCATATAGCTCGCAGTCCAGGTTAAGTACTTGCAAGACTTAACTAATATTTCTTATGTCTAGATTGATTTCTAGTGCTGCACGTGACTTCATCCAAAAGCCCAGGTACCCTCATCTTCAGAAGGCAGCACATGCTACAAAATTCACTTCAACTTCACTCTGCTTCAAACTGTTTACATCCCTGAACCAAAGGTAGGGCAGTTACTATTCAATGGCAACAGAGAATTAACAGTAAAACAGTTACTTAGCAAAGGACATAAAAATAATAGAGAGATGGTAATGAGAATCAAGCTTTAGCTTTGTAAGCCTCTGTGAGTACAACATAGAGAAGGGTAGTTTAACATGGTAGGAGAGACACCAAAGAAGTCTAAAAGGCAGAACTTATGCCTTGTTGTCCCCCTAGGCAATTACCAAACTGCACATGGTGATTTACATGCAGTTACATTGACATGTTATCTGCTTGCAGCAGTTCTCTCCTCCCTGTTCCTCCCTGCAGTGTATGCCAACCAGTTCAGGCTTTACCTCAAGAGTTAAAGCACTTAGAATTTACATTCATAATAGTGTTGCACATGAAACCTTGAGACAAGGTATCTGAGTATTTATATGTAAGCCTATTAGTTTAAAAGCTTACCACTAAGTTATGAATATGCTGTACTGTATCTTGATTTAGTAGTTGCACATCAATATTATGGAGGTCTCCACCAGCTGTACAGAGTGTCTAAATAGAAAGAGAAACAGTTTTAAGAACTATCCATAATGTTTTTCATGGCTAGTTTTTCTGAAAATCATGTGCTTCCTGCTACATTGCAAGACTTCAGAAACCTCTTCTCCTTTTGTTTAGCAGCAACTTATTCAGGAATAGCAAGCACTATCACTATCAGACTATTCAGCTTATCAAGCACTACAAGAATGTTGGCTTTTTTTTAATAGAAAAAATAAAATGTTTGGTACCTGTCCATCAGCCAGGGGAATGTTTACAAATGGAACACTTTTAGTTTGGGGTACTGATTTACTTCTTAATAACATGCCTTGAACTCTCCCACTGGTACCAGTTCTTGAAACAGCCTGTTGTAGTCCAGCACTAGAATACAATAACAGTGTTACTCTGAGGTTAACTTCCTATGCTCTGCAGGAAATTTTCAACCATGAATACAAGTAGTAGCAAACATACCAAAGAGAAAAGCAGTCATGTTTAAATGTTTTGAGTTGTACCAGAACACTACAGGAAATCGAGCCATTAGCAGCATTTACTAGCATCACTAGGTAACATTTCATGACCCTGAGAGGCTGAAGTAACTTTCTAAGCCTGTGTTACAAGACAGCAAGCTGACATTCAGACTACTGAGAAGAATATCCACTCTCCAGTATCAACTGCGAATGCTTATAGTTTGGAAAGAGGAAACTTCATGCCTCGGGGCTTAAGATGTATGCTTTATCTGTCTACTAAGCAGGGAGATACCAAGGAATACCAAAACTGCTATCACTCAGAGGTGCAGGCCATGCCTTTTGACATACAAAATTCCTAAGCTTCTTACACAATACAACTGTTGTTCTTCCACGTCAGAAGTGTAGGTTTTATGTATCCTCTGCATGGAAACAAGCCTCTGAAATTTATAGCAGTCCAAGGCAAAACTAAGCCCCTTGCTGGTTCCATGACCCATTTAAGTTTTTCACCCCCCCCCGTTTCAGCTTATGACTTCTAACCAAAACCAAACTCTGTAGTAGACAGAGAATGATAATAACTGAAAACCTTAACTGTTCACTAGGTAAAGAGATGACTGTCAATTTATTCAGTTGGGGTTCAGTTGGTTTTGTTTATTTGTATTGTCTTTTTTGTTTTGGTTTGGGTTTTTTTTAAGAAAATAGTATTGGTGACATTTTTAAAGTCAAGCTTGTGCTCAGAATTAGTTTAAGCTGTAAACTACACTTTTAAATGACAGGGAGCAGTGGTAGAATTTACACTCTAAAGCTGTTTTCTTAAAAACTGGCTTAATTATGACATAAAAAACTGTACCTCCATGAGAACATAAGTTAACACCCACAACAAAGAGAGGATATAACTGGTTCATATCCCCACTGCCAAATGCAGCTGCAAATTGTGAAGCTCTATTACATTTAGATTGATGACAATTAATATCTAGATTGCTATTAATATATAATGTCTCGTTATTTAACAAAAAGATATTCAGGACAAGCTGAAAACCCCTTACCTTTTAGATACTTTTGGTGTGGCTTTGAAGTTTGTGGCACTACAATTAGAAAAAAAAAAAAAGTGGTTCTTGGATTGGGCTTTTTTTTTTTTTTCCATCCTCACGTACTGGAGAGTTTTAGCTTGGAATAAGATGAACAGTTGGTGAATTAGAGAATGCTGAAGTGCTCCATGACAGAGATCTAACGTATATACATGTGATCTGTAGCATGATATAGTAACACCATAGGGGAATGAAAGGATAATTTTTATTAGTAGATAAGAGAGGAATTAGTAGATAAGAGTTGGATATAATTAAGTGAGCATCCACAGCTTTTACCTAAGTGTGCAAAATTTTCTGAGAAGCTTCTTTTTCAGTAGGAATTATTTTTTCTGCATTACATCTAAGGATATTTGTCCTGCATGGTTGATTTGAAGCCAGAACATTTTTTTCAGTTTTAGATTTTAACTTAATTCACAGAAATATTGATAACAGAAGTTTACCTCACTCTTCACTCTTGTCTTCCTGTCGTCACACATTTTGGAGCATATGTTTTTGACATAGCATTAGTGTACTTAATAAAAGCAACTTTCAATGACTGAAAAGTTTGACTTGCCCAGGCAGAGCAGCCTTCCCTAGTTTGGCTTTCAGTCAAAAATTCTACCATCTAAAATTTAAAAAATTCCTTTTAAAAAGTTTATTTTAGGCACATTAAGCACTGATACATTATTTAAATTGCATTTCTCTCAAGACAATTTGAAGGTATCAAAATAAGTGCCAGTGAGTACAAGTATGCACACTGGAACCATATGTGTATCAGGAGCTTATGAGAAGAGTTTTCATGCAGAGATCCACCAATTTTTTAATCATTAGGTCTTACTGTGAGACTTGAATTTTCCATCTATAAGTAGCATTAAGATGTTTTTGCAAGTATGTATTTTCCCGCTAGTGACACCTTCCTTTCAGCTGTGTGTGAGGGCAAAGTTACCACTGTACAATTCATTAGTCCTAACAGATCAACAAAGATATTTCCCTTAAACACTTTCTTCCATTGGACATTGTTTGGATATTTATATGTATTACACCGTGTACCATTCAGCAAGAGATACAACTGCATTCATTCATCGGCTAGATATGCTTTTTTTGTTCAGGATTCACATCACTAAAATGTATTTGTTTCATGTTATGGAATACGTCTTTACCAGATGTATTCCCATTGGCCACAAATCTCAGATACAATATCTGAAAACAGTTTTATTTTGCATTGACAAGTTCAGGTGAGTTAAATAAGCTATTAAAGCTTACCTAGAAATTCTTACCTAGTCTTACCTCAAAATCTTACCTAGAAAGAGGGTTCAGTTTGCTGTTTAAACCAGAGGCCAATGAAACCAATGACTTTGTTTTGGAAACCTGAAAATGTATATGCAAGACTGAAGTTAAAAGAACTGTCATTTTAAAACAAAATGCTAGATATTTCCAGGGAACAATACTGTAAGAATGCCCTGTTGAAAAAGTACAGTTAAGCCCCATAGTGTTGCCTCTTTATAGCTCTATATAAACATAAAGTGGCAAATACACATTCCAAACTAAGAGTTTTATAATGCCAAAATGTATTTGTTCATACTGAAGTTCTGTGCAAACAACCACCTTCATAATATACACCCTTCCTACTTGTAAGGCCTCTTATAATTAATGCCTGTAGCTCCACATATAATCTTTTTGCCTTTGTTGTCATCTTAATACATACTTCAATGTCTGGCTGAGGCACTGCATTGCACAGATGGACTGAGGTAGTAAATTTAATCCACCTGTGCTATTTGGTTTAGAGATCAAGGTGGATAAGAATGAACAAGAACTCAAATATAGAAAAGCATGTATAAAAACATGGGAAAAAAAGTTTCAACAACAACAAAAAGTTTCCTCAAACCAGCTAGACTTACTGGCAAGGCAAGCAAGAATGACTGCACCAGTATTTGCAAGTCTGTACAAATTAGTTAAAGTGCAGATACCATATTTCATTAGGAAATTAATTGTCTATACAGTTTAGCCTTGCTTAAGTTGAAATATGTTGAATTTAAACAACTCATTGGTCAAACTGGTCACAAATGTAGCAGGGTTCCATCAGGTTAGAACTGATTAAACCCATATGTTGTTTGTTCAGAATAAACTTACTTTTTTAGATATTTTCTTTGCAGATATGTTCTTGGCATCTTCATATTCAACAATTGTAGTTACCTTAACTAGAAATATATGAGAAAGACAAGGAAAATAATTTTCATTAAGAGCTTGAAACACCCCTTCAAACTCCTTTGTCTGAAGCTATTTACTCACCGACAGCTATGTATCAGTTCAGTTCTCTGATGGTCCTTTGCCTGACACAGAGCTCAAAGCAAGCTATGTGCATTTGTCACAGACACTGTGACACACAGAACAATTGATAGACAATAGATAACCCTTCAGCCCCCAGAGAACATAGAATTACATTTCAGTGGTAATGTTCTTTTTGCATATTTTGCAGTATGAAGAGAATGGGTGTTTTCCTGACAAATGTCAACAGGCATGAGGTCAAAGGGGAACCCATGAGAAAAATAGGAGTAACTTTCCTAACTGTTCTGCTCTACTGTAAAGCACCAACAAGTCACTTCAATCTGTCTTTTCTCACCACTTGCAGTGATAAATCCAAAGGGCGGGAACTCATCTCAAGTTTCAAAGTACCTCAACAGTAGCATAGCTCATGATCCTCCACACTACATGCTGGAGGGACCCTATATGTACTTCTAGTTGCATACTTTTCCCTCTTGTAGCCTACAGACTTAATATTCATTTTTAAAATGCTCTCTTCAATAAAAAAGGGGAAAACTAATAACTAGGCTATATATAACTGGATTAACTTGCCTTTTTTGCTGTTGCTTCTCGCCAGTTTTGGATTTGGTATGTCTTCTAGAGAGCACTCAGTCTAAAATTTAAAAATAAATAAATAAATGTTTATCCCACAAAGAGAAGTCAACAAGTTCTGCCCAGTAAATGCATATTATCTTATAAAAGGCATTGAACTAAAAAGGGTGTAAAGTAAACCAACAGAAGTGGGATTGCCTAAACATCAGTTTATTTCTTCAACATCTGCATTTTTGCCTGCAGATGACCCTAGAGCTTTAGGTAACATTCCTCACTGCACCATGGCTGGCTGTCTAGCCTTTTCATATCATCTTATATTTAAACAGTTAGCCAAAAAAAAATTGCCTCAAATGTTTACAGCAGGGAGAGAAACCTTCTGTTCTGTAAAGCTGTGATAAAATTTGAAAACACATACTTACCACTGCAGCAGCAAGAGTCATTTCCTCCCCTCCTTGCAAATCTGTAACTCGAGAAAGTACAGCTTGTTTACATACTGTTACTTGCATAATTATTATCTGCAAGTTCTTAAGGGCTATGAAGGTGAACAAGTAATTCAGGGTTACAGTTGCTTAAACAGTTTCCCTTAGCTAGTATATATGTTGTATTTGAACAAGATCCAAGTTTTGTAGCACAGTCACACCTACAAAGTAGCAATGAAAATCTTGGGCCATTTCAGTACATTTAATCTTTGAAAGGATACTAAATGGCTAGTATACACAATATATAACCTAAATTCAAAGAAGAAACCCCCTGCAAATATTGCACTGCTGAAAGATAATGCTTTTTGGCAGAAATTTTCAAGACAGACATTGAAATACATATTCAAAGGCTTACAATAAACTGAAGTTCAAAAGTCTTGGGTTTGATCTTTGTGCAGTCCAGTTGCAAGGAACATCAGTTCTCACACCTAATGCTGACTATACACCACAGCTTAAACTGCTGCATAAATGTGAGGTCAAACTTGAACTTTTTTTCATCATCATCACAGGTAAACCAGTAGATGAGAAGGTCTCAATAGTAAAAAACTCCAAAATAACAGAAAGACATAACTTATCTGTGGCTAGCATGAACAGATTCAGATGGACAGCAGTGCTGGAGACTTAACACATAGAAAATGTTAGACTTCTAATTATTCCTTGTCTCTTCAAGATTTAAAAAAAGATGACTCCAGCATAGAGAAGGCTCCAGACTAGATACTGTTACCCGCTAATTCTATACCCAATGTTACAGATCAATCTTGAACAATAGTGTGTACTGAGCAGTGCAATACTACTGACAAAATAGGTTTAAATACTCAGACAAACTAAGTCACCAAGTTTACAGGTTTTCTCACATTAGTCAAAGGTACATGATACTGTAACATGTACAGCAAACACAAGACCACACAGACTTACTAAGCAGGTCTTTTCTTTTCATTTTCCTGATGGCAACCGGCATCTTTAGCAGCTCCACTGTAAACGCCTTCTCAGCTGTTTGCAAAAGCGAATCAAGCTCTTTCTTCATTTCTTGGATATTTTCCTTGGCTTTAAAACCAAACAGGCTTTTATTACCATGTGTTACGTATTTCCAAGCATAAGTGCTGGTAGACTGCTTTACAAAAGCAAGTTACAATAATGTTTCATACGGGGTAACCCGAGTTGAGGGTCAGAGCGCCTGAAAGTGGCCATCAGGCACTCCTCAGGCTGCCGAGAAACACGGTGCAGGCTGCCAAGGAGCAGAGCTGCGCCTCGGAGCTGCAGCGAGGCGGGGGCCGGGAGCTGACGGGGACGCGGAGGCCGATGAGCTGCCGCCCGCCCTCGAGGCGCGGCCCGCGGGGCTCCCGCAGGCGGCGCCTCCCGCTGGAGCGGCGGCGCCCCTCGCGCCACACGGCGGGCGGTTCCCGCGCCTCGCCTCACGGCCTCGCCGCTCTCTCCGCGCCGCCGGGCAGCGGGCGCCGTTGGCACAGTTACCCGCTAGCGCGGTGGCTGGCTTTGGCACCATGCTAAGCAGCTCCACGGCGCCGATCCGCACCTGAGCCGCCTCAGCAGCGACGAGCGCCGGTGCCTGCCATGGGCGCGGGGGTAGCGCCGCGGCCCTACCTTGCTGGTCGAAATCCCTGAGGAAGAGCGCGATGCGCTGATCCTTCTTCTCCTGGGAGAGGGCCCCGCGGTCGGACTCCACTCCCGAGTCAGTGCTGCGCCGCTTGCTCGCGGGCTTCTTCAGGGGCATGGCTGCCACCCAGCAGGACAGCCGGCCGCTCCTCGCCCGGGAAGCTTTTGTAAGAGCCGGGACTTCTCCCTCCTCCTCCGGGCCTGGGCGGACACACCCTCCGGGGCGGCGGGAGCGAGCGGCCCCGGCGTCCTGTGAAGGGCTGAGGCTGAGAAGGGGCGTCCCGGGAGGACAAGTCTGTGGGGCGGGAGCTGCCGAGGCAGTGCTGGGCGAGGAGGGTTCCCCGGGCGTCCCCGGCCTCTCCTATCAGAATGGAGGGAAGGAGGTGCAGGGAGGGTGGGAATCTTGGGGTCCCTCGAGTCGGTGATGCCCCAGGGATGGGCTCGGGCACAGAGCTAGAGCCCTCGTCACCTGACGGGAGTTGGGCAGGTTCACGTATATCTACACGTACAGGTGTTTTGTCCTGATGGCACAAAATTAATTGTGTTATTTTGTTAATTGCTTTGAAGTAACTGCTGCTGACCTCGGCCTATGAGGAGCAGACGATGGCTTCCATACTGGGGTGAGTAATAACCAGTACCAGAAAGTGTCAAAGGGAGGCCTGGGGCAGGCAGCAGTTGTGTGGGCAAGGTTTGGACAGGTACCGGGAAATCTTTTGCTGTATAAGGACTCAACTTCAGAGCAGAGGTTTGGTTTTATCTATTTCACTGAAGTTCAGTGTGCAGAATGTGCAGTGCTTCAAAGCTAGCATAAGGAATAACTTGTTCTGCCTGATACAAATGGTTACAGGTTGTGTAAATTCCAATTAGGCAAAGAGAATATGTAATAAACTTGTAATAATGTGGAACGTTAGAAAGGTGTAACTACATGTAGTATTGAATATATAAAAACATTCAAAGCCTTATTCTCAAAGTTTAATTCCTTGCAGAAACTTAGTGTCTTACATTTATTCAAACAAAAAAAACCACAACAGAGGTATGAATATCTTGGGTTTCATGCAAATAATCAAACCTATGTTCTTTATTGACCAAGGAAGTGTGTAAAAAGAAATTTAGATAAAGTTTTAAAACACTAGTGGCTTTCATAGAGTATGTGCAAGCTCTCTGGAACAAGTAGTTTTTTTTGGTCATATGCATCTGGCACAGTATCTTTATCAGCTGATCCAGATGGGACAGCCTATGTCACAGACCAAAAAAACCAAATAGGTAAATGTTTCTGCTCCAGAAAACGCTCAAATACCTGATACAAAGAAGAAACTAGCATGCTTTTGCCTTTTTTTTTTTTTGTGGTGCTGATATATGCATAAATGTTTAGGGAAGCAGGACTAAACTTCATTTCCTTGTACCAAACAAACACCACTAAAGTAATTCTGAGCTGTCACTGAAAGAAGACAAAAATATGTTGTTTTGTAAATTTAATCTTGTACAAGCCACATCAGAAGTTTTTTCAAAAGGAAACAACCATCAACACCAAACAAACCCCTCACCAAAGCTTTCAGGCCACAGTTGATCAGCCTTCACTGACTGATTAATCCTCTCTATGAAGTAGGAACTCTTGGTTACAACTTCTTAAATAAAAATGCATCATTAACTATGAGCAGAAAACATTCCTAAGACCATCTCTGTGTACATTTCTGCATTGCTAGGGAATAGTTTTGTGGTAACAAGTTTGACAAATTTCAAGTCTATAAATTGGAGTGATGCAGAAATTAATGGTCTGGGACATACAGGTTAAAGTAAATACTAGTTTGAACATGAAGTTAAATGCCCCATAGTGCAATCCAGCAGGTGTTGCTTCACTGATATATGAAATGGAGAACTATTATTTTTTTTTAAAATGTGCTTTATTATTTGGAAGTCTCATACATCTCAAGTACCATTACAAGAAGCACCTGTAGGAAAATAAAACCTGGAAGCATGCATTTCAAAGTAAGGATTGTCTGTTATTAATGAAATATTTCAAAGACGTTGAAAATAAGCCTCTTTTCTTAGCTTTATAGGATTGTTCCACAAAAATGCACACCAACTGTATCACAGTACATACAAATATTGTGGATGGACAACAGAAATCACCACCCTTCCATATGAGATGCATTGAGAACAAATGGTTATCTCTTACAAAGTCAGAAACATAAAAGGCACCATAATAGAATGTTTAGAAAAAAAATCAGTTTATGCCATTGTATTTTGATTTAAAAGTATAAGAATTGCTGTCCTGACTTGAAACACTTTTCACACTTGTAAATTATCATTAGAAACTTGTAAACCTTTACATTTTTTTTCCAGAAGTATCAGGTGCAAACACAAGGCGAATATAAAATCTCTTGACTTATTAGTTTACAAATACTACCCCATGAAAAAGCTGGAGTTACAAAAATATAAAAAAATATTCTACCTTCCATTGTTAGATCTTAGCTTCAATCTACACTGCACTACGACTCGAAAGCCAGTCTGATTTGTACACATTCCTAGAATAGGAAAGTGTTGTTTGTCTTAATTTTACATTAGTATTCTGACCTCTTACTACAGTTTTGCTTTCTGGAATAGTGTTATTAGTAAATATAAAGGATGCCAAGTGGAGAGGGCTAATAGATAAAAGGTTGTATTTATCAATGGATGGTAGCAACACAGCTGTTCTCAGTCTGCTGTCCTCCAAGAAGTCCATTTCTCCAAGGATGAAAGCATATTTTTTTCTCCACAAGCCTCCACCGTAACTTCATGTAGCAGCATGTAATTTTCACTTATGAACCTGTGACCACTGGACAGTGATTGAGAGGTATTTGAATCTTCTCACAGACGTCAATAAAGAACTGAGAAGTACACCAACTGCAATGCTATGTCATAGACTAGTAGCTGATGTTGCAAGGACTATTATTGGCAACATCTCATCTTCCACACGTAACAAACTGGCATATGCTTTTATCCATGTGGTGATTTTCTAGCCCTTAGTAACCTGGATCAGCACAGGAACCATCTACAAAGGCAGGCTAGTAGACATTAAAATTAGTTTACTTCTAAACAATAACTTAAAACGAATGACTAGATTAAGTGAGATAGTCTTAACGAATTAACTTCGTAAATGCCGAGCCTAAGCCTGTGAAATGCTAATGCTTTCATGGCTGAATACTGGAAGCTGTGTTTGTTCAGGCCTTTATCAGTGCTAGCAGAAGGTATCCAGCTTCCAGCTCCACAGAAATAGAAGCTTTTCCTTGTTCAGGGAAACTATCATAGAGTAGTAGAGTAATACAGCTATACTCCCAGACACCAACTTGGTTTAGCTGGGTTTAATAAGCATTCATGATCATTCAGTCAGCAGAATGACTGTGGAAGATTTAAATGTGAGCTGCACTGTTGCTATCTTTATGCTTGCTCAAAGACATTTTCCTTTAAATACCTTTTCCTTCATTAGAAACCACCCCCAGCATTTTTCAGGGTAACAACACTTCTTAGTCCTTGCCAGTCAAGCTGGATTTTGGCCAGCTCACAGGTCTCTCAGTCACATGATTCCAAACAAATGTTCACCATAGATAAAGTGATGCAGAAACAGTGTTGTATTTTACCCTACTCACAGTACTGACAGTACTCACATCTGCTTTGAAACAGTAACTATGTGCCATGTTATATAAAGATGTGAGTTAACAGGAGATTCATGGAGTTGTTAGGAAGTGTTCAGTGCTCTTATGCTGATACAATGTATGGAATAGCATATAAATAAGAAGCTAATAGTCCTCATTATATTTCCATTTCATAAAAACAGTGTTCAAACAGACACCATGTTCAGTCCTCTCATCAAAACTGTGCATTCCACCCAGATTATGCAGTGATGGCTGGATTATTTTTTAACAGTGTGATGTGTTTGTGTGGAACTGCTTTCCCTTGGTAATAGGGGGAGGGAGCTGCAGTGCTGCCCCTGTAAACAGTTCTTGAACTTTGCCCTGGATCTGAGATTTGGACCCACTTCTGACCCAGACAGACCAATCTGGCACCTCTGCCATCACTACTTAAGAATGGAAATGTGAAGTGCATATAAGGAGATGGAAGAGTAGGGCAAGAGGGAGGAGACCACACAGACCCCTCAGTCAGAAAAGGAAGGGGAGTGCTGGACCAGAGACCTCCCTGCAGCCCATGGCAAGAGTGCAGGCTGTCCCCCTGTGACCCATGGAGGGCAATGGCAGGACTAATAGTTGCCAGCAGCTCTGACAGGACCCTGTGCCAGAAGGAGTCAGGTGTGAGACCTCCTGTCAGAGGAGGTGAGTGTTTTGGACTTCAACCCAGAGGAAACAGAGTGGAGCTGCAGCCCTTGGGACAACTGCATGTGAGGGTGGCCCATGCACTGCTGCCTGGCATGTGACAGACCCAAGCTGCAGCAGGGAGGACCCCTGAAGAGTCCTCCTTGGAAGTGAGACAAACGGCAGGAGACATGAGGAAGGGACTGACTGTACCCCCCATTCCCTGCTCCCTGTGCTGCTCAAGGAGAGAGGAGGTTCTGAGCCTGGTAAGAGAGGAGGGTGGGTGGAAAGGGATCTTAGAGGGGCTGGTTGCACTTTTCATCATTCACCCTACTCTTTGGGTTTTATATTTTTGTTTATTATGTTTTAGTTGGAGGCGGTTTAAATCAAGTTTCATTTTCTTCCCCAAGCTGATTAGTATTGTCTGAGTGAGCCCTCCCTGTCCTTAGGGGATTCAAAAGGCCCTTGGCACTAATGGCTGATCAGGGTCCGTTGTTTCTAGATGGGCCTAAACCAGGACAAACAGAAGTTCGAAAGTATCTGCATACATCTGCAAAAGTGTTTTGTTTTTTTAAATAAGGATGCTGTACCTACAGGCTTAATCAGATTTGGAGGACACTCCATACTTAACAACAACAACAAAAAACAAACAATACCTAAAGTGCAGGCTTTTGAATATTTGTTTAGTAGAATTTTAAGATGGGAAACATATTCCTAGATAAACAATTGCTCTTGGCATTTCTGGTTTGTAAAAAGACCCACACAACAGTAGCAAGTTTAATGAGCAACTCCCTTCCCCAACCTATTGAGTCAAAAGTTCATGAATGTAACTTCCAATTGAGGCACAAAATCATTTACTATCTTCTCACCATTTTCTTCACATTCTCTCCTTCAAAAAAAAAAAAGTTGTTGTAACAATGTCTTCTGTACCAGACATTAATGTCCAACAAGTTGTAGTAGTATCCAAGATTGGTTCTGTCTATTTTGAGTTCAGTTGAATTAGATGAACAGCACATTTTCAGCACATTTTGTTCACTTTCTACATTC
This sequence comes from Colius striatus, assembly GCF_028858725.1. Taxonomy (NCBI): domain Eukaryota; kingdom Metazoa; phylum Chordata; class Aves; order Coliiformes; family Coliidae; genus Colius; species Colius striatus. Next base: position 9,566,119 of record NC_084772.1, read on the forward strand.
GCCTTGGAGGGAGTGGGGATGAGGGCAAAAAGCCACAGTAGTTTCATGCATATTTTTCAAGAAACTTTATGTGGAAGTCTTTCACTTTCTCCAGTAAGATCTTCAGCTTCTCTACTGGAGGAAGAATGGTCATTCTGAAAAATAATATTTAAGATAAAAAAAACCAAACAACTCATGTTACCTTCAAAATAAACTAAACTGTGATCTTTGCAGAGATCTTGATTAATCTCAGGGCACAGCAATGTGTTCACACAGCAATGTGTTAAGTTTAATATCTGTTTTGATTTTCTGCATTTATGCTTTAATCGAACTATACTATTAAACTACAGCAATTTCTTTCAATTGATTACTATATAAGAATTCAAGAATTGTTATTTTCTATCGAGTGGTAAAGCAGGTTATCAGTAATAAATAACATCAACTCAGTTTCCATTTTTGGGACAGTTATGCCAAATCATTTGAGTTTCTTGAGATTTTTTTTGGGCAGACAGTTACGAGTAAATGTCCATTTCTTTTTGAATTGAAAACTTAATACAGAAGCATCAAAACAATGCAACATCCCACACTGCAGTTTTTAGACCCTTTTTGCTGCCTTCTGCATAATCTGAAAATCATGTTGAGTGTGTATACAAGACCTCCAGAACAAAATGTGTTTTCCACACTGGTACAGGAATGGACTCACACTAGTTTTTTCCTGGAGCTGCATGCACCCAGCTGTCAAACCCAGTGATCTGTGTTGCAGAACTATCATGGCTAAAGGTGCTCCCTGTTATGTTGCTTCAGACTGAACAAGACTACGGACTGAACACGCCTATATTCTGTGATAATTCCACCTATCAGTGGATTGTACAGAGTTTATTGGAAACAAAAGCATTAGAGTTTATGTTCACAGTTTTGTTTTTAGAAGATTCAGTCCAACATCTTGTTTTGGTAAAGCAAAGAGTTATTCAGCATGTCTAAGGAGTGGATTTACAGGAAAGACACTTTCTTGCAGTTTCTCCGTATGGAAATACTCTTCAGTGTCCTCTCTTCCCAGAAGAAAGCAGGGCAATTTTTCTAATGCCTCAGCCAACTTTAAGATTAGAGTATAAGCTATTATTATTGTTTGCATTCGTGAAGAAGGCGTTTCAAATGTCAGTGTATAAAAATAGAATAAACCTACATCAGCAAGCTGTGAAAACACTGTAAAAACCTGAATAGCTCATCTAGCAGACCAGATTTCTGACCTAGCTGTCAGTACACAGAATATGTCCAGTAGAAAGTTAGATAACATAAACTGAAATAAAAATCTTTAAGCAGAAGAGGAAGCACTATGATGTTACTTAGCTTATTGCAATTCATTTGGTTTTAAACAAACAGAAACTGTACCTGAAATGGTAGCTTCCTTGTTTTTGGCCAAATCCACTTCCAGGTACAACACATATTCCAGTCTCTTCCAGAAGTTTAATGCAATACAGCATATCAGGTGCCATTTTATGAGCCTAAGGAAATGGATGCTTTGGAATTATTGAAGGAAAAATATTCCAAATACATAGAATTTAATGATTGCTTTTCTTCCTGAAACCTTCTCTTACAGTTTAGTTTCTTATTATATTTGCTAAAGAACAATTGCTAATGGGACAGTTCACACTGTCAATTAAATAATAATATTTAATGGAGGAACAAGACTGAAGAACCTACACAAAACACTCCTGTCAAAAGAAAAGTTTTAGATATTTTTGGTTTTCTTCTTGCCTTGCATATAACTTTTTGTCAAAAGTCTCAAAGTTGTACTTAGAAAAATCTAAGCCACTGACATTTGACAAGATAAAATTAATGAGAGCTATGTCTTCCAGTTCTGTTGGCAGTTACTATTTTTTTTCCCTGAATTATCTGCTGACTAGAAAGTCCCCTGATTAATAACTATGGAAGTTCTTAAATATATGCAAGTTATATGCCTAATCAAATAATCTGCTGAAAAACAGCCCTATTTTTGTCCTCAGCTATGGTGATCAAATTCCCTTTAAAAAATGAATATTACTTATTAGGTAACAGAGCTCTAGTTAGAAACAAAAAACTTGCCATTTAGTAATATAGCTTGCTGACCTTCCTACAAAAAGGTATTGCACAGAAGTAACATTTGTAAGGAAACTTCCTTCCCTCTTTCCCTCACTTGCTGAATGAGCGTCTTTTTGCCAGGTCAGTAGCACACTGCCATTCACAATCCCTGCTGCATGTGCTGCCCCACCTAAGGCAGGCTAGGCAGCAATCTGGAATTTGGAAAGATCCAACTATTTGCCTACCCTGTGACTTAATCTATTTAACACTGACATACTTGAGTAACAGTCTCAACCTAGATGCCTGACCACTGTGATGAAATGCTCTGGTTTGTTTTCCTCTCTTAAAGACGGTGTTATATTTAAGTTCATACATAGTCAATGAAGTACTGCTTTTGTAACTACATGAGCTTGCTCTGTGGCTGGAACAAAAATTCATCATTGGAAGTGTCAAGTGAAGGTTAAAATAGACTGAGGTAAAAACGACAGACTGACCTTTGCTTCCTCAATAGCTTTGGAAGGAATAAAGATCTGTGGGAAAGCATACATAGCTCCTTGAAGTGGATTGCAGTGAATTCCTGGTACCTTGTTAAACATGTCTTCTGTTAGTTTGGCTTTTTCTGCAAGATTCTTCAAAACAGACTCCTTCTCCTGTTTAAAAGGAAGGGTTAAGTTTGACATATTTGAAGTGGCAATAAAAGCACCGGAGAAAAATATGACGCTTCAAGAAGCCTTCCCTAGTTTAAGCACTTTAGAGGCCTTGCTGAGCTATTAGAGCAAATGATGGTCCTAATTCCAGTCACACAGTTAAAGACACCAAAGCAAAAAGGCATTAGCAGTATACAACTACAAAGTGTTGTAGAGACAATAACCTGCAGAAGTCTCTGTCTGCATACCCTCTTCTCACATTCTTCCTTCTGAGCACCTTGGGTATTTTTAGAGACCATGTTAGGTGAACCTTTGATCTGACTCAATATTGTAATTTCTTAAGCCAGATTAAGTTCTATTTTTACAAGTAAGAAACTGTGTGTATACTTTAATACAGAATATCTGTTGCTCCATATGTAGAGGCACTGGATACTTAAGAACAAGGCTGATTTTTTTAACTGTATTTGAACTCACATTCCTGTTTATATTTTAGTAAAAGCAAATCTTTTTTAGTAATTTTGTCTTGCCAAATACAGGAGAACAGTTGAATTTATTAGCAAGAAAGCTGATTTGATAATGCCTGTTAATGCCTTCTTAGGTTCTTTTTACCTCCTAAACAAAGGAATCATAAAAGAAATAAAAAATATTTTTAAATGTAGTCATATTGAGTTAATTTAAAATACCCTGCATAGTTCTGTAAATTGGTGTTGTTACAGAGTTGCCCAAGAAGAAAGGAAAGAAGTCTGGTCTCTGCGTATTTTGAGTTCACAATGCTTAGGATAGGTTTAGGAAATGCACAAAAGAACAAGCATGCTCACCTTTATGAACTGTGAATAAGATTCTTCTCCAGGTATTGGAGGATTCACTACAACATCCATTGCTGCCTGTCCTGAAACTGGAGGACAAATGCGAACAGAAAGCAGCTTAAGGAGCTGTCCTTTAATTTCTGGGTGCAAATTAATGACCTCCATGTAACCTCCTCTGTAGCCACATCTGTGATTACAGTGAACAGAAAAGATCTGTTAACCTCAAGTATATAAATACTGGAAAAGCAATGAAAATAACTGCAGAAGTGGAAAGACAATTAATGAGAATTTTACAGTATGTAACATACAGGTTGTTGAAACAGCTGCTATCCTTGATCACGTTTTAAGATAGAACTAAATGGTATGTCATTAAGCCCTAGTATCCCATACAGAGAAAATCGTGTACATGCAGATTCCCTGTTAGGCACGTTAATTGTTAACTGGGATCGTTTGCTTTTCAGAACAGGAGCATATGGCTATAGAAACATTCATTTAATCAGAAAATTATTCTTCTTCCATCTATTCCTCCTCAAAACATCCAAACCCAAACATTTGTAATATCAGATAACTCAGTGATTCTTGATCTGTTCCCTTGAATGTTGGACACTGTGTTTTCCTTTATCATAGGTCTGATTTAGGACTGTAGGATTTCACCTTGGTGAAAGTGAGGCATTAGGCATCTGAAATAATTGCACTTGGTTCTTTGAAAACCACCGAGCTAATCCATTACTTTCTGCTTGTTTTCCTTTTCCTAATAGTTTTTAGTTAAAAGTAACAGGAGACAGTGAATTACCCTCAAGTCATTAACATGAAATGGCTGTCCAACTGAATTAATGAGGAAAAAGAAATAAAATTAAAAAAAAAAAAAGCTAAAGCAGACTTACTCGCCCATGTATCCCTTAGAGGTGGAGTGAAAAGAGGCCAGCTCAACATTGTTATAGTACTCGGGTCCCATCTCATACAGAATCTTTTTGAAAGAATGAAACTGGCATCCTTCAGAGTACACATTGTCCTGGTAAACCTGAACAGTCAGAAGACATTAATGTGCTCTGTTCCCTCAACTAAGGATAAAAGATGGCCTTTTAGAGAGCCAGATCTGAACTGCAGAAATTGTGGTAGCACTCAAAACTTAATGCTGTTAGAATACACAAGGTTCTTTGTTAATTAATAGTTACTGTAATGATACATGTTATCTTGTGTGGCCATACTTAATAGTTTAGCCTTTGGAAGAACAGTGAGCTTCTGTGTATAATTTAACCTTTACTTGTATGTTTAAATCATTTTTTCTTCCATTTTTTTCATTTGAAGTGGTCTGAGTATCACACAGGCTTTTAGGTTGTTTCCAGTGAAGTTTCCCTTTGCTTCTATCCCCTATACTTACTGTCTAGTTCAAATCCAAATGAAATCATCTCTCATATTAATCCTGTGATATTAACAATCTTATATGTTTGTTTGTTTATGTCTTAATATGATAACAGTGAATCTGTTCCCTGTTCTTAAAAAATACCAGTACCACTCATGGAACAAAATTACCCCTCATATGCATACTCTTAGCTATGCTTTTGAGTAAACAGAATATTTCATTACCTCATCAGCCATAAGAAAAAGTTTCTCTTCCCAGGCAAAGTGTATCACATCCTCAATGCATTTTCTGTTTTGCACTTGTCCTATAGTTTGATATTTAAAGCAAGAAGAAAGTTAGTTGAGCATAGATATACAAATCTTGTCTCCCTGACCTAGTTAGACAACTATCTTTTCAATAAGATAACTCTCATTCTCAGGAAAGTGCTATTGAATTTTCATTTCACTAAATGGGAAATTAAGCAATGTTTTTTGAGGAATTATATTTCAAAATAATGTAGCCTATCTCAAGCAGAGGAAGTGTGAGAGATAGTAATCAAATTAGATTACTCTGTAAGTGATCATTTAAAATACATGTGTGGTGATTAAGTGGGAACTAGTTTCTCACTAATCAACCTCAATTACTCAAAATAATACATTCTTCTGAGGGAGGCAGTGGTTGCCACGAAGTTAAGAGTGTATCTGTAGTTATTGCTTCTCAAAGGCAAGAGGATATAGGCCATGTCAGAGACAAGACCTTTGATAAAAAACAAAAGTGACTGAAAGTCATTCAACAAGTCTGTAAAAGTTCACACTTCAAATGGGATCCAGTGAAGGGAACCTGCTCCTTTTTCTGTTCCCAAATCCCCAGAGTTCCACTGAAAATAAGTTTCTAGAACTATGACATACTGTCTTACTTAGAGCACTGATCTCTAGAACTCAGCTTTACATATTTGATATGTATTTAGGATTTGTCTGCAAATAAAAAAGGGGAAAAGTAAATGTTTTTTAACCCCATCCATTAAACAAAATTGCCGTAGACCTGTAGGATTTCCTGGGTTGATGATGCAGAGGACTTTCGGATTGCAATAAGTCTTAGCTTCATTCAAGGAACGGCGAAGTTCATTCACATCTAGAGCCCAGCAGTTTTCTTCATCCAAATAGTAGTTCACCTGAATAGCATCTAGTTCAGATATCACTGCTGAATATAAGGGATACTGTGGTATAGGGATCATCACTCCTGTTCGAGATTTTCCACCTCCTGAGATAAGGATCTTTAAGATTGTCTGGGGAAAAAGGAGGAATTAAACAAAAAAAAAAAAGGTCACAGCCTGGAATGAATAGTATCATCTACAGTAAGTTACTGATCTTTAAAAAAATGCATGCAACCTACCTTATTTTCTCATATCAAAGGACATTTATTGATTTCAATTTAAGTTACTGGCTGAGTGAGGACACTCGGTTGAATGGAATTATGCTGCACATCGTGGGTCCTAAAGTGCGTGTCTGATCAACTGCAAAAGTTAGGAATAACACTCTGAGTTTAAGACTAGAGGGAAAGCTGGAAATAGAACCACCTACACCATGACTTTACTCCTGAGCCCAGTTGTAAACAAAGAAGCCTCAGCGAGTCATTGCTTGTTGCCTTCCACTCATTTTATCTCACTAAATGCAGGAGGCCAATAAATAAAACCAGAAATTAGAACTGGGGCCTGTGGAGGTTCTCCTTTGCAACAGAGACCTGTTTTAGATTAGGAACAATTGTGGGCAGTTGAGAACAAAACTAGAGACTCGTGTTATGGTTTCATTTTCAGGTAACAGAGGAAACAAAATGTCTGCATGTCTTGGGATGGAAATAGAATGTACCATATGTAGTTTATGCCCAGAAGATACAGATGGAAATGTAATGCTTGTTGAGCTAAGGTCAGTCCAGAGAATTTACCTGTGCCCAACAGCTGTGTATCTGTGAGTGTCCATATGTAGGCTTTTTAGATGTGAATTAAATAAAAAAGTGCATTTGGTGCAGGAAGTGGAGAGATTTCTTGCCTTTATAACCAAGGGAGAACACTGAATTACTGTTACAATCAAAGCAGGCATCCTTATCAACATATGATTGATATTTTAAAAACAAAAATATCTCTTCAGATATAACAACAGTATCCTTCAAGTTTCTTGTTGGTTCAAAACAAAATCTGACTTTCTGTGTCTCTCATCCCATACTAACTCAGCCATTAAGCTAATAATTTTATAATTAACACTAGTTTAAAAATACCAAACATCCAAAATGAATAATCATGACCAAATGCAAATTAAAAAACTCTTTAATACCTTCTATCCCCTAAATTATGAAACAATAGTTATTTTATTCTTGGAAGTGCCAAATAACAAGACCCATTGTACCGCTGACTTTTCATCGCTGGTGAAATCAAGACAGCATGGTACAGATTTGATATGCCACACTGCCACTGCTGACAAGCTCCCAGTGTAACACTTGGCATCATAAACTCTGGAAAGCAAAATCACCAAGAGCATCTGGAGAACAGCTCGTGAGAACACTGTCATTCTGAACTCTGCCACTAGATGTCATATCAAAAACTTGCCACTTTTACAAGCAAGCTGTAAAAGGCTGCGTTAATTAAATCAAAGAGCTTGTTATAATATCAGTAAATGTTTCTGTGTAAAGGAAAGATCAAATAGAGACTTGGTCTTGTCTTAACTGAGGACCATCTTTGAACCTTGGTTGAAGCCAAAACCTGAATTTTTTGACCAAACAAGCTGGCTGCTGAAATAGATCTGGGATTTTCACTGACATTACTTTGCACTAGCAGACTTTACTAGGAAGAAGAGCTTGCTGAGACTTCTCATATCCGAGGTAGTTCCTTCTTCTTTCTGCCACTGATTCATACCCTCTAATCTTCAGTGCTCATGTATTTTAACCACTCAGGACACCATTATTTAGTCTGAATGACCTGAATCTCCTAAATTTATATCTAGGCACCTATGTAGTTTTACTGCCTTAACGTATGTTAAGAGACTTTGTCTCCACATGCCTGTTTCTTAGCTGGCATCTTGCATCCTCATAATTGGATGTATTGGATATCCATTTTATGTGACTTCAGTATCTGTTGGATCAAACTCACGGGAGTTTGAGAGACCAGATGTTCCACAGATTTGTATTTTCAAAGGTAACTGATAAATTAAAGCTTATACCAAGAAGAGACAGGTTTATCTTCAACACTTACAGAAATCCCATCACTTGCTCCAGTAGTAAGATATATGTTATCTGGATCTGCAGGAACCCCACCATCTCTTCTTTCAATATATGAAGCAACATCTTCACGGATGCAATTTATACCTTGACTGGCACTATAAGATCCTGTGAAAAATAGAGAATGAGATGAGATTTGAGTACAATGAACATCAGATTTTCTGTTTGCTAGCAAGATTCTTGAGCTAGTATTGTATGAAGTAGTTTGTATATACGAGGGCTTTGGATTCCCAGGATTGTTTTGTTTTGTCTTGTTTTAAGGAGTAAGAAAGGGAGTTGGTTTGTTCATAAAGCAAAAGAATTGTTTTGGAATTAAACATATAATTATACAAAAATAATATATTCAAATTGTAAAAAGTAACATTTAAAGGCTGCTTTGCAGACTAGGAGAGCAGTCTCCTTCTTACTATCTCCCACTGCTTTCTTTATGTTGAAAACCACTTCAGAATGTCAAACAACACCTATTTAAGTAATGGGAACAAGGAACACAGGAAGCATGTGCAATAGAAAAGAACTTCTTCAAATCCATAACAAAAATAAGACTCGTATTTGCAGTATGAAAATATTATAATACCATTTTCTCCCACAGTCTGAAACTCCCAAAATACTAAACTTCTGTCTTCCCCAGCATCTCCCACAATCACCTCTCAGTTGCTTGTGGCAGAAACATCTAGGATTTCCCCAATCTATAAGCCTCATGTGCAGTGAACAGAGCACAACTAATAACCTTACATAAAGTAACACGTTAGATGCCCATGTGGCATCATTGCTGAGCATGTGCAACAAATACAGAGGAAAAATAAGCCTAAGCCAAGGTGAGGAATGCATTCAAGCTATGAAGCCTAAGACTGATGGACAATGAAGTGACAAGTGTACATCTAATTTAGAACACTGTCATGAAGCTGCAGAATCTTCTTTGCTTGCTGGATGGAGTGGAATAATTGTGCCTGACTTAAGTCTCATCACTCAGTTATATGCTAGTAGTCTGCCTGGTAATACTTCTGTGAACCCATAATTTATAAAGACAAAGAACCTTTGCAAGTACTGCACAATTACATGGGACAAAATGGCAATTGAGGGCACAAAGTTCCCTGCTGTTTTAAACTTTTACTTCTACAGGACTAAAAGTTACATTGGGTCTATACATGGGTCTTTGACCACAGCTAAGGAGCTGCTATAAACCTAAGCTGTCATTCTGTCTTTGCTCCACTGAAGGCTGAGTCTCATGACTCAGTGAGGATACACTGTCTGGAAAGACACAACAGTTACCCACATACAAATTAAGTAATGTCAAAGGAATCCCCCAGTATTTGAGCACAAAAGAGGTTAAAGATATATCTGAGCCTTCATACATGGTCTGGGAGTAGAAAGGCTCAATACTGTAAGTAGGGTTTTGCCAAAGGAAGATTCTTTTGAAATGAGGTTATTCTAGCTCACATCCAGAAGTTAAGACATTCAGATTAACTTTGCAATTAATAAATTTAAATAGGCTGGTGCAGATGTGGATACAGCACTTCAAATAGCTTGACCACATGTAGAGAAGCCAATTCTGTCTTGAATTGACAATTTTTTTAAAATAAGGTTTTATTAGAACACAACACAGCACTTAAAGCTACAGGGAGGGATCCATGACCTTTGCTTTTCCTAGGAAAGACAATTTCTCCTTCTCAGCCATGAAGAGAGCAGTAAGTTGTCAGACTACCAACAAATTGTCAGGAATAACTTCCATTCAGCTGCACGTCCACTTGCCTCAGACCATGTTTATGGACGGCACACTGTGTGTTTATGGAGTGCTGTACAGTGGCTGATGAGCAACTGAGGCCAAGAGAAGAGGCTGATATATGATACTGGAGATGGGGAGGGTTGAGAGAAGGCATAAACCAGTACAGCAGATAAGTAAGGTCTGCAGTGGTTTTAGTTTTCAGGACTTTAGAGGGACAGTTGTTCTTGGTACATATCATATCAGGAAAAAAGTCATTTAGACTCCAGTTACCTACAGATCTTTAATTTATCCACTGAAATATTATCTTATTTGAACACTGCAGCTGTTTCAGACCTACTTCCTCAGCATCTACTGAGCTAACATAAATTACTTGGAATATGTGATCTTCTACTGAAAAGGAGATTTTGTACAGATTCAACATATTTCTGAAATAACATGTATGGCAGAATTCCTTTAGTTTCACTCCAGCATTGGGCTGGGACCCAGCATTCTGAAAACTCTTACTATGTCCCTGAGTTTGAAAATTGCAACAAAGAAAAATTGAAAGAGAAATAACTCAAATGCATTCTCAGTAACTCTTACATGACTATGTAAGACTATAGTAGTATGTGGATTAATTGTTCTAAAGTAAGCCAGGGAAGAAATTCATGGAGCTAGAGGAACTTTTAAGTTTTAATAAATGTATTTTTAATGCTCTACATATAGAAACAAAGCTAATGAAGAAAAGGTGAAAATAAAGTACATTTTGTATTAGGCTGTGTTGTTGGGGATAGTCCAAGGCCAAAATACTGCTAACGTAACCACTATCTAGGTTTTGTTTACTTTCTTCAGTTTCACAGCATCTACTCTCAAAATACACCAGTGCAAACAGGCTCTGCAATCATAGTTCACAGCCTGACAAACATACTTGGACTGATAGTTCAGAATTAAGACATGGGTCTGTGACCTGGATCAGCTGAGATGGACATACGTTGTTTGTTGATGCCATCATTACAGAGACAGTAGACCCCTTGGCAGAGAAACATCTAGAGATCATAAAACTGTAAATGGCTTCACCTAGATTTAGGAGAAGCCAGAGCTGTCAGAGCCCAGGATTAACAGACATCAGAAGAACAGTATCAAAGCTTCACTAGTACTCTCTGCCACTTTGTTTAGGGTTATGCCTAGGGTTATTGTGTGGTGAAGGCTCCATAAATCCATAATCCTCATCCTCTTCTCCAATAAGTCTTATCAAAAATTTGCACTATTAGTCACTGCTTATCAGCAGGCCACACGGTCAACTTTCCCCCTATCATTTTGCCCTATCATTAGGCCATCTCCCATTTGACCTAGAATCATATAAAACATGATTAAGAAGTTTCAGCACTGCAAATATTGAAACTACCTTTGTTGATTCTAATACCAACAGGAGCAACTGAAACAGATGCTTACCTAAACTGTTTCCTCCACAACCCTGCAAGATCCGTCTGGCTCGTTTTTTGGCATCTTCTGGAAAACTTGGACTGTCCAACAGGTTTGGGTATGTACACAGTGCCACTACCTAGAGTGTCAAGAAGATTTAAATTGTCCACTTCTCAATAGTTATTTTAAGGTGGTATTATTACCGTTAACTTTACTTGGAAATGAAGATCACAACTACTAGCTATTTAAAACAAAGGTTAGTGATGAAGAGTTTGCAGTTGTTTCTTTAAGGGTAATGCTTACAGAAGTGAAGAAATCTTATCAGTTTTCAACTTCTGCTGATAAAAAGTTATAGAATTATTAACTATTTATATTATGGACAGAAAAGATTGGATTCCAAGTGAGCTATGCACAGTGCAAACACAGTAAACACAGTTAATTATTCATATGTCACCTCTAAACACCTCTATCCTTCACTCTTAGTGTACTACTAGCCCACCTTATTGACAAGAAATCAAGGATTCAAATATGGAGCAGAACTGGGAAATATGATCAAATTTTGAAGTCCCAGTTGCACATTCTAATCCTTCCCCAAAATAACTTACAGCTATTACTAATTTGAATTTGTGGGAAATATGAAAATTTTTTAAAAGTGGTAATATACAACATAGTAAAATTAGAAATGTGACATAGCAGAATTAAGTTTATGAAGGAATGTAAGACACAAAGAATCTAGAGGTCTTGCTTGAGAACAGCTTAACTTGTTCCAGTCTCTCTCTTTTTTCTGTTTACAAGGTGTAATATAGATAGGCTGTTGTCATCTCTGGGACAATGACTAAAGAGTTAATCTACATGTGCATACAGTCATGGGGAGAAAGGTTTTCCTATTTACCCAGTATTTTCTTTAATAACATTGGATCTGAATAATTTGTAACAAACTCTGGTCTTCCTAGTTTGCTTACAGTTTGCTGTATAGCTCAACTTTAAAATATCATCACCTGGAGCCCCAGTTTGATATGGCTTCAGTTTGTTCTGGAAGTCTCTGCATTTACATTATTGTAGACCCAGGATTTTATATGTGTGCATAAGGGATGCTCAGTAAATAGCGTAATACTAGTTTTAAACCTCGCTTGTGTTTTAGGAATAATATACAAATGTGGACTTTGTTGTAGTCTTTCCTAAAAGTTAACCTACCATTTAGCTTGCCCAGAGGTAAAAAGTGCAAAATCAGCAACAATACAACTAGTTGCACTCAGCTGGATGCAGATCTTAAGTATACTGTCAGATAAAGAAAGGCATTGGCTTTTTTTTTGAAGACAACCACTTTTTTTTTTTTTTGAGTGCATTATTGATAATGAATGTGCTGACTAGTAACACAGGAGCAGTGGCAGGAGAAAGTATGGATGGAGAATGATCTGAAAAGTAACAATAGCTACTGTGTTGAAAAAGGACACTCAGCAAGCAAGGTATAGGCCTTTGTCTCAAAAACCAGAATTTCTAATTCTCTACAAAAAAACTACTTTAAATCTAAGTGCATCTAGCGACTCACTTATACTAATACACACATCAGATAGATTTTAAGGCATTTTTGGTAATTTAATAAAAAAGCAAGGCTAATATTTTATAATATTCTTACCTGACGGAGAAAGGTGATTGGCCTCTGTCCCATTGCATGTGCATCTCCAATGTTGGCTTTAATTACTTCAGTAAAAGGTTTTTTGATTCCCTAAAGAGAGGTAATCCACAATTAGCGTTGTTAGTGTTGAAGTAAATAATAGAGAACTCCTCTTTTTTGATGTCATGTGGCTGTAACTAAACTGTGCCTAATCTCAGAACAGATAGTTTAATATAAAGCTTACTGCATTTCTCTGCAGAGAAGTCTAGACAGTGCCTATGACTCTGCAGATGAGTTCAAGATGGAATTCTACATAAATTCTTAAGACAGATTGGCATCAGTCATTGATTACTTGTGTCAAGGTTTTTCCTATGGTGATGGCACCAGTGTGCATGGGTATCCAAGGGAAGATTAATGTCAAATACTTTTGGGAAGGTCTATGAAAAGATCTAGATGAAAGGAGAAAGAATTAACAGGATATTGATAACCTCAACATCAGGTTGTAGAACAGGAAAAGTGCTGCAACAGGACACAGTTTGTTATGGCAAGATTTATTTCACTGCAGAAGACTAAGCAGTCTTTGACCATGTCAGCAACATGCCTTATGCTGAGGTTATTTAAGTCCCTGGCAAGCTGAGGAACATACAAGAGGAGCAGAAACTAAGCAATTGGAATTGTTTTGCCTTCTTCTAGTGATAGAGAGCTGTACCCCTGCCTTGCTTCTTTTTCTCATATTCATCCTCTCACCCTCACATTTTCACTTTCTTGTTTGCTGTCACTTTCTTGATCTCATATTCTCACTCGTATTCTCTCATATGCTCATTCATATTCTCTCCTACTCTCTCCTTCTCATATTCTCTTACACTTTCTCATAGTCTCGCACTCTCTCACTCTTTCTCTCTCTCTCGGTACAGACAGGCTTTCAAGGTGTGTTCTAGAGGCATTCTGGCTGTACTGTAACTACCTCTGCCAGCAGGCAGAAATTTAGAAAAGTGAAGCTTGTAGAACAGAAGCTCTAATAACAAACTTGTAAGCAGTAAGTACCAGATTGATACTCATGCCTACTGAAGAGACTATGAACCATATCAAGGAGGAAAACCAATCCCCAGCTCTACAAAACCACCACTGCTACAGCCTTCTGCATTTGGTGGCACTTCACACTATCCTACAAACGTGATTCCTCTTCATCTTGGTAACAAAGCCAATCTTCTGTCATTGTTTTGAAACTGTTAGCAGACAGACTAATTGTGGTATAGTCATTTTTAAAGCTGAAGAAGCCATCTTGCACTTTCAAATTCAGATGTGGAGCAGAAAATGCAAAAAATGTGTTAATTTGGTTTTCAGTTGCTGTCTTCTTGATAATGAGGGGATTTTAATGGAATAAACGATTCTTCCCAGTTTTGGAATAAGCTCTTTCGAAATTAGTTCCTTCAGCAGTTACTTTTGTCACTTTCCTCTTCTCAGAGGAAATGTAGTCTTTTAAGTGACCAGATGGAAAGCCTCTGAAACCTGAAGCAGGTCAGACAGGATTATTCTAATGGTATCAGTGTTTTAAGTATCACATAAAGCTAGGAGAAGGAAGAGTCAATACAAATCTTTATGTAGTTAACCATGTTTGCAGAAGCTTCCTCTTGCCATAGGCACCCTCACGGCCTGAATAAGGTAGGGAGTACAGTATGAAATGATGAGCCATCTCTCCACTATGCCAGAAGTGTTGGGAGAATTATTTTATCCAAGAAACGGTATGGTTCCAGGCATACACTATCCCAAAGAACTATCATGAGGGTAACGCACTGCCAGCAGCTGCTTTGTCTCTTGAGAGTTTTAATATGCCTGGAGGTTCCCTTTACCTTCATGGTACCATTTAAGGATGTTGGCAAATTGCAAAACAACCCTGTGCTCAGGAGTAAAGAAAGGTGCAAACTGATCTAAAGCTGTCTTTGCTAAAGTCTTCAGCAAATTTCAAAGGAAAAGCCTCAGTCTGAAGAGAAGCTTGTGCAATTTGGATTTGGCAATGGCAATTGGAAAGAATTGTTAAGGGCTTCCCTGAGAAGGCAGTGGAAATGTGAGGTTCTTTTAATCTCAGAAGAGCAACATGGCATTTCAGCTATTTCCATGTTCCGAATTTGTCTACTCTTGGCTGCTTCTCATTTGTTCATTTTCATTGCCATTGCTTTGTGCCTCTTGACAGTTATCAGGCAATAACGTCACACTCTGAAACATTGTGCTATTTCCTTATCACAAGTCCGGTTTTGCTGTGTCCTGCACAAACAAGCTGCATAATAAGAGCTGGCAAAACCAAGTATTTCAGCATGAGATCTACACTGTAGTAGCCAAGTTAAGTTTTCTCCCCTCTCAAACAGCCAAGAAAGCACTATCCTGAGGCCCTTAACTAACAGGGACTTGAAGGCCTGAACTGGCATTTCAATCTTTTTATTAAAATAGCTCACAGCAGAAAAATAAACCTGACCTGCTTACCACAGAGTAAAGCTTAGAGACTGTGTTATGAATGTGTAATTCAAGCTGACATGAACTGTTGTTGGAAGGCAGGAGGAGACAAATTCTGGATTTTTACTTGAAATGGCAGTAATGACTTGCATGCCCTCTGATATCAGATGAAAAAATTGGTGGGGCTGACCATTAATTGGCAGATCTGATTCAGGGATTACAGATCAGAAGTTGTCCTCAAGTTACTTTTACCATATACATTGTTTATTTGCATTCAAGTGCATTTGCATTCAGAAATTTTGCCTGTATGAACAGAGCCCTAGATTTTAATGTGACTGTAAATGACAGAATTAAAATAATGCTCATTAGAAGGAGATTAAGACATTAGGACCCTCTTAACTTGAATACCAACTGGAAAAGGGTTTTGCTACAGTATTCAACAACAAAAAATCAAATAAATCAATCTTGTGTACTTTGTGCTTCTGAACATATGAGTAATTGTACTCTTAAAAATTATTTTCTTTCATCTTTATCTGCAGTAGTTTTCATCCTGTTAAAGAACATGGGTTTACTATAGATTCGCTTCTGTATGCAACATGTACAAGCAACTGAAGAATAACAGTTCTGTCTTAATGAGGTCAAATGCTCTTGCCTAGAAGACTCTCTCTTAGTGTGCACACAGTCACGTACCCAAACCATAAAATTATAGGATGGTAATTTCAGCTTCACATCTTTGTTTACTGGGTGTACCAGTCAATCTTGGCATGTCAAATTATACTTCTGTATGTCATTGTCTAAATTGTGTTTTATCTTTCCATAACTCCCAGGGGCATAGTCAACTCACATTTACAAATAAGCCTGGATTCTAAGTCAGATTTTTTTCGGTTCTATTTAAAAACTTGAAGAATTATTGAAAAAAAAAAAAAGAAGAAAAGTTCTACTGTCTTTTAATCAAAATACCTTAGCAGAAGCCACCTGAAATTATAGCTACATAAGTAAACGAGATTTTGGTAGTTTTATTTTCTAAACAGAAATGTAGGGAGTGAAGCAGTGACTTGAAGGAAAAACATGCAACAGAAACCTATTTGAAACAGTTTTGCAAATGAAAAACATGGGCACAGGAGATGAGTGTACAAACTTTTTGCTATAAAAGTAAGTCATGGTGGGCCATTTGGAAAAAAAAAGGACTTCAATGTGTAAAGACTGCAAATTGCCTTTAAAGGCATGTAGTTACAGACTGAGTGGTGGAATACACTAACCACCTGGGCTGATCAGAAGAAACTCTACATGCTACCTATGTATCTCTACATACCATCCCTTTACTCCTTTCTATCCTAAGTTTTGCACAGGGACCTAATGTTGTGTGACTTGTAAGGCAGGCACAGTTTCCAATGTTGCATGAGTTGACACCTGGATCCTAAGATGTTGTTTAACACACACATGTTTGCAGGTAAGCAAGGCAGCTTAACCTGACAGAGAGCTTGACATTATGTAAAACCTAAGCAGGAAATGGGGGGGAAAAGAGTGTCCAAGTGGAGAGAGATGTCAGAATAACAGATATTAAGTAAAGAGGAGGGCTCTGTCCAGAGATTACGTTGTTCTTGCATTTAATTCATGACTGTAAATTCTGTTCTGAAATGTAACTGAAGTCAGTACTTAATATGGTGGCCATCTGCTAGCAAGTCTTTAAAAAAAGGAAATAGGAAAAAGATCTTACTGCTTTGAGCTCTATTCAAAGTGTAACCATTTATTAAAATATGCCTGTGCTTTAGCTTGCTTTAAAAAATTTCCTGAAAGACCAAGGAAAGTGGCTGAAGTCAGTTTTTTCTCCTTGTATCACTTTACTAAGCCAGAATCAGCTGGCTATTACCATTAGCAAAGGAGAAATCAGGTTTTCATTTTTGAAGCATGATGCAATTTCAAAATTAGAAAAAAAAAATATTCAGAGAAGTAATTGAAGTAAGTGATTTTCCATAAAGATTTCCAGCTGGAAAGATTTAATGTAGAACAAAACCTTGATTTTCCACCTATACGCATACAGGTCATGGGCCAACAAAACTTACAAAGTCCAAGTCCAATCATTTTGTTGTCAGCAGGAGCAGGGAGGTGATCATTCCCCTGTACTTGGCTTTGGTCAGGCTGCACCTCGAATACTGTGTCCAGGTTTGGGCCCCTCTCTACAAGAAGGACATTGAGGTGCTGGAGAGGATCCAGAGGCAGGGCTTCCGAGCTAGGAAAGGATTTGGAGCACATCTTACATGAGGGGCAGCTGAGGGATCTGGGGCCGTTTAGCCTGGAGAAAAGAAGGCTGAGGGGAGACATCTCTCTGTACAACTACGTGAAAGGAAGTTGCAGCAAGGTGGGAGTCGGTCTGCTCTTCAGAGTAACAAGTAATAGAACAAAAGGAAATGGCCTCAAATTCTTGCAGGGAAGGTTCAGGCTGGATATGAGGAGTAATTTCGTTACTACAAGGGTTATCAGGCATTGGAACAGGCTGCCCAAGGAAGGATGGAGGTGTTTAAAAGATGATTGGATGTTGTACTTAGGGAAATGGTCTAGGGGTTGATAGGGCTGGGACAAAGGCTGGACTCGATGATCTTAAAGCTCTCTTCCAGCCAAAACAATTCTATGATTCTAAGTACTGCATGCCCCATCTGCACCCGGGATCAATCAACCTTATTCTGTTTTAACAGAGTATTCTAACTCATTACATTGGCTTAATCCTGAGCACATCAGCTGAAATTAATGCCTCATTTTAATTTGCTTTTTTAAAGAGTTATCCATTAAATTCCTTAGTGGGAAATTTCTCAAGTAACACTTTAGTCCTTATTTTCTATGTACACAATGGAGTTTCAGCTCCTGTTGCAATAATTTTCAGTTAATATACAAAAGAAGCAAATGTCAGATATAATAACAGGTGAACTGCTATTCAGAATCTGAGACGGCAGAATAAAACTCAAGAAAGACAAAAGCTTACACTGTGCAAACAGCTTCAAGTAACTATTTTATAGTCTATATTACATGTTGTGTAAGTTACACGGGTATGAAGTCTAACTGATTTGCAACAAGTTTAAACCAGGGGAACTTTTATTGCATCTGATTAGACAATGTCTACATTTAAGATGCTTTTAGATTAGAAACTACCCAAAGACATTTCTGCAGAACAGGACAAATGCAGGTTTAACTAGTGTGTATGTATAGAATTGCTTCACCTCTGCCTGCTCTTGCTACCAGTAGCCAGTGCAGCGCATCCGTGTCACATGTGAAGTCCATGCTTTCCTGTCTGAGCAAAGCTCCTTCTCCGTCACAGAGCTGCCACGGGACAAATCTTTTGCTGTCAATGAAGAGTAGTCATGGATCTAGAAATGCTGTGAGGCATTGCCTTTCTCTCGTAACTGCTCTGATAACCTGTTAATCTGATACAGTGTTAATTCTGCTGTCAGGTTGTAACCAAACTCTGCGAGCTAAGGTTGAGAGGGATGAAAAAAGTAGTTGTCTGATTTTTAATTAAAAGTACACAAAGAAGTGGCATTGACCTGTGATCACACAGAAGTAAATTTTAGACAAAAAAAAAAGAGATATTTAGATAACCTATAATATTTCAATTGTAAGCAACTTAAGTGATGCTCGAGGCTGTATAGTTTACCGGACAGTTTGATTAAACAATAGGATGAATAACAGTATTTTTACAGGAAAGGCAAAGAGAAATGAGTAACTTGAGCAGCACAGAAGAAAATAAAATCTTTCAGCTGCTTCCTTAAGTTGGTTAGTGTTCCCTGCAGACACATTGTCTCAACTTTTGCAGTAATACTCTCCTCCTTCCCTGACAAGAGGGAGTCAGTTTGCTTTAGTCATCTTAGTCACATGGTTATGAATGCTAGAAAACATTGATAATATTCCATGAGGCTGGTTTAAGAAAACTTTCAAATGGAAAATGCCATGTAAGTGGCCACAGAACTGCCATAACAATCTTTTAGTAGAGCAATTGGCAATGGTTTGCTCTTGCATTTTTTTAAAGGTGCACAGAAGATTATTCTCCCTACCAGTGACTCAGATGGTAATTGAAGTAAGCAGGGGAGCTGGGAGGAGAAGATCGTACTATATTTGTTTTGTCAAGTAATACCTCCTGCCCTGTGATGTTAGCTTGAAAACAAACATACTCATTGAGAACACTGGAGGATTTTATACTCTGGAAAATGTACCCACTAGGGAACCTGGTTGCATAGAATCAATGACACCTTTATAAACAAGTTTTGAGACAAAAATCACAACAGATGTTCTGAAATTACATCTCCATCACTACTCTGAAGGTTTTGAAATAGAATTGTGAAAAAGAAGCTGGTTTTAATAATTATGGAGTTAGACATAAGTAGTTGATCTAGACAATACACAGTGAGCTGAAAACATGCTTCACCTTCTAAAGCAAGGAACATAAAGCCCAGAGAATTAAAATAATCTCTTCTCATTAGTATTGCTATGGCACTGGTTTTGTTGAAAGCACTTTACATATACTAAACTGGTCTTGCAGTACCTGTAATAACATATTAACAAGACCTCCTATAGCAGTGAAGGCAGGAAATAATATTTGGAATCATAGAAAAGTAACTGTGCCAGATGCTGTATTCAAAACAAAAATAAGTGAGTCCTCATGCTGGCAGGAGAAGCTTTACTTAATATTAAGGAATAAGAGAAAAATACAAATAATAAAATGTAAGCACTGACTGACTTAGAGGCTTCATTTAGTACATTTTGGCCCAGACCCTCACGAGTATCTTTTATCAGGCTCTATTACCTGAGCCTCCTGGAAGCACTAACCATCTAAAACTTTGGGCAGCGTTATCGAGCCTTGATGCTCTCAAGGCTCACTGCAACTAAAAAAGAGCAGGGCAGTAGCAGCGATCTCCTCAAAAGGCATTGATCTCCTCGGCATTGAGGAGTGAGCTGGCAGAGCAGTGTCATCCCGCAGGTGAAGAGACATCCTGTCTCAGCGGGGTTCCTCTGCCCCGGACAAGGCAGTCTCTAAAATCCTCCTCAACGTTTTAAACGCGCTATCAGTATGATGAAAACTGGTCAGTCACCCTCTTGTATGGCACAAAGGACATGGGATTGCAGAAAAGGGTCAAAGTGGCTGAAGAAATGCAAACACTGCTTTATGGAGGTATACCATGTTTGCCTTACGCAATCGGCGACACCAGATAAACGGTAGCCGGAGGGCGGGTTTCTTTGTTTTGTGCTTCTCCTGCCTCCCGTGCGAGGGGCGCGAGTGGGGGCTGTCCTGCAGTGGAGCGAGATGCGCAGGGTCGGGAGGCGGCTGCGCACCTCGGCCTGGCCCCGGCCGCTCCCGCAGACCCCGCGGGGGGAGCGCGTCCGGCCACGGCTTCGGGCAGTATCGGGGATGAGCGGGGGAAACGCTGCTTGTGGTCTGCGAGATTTCACTCGGGACGAGGCATGCCACCGGCACTCGCAGCGCCGCCACCGCCCTGCATCCCCCCGAGGATGCTTTCCCAAGGTTGCGTCTCAGCCCCGCACGGTGTCAGCGGCCACGGCGGCCCCACCGTCAGCCACGTCAGCCCCACCGCCGGCCGCGGCCCTGCCGAGCCCCTCGACGCCCCAATCAGGAGCGGCGGCGGCGGAGGAGTGCCCCGAGGGCAGGGCCAGTGCGGGCGGCGGCGGCGGCGGCGGCCACGCCGCGGGAACGGGCGGAGCGGAACGGCGGGGAGTCCGTGCTGCGCTGCCCTGCCCTGCCCTACCCTGCCCTGGCCTCACCTTCCGCAGTTCATTCTCGATCTCGCCAGCTTTGAGGACGATGGGGCCTCGCACCGCGTATTCCACCGCCTTCACTTGCGGGTTCATGGACTCTAGCGTCAGGATTTTCTCCCTGCTCGCCTTCTCGTTGATTTTCACGGCGGAGGCCTTGGCAGCGCTGTTCCAGCGCACGGTCCCCTCCCGCGCCGACCGCCGGAGCCGGGGACACCGCGGCTGCCGCCCCGCCGCCAGCGAAGCGGCACAGCGCAAAGCCATGTCTTTCCTTCCGCTTGGGCAGACCCCCGGCCCTTTGCAGCCCAGGCTTGCCGCAGTTTTCTTGGCAACCAAGACAAATCGATGCATGATCTTTCAGGTAGTCCCCCAAATAAGATTAAAGATACTAACGCTAAGCGCCAGTCTATTTTGTAATAAGGACCGGGAGCTAGCAAGAGGCACGCGAGCAAGAGATGCAATGAGTAGAAATGCCGAATTGCTGGCACAGTTACATGCACATGTTCGATCCTCCCATGTCCAGATCCCGCAAACTTAATTGCAATGGCTACAACTGCTCTTGCAGTGTTGCGATGCCACCAGATGAGCAATAGATCCCACCATTGCATCAGAATAGCGTTGCAGAGCCCTCTCCTCGGCAGAAGTGGTCGCGCTACTGTTCCAGCGGAGTCCCGGGAAAAAACATCCTTCTTCGGCCGGGCGCCGTCCAGCGCTGCCCAGCCCCGGGCGTGCGAAGGTGCGGATTGCAGCAGCGAGGCTGCCAGATGCGCTGCCTGGTGGGTTTTGTAGTCCCGCAGCCCTGGGCTGCGCCTGCCCACAGCGTCAGGTGATGGGCAGGAAACTACCGCACCCACAGGCCTCCCGCCCGGTCCGGAACGACCCGCATTGTCTGCCGCCACCGCGGCGGCTAGCGGAGGGGAAGGGGGCGCTGAGGCTCTGGCGATGCCGGGGGAGCCGGGGAGGGGGCGGCTCCAGGGGCGTTTCTTAACGGAGTGGCAAAGCCGCGTGCTCTCGGTGCAAGCGCTGGAGAGGGGCTGGGGGCGGCGGGGGCCGGGGCCGCAGCCCTGGCGGGCGGGGGAGCGGGTCCCTGCGCTTCCACGGCGCGGGTGGTGATGCGTTGCGCCTCACGCCGCCGCCCGCCCGTGGCTGGCAGCGCTGCCTTTGTCTGGGTTTGCTTTTCTGCTCTGCGGTTTCCGAAATGCAGTATTGCCCCCGCTGATTCTCCTCTGTCCGCTAGGCAAAAAAACCCCAATTTTCTCATTTCCCAGCTTTTCTGGGCAGTGCAAAGACAGCGTGAGGCTTAGTGTGTGGCGGTGGGTCTGTAGACAGGTCACCTGTTGCTGGACTGATAGAGTGAGTCGAGGGCGGAGATCAGGCAGCGAGGCTGAACGCCAGCAGCCTCATCCCTCACACTGTCACTCTGCCAGTGGTGCATTTTCTCCTGATCCTTCCCTCCCGCTGAAACAAGTGAGTTTTCTTTCACAATTTCCTCATTGTTTTTAGATTATGAAGACGTCTTTATCTCTCAGGTTCAGTTTGGTTTTCACAGAATCATAACCTAACCTAACATTGCTATGTCCATCGCTAAACTCAGGACCTCAGCTATGTGCCTTTTAAACATCTCTAGGGATGGTGAATCCACCAGCTCCCTGAGCAGCCCCTTCCAATGCTCACTCGGTGAAAAAGGTCTTCCTAGTCTCCAATTTAATCCTTCCCTGGCACAACTTGAGCCCATTTCCTCATGTTTTGTTATTCATTACTGAAGAGAAGAGATTCACCTTCACCTCACTACAGCCTCCTTTCAGGTCATTGTAGAGAGTGATCATACCTTCTGTCAGCCTCCTCTAGGTGAAATAACCCCAGCTCCCTCAGCTGATCCTCATAAAACTTGTTCTCCAGATCATTCACCAGTTTCATTGCCTGTCCCTGGACATGCTCCAGCACCTCAATGTCCTTCTTGTAGTGAGCGGCCCAGAACTGAACATAGTGCTTGAGGTGTAGCCTCACCAGAGTACAGAGGGGCAGTCACTTCCTTGGCCCTGCTGGCCATGCTATTTTCAAAAAGCAGGATGCCATTGGCCTTGGCCACCTGGGCATACTACTGTCTCATGTTCAGCTACCTCCAGGTGCTTTTCCTCTATGTAGCTTTCCAGTCACTCATCTCCCAAGCCTGTAGCATTGCCTGGGGTTGTTGTGGCCCAAGTGCAGGACCCAGCACATGGCCTTGTTGAACCTTCTTAGCAAAGGACTGGAGATCTGCCATGAAATACAACAGCAGCAGCAGCAGCATTCAAGGAGAGAGAGGTAAATGCTCTCTCCTTCTTGCTGCCCCTGGGGAGGAGAAGGCCCATCTTACCTGTCCTGGATGCCCAGAAGAGGCTCCTTGTTTGTGCTCAGAGAGTGGAATAAGGGATCATTCACTCAGAGGAATATTCCTATGACCTAATGTTACCTCTCTGAGTAAGCGCCTGGGCTGTAAATCAGGCTTATTTATGAAATGTTTTTGTGGAACCTTGTTTTAACTCTCCCTTTCTCCACTGAGAGAGAATATAGAAAACCAACTTCCTATTTTAGGTGTCTCAATTAGATGGTTTGAGACTTGAGTTCTGTTCTGTGTGTTTTGGTATCTTTCCTTGGTTGATTAAGAGAAAGCAAGCTGCTTTTGCTGTGTTTGATTTTACTTCATCCCATACAATTATATCTTGAATCTTTTTCCTGGTTTTACTGTTTCTTCTAACAATCACCTGCTTGCCACAGTGTTTAGTTTCACAAGTAGTTTGTTCCAATCTTTATTCTATTTCAAGAGCAATATTTTATCTTTGACTTTGTGCTAATTTAAAAACGATTGCTACTTAAGAATTTTAGTCAATTCATAGTTAACAAAATAACAGAAATTGGATGTTTTTTGTGCTGAAAGGACCATCATGTATCTGGAAAGCCAAGTGTTACCTGAATCTGGCTTTTTGACTGATAATTAATAAGTGGCATCATAGTACTTTTTTTCCAGGTTTGATAAAATGTAGTTCAGAAGAAAAGATTTCAAGCTGTGTAAGATGTGCCAAGGTCAAATATAGCACAAAACCAAAACTAGAACTGATTTTGTAGTAAGCTTTTAACCAAATCACCTGAAATGTCCAACTTGTTTAAAACTGTAATATGTACATTCAGTGTATACAAGAAGACTTCCCAGACATCTTGATTTGAATGTGTTTCAATGCTCATTAGAAACCAAGGTTGAGATGCTACTCAGCCTATTAAAAATCAAAGTCCAATGGACTTGAAACCACTAAATTTTGGAACCACAAATAAACCTTTGATCTTGGTCCACACCTACTGTTCCACCCCTCATCCACCTCCAAGAAACAGCTGGCATAGCAGAAAGTTTCCAGCCAGCACTACCACACTATCTCTGATTGATCCCCCAGAAGGGAAAGGTACAGACTATCTGACATCACTGGTTCAGTCTCTAGCTGGCAATCCAAGCAAGACCTCAGACTTTGTTTGCAAATTCCGTAATGTTGCTTGTTTGTCACACAGTGTAGCATGGCAGCATTGGAGTAAGGCTAACAATCTTAGAACGCATGTTGCACAATCCAAAGCATACCTTTTTAGTAAAACTTTTGAGTGAATAAATGCAAACTTCAAATTCCACCTCTGATTCATTTTGTAAGTTTAGAAATGCACACAGGAAATAAATAGGATGAAAAGAAACCTTTACATGTTCAATGTACTCTGAAGTGGTGTTTGTGTTACAGCAGAGGTATCTGTTGCTTTAATTCTGATAAATTTATCTCCAAGCTTTATTTTAATACAGATACTTTCAGGAAAGCAAGCAGAGTATGATGAATTTGCAATGTTCAGGCCAAGCTGTGCTTATCTTCGTGCTTTCTGAAGTTAGCAGCAAAGCTCCTGATGCCTTCAGGAGGGTCAGCGTTCCACTCTGATGTCAGTGTGACTGTGTTTTTGTGCATGCCTTTGACTTACTGTGGCTTGGCCTACTTATGTATCATATGAACAAAAGAAAACTTACCTCATAAGCTGTGAAATTAGATAATTCATGGCTGTAAAAATCTTGTGCAATGACCTATTAAGGATGAAGTGTCTTTTTGTATTTATTTAAGGCAATCTTCCTTTCTCTCTCCCCCCTGCCCCTGGAGTTCAACTGCAGATAGCACACATGATTACAAGCTCATGCTTCCCTTTGGAGAAGATGTTAGCTTTTGTAAGTTGACCTATGGTGATCAACTGACCTAACCAACAGTTATTTTATGTATCCGATACAAATTGTATGAACTCAAGTTTCAGACAAGCCAGACAAAGAAGGTGGCAAGTGCTGCTTACCAAAGGCACTTCCTTGATCGCTGTGTTGTATTCCATCTTTAGTCATAAAGACACAGGATGGTGTTCTTGCAGTTGTAAGAAGTTAACATAATGAATTTCATGTTCATGGCGAGGAGTTGAAGATACAGTACAGGAGCAAATGCATAAATACACAGAAAGGTAAAAACAGAGTTGTAGAAAAACCTTGGTAAGCAGACTAACAGTTGCTGTCACATGTTTCCATTTGGACAGAACTTCAGCCAGCTTTGTTGTGAATAGTTGCATGGTTTAAACCCCATGATGATAATAATCACACATGGTAACTAGGCATTCATTTTTCTTCTGCTGTTTCGTTTAAGTAAAGGCATTAGATAGAAAACTACTCTTAAAACTTAAAATGTCAAAGTATTGTTAAAAGTATTTGGGAATCTTTGAGGACACAGTAAATGGAAACATTACAAAAACTATGTTTTTTAGGCACAAAGAGCAAACCCTTTGTGTATTCTGTGTTGTACAAGTGTGGAGGATGGCTGTTTCCTGTGACATATTGCTGATGGCAGCAGTTCAGAATATAAGGATCATCTTCAGAGAAATCACTGTTTGTACTGTTCTGCAAACTGAACACAAACCTTTAAGATCTAGTCTAAAGCTTAATGCAGTCAGTGGAAAAAATGTTGGTTCAGTGACTTCATATCTTAACATTTACCAGCTTTCATTCTCTCATGATAAGAAAAAAAGACTCCACCCCCTACCCAAAAACCAAACCCAGAATGAAACAAAGGGCTTGTTAGACACAACTTTAATTTCTTATGGAAGAACTCAGAAGGTGTTCATATTAGAGCTATCCTGAAATCTACTGATGAGAAGCATAGTAACAGTACTGAGTATCACAGACTATTGTGACTACCAAAACTGCCAAAACCAGAATAACAGAAAATGGGACTAAAGCTCATCTATATAATGAATTGATTTTTGTACAGGACACTGTAACATTGCAACTTCCAGTTCTTTCATGGTAACTTGCAGATGTTATCATCTAGCTCTTCCAATTATTTGTAATTTTCCACTGATACATTCTGTTCTTGGTATGAATACCTATGTATTTTTAGACATAAAAATAATTCTCTAGGTAGTACTTCATCTGTGAAAAGACTAAAAACCCCACTGAATAGAGAAAGACTATTTAGGAAGAGAAAGACTAATTAGGAAGTCATTAGTTAATCAGGATGTATTTTACAACCTTTCTGACACAAGGTTGCACAGCATTTTAGGAATTTAATTTTTCAATTAGCTGCACATTATCAGCTTTTAGACAGGTCTCAAAGAGCTCACAAAGAACTACTGCAGGAGAGCAAAATGCTTCCAATCTGTCTGTGGTGGTTATCAGAGATGTAACTTTAAAAGATCTCTCTCCAGTTCTAATGTGGATTATATGTGAATTGCTCCTACTTTGTTTTTTTTCTTGCAAAATGATAGTTGCATGCCAAAATATTGTAGTGTGCAAGAAGCTGATGTGGCACACATGTACACTATGTTCCCGTGAATGTCTCAGACCATCCAGGTCAGCTGGACTCTGTTGCGACAACAGCAAAAAAAAAAAGTAGCCATGCAGAATAGACAAAAAGTAATGTGTAGCTTCTCATAAAATAGAGAAATGGCAGAACTTTCTTTTTTTCTGTTTTAAATTAGTGTAAAACACATTTTAAATGAGGCTTGGTCTTGCAAAGTGCCACTCATTGTTGTCTCTTAAAAGAAGTGCCTGTACCCTTAAAAAGGTATTTTTAGGGTTTTTTTTCCCAGTTCTGGATGAAACCTTTGAAATGATGCAAAACTGTTAATAAATCATGATACCAAGAAAAAAATGTATGTCGTTTGGTAAACCTTAAAAATCACTCGTCTAGCTACTAATGCTATCTTGTTTGCATTTATTAAGGAAAATAATTTTGTTTGCATTTGAATAGTTGAACAGTTGTCACTGACTAGTTTATTTGCTCTACACGGAGAGGCAAGGTATTTTAACATTTCAGTTAGTTTTCTTGTATATTCATTAACTCCTTTACTAGATACCCTTACTGTGCACAGCAGAGCCCCCTGCTGTCCTAAAGACCGAGAGAGTCTGTCTGTGTTACGCTATGTCTGAACCTTCTCCGTTAAGACAAAGAAAAAAATCCAAAAGTACTCAGGGTCCTGGTTGCATGGATTTGGCCGTGATTCGGCGATGAAATCTGGACGTCCTGTCTACACAGAACACATTTGTGCCTTTGGCAACAGTCACAGTTTATATAAAAAAGAAACTTTTCTCATATTGGGAGAAAGACCTCTGCTGGTAATGAATTGGTATAGTCTGATAACAATATGCACAAAGGGAAACAAACCCCGCCCTCGCAGACAGAACTTAGAAGAAAAGGAAAAGGGCAAATCAGCCAATTCAGTGACTCTGTACTCGCACAGAAACCACAACACACACGTGGGGGCCCAAAACGCTTTAGCCTTCTCAGCCCCTGCGTGGGAACTGGGCTCAAAGACAGAGACTCACTGAGGTGGAAGGATAGTAAAAAATCAATAGGTTGTCCTGTCCCAGGAAAGGATGTTGCAAATGATAAAATGTTTGATTCCTTATTCATTTTACAATATTGGTAATAAAGATGGAGAGGGCTGGCATGACAAACTGGGAATCTGAAGGGTACTTGCTAGGCATAAATGTAATTTACCTCTCAGAAATTCCTGCCCTAGCATAGGTCTAGTGGTTTTCCTGTTGCATTGGTCCTGCTAGGGGTGTGGTAGTACTACACTGCTGTCTCAGAACATTAACTGCAGTCTTCAGGAAGAGAAATTTGTGTATGAGATTGTAGCAAGGATGGTTTTATAGTTGAGGCGTTGAGAACAGAATCAGGAAAACCAGATCAAACAAAACTGTATACGTATATATGCTATATTTATCTGTAATAGACAAAGTTAATACTTACATGTGCTTATTGTAACTTATAGCAGCTAGATTCCCACAGCATCTAGAAAACCACTTAGAGTATGTTTGTGTGGAGAAATGATAATCAAAGTTCAGTGGTGTTCTACCACTATCCATATTCAGGATTTAAGCCACCTTATATTACATTTTGACTATGTGTACTTTATATGATGAGTTTTAAGTACAAGCATGGCAATTAAAGTCTACTTTAATTGTTTAAAGTTTAAAAGCTATGTGTTCCAGTGGTGAAAATCTTAGTTGTAGAACAGTTTAATAAGCATCAGTACTCTTTTGCTTTATGTAAGTAAACTAAAATCAAAATTTTGAGGTTATTTTATTGTCTTTAGTTTTTAGCCCAGCAAAAATATGAAGGCATCTGGAGCAATTACCTCTATCAACATTGTCACATGAAGTCAAAATCCTTTGTGTTGCAATAATGTGAAAGCTTCTACTGTAGCCAGTTGTGACAAGTAAGGCTTCCAGTGGAAAACAACTAGAAAAAAATTTACCAAACAGATCCTTCTTGTCATTTAAATGCCATAACATCTTTGCATGACATCATTTGATTTAAGAGCATAAAACAACAACAAACGTGTATTGAATAGATTTTTCAGTATCTTTAACTTGCATATGTTAGTGAATACACACAGTTACAAATATTTATATGAAAAACTTATGAAAGCAAGTGCAATTAGAAGTACAAGAAGTACATTATTCTGTACAAATATAGATCTTAATCTCCTTCATTTAAGGGCTGTCTTCATGGAGTCTCTGTCCCTTATAATGTATGTCCCTCCCCACTAGGATAGTTTGAGATGGCTCTTCCTTCTTTAAGTGGACTGCTAAAAGAAGGGTGGAAAGACGCTCTCCTTGTGGTCCAGGGGGGAAAAGTGAAGCCTAAACAGGTTAGAGGTGATTAAAAGCCCTGCACTTCCTCAGTCTCCATGTGAAGAGTAGCATAATCCAGAGCTCTGTTATTATGTTTTATTCAGGAGCTCTCATTGGTGATCTGGCCCTAATAATCATAGAGATAAGTTATCAACAAGAAAAGATAGTAACTGACTTGGTGTGATTGTACTTGAAACCAGAACTGCAACCAGTCACTTCAGGCAGTAAATGTGAGAAACCTTCTGTAAGGAAAGAGATTTGCTTTTAAAATTTAGAAAAGGAAAAATTTATCCTAAGATTGTCACCTGTGGAGTTTGTCATGAGAGGATTAACCATCAAGATTAGTAAAAGGAACCATATTTCAAGTGATTAAGGTGAGGATGTATCTCTTTACTGTTGTCAAGTTTACAATATCACGACTTCCCTGTTTTATGTCCTAAATGTTCACGTGTTCCTCATTATAAATACATGTCTATATCCTTCTATATGGCCTTTTGGAAGAAGTTTCAGTTTTTACAGTGTACATTTAAGCTATGTGCAGAAATCACGTCACTGAAAAATCTACAATAAGAACATATTGCTTGTCTATAGCATCCGTGGTCTTTTATGAATCTGGAATTCCATTTTCAAGTTTCACAGAACCTGAAATAAATTAGCCTCAACAATTTAGTGGAATAAATCAAGCACTAGTGAGACTCTCGATAAGCTTACCTGGCAAGTACAATACTGTTAACTATCTGATCTGTAGGAAAGGTCAACAAACCACAGGAGGATAAGACCACTGAGCCTTCAGCTGTAAGAAAAATTTTACTCTGTGAGAAACTATGACAAGTGCTGGTCTTTTTTGTGCCTGAGAAAAGAGGTGTCTTTCTCATTTGCCTGCCAGGGAAAAAAATGTGCAGACTGTCTGGTGGATGAATAAATACTCTCTAGATTTCTGTTCACCCAGAACTGACCAAATGCATCAAAGTAACACAGTAATGAGCTTGTAGAAGGTATTAACATTTTAATAGCTGCAAAAGTCACTTGAAAATAGTTTCCTCTAAACTGCTTTTAGGTTAGTTTCCCTGAAGGAGAAGTATAGACAAGTCTTACTAAAACTGCCTCTCCTCCAATGTTTTTTTTTCCTCAATGCATAGGTGCAGCAAACTGAGTTCATGACTAAACTACTGATGCAACATAAAAATTCAGTCCCATTGGGCCCGGAGCCAGCTTCACTGATGTGCTCAAGCTACCCACGTAAAAGCATAAACAGGCCCGTTCTTTAATATTTGTTGGCAGCTGTACTTTAAATATAAATCTTCAAAAATATTTTTTGTTGTTGAGACTGAGCTGGACTTTTCTCCTTTTGTAGTACAAAACCAAAAAAACCAACCCAACCCAAACTCCCGTTTAAATCAGTGTTGTCATTATCACTTTCCTTTTTTTTTTTTTTTTAAACTCCAGAGGTAAATGATTCGGATATAAATATTTTGTGAGAATATGAAACTTTTACATTCTGATGCATCAAAATGAGTATTTCTTGCTGGTGTATTTAAAAATGTATCTTACAAGAAACATAAAAGTGTAGTTAGTTAACATTCTGCTATTAATATTTTTACGTGGGAGTGACAGGAAAATTAGCACACTGATGCAAACCCATCAAATTTGCAAGTGTTAACAACTTTCAGAGCACGACTGAATCTGCCAACTGTTGAACCACCAGGCTCCTAAAGATAAAGGGATGGCAGGCGACAACCCTCCCCGTCAACTTCAGCCTATTCTTTCCCTGCATTGAGATGAAGACTAGAAAAACATTTAACACTTTTTGCCTGCTTGTATCTTCCAACCCAACTTCATCCTGCAGGTACAGCTTACGGGGCACAGTAAGCGAGGAGGCAAAAAAGGAGCTCCCCTCTGCCTCGAATTAAAGATACGACCGTGCAGACGGGAAAACCAAGAAGCAGAGCGCCTCTGTGGAACCGCCCGGCTTCCAACCGCACCGGCAACACCCGAGAGGGGCGATCGCGCAGCAGCCCCGGCCGCACTGGGAGGTGGCGCCGAGAGGCTAGGCTCGGGGCAAGCCTCTCCCGCGGCTCTCCCCGATTTCCCCGCAGCCCCTTGTCTTGACGCTTCAGCCCTGCGGCGGGGCCGCTGAGACCCTTTCGCAGCCCACAGCAACGCGTCCCCTGAGCGCCGCGACCGCGCACACAATCCGGCAGCGGCGGCACCGGCGCCTCCCCGCGCACGCGCCGCTGCCCGGCGCTGCCATCGCGGGGGTGGGCGGAGCTACTGCGGCAGCGGCGGCGCGGGGCAGCGGCTGCTTTGTCGGCGGCCCGCGGCGGCGGGCGGGGCTCAGGTCCGCGCCCCCGCCTCCCGCCCACCCTCCGCGGCGGCCGCCGCGGGGCGGGGCGGCCGGCCGGCCGGTGCTCAGGCGGCGGTGGTAGCAGCAGCGAGCATGTCCTCGAGCAGGGCCAAGAAAGTGAAGATGGCCACCAAGTCCTGTCCGGAGTGCGACCAGCAGGTGAGGTACCTGCCGGGTCCGCTTCCCCCGACGGCCGTCTTTGCCGGGGAAGGGGGATTAGTGGCCGCGGGATTGACACGGCGCCCCTGCGAGCGGGAGGAGTGCTGGATTCGCCGTCTTTCCCAAGGCAGGGCGCAGAACCCGCCCCGCCAGCCCGCAGTGGGGCTCGTTGGCTCTCACAGGCCGGCGGGGTGCCCTGGGATGGAGGGGCGCGCCGGCCACCCCAGCGAGCACAGGTGCTTCGGCCGCTGGGGCTCTGGTTCAGGCTCAGGGAAGGAGGTGGGCGCCAGCCCCCACCGGCGGGGCGCGGCTGCCGGTGAGGCCGGAGTCGTAGCGTAGCTCTGGTCTTCAGCGCCCTGAGCCGCCGTCGCTCTCCGGCAGCACCTTGGGGAGCAGCGACGCTGCCGCCGCCGCTCTGGCTCGCCCCGGTAGGGCTCGGGAGATGTGCGCGGTCCCACACGGACCTTTCGCCGGGCCAGGCGGAGTTCAGGGGCCGCTCACAGCCGCCTTTCCCCCTCCCGAGGCAGCGAGCTGGGTGCCTGTCCCGGCGGCCCCGCCGCTCCCCGCCTTCACACAAGCAGCCGTGCTTCCTGTTTTCTCTGTCGGTTGTGGTCGCTTTTCGATACCCTCCGCTGCAGATGATCTGTTTGCAATATCAGTGCAAGAAACTGTCGTCTGAGCCGTTTAGTTTTGAGGGAGGAGGAGGAAAAAATGAAACTGTCTCCGTGCTGCTGTGAAGCGGTGTTTATATGAAGTAAATGATTGTTGCCTTTGCAGTTTCTGCTTGGAATGTGGATTAAATATCGTGCTCCTCTCTCACAGTAGCGTAATGGCTACGTTATGCCGAAGGATTTCTGTGTGACATACAGAAAGGTTTATGTGCTAGTGTCGTTTAGTAACTATTTATTAAAAATATCATGAACTAGCAATTTATCCGATGCACTTTGCCCTTTGGATGACTAATGTGCCTAAGGCTAGTCGGGAGAGCGTTTCAGTTGTGTTGCTCTCTCATGGAGTAGTTTAGAAAAACCAAAATCGAGACCTCTGCAGTTTCTGTCGTGTAGTGCAAATGTATATGTGAACTGTCGTGTCTCGCTGCACTTCTGGTACATGTACAAAATGGAGTTTCTTAAAACATTAACAACACATGACTTTTCGCTGTTACAGTCTAACGAGCTTGTTTTTATTGACACTTTTTGTTGGTAAGGATGTTACTATTACAAACAAGCCAGTTTGTGACAGCAGGGAGTGCTCCTTTGCGGGAACAATAGCCCAGCACTGCAGAAGGCTGTTGTGAGGCTCAGGGCAGGGGGAGAGGCTGCTACATGTCATCATGAGAAACAAGTTCCTGTTATTTGATCCTGAAACTTGACTGATATACACTGTTTTAGCCATATTTAAAATAATCTCATGCAATTTCCCGTACTTAAATGATTTTAAAAAAAAAAAATCTCTATTACACGTTCCGACTTGTGTAATTTTTATAGTGTTTCTTGCTCAGCCTAGAACAGTTTGGAATCTTAATCAGTGTGGGTGCATCCTTTCATGTTTTAAGCAATAGATGAGCCACTGCAAAGCTCATGTTATGCACGTCACTGAAGTACTATTTCTGAGATAAAAAAAAAAGCCTGCCAAGTTCTGGTTATTCAGTTGGTGAAAGAAGAAATGAAAATGAGTGAGAAGCTGAATACGAGAGTGGTGGTGGGTTGGTTTTAGTTGTGTTTTTAATAATGTAGTGGATGTCAAACCACTACTAATAGGAAGAGCAACTAAGCAAACATAGGCTTTTTTAAGCTGATGCTGAAACTGTCACTTTATTCTGCGCTTTAAAACACAATATGCGTACATCAGCGTAGATTTCCGGATAGCAATTGTTCCGTGGCAAACATGGAATTAATGTGCATACATATCTTGACCTGGCACAAGTATTGCTCATCGTTTTCCTGTGCCAAATGTTTGCAAGAGGACAAGAAACTAAAACAGTACAAGTCAGCTGTCTGCAGAGACTGGGGAAGGTCTTGTGCGTCTTTTAAGTGGTTGTCCCCTGTACTAGCATTTCTTAAATTCTTCCCTAAACAAGGGCTTTGCATTTGTTTCTGATTTCTGTGCTCGAAGTGGCACGCATGGAAGTATTTATACAGCCACAAATATTGGAGCCTAGGATTCAGCAACAGTTTTTAGGTTTCTAATATTTTTCTGTTGTAACTTAGATGTTATGCAGTTGCCATGTAAACTTTTTAAAAATAAAAAAGAAGGCTTCTAATTATATTTTCACATCCCCGTTAAACTAGAGAGCCCAAGGTATTTGCAGCTGATCAGAAGAAATAATTATCCTTTCTTAATTTAGCTTCAGGTAAACTTTCTTGTATGAGAATCTCATTCTGTTTAGGAGAGTAGAATAATGTTTGTAGGACTATATTACTTTAATGATACAGGATGTTATCAGTGTAGGATTTCAAAGGATAACGGATATGTTTCAGTGATTAAGTCCCTTCCCACCTAATCCCCCCACCCCCTCCCAAATGACGCACACACCTACATGCCAAACCTGTAACACAAGAACAATATTGTTCTGTTAAACACAGCTAAGTTCATTGAAAAATATTATCTCTGCGCCAATCCCCTTGGGTGATTTTCCCAACTAGTTTTTTTAGGTTGAGCCTATAAATGTAGTTTTGGGAGAGACCCAGATGTGTAAAAATGAACTTAAGTGGAGCTCCTGTTTCACCTTAATACAGACAAACTATCTGCTAGATAGAGGTGTTGGTTTTGTTTTTTTTTTTACTACTCTAGCTAAATAAAAACTATATAAAAAGCCTAACTCCTGTACTTCGCCCTATGAACAGCTTATAGGTAAAATGCACTACAGAAAGCAAAATAATTTGTTTATTCTGAGTAGCAGTTAAGTTCCCGTTTTACAAACTCACGTAATAACTGTCAGTTTCTTTCATAGCCAGTAGAAGATTCGAATTTGTCTCTTATTCGTGTCAGGTAAAACAGAGCCACTAGTTACGGTTCTGTGCTGCTGCTTGTTTTGGTAGAGATTGGCAAACTTGTAGAGACCTGTCTTAGAGAACTACATTTGAGAAATTGCCTCCTGCTTTTTTTTCCCCATTGTCATGCTTCAACGTGACTCGACTTTACTGTGTGTTCTGTTAATCTCTTCCAGATCTCTGTTTAAACTTGCTTTGATTTGTGTTTTCAATTTTAAACCTAATCAAAGCAATATGGTGTATTCCTTACTGCTTAAAAAGGTCTGGAAAGCTCTTGGCTTTAAGTGAAGGTAATGAGGTTTGTGATTTATCAGTATCACTTTTTAATTGTTCAGAGTAAGATTTTTGGCATTTTACTTTTAAGTGTGGCATTTCTAAATTTTATCATCTTGTTTTATGTTGTCTTATGGTGGGGGAACACAGTGCTCTCGACTGCTTAGCTGATCAGGGGAAGCTCAATAGTCTCTCAGACTCTTCAGCTTGCAGTCAGCTTTGGAGTAGCTGTGGTAGGTTATTTGCATTTTGGATTAACTAGGTCCTTCTGTAGCCACTCAGCCTTGTCTACAATACTGTTGCAGAGTGTGGTACAAACGCATCTGTTTTGCTTCGGGCTCCATTGTGCTTCCTGTTTAAAGCTGCTTCTGCTCTCTAAAGGAGTTGCTTTCAAATGCTTCCGAAAGGGAATATATTCAGAATGTACTGACAGTTTTAACTCACACATTTTCTGTAATATTTTCTTTTTTACAAAGTAAATGAAGGAAGGAAAACTGGGAATGTCTGATTGATTTGGCTGGGGATATTTGAGAGGTCTGAAGAGAAATGGTATTTCTATTCTAATTCACCTTTGCTTTAGTGCTCTCTGCTTTCCCCCACCCTTTTCCTGACAGTGTGGGGAAAAGGGTTTGTTGTACAAAGCAGTCACAACAGCTGTACATTTCCATCTTCATTTCTTACAACTGCATGAAGAAGAGACTTGTGGAATGATTCACAGTAGAACCTGTTTTTGCTACATTTAAATACAGTTGTATAATAGTACAGGCCATTGTTTGCTGTACAGACTGAATTGTAAGAGGTATCTCTTGAGGACAAAATGTAAGTTACTAGTTTTTCTTCATCAGACAGGAATTTTGTCATAATTTGAAATGATCTGAAATATTTGTCTTTTGTTTCTCAGGTTCCTGTTGCATGTAAATCATGTCCCTGTGGCTACATATTTATTAGTCGAAAACTCTTGCATGCTAAACGTGCTGAGAGATCACCACCCATCACAGGTAATACAGAGATGAGAATGGGACAACAATTCTTTCCCTCCATTTCTTGGATGTGAAGGATAGCATAATTTACTTCTCTGTGTAAATCAACTGTTGCTAGGTCATTTTCCGTTGAGTCTGTGCATGGTAGACTTTGAATACATTACTTATTCTTGAATTTCAAGGGGGGAAAAAAAGCTGATGGTTTCAGTCTTATTGCGTAAGAAAGACATTGGGGTTTATTCTGTGTGTATTCTAGCTGTGCATATTGGTCGCTATGCAAAATAGCTCCTTTCAGAAAGCCTTCTGTTAATCCTGTTCTGAAGCTAAATGTCTGGAGCTGTCAAAATGATCAGATTTCAGAGTACACGCTGATTGAAGCTGGGTTTTCTGAATGTAAAAGTTAACCACATGTTTAATCTAAAACCAGGTGGGTCTTGTTTCTCTATGGTTGCATTAAATTTTAAAATGGTATTTTTTTTGTATCTAATTTGTATGTCTTTTGTTGTTGATGGGCACAGTAAGAAGATGGCTGAATGTGCGTTCTGACATGATTAACATTCTCCTTGTGTTCATTTTTGTCACTTCCTCCAGTCCTAGTAGAAATTAGTCAGAAAAAGCACCTGTCAGGGAAGATGTTTAAAAAGAGAAAAAATGTCTGCTTTAAAAAATTGTCTACCAGGCCTACAAAATGGAAGCTAAATGTTTGGTATTTTGTATCACTGTTTTGAAGGATCCTTTTAGTTTAGCAGCTGGTAGGAATTACATGACGTGATGCTAGGTAACTGAACCTTCAGGATGGAGGAAGTTAAGCAATGTCTGCGGTAGTTTGGAAGTGTTGGTCAATTTTCTTTCCCCCTCCTCAAGGTATTAATGATAAAGTAGTTACCAAACGAAGCTGAAGGCCATAATCTGGTAGAGCAGAGCTTTTATATTTTCAGCCTTGTATGTAGTCAATGCACCAGGAGATAAAGGACCCCATGCACGAGTATATATGCTGGGGCTCACCCTACTGGAAAGCAGCTTTCCAGGAAAGGACCTGGGGTCTTGGTAACAGCAGGATGGCCACGAGCCAGCAGTGGGCCTTTGCCAGCAAAGGCAGCCAATGGTGTTCTGGGCAAAGTATTGCCTGCAGGTCAGGGGAGGGGATCCTTCCCCCTAGTCGGTGCCAGTGAGGTCACACCTGGAGTGCTGTGTCCAGTGAAGGGCTGTGAAGATGATGAAGGGCCTAGAGCGTCTTTCCTTTGAAGAAAGTCTGAGAAAGCTGGGACTGTTCAGCCTGGAGAAGAGAGGGCTCAGAGGAATCTTATCAATGTATATAAATACCTGAAGGAGGGTGAAATGAAGATGGAGCCAGGGTCTTTCCATTGGTCCCCAGTGCCAGAGCAAGAGACAACAGGCACAGACTTGAAACACAGGCTGTTCCTCTGAATGTCACAAAACACTTTTACTTTGAGGGTGATCAGTAACTAGCACAGATTGCTCAGAGAGGTAGCAGAGTCTCCATCCTTGGAGATTCTCAAAAGCCATCTGGATGTGGTCACAGGCAACTGTCTCCTGGTGGCCCTGCTTGAGCAGAGAGGTTGGACAGGGTGGTCTCCAGAGGTCCCTTGCTACCTGAACCTTTTTGTGGTACTGTGCAATACAGCTTTTGTATTAACATTAGTGACAAGTTGCACTGCTGTTCAATTTGTTCCTTGTGTATGTACAAGACGAATGGGATCACTGCAGCAAAAGGAAACCAGTTCCCTAGGAAAATACAGTAGGAGACTGTGTACATCTATACTGTGCTCATAAGCTAGCTGCAACTTGTTTTAGAAAACTTAATTCCAGTATTTTCAATACTTACAGCTACTGCAGAAAAATGTGCCTCTAGCCTGTGTTGCTGTGGTGACTGTACTATTTTCAGTATCCAAGCTCATTAATCCATACTTACGTAAATAGTCTTTTTTTTTGACTCTAGTATGTAGGAAAACAACACACCTGTACAGCATTCAGTATGATCAGGCCTTGTCATAGGCTGGATTTGGTGGGACACGAATGCTGTATCATGTGGCATTTACTGACAGCAGCATTGACTCAACATTTTGATCTGTGTGAGCAGTGGGAATGATTTCATTGTTAGTGTCAAAAGCTGAAGTACTTTGCTGCTTGCCTGTGTAATAAGCCTCTTTGGGGGAGGAATGGGGCTAGTGGAAACAAATGCAATGGGCTGTCTTAATGGCTGTGATCTGTATGGGTTTTTTTCCCATTTTATTGTGGGAAACAGTGAATAGTATATGACATTTTCATATACTAGCAAATGACTCATGTTGCAAAATGCATTTGAAGTAATGAAAAGCTTGATCCTTGCAGTCAAGAAGTGTCATTCTGCATCTGACACATTTAATTTCTGCATGGCTATCATGCAGCTGCAATTGTTCTGTAAAAGAATAGACATCTAACTGCTTTTGCTAAGAGATTTAAAGAAAAAAGGGGATTGGATGGGGTAAGCATGAAGAGTAAATTAAAAATGAAGATGAAAACAACCCTAGGTCATACCATCTCTATTCATTTGCACAGAAAACAAGAGTGAGGCCAAAAGGAGACGGACAGAGAGAGTTAAGCGAGAGAAGATAAATTCTGCAGTAAATAAAGACTTAGAAAACCGAAA
This sequence comes from Colius striatus, assembly GCF_028858725.1. NCBI lineage: Eukaryota > Metazoa > Chordata > Aves > Coliiformes > Coliidae > Colius > Colius striatus. Next base: position 9,604,734 of record NC_084772.1, read on the forward strand.
AAGATCCAGGTCTAACAGCCATTCAGATCATAGCAGACGAGGAAGAGGAAGACCTAAGAGTGCCTCAGCCAAAAAGCACGAGGAAGAAAGAGGTATGAGAACTGGAGAGATATGTTTAGTGGATTTTCTTTTTAAATGAGGACTTTTTTTAATCAATAAACCTTCATACCATTCTAACCATTTAAGTAACTAGACTAGTTTGGCCATTACCTATTTCTTAATACGGGAAGGGACTGTTTCACATCTGTAGAGACCACTGGTTTTATGTTTCAGTGTCTGGTTGGAACTAACTACTCAGAACGGAGTCTGTATTTTTAGCCACTGTATCAAGTTTCAACATGTAGGTTGAAAGCCATTGGACTGTAGTACTGAGTAGGTTTTTTGATTTGTTTCTGTTTCATTTTTTTGATGTACTGTTGCTCTGTATCACAAGGACAAACAATGTAATGATTTCTGTTGTCAGAATGTGATTAGGATGACTACATTGCTTAAAAAATTCCTTGAAAGTTTTTGAAGGGACAAAGCAAAATGGGCATCTTGAGTCACTACTATGACTTGAATTTTAGTTCTGTGTTTCTACAGAATAATACTCTAGAGGAAAGAATACCTCCTTGCTTATTAAGATTCCTTGGTGACCTGGTGTTTTTAATCTTTATACAGAAAGAGACTAGAGTAACTTTGGAGCCCTTCAAGTATGTGACTCACTTAGGATTCCTTTTTTCTTTGTTTTTTCTAAGAGCCTATTGACACTGCATTTTGCTATCTGTGGTTTTAGAGACACTAACTTTAGGCCTGAATAATGAATCCAAAACTTAGCATGAACTTTAAAAGGCTGGAAGGCAGATAGGAAGGGAAGAACAGGACTTCATGTAAATCTTCAGAAGATCTTGTTCTTAAAACTGCTGAAGCCTTCAAGCGTACCCTGTGGTATAACTCAGAAATACAATTGTTTTTTCCCCTGTCACCTTATTTGTAAACAAAAAAAGGGTGTTAATCCGTGTTGCACAGTGAGTTCCTTTACCTTCCAACTTTTTGAAACCAATATTGTTGTCTCTGATGTTTAATGTAAACCTGTTCTTTCTTAATATGTCTTTCCTATAAAAACAAAGTATAAATTGGGGTTTTTTTTGTTGTTTTAGTGCTTTGGCTGTTGGAAAGAGGAGATGGAATTTGATTTCTGTATGTTTTCTGGATGGCGATTGCTTTACTGTAATAGAAACACAGTAACAATATCTGATCTCTTCACTGTTGCATGTGACTTATTTATGTATGTAGCCTCACAGAATACAGAGCTTCCCTATTTGTTGTTGACCCAAGTCAGACTTTGTCTAGCACTTACAGAACATTCCTAGGCATTTTACTGCCAGTCTACTTTACACACAGCTTTCCTTTGAAAATTTCTGCTAGCTGCTTAGACTGCCCTATAAAAGTAAGTCCTGTCCCCTAAACAAGAGGAAAGCAATCTAAGCAATCAAAAGAAAAGATCCATTCTCTTAATGCAGTTTATAATCTCCAAAAAGAAAGAATTTGAAAGTATGAGGGATATTTAGAGAAGATATTTTCCTATCCAAAACTAGACTGAATGTTTTTAACCTCTTGCTGCATATCCTGAAGTGTGGCAATATACCAGTGCTCTGAGGAAGAAAACTAGAAGTACAGATACAGTGAGGTCTTCACGTAAGATTGAAGTGTGGTGTGTCATTTTCGTGGTGTTTGGTGGTATGTTTTCAAGTTGAATGGCCCTTGTGAAGATTGCCTTCATCTTGTCCTGTCTTACTGTCCCCTTTACTATGGCTACTATTTCTTCCTTGTCCTCTTCTGCAGAGCTGGTACAGAGCTTGGGTTAGCACCCCTTTGTAAATATCTTTGCTTCACACCGGTACAGCAGACCTTGTCCTAAGTCTACTTACTTCTGATTTCTTTCTAGTTATATCAGACTGTAATGTGTGTAGAACACTGTGGTGATTATTGGACAGGTTTAAACAAAACAAACCAGAAGTTGACGTATACGACTGTCAGAGCTATCACAATAAATTCAGTAGAGAACCCACCATTTTGTAAGTACTTACTATAAAACAAGTTCATATTGACTTCTCTTTTGTCAAATGACTTATAAAATTTGCCTAACTACTATGTGTGGAGTAATTAGTGGGAATTTTAGAAATAGTATCCCTTTACCAAACCTGCTGCTTGATTGTGTAAAAGTGTATTAAGCAACTTCATTGCGTATGCTTCAATTAAGGTGATTTTTATGTGACTCATTGCCAGTCCTTTTATCAGTCTGCATAGTGTGGAAAGTAGCATAGTGCAAGACACTTAGTGTTAGATGTTATCTTATTTCCTTGCCTATTGTACATTTCCAGGATATTTTGGGTGCACATTACTTGCTGCTACAGATTGTGCTGTTCTTCTTCCCCCCTAAAGACTTGAAGAGGTCACTGCTTGTGAAGCTGTTAAGCATTTGGCTTCTCTTAGGCTTCTGCAATGCCTAATGCATTTGTAGATAGAAAAACAGGAGGACAGGGAACAGCTGAATTATAATACCATGCAAGAGCAGATAATCTGTCCATTTGAAGACCACTCAGCTGTGAAAATTTTATTCCTACAGACACTCATGACATCTGTAGCTGTGCTGCTTTTCTTGTTATGTTCTTCTCATACATGGCACGCTTGTTGCCAGTTATGTTTGTGCCTTTCATTAGTCCTTTTGTATCATTCATGGCTGGCTCACATTAAGGCAAAGAGCTGCAGGATTTGAAAGCAATGAAGAAGAATAAGAGAAGCAAAAGGGATTTTAAAATAAGCTCTTTTTCCTGCAAATTTAATAAGAAGGGATGGAGGGGGAGGAAAGAGGAAGCTGACGTAGATTCAGGGGATATGGCAGAGTGCTGGGACCCAGAGAATACTCCTGTCACATGTTTCAGAGCCATGTGATGATCTTGAAAATTAGGAACTTCCTGTAGCATTGGCTTGTCAAAATTGTCAATTCCTTTGTCAGAAATGCTACAACGTATTTTGAAAATAGAAACATTTCCTAATAATTTGATTCTGATTTTGTTGTGGTGATGGTGGTATGTGTTTTGTTTTACTCTGTGGGACTGATACACAACTAGACCAGTTCCTAGGCTGCCTTGTTATCTGGGTAACAACCTTGGTTATGTTTATATAAAAAAAACCCCCTCCTATGTTGGTGGTGTTAGTTATTCTGAAAGAGAGTATCGTCAAGTGAGACTCAGTGGCTGGGAATCTAAAGCATATTTGATACTTAACAAGGGATGAATCTTCATAAAGAAATGTATATATTTCAGTATCCTGATAAACCTTAGGCTGTATTACATTTCTTGATCCAAGTTTTCCTTTTCTACTAATTTCTGATTGTGTTACTCATACATTTGTTTGCCCCATGTGCACATTTTAAGTAACTTAACTACCTTGGATAGTGATTCTCAGAACTTTGGATTTTGAGTCCACACAAGCTTTGAAGAGGAAGAGTCCATATCTGGTTTAAACATAATCATGGTTTTCAGGGCTGTGAGTCTAGAAGGTTGCGGGAGATCTGGGAATGTGAGACATGCTGCAGAAAGGCTGAATATTTTCACTTAGATAGCATCTTAGTTGCACAACAAAAGACTTAGTAGTTTTAATGTCTTACAAAGAGTATTGTGAATCTGTAAGAGTCTTTTGCTAATAATAGAGAAATGAGTCAAAACTACTTTCTGATAAGACTGAAGCGGAACGTTTTAATAGTGTCTGTAGAAACCACAGTGTCTTATGAGTAGCATATGAGAAAATGTCATGCAGGTGCAGACTCTTCTCTAGTTACTGATGAGAACTAGATTTGTCTTAAAGAATACATAAAGCTTGCAGACCTGTGTCAATCGCTGATACTGTTTGATATCAAGAGTTCAGTTGTTTGAAGCTGGAGTTTCTCAGAACATGCCAGTACTTCAGGAGGACAGAAGGGAAGGGAAACTTGGGATTTTTATTTTTTTCTAAGCCTATAATCTGTTAACAGTAACAGGGGAGGAAGGAGATGAATGGAAGTATTTTTAATTTTGCTGGGTACTGACGTATTCAGTAACTGGATTTATTTGCATCAGGAAGTATGAAAAAAGAGGAGGGGTTTAGATAGGAAAATATAAAAGGTTAATGTGGAATAACCAGTGTGTGTAGTGTCTGTGCTCAGAACCAACTCCCAGCATTGTTAATTTGTAAATGGTGGGAGGGAGGAAGTGGAGCAATCCAGACTGAGTGCACATAAAGAAACTGATTTGGCTTGAGCTACGTGTAGTTTCTACTTGCAGCAAAAACTCAGTGTCTTAGCTTTCATTTCAGACTCAATATACTAGAGAATATTGTCTTGTGTAGCCAGGGAACCAACAGAAATCACTTACATTTCAAATATAAAACATGCTTTGATTTGTCTGGCTTTGCTAAGCAATTTTCTTGTTTTCATATTAAAAACTGATGAATCTTTGTGTGTCCAGGCTCCTCATTAAGCATTTTTATCTGTAGGAAAAGGGGAGCTCATGTGTGATTTAAGTTGCTTAGAAGTCTTTAAGTTGAGGGGTTTGTTGCTGCGTGTCTTCTTATCAGTGTTAAGTCAGAACACAGCACTAAAAGGATTTTTCAGTTTCTGCCACTTAGTTGTTTAATGTAAGACTTCACAGAGAGGCAGTCTGTTGGAGCAATGTCCATAGCTGTAACACAGATGTGAAGCCAAACCTAAAAACATTATGAATGTGGGCCCATTGAAGGAATAACTGTATGGGTAGGTGGACATAGGAGATGCTGGGATCTTTTTTCCCATGTGATGCTTTCCATTATTTCCCAATGCTGCTTTGTCTTTCACTTACCCATTGCTGATTTGGGTATCTTTGTGGAGCAGCCAGCCAGAGTGTGCTGTAGGCAAAAAGAGAGTGCATGTGTGTGTGTGTGTCTCTGTTAGTGAGATGAAGAGGCCTGTCAGATGAGTGTTGTGTGGTCCATGCCACTGTGGACCTTAGAGGCTTTCCACAGCTAGGCACCAACCTTAAAGCTTTGTGTGTTCCTCTGTGTCTGCAGGCCTGGTCTTCTGCTGACAAAGCTGGTTTTTTGTTTTGTTTTCCTTAACGAGTTGTGTCAGCTACCTGTGACTAGTAAGCTGCGATATAAATAGTAATGATCTGGAGTAAGTGGTATTTATGAATCAAACTGTTCTGTGAGTTTTGTCATATGCTATAGTGTAACTTGATGTATTTGAGCACTGCAGTATGGAAACTTCTTGATGGCTTGCTGTCTGGTAGCATTGAAACAAGCCAGCATCAGCAGAGAGAACTAAACCGTTCACTTGCTTACTCTCAGCATTGTTCTATATCGGGGATAAGATCGAAAGTCTGCAGTATGGAAGGTGTTCATGGTGATGAATATAGAGTCTGACTTCTTCCATGTGTCTGTTTCTTGGTCTTGGACACTAATTAAACTCTGGGGTTTCTGTTACTTAGATGTGAAATAGGGGTCAAATGTCAGAATGAGGATATTGTAAAATAACTTTTGTTCAAGGATGGGAAGTGTTTATGTAAACAAAAAAACCCCCAAACCCAAAAACCTGGAGGAACACTCATTGGTGTCAGGAACCAGTCTGATGTTAAGGACTCGTTCTTTCACCATCATTGAAGAACAGAAATTCAGTCATGTGTTTGGATGACTAATTCTGTGGTTCTTCTGGCACCTTCATGTGCCTCCATTCCTTCCTCCTCTCTCGCAGTCCCTCCCTGCATAGGAGTTGATTGTCTAACTTTGCAATTACAGTACTCCATTCCACATAATTAACTTGCATTAACTTTGGTTAATGGAAAAAGCTTCTAATAGTGACTTTTTTTTTCTCTGCAGAGAAGCAAGAGAAGGAAGTTGACATGTACGCTAACCTTTCAGATGAAAAGGCCTTCGTATTTTCAGTGGCCTTGGCGGAAATAAACAGAAAAATTATCAATCAAAGACTTATTCTGTAACTTGTAAGCACAATCTGATGCATTTATATGCAGAATGGCTAGCATATTGCCAAGGTGTCGTGGACTCTCGCAAAGTGTGTTGTCTGCACCAGCAAGGACCATAGTTAAAATTCTGCTGCTGTTCTTGGAAGTCGAATTCTGTCTCTACAAGTCAGAAAGAAAGTGTTCACAAGATTGTTCTATGAAAAATCAGAATGCAGACGTGTTATGCCTTGAAGACAAGTGCTAGACAAATGCACAGAGAGACTGCACCCATTCCAGAGCACTTCTTTTAGATTTGCTGCCAGAAATGCAATATTTTAAGTATTTTCAGAAATAAATGATTTTCCTTTAAAATTATATATTTCAGATTTTTCAGCTATATTGCAGTTTATGTATGTACAGTTGACATAACTTTTTTTAATAAATTGATATTCCAATATTTTATTGAACTGGGAATTAAGTACGTGTGTGATACTTAAGGTGTGTTGGTTTTAATCCTCTAAGAAATGGTTTATTCATCCTAGGGATGACTTCAGATCTGCATTTGTAAAATTTCAGATAGGAAGAAAAGTAAACCAGGTTTTCATTTGGGGGATTTATTCTACTTGACAACATCACATTGCTTACAAATTTTTTTGTAGAAAATTACTCCCTTTTTTGTAGAAAATTACATAAAGTTGTTTTTTAAAAAAATCACATATACTTTTGGGGGTCAGACTCCTGAAGTGTGAGAGTGGAGCACTTGTTTTGTAACAGCTTTTTGCTGGGTGTCTGCTTTGTCTAGCCGGTAAGTACTTCTCCCATACTCTTTCTTGTCCCATCATTTACTGGACGGGGAGAGAAGCAGGCATCAGAGATGTAGATCTGCAGCTGGCATCCTCGTAGGGTACTGCCAAAAGAGGAGGCTGTGCTTGTTCCTCTTACTCTGTGTCTTTGTTTATTTGTCTTTTACAAGGTGTAATTCTTAGCAGTATTGTCATTGGACTGCTATTTGGTAAATACCAAAGCAAAAATCTATGTGAATATGCAAAAATGAGCTGTTTTGTTAGAACCTGCTTTAGCAGGGGGTTGGACCAGATAGTCTCTAGAGGTCCCTTCCAAGCCTTTCCATTGTGTGAATCTGTGAAATGGGTTTGTGGAAGATATTCAACAAAGTAGTCTTTGTTAGAGCGGTATAGTGCAATTTGAGACAAAATTCTTACTTCAGTAAATATATGGGGGATCTGTCTTAGCAAGGTAAAAAAGAAAAAAGCTCAAGCCCTGTAAAATCCTGAGGGAGGAGATGTAGGAGGTAATTGCATGCATAAAATCTGACACACTGGCTTTTTGTCACCTTTCATTCACAGCTTTCTAAGAAGGGAATGCAACTAGTATTCAATATTGCTCATGCTTTTCAGTATCACAGTACTTTAATAGTGAGAACCACCTAATAAGGTTCTGCAACAAAAGTGATCACTTGAGTAGAAGCAAAGACTTTTATTAGTAAAGCTAGGCTATCAAATACTGACTGCTTATTAGTTACTTGTTGAAGGAAGAAGCTAGGATGGTTTTGAGTTAAGCCATGAGAGGACTGATCAGATGCAAGCTTTGTAAGCAGGAAACATGCAAAGTGTTTTTAATTCTTAACTCGTAAGGAGTAATTGGGAGTTTTTAACACTGGATGAGAAGAATGGGTGTGGAAATGCACTTAAACCACTAATACACATTTGTCTTTATTCCAGTAAGTGAGGAATTGTGAATACAAGACCTACTTCCCTACATCATGTAGACTTCTGCTTTCCAGACTGTAGCCTGTCAAAGATACCAGTAGTAAGGACAGATGAGTAACTCTTAAGGACAGAGGATATATTTACATGGTAAGTTATTAAAGACTCATGAGGTTTGTGTTGCTTCTGTTGTTAGGGTGAGATTTGCTGTGTTAAGAAGGGATAAAGGGAACTGCTAAGGCAGTCTGTTTGGTGCTCTAACCTGCATTCCTCCAGGTACCTATTTCTTTCTGCTCCTGTACATGGAATTAAAGTTGTCCTCAGAAGACTGATGTGAATGTTCTTAGATTTAATTTAACTTATTTAACTTAATGGAATTTATCTTTGTTGCCTGCTCTGATAAGTACTTAAAAATACATTCATACCTCTCAAAAGCATTTTCTCCTTCATTGGTGGAGACTCTTGAAACAGTAGTTGAGTTCTACTTTTGTACTTCTCTTTGTCTTCCCCAGGTCTCTGCTGTCAACTCCTTCCCAGTTGTCATGCTGTTTTCCTTCGCCTGCTGGTTTCCAGTCTCTTTGAAAAAGCTCTGATAAAAGCAGATGGCCTTCAAGATACCCTAGGGAGGGAGTGATTCTTTGCCAGTGGATCTTGCAAAGCAAATTCCCTACTCCCTTTCCTCACTGACGAGAAACAAGCCATTCTTTCCTATATAGACAGGACACTTCAGCATCTTCCAAACTGTGGCTGTAGTATGCTAAGACATCGATTCTTGAAACGCATTCAGTGACAGAGCTGGAGAGTGTCTGCATTGTAGGAAGTGGGCATCAACGTGATGGCGTCTCAGGAGCTCTTTCATTGTGTGTTAGAGGTGATGAATGGGTGAAACACTTGTGGCAAATCGTCGTAGATGATGATTTCAAAATGTATTTGCTTTTGGTCTATGAAATAAAGCCAATGATGGCTAAATGATGAGAGAGTAAAATTCTATGTACTGCAGCTCTGACTTGCTTGGAAACGGAATCGTTTACAAGAAGCAAGAATAAATATGGTAATACTTTAGGAACTTGTTTATGCAAATGTTTTTGGTGACTCTCTGCTTCCAGTATAAGGTTTTAGGTCCCGCCTTTCAATGTGTGTGGCTCTGTCTAACTTAATTTGTTTCACTGTGTTTTGTACCGTGAGACCTCACACATAGAAAAAGTCTCCTGTCAGAAAAAGTGAATTGGGCTGCAGGTTTTTTAACTAGCTTGAAAGAAGATCAAATATGTCATCACCACAAAAATATCACTTCAACTCTATACTGACAGTACAACTGACCTGAGTAGATAAACTTTGTGTTTTGAACTGAATAGTTTAGGATTGTACTGGAGCACTTCTGTTAATAAACCACCGTCTAGCAAGTTGCTCTTGCTGCCTTTTCTTTCCCCCCCACTTTTTTTTCTGACAAACTACGGTTGCAGTGTTTGTAGCTCTTTGTAATAGCGTCTCAGACCGTCAAGCAGATTCACAGTTCAAATTCTAACTCGACATATCTGTGCATTTACTCTTTTCTGCTACTAGATGGCAGTCTTACTCTAAAGACAGTTACTATCCCGTTGAGGCGTTGTTAAGAGTTTCTACGAAGAGCATTGGTTTTCAGTGAAAATGCACTGCACGATTGTTTATTTTGTTGGGGTTTTTTGTTTGTTTTGTTGTATTTCTTGGTTTTTAGAATGTCACTCATTAATATCTAACATGGGAACTTAAAATGCTGCTAATAGATTTTACTGCCTATCTGTGCTGGAAGTAGATGGCTTCATCATTTGTGTAGGATGTTAGCTCTTGGGCTGTGAAAATTCAGTTAACAAGGAAACTTCTTCACCTCCTGTGAAAGTCCTATATATATATATATATATGTTTCCTTTGATCAAATTTTACAAACATCTCTGATTTTCTTGTTAGTTTCACTCTAGTACTGTTATGCTTGACGGGGAAAAAATGTTTAAGGTGGGCCAAGGTATTGTAGAGTACTTTGCAGATGATCAGCTTGTGGTTGGGCAGCAGGATTTACAGAGGGGGAGATTATCATTGAAATGGTTTCTTAAAATGTTTGGTTCTGAAGAGGTCTGGATTAGTTTTCAATTTTAACTAACTGCTTTTTGATTATTTTTTTTTAAATTCTATTTTCTTTCTGTTGAGATGAAGATGATCCATTTTGCTGCTTCATGATTGATCAGACACTGCAGAAATACCCTGCAGGATTTTAATAGGTATTGTGAATTCACAGAGCTAAAAGTGTCTGTAAATCAATGTATTAGAGCATTTGGGGGTCTTTTTTCTGTCCTTGCTTATAGCCATTAACAGTTGATTGTGATGTGCCATCTAAGTAAAAAACAAGGAGTTTATTAGGCAGAAGCTGGTGGAAGTGAATATCCGTGTGGTTTTTTTGTTTTGTTTTGTTTTTTCTCCAGAGGAAAACCAAAATGAACTTTGACTGAGGTTGATTCATTTCAGGCTCAAAACACAGTTCTCGTGAATCACTTGGTGTCACCATGCAGCATATGCCCCAGGAAAACATCAGGTGTCCCTTGCTCACCTTCATCCCTTCCCCCACAAGCTGCTTTTCTTGGCACTTCTTAGCTTTGTATATAGAACCTGATTTTTGGTTTCCTATTATGTGTTATTTCTCTGTCATAACTGAGTCTTTAGTTTTGTTGTAAGGGTTAAGAAATAAAATACTATTTTTAATCCTGGACAGTGCTGAAGACCACAAAATGCTGTTAAGAACAGTGAATGTTCCAGATACTAGGAGAACAAACATGAATAGTCTGGCATTTTTTCAAGTCTCAATGGGTTTTGTTTTGTCTTGGAATAAACAGCTTGTGAATATTTCATTGAAAATATCTTGCTAATAAAGAAAAATGTTCAGATTGAGATCAGAGTTGCTTTATTTGGAGAAGCTATGAAAGTAGAATGTGTGTGTTTGTGTGTGTGCATGCACATGTGAGCTTTTGTAATGATGAGATGCATGGATGGAGTCGGCCATGTACACCGTCTGGGCCTCAGATCCTGATCCTCAGCAACAGTGGTGTTTTGTCTAAGGTCACTGAAGTAGCTGGAGCAAGAGATTAAACCAGGAGCTCTGATTTTTTCAATAAAATGTGTAAATGATGCCAAATCTTAACACTGATTTTACTGGCACTGTATGGTAGTCTGTAATATATTGGAAAGTAATGTTTGTTGATAGAGTTAACATCTTTTAATGAATTCTTATCTATTAAAAGACATTTAAATAAAGGGATACAGTTTATTAACAGCATAGTTAATGAATTAGATCTAGTGTTGTCATAACATGCATAAGGGGTGCACTAGGTATTAAACTTCTCTCATGAAACCATACAGTGTGTACTGAAGACAGCACAGGTTTTGTCTCAAACCAAAGACAAAAGTCAGAGAAAAGGAATGAATGTAATAAACTCTTGAAAAGAATAGCTGTTTATTTTGTATGAGACAGTCAGCTGGAGGACTGCATTAAAACTAGGAAGTGTTCGTGTGTAACCTAAATGAATAAACTTGGAAATGCCAGACCTGTTTGTAAATATTCCCTAAGGAAACACTGTTACTGCAGAGTGAGGGTTAAAATATAATTTTACTTTAGCTTTCTGAAACAGAGAAGGATAATGATTGCTTCCTATCAAAAGTAACACAACTCTGTTCTTTAAGACAGAACAATTTAGGTAAATACTAATAGCTACATTCTGAAGAATGGCCTGCCTGTCCTGATAGGTGAAAAAGTGTCCTGCTGTGGGTAGGATTACTCATGAGTCTAGTCACTTCTCATTGTATTTTCCTTTCAATGTTGCTCATGCCTGTTTTAAAAAGACTGAAAGTCTGATCCAAACTATTTTATCTTGCATTTCTTGGCACTGACCAGATTAAGAACTTGGCAACTTGGATGCTGTTGCTTACAACATCCACAGTGCTATCTACTGGCACAGAGTTACTTAGCAACAGTGAAGCTCACGTTTATGTGTAGTTTGTGTATGCATCTAAATGTAGTGCTGTAAAAAAAAAAAAAAAAAGGTTAAAGAAGTACAGAGTTTGGAAGGAGAAACATACTGTTCACCAATTTGGATTTTGAGACTGATGGCAGTAGTACATAGGAAAGTAAATCTCAAAATGTTTTGTCTTTTAAAATCTTTACTAGGTTGTTAATGTGTTACAAGAACTTGGAAACAAAATGAATACAACCCTACTCCTACCAGTAAAGCCAAAAATACAGCAAATGGAAAAGAGCAGGGGATGCATTCTAATTTGAATGCCTATGTTACAAATGCATTCCTGAGAAACAAGAAGATTAATTATTTGAATGTGGGAAATCTGAGACAGTCACAAAAATGAAATATAGACACTGTGTGAGACTAACAAGTGGGTTGAGATTATATTGGATTGATTTCTGAGATTATTTGCTGCTTGTCAATTTACTACTGCTGCCTTGCTGATCAAGCTATGACATCTTAAGGGGTTTTGTCAGCTTGCACTGTCTATGGCTGCAGTAATACTCACAAGCACAATGACTTAAAGCAGTGACTGACTGTTATTATATGATGATTACATTAATCTCAATTTCAAGGATTTCAGGCATGCAGTTCTCATTGTTAGCCAGTGTTACAGCTGCAGTGGAGTTTCCTTATATAGCATAGGGAGAAAAGTAATTTCAGCTCACTCCAGACATGAGGAGAAGGCACAGACCAGAATGACCAAGCTAGGAATGGTGAGGGTAGAAAAAAGAAGCTAGTTTTAGCTAGAGAATGAAGATGAGTGTAATGAGGAGAGTTAAAGATGAGTTTAAGGCTGTTGGGAGAGAGATGTGAAGACCTATCAAGGTGGAGAATGCAGTGCACGTGTTTCAGTTTTCTGGAGATGTGAGGGGCAGTTTGGAGAACATGGGAGAGGAGACTGGAGAGATGCTGGATTTGTAGGAGTAAGGATACTGCTACTCAAGCTGTTCTCAGAGTTGAGCATTTTTCACCTAAAAATGAGGGGGTTTGAGAAACGAATTCTCTAGAAGCTATTTTTTTCCCCTGTGTTGTTTGAGCTTCCCTATGTGTATCCTTACTGGTGAGTTTACTGGGCATTTCTGGTGGAAAACGGATTCAAACATGGTGTGGAAGATGAAAAAGATCCCTCACCACCACTGAGACTGGGATTGAGAGGTTTATCCTTGTTTTTCAGACCAGGTTCATAAAGGAAGAAACATCTTGTAAAGAAGGTTAGTGGACACTAATTTAAAGACATGTACACACAAAAAAGTCAGAAATCCAGACTGCCAAAGTTAAAATACATCTAAAATACTTCTGTACTTCAATCTTGAATGTAGAGGATCCTATAAATCTGATTTCCACATGTATGTTCATTGAACAGGTAATTTTGGTGCTGCCTATGTACATTATGGGGGTTGCTCACAGAAATTATGTCTTTTATAGTTAATGGGACCACTGAAATGAGAGGTTGCAATTGCCAACTATGTTTTGTGGCTGCCTCAGAGTGGAGGAGAGGATGTGAGTTTAATTCTGAATTAAAAAGTACAGAATAGTGCATTTGTGAAGTAGGAACTTGATAGAAATCTCTCATCCCACACACGTTACTGTCTACTCATCCCATCTTCTGGGAAACATGCTTGATCTGCTCTTCTTGCTGTAGGCTTCTATGAAGACAGATGAAGGAATGATGTAAAATTCTTACGGTTTCAGGTTTTTGCAAAAGGTTACCTTTCTGTGTTAAAAACTAACAGGCTGTTAACAGTAAATGTGTTACAACAGATGCTTTGCAAGTGAGAGTAAGGTAAAACTACAAAAATTCATCTTACTCTGACTGTTCATTCTTCCAGTAGTGGAGACTAGAAAGATGCAGGTACTGTCTGCTTCAGCACCCCAGACTGCTGCTGTGTCTAGGGTAGACCTGTGTAACAGGGCTCTGTGCTATACAGAAGAAAAAGATACTATCCCAAAATTGGCCCCCATCCTTACAGAGAAAGCTTGAATCTCTTCTCCTTTGGACCATTTCTATGCCTCTCTAAGTGAGGTTTGCTATGTAATGTGGTACACTTTGAATGCAAAATTATCTACCCATGCTTGCCAGGAGACAGAGTAGACACTGAGTCACTTGGTCTCTTAATGTGGGTTGGTTTTTTTTTGTGGTGGGTGTGGCTATTTTTGAAGCCTTCCCTAGGTAAGTTGCCTTTTGTGAGTGTATTCAGCTGCAGACATACCCACCCACTTTGGCAGCTGGTACAAATGTAGAATAATGAAAGAATGAAAATCTGCTGACAATTGTGTTTGTGCTTTGCAGGCAGAATTTGTTGTAGTGCAAATTTTTGTAGGCTAATAAAGTTAAAGCAGGGCTTTAGATACTATTATTTTAAAGCTGTCTCTGCTAGTGTTTTCCTCTTGAAACGATGACAGTGAAAACTGCAGGTTTAAAAATGGAATATAATTTATGAGGCTTCTAACCTTGGAGATAAGTCCTTGTGTAAATGGGATTACAAATATAAAATGAATATTAATGAGGTGGGGAGGCTTTGAGACCTGGCCTTTAGTACTAATCCATTGTGAGTGGAGCAGCTCTAGAAATGTGCCAATACTGGCACAGAGACAACCAGGCATTGACTGCTCTTAGAAAACGTCTCATCAGTCAAAGTCTTCACAGAGTTCTGAATCCTTGTCCTCATCTGATACTGAAGGGGACTTGAACATTTCTGGTACCAGTACTCTGCCTGCTGTTCTATGTGCTTTTCCCTGGGAACACTCCTGTATGCTGGCAGTTGGTTCTAGCTTGTTGCATGGATGGAAGCGTAATGAAAGGGTAAGTTATTGGAAGAGTTTGGAAATCTCTTTTAGAAGAGAGCTGTGAACCTTCAAGTAGATGTTCTGGGCAGAGTCATGCTGAGTTAAACTGAGTGACATCAGTGCTAGTAGCTCCCTGCTCATGACTATTAATGACAAAGAAGCTCTAAAATACTTCAGTAATTTAGTAACTGTGTGAAAGAAATAGACCAAGGGACTAAGGCTGCTCCTTACTTATTATCAGGAAGGAAGATACTCCGTATTAACTGCCATCTTAGCAGTTTCAGGTAAGGAAAGTTGTTTAGATTATATATTCCCTGAAAATGAGATGTGTGTGTGGAGCAATGCATCTCCTAATTCATGGAGGCTGATGCTGAGAGATGACAGAAGTCACCTCAGAAATGCTGATTGCCTTCATTTTACTCAGTAGTTTTTGCAGGAATTGGCATCTCTGTCAGCAGCTGTCTGGGGAAGCTAGTATTAATAGCCTTTTAGCATTACCTTTTTCCTTTTCTTGGTCTTCCCTTTGATTGCACTGATTTCGCTGTCAAATACCTCAGTTTGAAAGAGGACTTTTGGAATCTAAGAATAGCAAATTTCAAGAGCTGCTCTAAAAGCTTGATCTTGATTTCATTTGTTGGATGATTTTTGGAAAAGCTTAGCATTTATTCTATAAGTGTTGTCTCATGACATCTACAAAGCCCATAGTGGAATACCTATACTCAATGTGAGCCCTTTCCTTGTTTCTCACACTCAGTATTTTAGGGCAAGGGACCAAATTATGTTTTCTCTTGTATGTCAAATCTTCTAGACTTTTTTTTTTAGTACTAAAGAAACCATAGCCCTGTGTCCGTTGCCTGTTTTCCATCCACAGCAGTACATTTAACTTTGTGAAAGTGGATTATTTCCTTGCTGTGAATTGAATGTTACATTGTTGTCACTTATTTGTTGGTTTAATGTTCTTCTGAAAAAACAGTCTGGAATCGGCATCATAAGATGCTAAAATGGAGAAAATATGAAGTCAGTGAAGCTCATCATCATAATAATTATATTCTTAGTATTAATTAATGAGAATGCTGCAGGAAGGTGTTGTTTTACACTACAGTTCTGTATTTAGATCAGCTAATGGAAGCTTGCGGGCTGAGCATTGCTTATTCTGGACTGCTTGCCAAATTTCCTAAAGGATTCTCTTTGTCGTGCAAGCTTTCCCTCATAGCATGGCACTTACATGCTGTACATGCCTCTGCTGCCACATTAAGTAATAGTGTCTCTTTATTGCTTCTGGAGTAAGAACATGGTTATGTCTGCTATTGGAAAGTCACGAATATATATTGAAAGTACTTTTTTCTTCCACTGAGTCTAGGGATCTTCTGACTAATGTATTTATCACTGTACCATCTGAATAGCTCTAGTGTTTGGGTTGGTTTAGGATTTGGAACAAGGATCTTTAATTCATATAATCATTTACCTGTTACTAAAACAGTTTAGAGTGATCTTTAAGAGCTTGATGCCCATGTGGGTAGTCTCCTCTCCCATTGAGAGGGGCTGGATAGTGTTCCCTGTGCAAATGCCAGGAGTGTTACTTGGGGTGCTGCCTCAAAGCCTGTCACAGTGTTATGCTGTCCAAAATGCAAAATGGCTCAGCAGCAGTCTCACTGCTTGCTGCTCAGAAGACACCAGTTTTCCTTCACCAATATATGGAGCTAGCTGATGCATCTTAAAATTTTGGATGCAATTTTGAACTGTGATTTGCAGGTTGGTTTTGTCTTTTAAAAAGGGGACTAGTAGTAATAGATTCTGTAATAGTAATAGATTCTGAAGCTCTGAAAATATTCTATGAGCTGAGAGGAGTTAAATTCAGTTTTACAGGTGGAAGAGCTCAGGCACAGAGATTGAATTAGAAATTATGCAGGAGTCTGGCAGTGAATACTGGCCTCACAATTCTGGAGTTCTAAGTTCAATGTCTCAGGTGACCTCAGGTTGCCTCTGCCCCTTTACTAGGATGTTAAGGCTACTTACCTCTTGGTACAACTCTCTCACCTCTGAGCTGCAGTGAAATCATCCTGCACCCCAGGCAAACCCTGGCCTTTTTACTTCTTTGTTGAATGGCCTGAAAGACATTCCCTGCCATGCAGTAAAAAGTACTTGCAGCACAACAAGCCTGGTCTTCTCCCTGGCTATTGACTTATGTGAGTTCCTCATTCACCTTAGCTCACGGTTTTTGTCTGTATTCACGTTGGTTTTATTTTGTTGGGTTGGTTTTTTTTAACAGCATATTGTTTATCTTGCTGTACAAACCCAAGTGGAAACGAAGCATTCATTTTGCTGTGAGAGGGGTAGCCAGATCTACACCCACACTTCTGGACCTGACATCCCTTAGATCGTGATGTTAAAGGTACAGTATCTTATCTCCAATGCTTGCTTGATTATTTTAGGGGAGAGTGCATGTGCACTCTTCTCGTGGTAAAACATTTTGCTTTACAGACTGAAGTCAATGGCTCTGCATGCGTAGCATTAGACTGTAGAAACAGTGCTTGAAGGCACATGAATTCTGATAGAGAATAAATAGCTGTCCTTTTATTGTCTATTCTTTAATTTCCTCTGTTCCTATGCTTAAGAAAATGAAAAAAAAAAAAGCCCTCATGTATAACGATCACGTTGTGTTAAGGCAAATAAGCTGCAGCAGAAATCAGTGCCACTGAAAAATAGAAGAGCAGTCAAACAAATTGCAGTCGCGTCACTGTTTGCCTGAAACAAACACGCTGTTCTTAAGTTACAACTAAAGTGAAGTTAAATTGGGCAAAATAAGCTGAGAAACAGAGAAATGCCACGAAGGGATTCTTTACTGACTCAAGAGATCTGGCTGTCATCTTCAGTTGTTTCTGTGCCTTACAGTAGCTGTTATCAGTAGTTCAGGAAGTGAGCTGCTGGATTAGGGATAGAACTTGGTGCTGCTGATAAGGAAGTGAAATGATTGAAATGCCTGGTGTAGTGTTAGATAAGATTAAATGCCTGGTTTATCACACGAGCAGAATTCTAGCAAGATCCAGGGAGGCTCTGCAGCTTTATTCAGTAAAAGGCTGCAGGCTACCTGTGTGACCACCATACAAGCCAAACGAGATGGGAACATTATATCAAGAATCTTCTCTGCACAGATCCCTGCGTTTGAGCATGGGAGGGTTTTGTGTTTCTGATTACATCAAGAGATTTACGGTAAGAGACTCCTTAGTATTTTATTGTAAGCCTAGTTTGAAATTACAAGCTTTCTAGCTGGCGCAGTATTGGTTTCTGTGCCTTTTGTGAAGTGCTGTATGCGTTGGATGTTCTTGGCCAGGTTGTGCAGTTTGTTGGCTTGCAAAACACCTGCCGATTTCAAGTAGGTGTTTCTGGAATGATGAGTGCAGGCTTTGCCTTTGTAAAGAAACTTATTTTGTGTGAGAGCCTTGGCACATTGACATTTTAATCTAAGTGGTGTATTTGTAGCATTGGATTCTGGAATGCCATTCAAATTATGCAAAGGTTAGTTGTTATAGCTTTTTGCTTTAGCTGCCATATGTCCAAGAGCTTTAAGGCAATGAATCTGTCAGGCAGGCTCACACTGAGATGATTTAATGAGGAGTTAAATTCTACATGAGCTTATTCAACCTGTGGTAAAAGCAGTGCAATCAGCTTGAGCAGCAGGCACTCAATACCTCAAATGTGTGCTCTGTGGTAGTACTTAAAGGTTTAGAGATCAGAAGACCATTGTGCAAAGGGTCTGAGGAAACAAAGTGAAAGACAGTCTGCCTCTGAAAGTTTCACCAGCCCATCAACGGACCACAAACCCTGCAAGAGGAGAGAGGTGCAGAGACAATAGGAATCTGCTTTTCTACTACTGTAAGCTAGTCATCAAACCACACTGTGGAGTTCAGGTTCAGTTGTTACAGTGGCAGGAGATCTAAGGGAATGTTATTTCTGTTTTCTTCTGTTTGTTTACATTTGCCTACTTTTTGAGTTGCTGAGAAGACCACTACCATCCAGAGAGAAGCAGAAAAAGGACTTAAGCAACCTTAAAAGGAACACCATGTACATATAATAATGTTCAAGTAATAAAAAAAAGTTGTGGGAATTGCATTTTAATCAATGCAATCAGATCTGATCAGATTTTGTGGGTTCTGTTCTCTTTCAAAATGTGAAAGAAAGGATTTCCTCATGTATTTTGTCCAACAATCACTCTAATGGGCTTTCTTTAAAGAACCAGTGGAAGAAACAAACTAAATCAACAGTAATAAACTAAATTCTGGACCAGTTGAACATCAAAATTTCTACTAGTATCCACAAGTAGGATATTGTTCCAAAGCCTTAAATTCTTCTAATGTAATGTCATGTAGTGGATTAAATATAGCCAAGAGTACAATAAGATTTTGGGGGCGGATTATCATTTATTACATGGGAAACAAAATGGCATAGAAGATTTAGATATGTTTCATGCCCCTGTGGCCACATGATTTATTGTTTGCTTATGGCACCATAGCAGGAGAACATTTTGGTCTCTTAAGTTGAATATACTACTCAACTGTTTTTCATGTTGAACAGATAATGATGTGTTTAAATTGTTGATGTTCAGCTTTTTGTTAATAAGCAGTCTGAAATACACACAGCTTTCTTTTGCCTATTGCCATAAGAACGCAAATGAAAGATATTTCAGGAAGGATTACAGAAGCTGGCTTTAGAACCATCAAAGCAAATGATCCAGGTTTCTTTTGGACTAGTTGTGTCTTGGGGAAAAACAACAGTACTGCAGTCTGTGGCATGCTGTGGCTTGTCTCTGCAAATCAGAGTTAGTATTTTGCAATAATATGAAGGCTATAATGAGATTCAAAGTATCTTGTTTCTCTAATTGACCTCTTGGGTGACTGAGTAATTATTCTGTATTCATTGCTTTAATTTCCCTTTCTGTAAAACTAGTGTTAATGGTACTTCTCTTCTGCAAACACAGGTAAAAGTTATCTTAGATTCAGTTTGATTTATTGTCTTTCCTAGTTTTCAGTGAGCTAAGAATCAAAAATAACTTTGTTTTGGATGTCTTGCATTGGATCACATCACTCCAGCCTCTTCATCAAACTCATGGAAAATTATTCTTTGTTTTGTTCAAAAACTAGCACTCAAAATCCTGGAACATTCTAAAGGGAAGGATGGAGGATATGACCAACAGAGAAGCATATAAGAATAAATAGTGTTTCGGACCATGTGAGCAGTTTGTGCTGTAGTTGGTGAGAGCTGCTCTAATCTGTAAGTTTAATACTAACCCTAGTGAGAGCTCTCTTTTCCTATGTAGAATGGCAGCCTATAACTTGGCTTTGAGCCTGTTCCAGGAGCTGATCAGTGTGTGTACACTTCTGATTTCAGTGGTTGCTGTGTGGAACCTGCTGTTTGTATGTTTGTTGACCATAGTCTTTCTGGCATAATACTTGATGATCTGCCTGCTCATGCTCAAGTAAGTGACTGGCTCAGCTGATCCTGGTGTTATGGAAGGACTCATAACACTAAGCAGCTCTGTAAACAGTGGCCTGAGTGTGTTTATGGATTGCTTGGAGTTTGTGTTATTGCTCAGATGTACAGTGGAGGATGTAACTCACACTCAAGCAATAAGATGAGGCATTTATGTTTCAAAAATTAATTTGACTCTTGTTAGGAGAGGTAGTGATAGGAATGTTTTAACAGATGCCTGAAGACCAAGTTGCTGATATTTCCTTCATGCTTTTCCTGCTCATGAGCTGAACTGCTTTGGTGTTCAGCTGCATTAGTCCTTTTAACCTCGGTGGTGCTGCACTCATGCTTCTGCTGGCTTGCTGGAGCTGACTCTTATTGTAGGAAAGATCCACTTCACGAGATATCTGAAGTCACCTAGTCTTTCCCATAAGCTAATCTTGATGCTCTTTTCACTCTTGTTTATGATATGGGGTGTGCCTTCCACTCTCTTCTTGTTTGGGTAACATGTTGCTGAGTTTGCTACTCAGACTCACCTCTTCTAGGAGTCCTGTGTAGGGTTATTTAGAATTCAGGTACTCTTGGTTCACATCTTGACCTTTCTGTTTTTGTTTTTTAATGTCTTGCACTGCTCAATTACCTTTGTTTTGTTCCCTGAGCTGCTGGGATAGGCCTCACTGAGAGCAGATCTTGACACCTGCAGTTCAGGCTCCTGTTTATCCGGGGAGTCACTCCTCTGCTCAGCAGACCAGGTCTGGAATCCTTGGCAGATCTGTGTACTGCAGAGGCCCAGCTACCATACCTGAGTCCAGAGTCTTGGCAGGCCATGTGCAGACTGCTGTAGAGAGTTGGCAGAAAGGCAGGTATACTGGACAAAAAAAAAATCAATGGAAGTAGTAAGCACTTCTGAAGGACTGGCATTTTTAGTTCTGAGCATCTCAGTTGTTAACACCATCTTCCCAGGCTTTGTGGGAGCTCGAGAGAAAGGTGTGATATGCTGCAATTTAAATTTTGCACCAGTGTCTAGTGGTTGCAGTCTAAATATATTCTATTGAGTATCCTTTCAGACACTCCATATGCCAGAAACTACACTAGTAAACTATATATAGTCTCTGACATTACAAAACAGGTTTGTTTTCACCTTCTCCCATGGCTGAATTGATAGCAGGAGCTAACAAGGTCCTTCTGCTGTTGTCTTCTGTATTTGTGGTTCATCTTTCACTCTCATTTGTATCCTTGCTTTAGTGTTCAGGCTTGAGAAGTTCATGTGCTTTCTGGCTCACTCAATTTATTCCTGCATGTCTATGACTTCAGATGTGTGCTGTCCAGAATGGCCTCTTCTCAAAGACCTGATTCCTTCCAGCAGTGTCACTGCATGTTCACTGTTATTGTATGGGGCTAGGTAAGACTAGAAAGAAATGCCCTTTTTCTACAAATAGCTCTGTTATGGATGTTTTGTTCCCAGTTTCAGCTGAAGTCCCCTAGATGCCCCGCATGGGAAGCTTCAGCTTCAGGGTCCTGGTTAATTCTCAGCACCTCTTTAGGAACTGGCAAACTTGGTTTTCTGGTTTTGCTAGATATTTGTACTGAGATACTGACTTCAGATGGAGAAATGGATCATTGTGCTTAGCCATACCACTGAGACTCTAACTCAAGGCTTTTAATTCACACCCTGCTTCACAGAGATTAACTTTAAAAACTGCCTTCTCATTCCTTGCTCTAGAAACTTTGATGCCTGTTAGCTGCTTTCTGCAATTCCAACAGCATGCAGTATAATTTTCTTTTAGACAGGCTTTTCTGTAGATGACAGTCTTCTGTTTGTTTCCTGCATCTTTCTTCAAACTTAAGGAAAACCATTATAAATTTGGCTGGATGTCTTTTGCATATCTGAAATGGATGCAGCATTTACTGGGGTTTTTTTGCCAGATGTTTAAACATTCACCTAAAGGAGTGCAAGTGGCTCATCTGTGGGTATTTGGTTACTGAGGAGTTTGCAAAAACGCCAGCTTTTGTACACAAGCTCTTTGAGTCCTTTTCAAAGCAGAGTTTGTATGGAGTCTAAGCCTGAACTGATGCAGTTATTCCTGTGATTGTGAATGACGTCAAAGCAAAATGTCAGATCTAAGTCAGCAGGTGAATATAGCACATAACAGACTTTATTAGAGGACAGATGACTATTTGCTTGATCTAGAATTTCCTTATCCTGGTGTTCTGGTTACTAGTGGCGAATAGCAATGTCAAAGAGTGTTCTTACTTAAAAAAAACTAACATCCCCTTATTATGAGGTTCCTGTAAAGACTGCTATTAGCAAGGGACACTGAGCACAGTGCTTGGGATTAGTTGCACAACAACTGTCAAATGGAAACGTGAGGGAAAGAAAAAAATAATCAATAACTGAGACTCCAAAGTAGGAAGGGAACAGAAGACAACACAAAGCACAGTACAATTTCATGATTTTAATTTTCTCAAACAAAAGTGTGTTGCTGGCAAAGCAGAGACTTTTCTGAGGGATTTGATTTTTCAAATTTCAACTCGGCAAGAATGATTGTGTTGGTTTCAATGTGTTTTGTAGTGAACTCTGGATTATGTGAGAGTTTCTTTTCTAAAAACTTTACTCTAGAAATAACGCTTTCTTAGGCAACAGATCTGTTCCCTATATATTTAGAGAGAGGTCTATCTCATCACTTCAGTGACAAGAATTTGCTTTTATTGATTTTGTTCCTATTGGCATTACTGCACAGGCAAGGCTACTGTTCCACATTATGACAGATCTCTACTAACTTACAATTACTTGCACCTGATCAAACCACTATGTAAACACAGGAGTTGTTGGCAGGTCTAAAAGATGCCTTAGGACTCTGTGCTGAGCTCCCAGGAGTAGTGAGAAAGCATTTTGTAAATGAGAGGCTTCTTGAATCCAAGGGTAGCTTTTATGGATGACCTTTCAAATCAGCAGGCTTTACAAGAAACTGACTGCATGAGATATCAAATCACTGAAATTCAGTGAAAGCAGAATGAGCTAACATGTCTTCTCTGTTTCCAGAGAGCTCTGTGTTGGAGGAGTGGAAGGGTGAATCCTTACCATCACACCAGTAAACATTACTGATTGCCACTCTTCTGGTCCAAGTTGGTAAAATAGTTTAGTATCTGTTTGGGTTAAAACCAAATTGAAAGAATGAAAACTCAAAGTAACAAGACAGCTTCTTAATGTGTTTCTGTGGGTAACAGGTTTGGTGTTGAAAATAAGCTCTGAGGTCAAGTGAGTGAACGTGGATGAGGAACAGGTGCTCTCTTGGCCTCCTGAGAGGCAAGGGAACCTGGAGCGAGGACTTAAAGGTTCTTATTAAACCTTGTGTGCAAATAGTAAACAGTGTTATCTGGAAATCTCATCACTTTGATGTAAATGAAATGTCATAACGGATCTGTTCAACCGTCTGCTGCCAGCTGCTTCACAGAGATGCATTACAAAGCTACACACGATCTCAGATACAGTAACCCATCCTTAGCTGTGCCACTGCCTGTGAGCATTATCCTTACATTCAGTTGTTTGAAAAAGAGTAAAATAGAAGGGAGGGAAGAAGTCAGGACTTGGAAGAGAGTGTTTCATAACCTACTGTGTTTGCAGTTTTCTGTCATTAAATATATAGGAAAAGTGTATATAGTGATCTGATACTGCAGTAATGTGCTGTTGTGAGGCAACATTGAAGTGCACCACACCAGGGTCACTTGGGGAGATGGATAGTGCTTTACAGACCCTTTTAGTACGCAGGTGGGTTTCAAGAAACAGCCAACATGAATAATGTGTTAAATGTCAGGCTCTTGGCATTCTAAAGCAGTTGTGGGCCAGATCCTAATATGATCTGATCTCAGCAGGAAACTCAACTATTGGGCTAGAAAGTTTTATCCAGACTATATGGCATATCTTGCCTACATTAATTAACTAAATTAAAAATACTGCTCTAAATTGGAGTCAATGCCCACTTCAGTGCTTGCCACTTGCCATGAGTATTGTTCTGTTGCTGCACCATTGCTCTGTGGCTATGATTTATCACCTCTTGTGTCTAGAAAGCATGCTGTTCATGAGAAAATACTCCCTGGTTTAGGGCTTAATTTTTCAAAAGTTTAGATACCCTAAGAAAGTTCAGTTACCCTTTAATGTGCTGGGGGGAAGACATGAAGTTTAATGAGCTGCAGCAACTACATGTACATTACGTAGATTTCCAGTGAAACTTGAAATAGTGGATGACTGGTTTCTAAATACGTGAAATATATTTATTAGCATTTTTTGCCTCAGAATTGTTTTGCAGATGCAGATACATGGTTTTGATCTTATCTGCTGTTTGGTTTTTTTTCTTTTTGTAAGCTCCTGATATTTTACCACAGTGAGTTTGTCTCCTTAGAACTCTGTTCTCCCAAAGCCCCAAGTTTAAGCTTTGGCTTTATTTAGGCAATATAAAAGGTTATTTTTTCAATTATCTACATATTTTCAGCCATCTCCAGTTTTACTGTGTTGTTGGAAGCGATGCAATAATCTAATGAGATGATCTGTTTGAGCAGCTGGTTTTAACCTCTGTGACATTTCTTGTTTGGGACATAAGCCTCTGCTGTCACTTCAGTACATGTTCTAGGTTTGGGGTGTTTTTCCTTTTTATTTTCTGTTTACCCCATCTTGCTGTTTTTTCCCTTCTTTTGGGTCACAGCTGGTAAGGAGGGATCATAACTGAACTATATATCATAGATTCTCTGTGTTTAATGTGATTTTTTTCTCTTGTTTTCTGACATATCTCCCTCACAACTGAGTGTGGGATTGGAGCCAAAGAGGAATAAACTCTCATTGCCCCCTTGAGAATAGAAATCTCTTTGGGGTCATCAGTTCAAGGTCACTTGTAGTTCAGGTTCTCCAACATTTGTGTTCTGTTTCTGTGGTGCTACTGAAACTTTTGATTTTAAAGATACCAGAGAAATTAATTTAGGTTCAGCTTTTAGTGGAATTGAAGCAGTTGCCTGCACACTCCAGATGAGAGTGCTCGTTTTTTGTTACCTGGAAGAAAAGCAGAAATCCACAGGAAACCTCTTATCATCAAAAATCTTATTCCAGTTACATCCAAACTACGATGGAGTTTTTTGGACCACCGGTTTGTTTTGCCAGTGACAACACAGAGTGGCTGAACACAGCTCTGCAGGCTACATTCACTGCAAGATTCACTGGTGTTTGTTGTAGATATAACACTTCAAGTTCTTCAGATATAATTTGGGGTGTATTGAAAATGAAGCAATGTGTTGCACTGTGTAAGTGCAAAATAGCTCCTCATAAAGAGAAAATGAGTTTAATGGGCTGTTGCATTTGTTAAGATAACTGTGCTTTTTTGTGATGTCTAAGAGTGGGAATACTATGATCTGTAATATGGAGTCAGGCAGTTCAGGATTTTTCCCTTGTTTTTTTGCTAAGTGTTGAAGGCTTGAGACTGCCCATGTACCTGAATGCTCTCCTCAGGCTGCTCCAGCAAGATGCAAACATTGAGCACTAAATCAATGTTCTGAACAATAATTACCTTCTATTGTATTTCATAGCAAAAAGAGTAGAAGATCTTTTGTCAGCATTTGGACACGTTGTCATCCTGAAGACAAAACAATCAGATCCATTGGAGCCGTTTTTTCTTTTAGTGTGTTTGCTGTTCAAGAGGGGAGAGAAAGAAGGAGGAAATTAAAGGAAAAAACCCAAACAACTTTGTGACAGGTGTTTAAAATTTTTCATTATGGTCCAAATGAGGTTTCCTTCTCTATCCTGCACCTCACCCATAGTTTGCAGTTGCTTATGGATGCATAGTATAATGTAAATGGTGTAGTTAGTCAAATATCTGTATCTGAGTAGGAGGCAGTTTTGGCTCTATCTTGCCTGTGTGCACCTCAGGCAGCAGCAGCAAGGAATATTTGTTGCATGTAGTGAGAATCTCCATAGTGCGTTATCTTGCACATCTCAGTGCACTGTTTGAGTAGGTATTGGGTGGTGAAATCTGTTCCACGTATCTGGAATATGCAGTACACATAGAATCCAGAGGAGGAAAGGATGGCTTGTGCCCTTTGAGTTGCTATCAGACAAATCTGCCTGTGTAAACTAATATAATTTAGAGGTTTCCTTTTTTTAAGTATCTTTTAAAAAAAGTTTACACAGCATTTACCATCGGAGTCCATTGTACATAAGGAGAATTAAATAATCCGTTATATGACTAATACCACTAGTACATAACAATGGGGCAGGACTAATGCTTTTATGCTCTCAGTTGTTCAATAACTAAGAGCGTGGCCAAGATCTCAAAAGACTCTTGTTTGCCCACAGACAGACACAGAGGCCAGTTGTGCACTTTTGTTGTACTCACATTGTTTCACGACCGTACGTGCTGTGCCTGTAATAGCACACTGGTGGAGGCAACTTGAGTTCTAAGTATGCAACCACAGATGACTTTCCATGGCTGGGTTTCCTTATTGAAATATTTACTGCAGGTTGTCTGGCTTTAAATATAACAATCTAATGACTCTACCTTTTTCTTTTTGTCTGTAAGAGGAAAACATTCAGCTGCTACTCTTGGTTTAGTAAAAATGTTGGCAGGTTTGATTATTTGTCATAAGGTACGTTTATAGGCTTGAAAGAAATAATTACTTAAAGGCATTTAGCTGAAAACTTTGCTGCTTTAAATGCAGTCATGTAGTTGCAAAGCTTTTATTGTATGTGTCATATTTTCAAGGTAGAGCTGTGTATTTTACTGCATTGTATGTTTGATTATTGATTTAAGATTATATGGGATATCATCAAACTTATGCCATACTGACCTGGATCACTGTGAAAATATCAGTGACTAGAAAATACTTTTCTGATCAGGAGAAGTGATGTGGCATGAAATGCCAACTCACATCAGCTTTCACAAGCCAAGTCGTCTTCTCAAGTTGTTGCTTGTTCTTTGAAATTTCCCATGAAAGTAATGAACAATCCAAGTCTTTAAGCCTTTTATATCTTTTGTAAAGACAGTTATTAGCCAATAAATGTCACAGAATCACCAGGTTGGCTGTAATTATTTAGTTGCCTTAGTAAATGTAACAAAATTTTTTTTTCTTGTAAATGTAAAAACCCTTGTCTTACAGGAGTGGGAAGGACTCAGCATCTTGTCTAAAGGGTAATTTTCTGTGGTGTATAGAGGAATGATTTTAATTTCTAGAATGTCCAATCTCATACAGCAAATTAATTTCAAGAATTACCTGCTTCTGCAGGGAGGTTGGACTAGATGATCTCTAAAGGCCCCTTCCAACCTCTACTATTCTATGATACTTCCCATATGCCCCTTCCAAAAAATGGTGAAGAGGTCTGAGGCAAAGGGGGGATGGATATTCAAAAGCCCATGGCTTTGATGTGGTTCCATTGTTGCAGTGCACCAGGACTCCTGCAGCAGCAGGATTTCTCCACTGCTTTCCCCTCCGTGCTCTACATACATAGAGCAGTGAAAAGGGACCTGGGAGAACTAGATGCAGTCATTTGACACATGTCATGTCTGGTAGGGGACCAGCTGCTTTGTCTTTTGATGCTGCAGTTCCTTCTCTGGGAAAGAGGATTGACTCTCACTCTGTGTTTTATTGTAAAGATCTATTCATTAGTGTATCTAAAGCCTTCAGAACTGTGGCAGTGGGAACTGTGCAAGTATAAAGCGACTACCTTTCTGTTCTTTAGGGACTAATGTAACTTTTCACAGTAGACATGCTAATTCAGATGTGAAGTCAGTAACAAATCTTTTAGATAAGATCTATGATTCAATAATTTTGTTGCTAATAGTTGGATTAATTGTGTCGTGCCTTCATGAAGAGATTTTTGCTTGGTTCACTTTTGTAGCCTGGGAGAAAGATTTAATTTTAGAAGTTTCAGTTGACAAAGACATGCTGGTGCTAGATACGTATTTCAGATCCTTGTCATTGTACTCTATTTTTAAATTCAAGTTGCAGGCAGCCTAAAGAGCACACTCTGTATCTATGCTGGGTGCTCTGCATCTGTGCTACAACGTTGAATTCTTTCGAGCCCTAGCACAAGGCCACTCGATTTACTTTTATATTTTTCCTAGTTAATGAAAAGAAATGCTCTGGCAAGTTCCTTTCATTATCACACAACTAAAACTGCTCATAAAACCAGTCTTCCCTCCAGAGGTCTGCATTGGCATTGGCAATTGTTAAAATGCTTGCCTATCAACAGCCACTCGAGAAAGAATTTTAAATGGTTTTGTGACGTCAAGGAGGCCCAAGAAAATAGAGTCTGGTGCCAGATGACCTGCAGCATTGAAAGCATGCAGTAAGAAACAGATAACACAGGAATAAATCTTTTGTGCAGTAGCTATCTCATGATACGCTCTGGTGCCTCCAATAAGTGAGGTTGTCTGGTATAGGAATAACTAAAGAAGACGAAATTTCAGACCCTCATTTTCTAATTTGTAATTAATGAAAAGCCAACCTAGTCTATCTGACATCCTTCTGTATGGACAGAATGTCTGCGAGTAGCTTGGACCTTGCAGAGGGAAATGCCTTGACAAAGTTACCGCCTACAAAAGTGAACAATTTAAGTATGATGGACAAAAAACTGAATCTCTTGAATGAAAAGATGGATAAACTGTTGCATTTCCAAGAAGATCTGACAGGCAAACTGCAGCAAGTTAACAAAGGCATTGATGATGTAGAAAAAGGCATTAACAAGCCAACAGTATCCCGAGCAGCTCCTGATGAGACAGACGCACTGAAACAAGGCCTAACGCTATCGGACGGTATTCACCAGGCTGATATCCAGAGCATATTGTCAGAAGTGTTGAAATTGATGAAAGCTGCCCAGCTAGATGCCTCAAAGCATAAGGAGAGGCTGGCAAAGATAGAGAAAAGGGTTGATACACTGGATAAAGTTGTTACATTTGTGGGAGAAGTATTAAAAAATTCTAAAGTAGTGGATTTTATTCTCAAAGGCATTGTGCCCTGGAAGAAGGGGAGTCTGCTGGAAATCCTCGAGGTTGGTTTTGGTTTACTGTTCTTCATATTTTTCTTTATGACATAGCAGGGCTTTACGCAACCCTGCTGGCTTCTTGCATGACATAAAAGCCAGATTTTCTTTTCAATATTGCTGTTACAGGTGACTGCTATGACCTTTGAATTGCAAGGCTCTTAAGACAGAGACCACGGCTCAAAACATGCTCTGCACACAAGTCTGGGGATTGTGCCAGGCAATTCTGTAGCAACTGTGAGGAGTAGGTTGCTATTGTAAAGGGAAATTCAGCTTCTATGAGAGCTCAAAGATCAGCAAATTAGTGATTGAATTGAGGCCCTAGTGAAAAGTATGAGTAACATACTAGAAGCATTTTCTGTTGGAAGGAGCTTCTATTTTCTCAATTGGTCATGAATTCTGAACACAACATCAGTTCCTAAAACTTGTGCTGACTTATGGTCATATCACTGAGCAGATTTTTATGTCCTTAGACATTTGAGTTGTCTTTAGCTGGGTCTTTATGATAAAACTGTGACTTTACCAACTCCATGGACATTGTTCACTCCTCAAATCAAATAGTTCTTGTGTTTGCAAGTTCCTAGACATCAGTTCCTAAGCATTTCTTACTTATTGAGGACAGTGAGAGACGAACAAGTAAGACCAGTACATAGTTCATATGGTGCTTTGGAATTGATTAACCATGTTTTTAAAACTACAGGCATCTGGAATGGTTTTAACTAACATGAGTTTTGAGTTTTCTCTATGGTTTGTATTCACAGTGGGGAAGAAGTAAGGAAATCAGCAAGAGCTGGAATAGGTTTGTTCATTCCAAGAGTCTCATTGTATGTAGACATGTGATTACAGGGGGGAGAACTTAGCAGAAATGCAAAAATCTGTTTGCATCTTAATCCAAATACCTTTCATCAAACTGTAAAATATTCTGGTGGAAAGTACACTTAAACTTTCACAAAAGCAGGGCACTGCTGGATGCTAGCATACCTTTTCAGGCTTTTTAAGGGTTCTCCCGGTCTCCCTTTGAAAGTACCAGAGGCTGACAAGTGAGCTAGACTGCTGGGAGACAGAGGTATAAAGAGTTTCCATTAGCATTGAGAACAACAAATCATACGTTACGTATCACTCTGAATTCTGGAGAGAGATGAAGCTCGTCCTTGCTTGCAGTTGCAAGTTCAGTTCTACAGATTGTTGGAGAAATGGGCAAATTTGATATGCTTTGATTAAAGCTGCATTGTTAGTGGAGTCAGTGCAAAATGCCTGTAGACAGATAGAGTCCTTGACAGGATTTATACCTTTAACTGAACTGACAGCGGACAGCTTGTTATTGGCCAAGTGAAGATGAGTACAAAGATGATAAACTAATTTTATTTCCATATTGTCAGTTTCTAAGTGAAAAGCAGTAAGGAGGGATGTAAATAAAGGGAAGTGATGTGAGAGATACTGGAAGAATGTTTCACATGGACTTCTAGCATACTGTTGGAATGAGTTGTCAGCTAGCTCCTATGCACTGCCTCCTCTTTGGTATGTGCAGAAGAGGAGAATGAAGGAGGAGAGAACTTCATCTGAGTTGTATGGATAGGAGACTTGACAGGTGAAATGACTGGCTGGTGGTGAACTGATGGACTAGGACGGGGTTGGAGGTCTGTGTCCCAGGCCCCAACCACTGCCATGATGGTTAGGTAGTTAGGTGAGAACAGGCAGTATTGAGCAAGCAGAGTCTTACGGCTCACTCCAGTTTTGCAATATGACCATCATTGCTTTGTGGTTTTTTCTTTTCTAGTCACAAACACTTTTTGAAATTGGAGCATAAGGTCAGTTTTAAGACTTTAAGATATGACTATACTTTGATTACAAGCTTCTGAGTGATATTTGAACTAGGGTTGAGTTAGTGAGGTAGCATATGTACGTTACCTAGCTGGGGTAACGTGGAGCAAAGCACGGATGAGTTGAAAACCAAATTAGCTTCTGCTGAGCCATGTGTTAACTTTGGTCTAGTTTTTGCAGCCTATTTTGTGATAGCAGCATAGTTATGCCCAAAGAGCTCCACAATTGCACACGAGTTGCACATAAAAAGAGCTTGTTACCTGCTTGTTTCTGTTTTCCAACCTTTGCTGTTTTGTAACAGCATGGCCCTTATCACAGAGCTGCCTTAGTGCAAGGTTACTCGGTATGGGGGTGGGAGTGGGGAGGTCATGTTTTCATTTCTGGGTGAAGCTGTTTGTTGATGGTATGACAGCATTCCAGGGATGCCATGGGAATGCTTATGGAGGAAGTTTTGCGGTGTTGGAGTCAAATTATAAAAGCTTCATAGGGTCCAAACCTGTAACTTCTTCTTAAAAACCAAACAGACGACAAACCCCACCAGCATTCATCTGTCACTTATCCCAAGCTTCCTTCCCACGTAGGATTTTGCAAGAATAATGTTCCCTCTGGTCATTGTTGCAGCTTTGCTTAGAGCTGTAATAAAAATGGTAATTATTTCTTACTGGTTTTCATCTTTATGTCTTTTAGGTTTTGGGAAGGGGGGAGTGGGAGAGTTCTGCTGTGGAATCTGTTATGGTTGGAGCTTTAAATCCTTAATTGCTTTTACTAATAGATGAAGAGACTGATTTGCAGTAATCTTGTAATCACAGTTATCTGCAGAAATATTTAAAATGTTGCTTATTTGCTTGTGCAGATAAGGTTAGGAGGTTGCTCGTCACTAGATTTTAACTATGTGCCAACCAAATAATACACTATGCTTTTGTCTATTTTTGTGTAATGCTTTTTGCAAAATATTGGTTATTTAGTGTTAATTTTATTTCAAATGTATTGCTGTGTGTTCAGTGGCTCTAGTACAAAATATCCCTCGTCTGGGCTTTCTGAACTGGAGGAAGAAATTTGCTTAAAAGTAAAATTCTGCCTCTAAAGACAAAAAGTCTGTTTTGAACCATGCCAAAGGTGGCTTGGATTGTCAAGTACATACACATGCGTTACCATAAAGCTAGACAGAGGCTTGTTTTTGGTATCACCTCTATCATAGCTCAAACTGTGAATCTTTAGATGCCTTGAAACAAATGTATTAACAGTATCTTCAGAGACATTCCTTATTTTTGTCACCAGCAAAAAAGAAACAGAAATAACACTATCATTCATTTCACTCTCTAATGTTTCCCTTATGTTTCACGTGTGATGGTTGTTAATCAATATGAGTAAAAATGACAGGAGGCAAAATCTCTGACAGTCTAAATTTTGGAAAACAGTAAGTTAATGTATTATTCTGTGTTAACTTGTTTTAGAAGTATGCCTGTCTGCAACAGTGGGGAGGTTGGAAGAAGGGAGCAATCATAGCAGAAACTAAAAATTCAGAAGATCAGAGGTGTTACTGTCCATTTTACTGAGTCCAAATACTTATGTAGTTGGAGAAGCCTATAGAGGGAAATAAACACTCTTGGCCATAACTGTTACTGTGTTCCCCCATCACTTTTAGGCCAAAGATAAGCCCGAGGAGAGTGGTGCAAAACCTAAGCATGTGCTTAGCAACAGAGGAACCCAAACTGAAAGCAAGAAGCCTCTGGAAGGTATGTATCACTCCAGGCATGCTACAAGCTTTGACTCTAGAATGTGGATCAGACAAACTGGAAATTAATACCCTGCTATTTCCCACTACCTGAATTACTCAAATGTAACTGAGTAACTTTGTGTACCAGTACTGGGAAAATAGAGTTGTTCTCACCTCCCCCACAAGATGATCTGTTCCCCGGATCAAACACCACAAAGTTTTGGAAGATAGAGAATCTAAAAGCAGCACCTTGTTTTGGCTGCACAGGTTTTTTTTGCTTTGGAATTAAAGTGAGATGAGTTAAGAGAGCAGTACTTGTTTGGAGATACCACAAAGATAGTGGCAGGATCACATAGCAAACCTAACAAATTCTTTTCGCTTAACACATCTGAACCAGTCCCCTTTCCTCCCCCTTGCTGGAAGAGGGACATGTTGACATTGGGAATATCTGTTTGGGATCACCAAGTTTCATTGCCATGTCAGGGCTAGGTTCCTATTTAGGATGCAACTATCAGGGCATTGCCCTGTTGCATCCATTATTAATACTTGTGCAGTTGCAAGAGGGGTGAACATGATGTTGAGCAGGCCCTGTCAGGCTGTTGACTTCATGAATTGTCAGTGAACCCTTTAAATGATGGGCAATCATTTAGCTTCATCATTCAGGATGTGACAAAAATAAAGCAGATGATCACAATTGTGACTGAAAAGATATGCAGGGTTATGAACTAACCTTGATTGCCAGTGACCTGTGCATGCTGAATCCTGAAAGAAGTTACCCTAGAATTTCTATGGTTAATATTCACAGCTTCTGTCATGAGAAGATGATGAAGGCTCAGGAAGATCCGGGATGGATCTGCAGTGCCTGAGCTACCCATTATAGTTGCACACAGAGTGATTTCAGATTTTTAGATGCAGTGAGCCTGAGCCTTGCAGGCTTTTTTGTTTGCTTTGTGGAAACAAGTTCAAACTGTAAGATGACTGGAAAGCCAGCAGGCAGTTAAACCTCTGACTGAGCCATGAGCACTAACTGTCTCAAGCCTGCTGGTGTAAGGATTTTAAATCTTTCAGGGGCTTTCTTCCTACCTTTTGAAACGTACATAACTACATAGAATATTTTGAATGGAGATTTACTTTATTTGCTATCTGTTTTGCTGTTTTGTCAAGGAGAGTTTATTAATGGTTTATTTTCATCAGAGACCAAAAGTGGGAAAAAGCTGGATGAAAAGAAGGGAGCATGTGAGAAGGCAAATGCTTCCAGTGCCCACAAAGCTGACTCCAAACCCCAAGTTAAAGAGAGGACAGCACAGCAGCAAGTAATAGAAGGTGCTGGCAAAACACACAGCTCTAAGAGCTGTCAACAGCAAAAGGACATTGATGTCAAAGCTTTGAATCAACACAACGGTCTTCCCTTTGTAAATCAAGATCACGTAGCCAACCAAAATGTTCCTGCTAAAGCACACGATATGGACGGAGCCCCATGCCTAGATGAGTGCCACAGGCAGCTTGTTCATCAGAAACTCAAAAAGAATGAAAACAAACCTCCATCATCAAGTGTGGCAGCCCAGGAAGCTGTGCCCTCCACATCCCGGGCTATATCTGACACAGGGTGTGAAGTGACACATACCAGGTAACGGCTTTGTTGGTAGCGTTCTGTGTGATCTGAAATCATTTCATGTGTTAGAATGGAAAAAAAAGAAAGCCAGGTCAATAAAGGAGGCACCTGCTGCATGAGGCATGAGGAACAGCCATGCTAGGATAGGAGTGGCAAGACCTTACAAATGTTTAAAGCAAAAACCTCAAAGCAACAAGGGTCCTGTGTAAATGTCTGTGAAACCATAGAGTAAGAAGGCTGGAAATGTGGAAGGCCTTTTATATGATCAGGCTTTCTGTCTATTGGAGATAGAAAGGTGACAGCCCTAGTATAGCTTAAATAGTTGGGCATTTATAAACCAATAACTCCTTTTTAGCTCCTCTGTTTCCATGACTGTGGGGGTAAAAGGAATTTGAGACGCTTATTAGTATATAACAAAAACAATCAACTTATTTCCTTTTGCTGTCCCCACTGTTTTTGTGGTTTGTTTGGGGGTTTTTTAATGCCTTGGTCAGCTAATGATGTGACCAGATAGTTCATTTATTAATCTCTATTAGCCTAATCTTTTCCTCACATAAGGGCTTTAAACATGTCTTTCATAATCCATTTTCTTTTGATCATTTATTTAGGATTTTATTTTAATTCCATTTCTTTAAATACTGCCCCCCCCCCAACACAAAAATAAACCCTAACAAAAAGCCACAACCAAAACCTCTCTGCCAGCCAAACCCTGACAGAGAGAAATTCTGTGGCAATTTTTGAACTGCCGTGGCTTCTCTGCCTGGGATGGTGGATGTGAAATTGTTTATATGTATGTATATGTTTATATCACATATGTTTATATGTGATAGACAGACTCACACGACTTTACTGTATATACACTTTATTGTGGAATCTTTGAATTTATAGTGACACTTGTGAATATAGAGTGGACACTGAAATTTTCCTGTGCAGTGAGTAAGTGTCAACGGGGATTGCAGGACTCTTTAAGAAGAAAAAACTTAATGACCAAAGAATCACCAAAAGGAATGGAAGTTGTGCTGATGTCAGCACGTAGGCTTCACGAGGGAAAGGGCCTGTCGGGAAAACAGGCACACGGGGATATTTTTCTCCCAGAGGCTTAGTGTGAGGAAGTGGCAGGAGAAAGTTGAAGCTTTCACTACTGTGGCCTCTTTTCAAACACTATGTACAATTTATAGACATTGTTACCTCTAGACTAATTGCTGTAATAACGCTGAAAACAGAGGGATCTCCCTATGTTTCCACTGTGTGTTTTAGGCTCTGGCTGGTGAGCTGTAGGGTGCAAGCAGTTCGGTCTCGGCTGCCTGCTGAGCTGCCTTGCAGGCTCTGCCTCTACTGTACTTTGAGGATGGCTCAAGGTGTTTGTGAGGCAGTGGAGGAAGAGCCTTATATTTCCCTTTAGAAGTTAGAACTAGTTGATCATGGTGACTTGGAGATAGGCAGCAGCTTCTGAGGCAGCTGGTTGGTTTGGACAGAGAGGTGTCTGAGCCTCAAAGACTTTGGTCTGGGGAGGAGGGAGGCTGACCAATAACTAGTAGGCAGAGCCCAGAGTAAACCCCAGGGGAAGCTGCAGCCTCTCTGCACAGGGTACCTATTATATGTTTTTATGTGTGAAGTCACATGAGAGTCATAAATGCCGCCTTAAAATGAATGCAACTTTTAATGAAGTCTGTAAGCCCACACAGAAGTGTCAAAAGAACACTGTGTTCCCCTGCTTGGAGAAATGCCCAAGAGTCCTGTGGAGTTCAGGCTTGTCTAGATAGCAGTGGAAGTGTTTGCTCAGAGTTGTGTTTAGCTACTCTGATAGCTCTGCTGCAGTTTAGATTCATAGCCCAGCACAAGTGGTGGATTTGAAGAACATATAGAATCAGCTTAACCCATATTCTTTTCAGACAACATGAGAGGGTTTCTGAAAGTTACATTTTTAAGCTGTGGAAAAAATGCTATCCCATCAGAAGACACAGATGCAGGTGTTTGAGTGTGCAAGTCAGCCAGATGGAAGAGGGCTGGGATGGATGCAAACCTCTGGATTTGCAGACCCAAAAGAGCAGTCAGCCATTGAGATAATTGGCCTGTAATTTGTGAAAGCAATCACTACCCCTCTCTCTGCCTAAATGAGTGGCATTTTATTAGACCAATTGTAATAGCTGCAAAGAAGTGGCTAAGATTTCAAATCTGGGATTAATGCTTTGCAGTGTGAGACATTTAGTGTTCAGCAGAAGACAGGTGTATACACATGTAAGGACATAGAAAAAGTATCAGCACGCTTTTTGATGTTCTTCCTTGAGTGTTGTATTTCCTAAGAGGATTGGTACAGTCAGATTTCTTTGATACTGTAGAAATCTGTGGTTTCAGAAGCTTACAAGTTTTTCTTACCCCACAAAGTTACAAAAGCAAGGCTAGTCATCTGCATAAAATGTTAACTGTTTGGTCTGCAGGATATCCATCAATGTACACATGACTGAAAAGAAAGAAAAGATTGAAGTGACCAAGGAAGGTCACAGAGGTAAAAGTCCCAAAGTAAAATCCCCATCCTCCACACCAGCAGCAGTGGAAGAAGTTGAACAGCTGCCTGACAAATTAAAACTTCAACAGAGTCCTAAAAGCACCAGCACTGAGCCTAATCAAGAACTGAAAGGGGACAGTAAGCAAAATGAACTTGCACCTCAGATGGGGAAGCAGCAGCCATTACTGAGCAAGCCCAAACCAGATGAAAAGGCTGAAGAGAAAGCAGAATTAAAATGCAAGCCTGCAACCTCAGAGAATACCTCTGAAAATGAGCCTACAAAGGATGTTGTAGTAGAAGTGAAAATCCATCAAGAAACGGCAAAAGCAAAAGAATCCCCAACAGATACCGATTCTGAGAGGAGAGAATCCGAGTCTGTGTCTTCAGGGGGAAGTGAAAATGCTGGACATCAGTGTACAGGAAAGTCACCAGAGAAGAGTAAGTCTTCAGAAGCTTGCAAAGAGCTTCCTATACAGGATGAAATGATCATTGGTAAGTTGTTCAGTTTCTCTCAGAAACTTTTATGTTGAAGATTTTGTGCTGCTCATGCGTTGTATATACAATAATAGCTAGAACAGTGCTCAGGAGACCACCTGTGTCTTACAGGTGAAGAGCATTTTGTAATGAGTATCTTTGACTACATAAATTACAAGTGAATTAACATCTGTACAAATTATTTTTATAGTAACTTTCCTTTTAAAGTGTGTTTTGGGAAAAATGTTTCTTTAAAATAAAATTGGTTGAAGTATTTGTGTGACCAGAAGTAACAGTAATTTGGAAAAAATCTACTTACTTTACATTAAGTACTTATCCTTAAAAATAGGGTGTGCAAACCAGGTGTGCTTTGACAGCTGTGGAGTGGAGATCCAGAGAGCAGGAAAATACTGCAGGAGGAGTATCTTGCTGTGATGTTTGCTGCGTGACTGGCCATAGATCTGTTCTTGGTTATTGTGTGGATGCTGGATCCCATTGCTTCAGGGAGTACCGTCTCCTAGTGGCATAAAGATGTGTACATCCTAGAATGTACATACATGGATCTAGCTTTCTCAGCAGTGGCTGGAGATGAGCTGAACACATGTTAAATGGCAGCCCAAGACACCTGAAGATTAACATAAAATTGCTTTGAATGGGCTTCAACAAAAGTGGGTTTGTGGAATCTCTGCCCTTGAAAAATTTGGATTTAAGTGTGTCATGGTGAACTGATTAAACTTTCCATTAACCTGACTAAACTTCATAGATGTAATACTAATATTTTCCCCTTTAATTGGACATTGTCTGCAAAAATCTTGCTGCTAGAAGTTTGTCCTAATTTTACCAATAACTGTCATCGTTTCAGTGCTGTATACTTGTGCTAGTCTTTGAGCTGACATACAACAATTAAAAGAAGATCAAGTATATTTTATCAAGCTTCTGGGTATTTTTTTAAGGTGACCACTTCTGTGAAAGCATAACCTAAGATGTTGGTCTTCTAAAGGTGTCCAGTGGATTTACAGTAGTTTTTTTTTTAAAAAAAAGAACAGGTTGAGATTCAGAAGGTGAAATCCTAATCTCAGTCTGGGCCTTTATTTCTCGTCTGTAAAAGAGTGTTGGCAATAAAAGTCTCCCACTTGCAGTAACAGAGAGACTTTGGATATTTTTAGCACTTCCCTTCTTACAGCTATGTGCAAATGCAATGCTCTAAAGTGAAGGAATTACATGCTTAATGTTATCCAAATATTTCAATGCTGTCTGAATTCCAATAGGAAAAAAGTGATGGTGTGGTGAGGAGCGTGAAGCAAAGAGAAAAGATGTGAGAGAAGACGATGCACTTCACACTGAAATCCCAGTGTTTGCATTAGAGGCTCGTTGGCAGCAGTTGGAGGCTGATCTGCCTCTACCTTTGTGTTGGCTCCTGGTGCATCTCCCTTAGAGCCCCAAAGCCAGAAGCACTGGGGGCTGCATCAGCAGTGCCTGACTGGAAAACATGTGTTCATCCCTTCAGGAGCAGTGATGCTGAAGTGGCAGTAGCACAGGATCATGGTTTGGTGGAGCTGTGGCTCCTGGGAGCACAGAAGGCAGCTGAGTCTTCTTGTTACATTTAGTGAACAAGTAGAATGAAATAATTGGTGTGAGGGAGGTGACATTAAGTGCAATAATGTGTGCAGAAACATTTCAATGACCAGCCTGTCTCCTCTTTAGATGACAGCCCTTCTCCTCCAGCTCCTTTTGAACATCGCATAGTGAGTGTCAAGCAAACAGAGGTGACAACGTGCTACTCGGTGTGTCGTCACGAAATACTGGGGGGGTAAGTATCCGTGTCCTTAGCTAGTGCTGTTGGTAGCTAAGGCATGGAGAAATGAAAATAGCTGGAGAGCTAGAGCTATTATCTTCAGAAGGCCCCAAGGTGTGTGTGAATGAGAGACGTACGAGCTCACTGCAGCCAGAATAAGTAGGTTCATCCTTGAGACCTTTTGGCCTGTAGTAGTTACTGGGATCATTCTATCAACCTCCTGTTTATTTTGGGGTGTTTGTGTGTGGGGTGTCCTTTGGATGACTGGTTCCTGCCCCAGTTCCATTTTCAGATGTATGTCTGGGATCTTGCATGACTGTTTTTTTGCATTTGTTACAATAATCCTGGCCACAGCTGGTGTCATGAGAAAAACCTGTACCCTTCAGGCAGATACATTTGGAGCATTTGAAGTCAGCAAACCTCATTAGGTCAGGCAGCTTCCAAAATCTTTCTTCCGTGCTGAACGGCACATTAACAAAAACTAAGGGGGAAGTTATAATTGTTTTGACCTTATGTTTAGTTCTCACTCACAGGAAGTCTGCAGCTGCTCCAGTCTTTGTATTCTTGTATCCTTACTTATCAGACAAGCAATTTTGATTTACCGTTTGATCCAAATACAAATATGGCTTAATAAGTATAAGCAATATGATGCAATAGCAGAGAAGATGGTGTTTAGAAATAATACAAAGAGGCACTGATGTATCTGGGTGACATGGGAGAGAATTTGCAACTTGCAGGAAATGCAGTCTGTGGAGTGGCTACTGTTACTGGTCTTAGAGTCATTTAAAAAGTTACGAGATCAGGACAGAAATATCCTTGTTAATATACCCACTAAAGCATCACTGAAGGACAGCCTGTGGGTACAGTTACAGAACTGAAAAAGAATATCATCAGGTCATCATACTGCAGTGAAATGTAGTAATATGAAAGGGGCATAATATTTTAATGTAAGTGTAGAACAACTGGCTGGAAAGATAAAACTAATCCTTCATAAGCTGAGAGAAAGAGGAGAATCATGCTGCCGGCCACTTGATTCTGTTCACTTTGTACTGTGCTATTTTTAATCGATGATGAGAATAGTTGTATGCAGGGTTTCTGCAGTGTGCTGTGTTCAGATGGTTTCCCATCCTTTCCTTGGTATTGACAGGGGGCGTTTTGGGCAAGTTCACAAGTGCACAGAGATATCGACTGGTCTCAACCTGGCAGCCAAAATCATCAAAGTGAAAGGAGCAAAAGAGAAGGTAACTATGTTGCTGTGAACCTAAATGAGCACACTCTAAACCTGGCCTTACTGCAAGCACCTTAACACCACTTCCCTGAATCAGCCCCTTAGAGGCAACTTCTTGTTGGGTAGTGTCAAATGCTGTAAAATCTGTCTTAGTAAGTAACAGCTTGGACTTTGTATGGCTGTTTGTCCTCTCACTTTATGATTAAACCTTTGGTCAGCCCCAGACCTGTGTTATAGCTGTTGTTGGGATTTACAACCAATTGTATTTGAGTATGTTGCATTTTAAGGAGCATGTTTTGCTCAGTTTTTGATGTTATTTTTTCAGGAGGAAGTAAAAAATGAAATTAACGTCATGAACCAATTAAATCACGTGAATCTGATCCAGCTTTATGATGCTTTTGAAGCAAAAAACAATATCACTTTGATCATGGAATAGTAAGTTTAAATTTTCTCAGGAACTGTCAGGTGTTTGGGTTTCCCCAGGTCACCAGAGGAAACAGGGAATGATAATTGTAAGGTGTGAACAAGACTGGAGGGGTTTCCCAGCCTGGGAGAGAGTTGATTTCACTTTCAGAAGGGGCTGGGGTGGGGTGTGGTGTGTGTGGGGGGAAGTTTTCAAGGTAATTACTTTGGGTTCAAAACTATATATTTGGCAAGATTACAGTTTAAACAAATGAGAAGAAGGGCAGCTGTCTTCCAAACTATAAACCAAATTCCAAGACTGTTAATGAACAGAACTTGACTGTGGTTTGTTTTTCATGTAAGTTTAACTTGCAGGCCCCAACATTGTCCCAAGCTACCAAATAATGTGTAAGTGTTGTTATGTTAATATAGAATCATAGAATGGTAGGGGTTGGAAGGGACCTTCAGAGATCATCTAGTACAATGCCCCTGCAGAAGCAGCTTCACCTAGATACATAAAATCTCATATTAGGGAGATACTGAATGTGAGAGACCAGACAAGAGGAGTGAGATGTTTAAAGTGGAAACAGAGAAGACATGGAGAAGTTAGGAAGGTGATTAATTATATGCATGGTTGGCACGCCTCCTTTGGATGATTTCAGGATTAATGAAAATGCTTCACCATTTGAAACTAAATAAGAATTTTGGTTTATAGCAAATATAAGATTCAGAAAAAGGAGATTTCATGATGTATAGCTGCTGCCTTTTCTGTGTAGGGGCATATCACTTTACAAAACTGTGAAGTTTTATAACCTAAAAAACGAGTTTCTGCCACAGAATTATTTATGACATGAAGGAAAAAATGATACAAAATAAAATAGCAACTATAAATATGATCAGGCATTTACATTTTGTATATTGAAATGAATACCAGAAGTTTTTACCTTGCAGAACTTTGTCAGACCTTATCTGTCTGCTGTAATCTTTCTCTTTTGTTCACAATTGAGTTCAAATGTTAGTTCATGTAAAATAGCTTTCCCTGTGAGAATTCTTATTTAGTAAGCTTTATAGATGGAAGACTTATTTTCTCTAGACTAATAGATACTTTAATAGTCTCTGTAGATTCTCCAGGTCGTGTGGATTTGTTTGTCATATATCCCCCCCTCCAAATGTTAGGTGACAACTTTTCCTTTTTTTAAAGTAGATGGGTACTTAACTTCACACTCAGAAAGGTGTCTCTTGACGTCACTGAGACTACCGATACACTTAATGTTGGATGTTTTTTTGGAACCTGTGCTGTTAGAAAGCCTAAGCTCCTATCTTGAAAATAAATTGAGTTAATGAGGAATTTTAGGGTTTTAACACTTCTCTCTGTCAATATTTTAGTCTTGATGGTGGTGAACTATTTGATCGGATCACAGACGAAAACTACAATCTGACTGAGTTGGATGCAATCCTATTTACCAAACAGATCTGTGAAGGAGTCCACTACTTGCACCAGCATTACATTCTCCATTTAGATCTGAAGGTCAGTAGTTCATACTCTCTGCTCTTTACTGATGCTATGGTTTGGACCACCACAGAGTCTCTGATTGCAAGAGTAATTTCTCATTTCATGGGCTTTAAGTCTATTCCTTTATGACATAACTCAGTAACCGCAAAAACTAGAGCTCTGGAGATGCATTTGTAGGTTTTTTTTGTCTATTTGCTAGCTTGCTTAGAATAGTGAAATGGACAGATTCTGTGCTTTTGCCTCTCTTAAATCAGAAGCTTTTGATTCTATGTGGGATCGAATCTTTTGTCAGCAATGAGAAAACCACACCCACAAACCTCTGTGGCCTGAAATGCTTGCAGTCTTCCCTCCACTTCGCCTTACCCCACTGTAACTGTATTCAAATACCTATTCAGTCATCTTCATTTTTGTTTGTATTTTTTTACAACCTGGAATGGAACTCCAGTAAAATAACAATGTTTTCCTAATGGCCTCTTTGTGAAACAGCAACTGCTGTTTTTTTCTGCTTGTTTATACAGCACTTTACATGAGTGATATTAGGCCTAGTTGGCCTTTAGATGGTTCTGCAGCTGCAATAAATTTGGACACCATTACCTCCCCTCATCCCACCTTGAAAAATATTCTCATTGGAAAGAAATCCCCAAATTTTTGCCTTCATGGGCAAACCAAAGGATGCATTTGATACATCTCCTGTGGCGTTTTATGGAGTTACTGTTATATTCAAGGAGTAAATGCAGTGTGTAAGCCTCAGCCATCAGCCTAACTCTGCCATTATACACAGCAGGGCCTTTCTGTTTCAAAATCTATTCATTGCCTGCGGTGAAATATAGGAATATTGTTATACAGGAACAGAAGTGAAACTTCTTTATGAGAGGTCCAAACCCAAACATTTCTCTCAGTATGCCAGTCAAATCCTTCTCTGCCATAATAGAAATAAAAGGAAAAGTATTATACTAAAAGTTCTCATTAGAAGTCTCTCAGATTTTTATGCTCTTTTGCTAGATCTCAGTCAGTCATATATTTAACTCAAAATACCTTCTTCTCTTTTTGTAGCCTGAAAATATACTATGTGTAAATCACACAGGAAACCAGATTAAAATTATTGACTTTGGATTAGCAAGGAGGTAAGAGTTCAGTTATGAGCTTATTTAGAAAAACAAAACCAAAACAAACCCACAACCTGCTGACATGTTTTGTTGTTTTTCTTTAGTTCTTGGGGTTTTTAATGCATTTTGGTGGCTCTAAAGTGACTCTAACAGGTGAATTTGCTAAGCAGTATGCTGCTGCAGGCAGGACTTTGCTGCTGTTTGCAATAAGTATCTGATTATTTTTTCAAACAATGTTTCTGTTGGATAAAGCTATACTGCTATTCTAATTACCTCAAAATGATTCCTCATGTAGAGCTTTTTATTCTAGGTACTCCACAAAGGCTTTTAGAGACTTTTTGACTGCTGAGTTTTATGCAGGTTCTAGTTGCAGAAATATCTGCTGAAGTCTACATAGATAAGTTGATTGAACGGGAAGAAAAAAAGAAAAGGCTTGTTTGAGCCATCCCAAGTGAAACAGGGAACCCTGAGGGAAATATGGGCTTTTCTCCATTCTTTGACTTTGCTCACATGAGTTAAAGGTGTGAGAGTGTGTCAATTCCCCTAGAATAAAAAGGAATTACTCCTGTTAGTGTATCAGTAAGAACAAAAACATTTCTCTATTTCTTTTGTAAACCCTTTGAGGCTTTTCTTAAGACAGAACCTGGTATGTTCATGTCTATATGAACCTATGTGTGGTAATTTAAGTATCTGGCCAAGGACTTTGTGAAGTATTTTATGAACACAGAAATGGATAAACTGGGTTAGGTTTTTTTATGGGTGTTTTGGGTTTTTTTAAATTGGGAGGGTAAAAATGCAAACTTCTACTAATGCAGTTTTGTAAGCAAGGTCTTCAAGGAAATAAAAGTAAAAGCAATGCTTTAATGGTTTGCTCTGTCTGTACAGAGATGTAACTCTGGCTGCCACCGGTGACAGTTATTACTGGTTCACCTTTGTAACCTTCTCCTTCCCAGCAATAAAACCAAATCATTT
Source organism: Colius striatus (assembly GCF_028858725.1). Lineage (NCBI taxonomy): Eukaryota > Metazoa > Chordata > Aves > Coliiformes > Coliidae > Colius > Colius striatus. The sequence continues at coordinate 9,648,873 of NC_084772.1, forward strand.
TCTCCCTGTGTGGCATCACTGTTTAACTTGTTACCAAGCCTAAATAATCCTCTTCAGAATGTCACCTTAGCAATTACAATGCGCTCATATCTGTTACACAGACCTTTACCCTGAGTTGTAGCTGGGTACATCCCACTAAGCAAATGCTCTCAGAACCTGTTTAATAGAAGCTTCTTTATTTGTTTTATGTTGGACAACATCTACTGGAAAACATCCTGTGGAGCCTGGCAGAGAGTAAAGCTGCCTTTAAGGGAAGCCTGTGCAACTTTTATTGCCCTTGGTCTTCATTTGGGTTTTGCTCTGGCAAGGGGGTAGCTGATGGTGTAGTTCCTTGAAGGCACAGCAAAACTCACCAATTCATTCTTGAATGACCCTTGTGAGATGTGTTCCCCAGCCTGCTCTCAGAACTGATGTCTCTTCCTGGTAAAGGTACAAACCTCGTGAAAAACTAAAGGTTAATTTTGGAACTCCGGAGTTCCTGGCTCCTGAAGTGGTGAACTATGACTTTGTTTCCTTCCCAACGGACATGTGGAGCGTGGGTGTCATCACCTATATGTTGTGAGTAACCCTGCAAAGGATCATGGTGGTGGCACCAAAGGTTTTGCACAGCATGTCGGGGGAGGGTGTCTGCAGGGCAGGAATACAGCAGCCACTGAGCCCATTCGGCTGTGACTCCTGATCCCTTCTGTTAAAACCCCCAACCTTTCCTGCAAAGGCACCTTGGTGTGCATACAAAGTCCTTAAACAAATCCTTTTGATAACTATCTAACTGTTCTTCTCCCTTCCCACCTTATTTAGCAAGGTAAAATGGGTCAGGTCTTTTTTAACTTGGAAAAGTTGCCCAAAGCATGTCAGAATTTTGATTGTGTTCTTGATTGTGTTCATTTTGCAGCTGGGGCTTGGTGTGCAGCTGCATCTGCACAGAGGAATTAACTTGGGTGGAATTAATTGGGTGTTAGGCCATGGGTCTAAAAGCATGGCATGTCACAAGGAGGGCTGAGACTTTTCTTCACTATCTGGATGGTGACCATGGAAAGTTTGTCTGTTCAAATTCTCTGCCTTCAGACGAGCCAGCTTTGCATCCTGGAATCTTTCACAGATGCTTTCTGTGAACTGGATATACTTCCAGCTTAAATTTGTGTATTAGCCAAAACCCAACTCAATGAAGTAATAAATGACTGAGACAATAAATCTGAGCTCGGAGACTAACTGGAAAAAGTATATGCTATTGTTCAGAATTCTGTTTAATTCAAGCCAAATATATATATATGCCTCATTTTAGGAAAGCTCTTGAGTCCACCTAGCTTTGCTAGCTGGGAAAGCACTGAGATATGTACCTAGATCCCCACTGAATTAGTTTCCTTTGAGATCTATTAACAGTATTCCTTGACACAGCTGAGTGAGCCGCCAGAGTGTAACACTAACATAATGCTTTATTGCTCCAAACGGGTGGCTTATCTTTGCAGCAACTGAGAAGTAGAACCTCCAATAGCTTAAGAGTCTTTGCTCTCCGTAAGTTAACAATGATTATAAAGCAGAGGATTCATAGCAGGAAAAACACATCTTGCATATAACAACTACTCATTTCCCTCTCCTACCCTTTTCTTTTTCTGTTTTTGTTTTGTTTTGTTTAGGCTTAGTGGCCTCTCCCCATTCCTGGGAGAAACTGATGCAGAGACAATGAATTATGTAGTCAACTGCAGCTGGGATTTTGATGCAGAAGCATTTGAACAGCTCTCGGAGGAAGCTAAAGACTTTATTTCCAGATTACTTGTGAAGGAGAAAAGGTACCTCTTTATCTGATCATGAGGATAGTAGCACCTAATGATTAAGTTCCTCCTAGCCAACAATGAGAACTTACTATGTGACATACATTTTAGTATACTGTGTGCTTGCTGGGCAGTTCCTCAGTGATTCAAAAACTCCTATTTAAAAGGACAACGTCTGTGTAGCTTGACTGAAGAAAGTTGCTTTTTGCAGTAGCATCAATATGGGCAGAACAGATTATATCTGGAAGGATTTGCTTGGTAGGAATCTGGTTTTAGTATTCTTCCTCTGAGCAAAAGCTATTTCTATTATTTCTTTGGATTCTCACAAGCTTTGACACAGATTGCAAAAATGTCTCTTGAATGCCATGGAGGATAAATGCAGCTGTGAAAATGTGCATTGTTCTCTTCTAAAATGGTCTACATACATTTGGTAAATATTAAGGAGCATTTGGTACTTAACTCTGCATGTGGCTTCTCAGTCTTGGCTCCACTGCAATAAAAAGTGATTGCACATATGAAACAATAGGAGAGAATGAGGATGATACTGATGTCAGACCCTGGCTACAGGGTTACTTAAGCAAGTAGAGAAATTTTTCTCTTTCTGAGTAGTGATACAAAACTAATCAAAACAGGAAATGATGCATACAGTAAAACAGATTATGTGTTTGAGAGGAATTCAGAGGAGTGCTTAGAATATTAATGACTTCCAGATCATTACCTAAATCAGACAAATCAGTTCTAGTTCTAATTAAATTTTGAACAATAAGTCATATTTAAAGCTAAGAATAAGCATGTTCCCAGCAAGAGATAACAAAAGGGTTTTTTCCTTAGACTGATGATCATTTGCTGGAAGACTCTGGTCTTTGCTTTGGAGCCTTCCATTTTTATGTGCAATGGGACTTGGTACTCCAGAGGGACACTATGCAAAGTCTGGTTAGAAACTGTGAATGAAATGACTGTTCAAGAAAAGAGTGATATCAGTGAGACTCCAAGAGCAATGATTAGTTGCCCCAGTTATTCACCGGGTATATGGACTGGCCCTGCTCTCCTACAGACTGGGCACCTTTGTCATGCTGAGACAGTAGGTCTGGCCTTGTGCAAGATCTTGACCTGCCTCCCCTGGCTACTGAAATTTGGTGCAAGCAGGCAGGAGTCATCCTTTCATCATATTCTCAGTGACAGTTCAGACAAAGCTTAGGAGTTAGGCACAGGCTTTTGTTTTGAAAATAAACATAGGCTTTTTTTTTCTCAACACCTCTCCCCCAAGATTTCCTCTACCACCAGGTATTTCTCAAAGTTTCTTGGATATGTCTTTGCAGTTGGGGCCCATTGTTGAATGTCATGATATATGCTTAGCTTGATCCAAGTTTAGAGTGAGTAGACAATTATGTTCTTAAAATATGATGCCCAGACTAAGCCTGCACTATCAGGACAGACAGGTAACACCACAAATACAATTTTTCTGTATGCACTGTTCTCTTAGCAAAGTTCTGCATTCACATAACAAAGTGATGCAAAACCTACACAGCTGCTTCTTCAAAGCAAAAACAAACACACCCAAAACCAAACCCTAGAAAGGCAAAATACAGTATTTAACCATGACTCAACCCACTGCAGACCCACCATCAGCTTTTCACACCACTCACCTCTCGCACTGGAGAGTGCAGGATGTCATTAGGATCCTGTGCACTGTAATGAACACCATCTCAGGAGGCATCTCTGCTCACTTGGGTTAGTTCATTCAGGGTATTTTTTCATCATACTATTGAGCTGCTCAGGGCACTGTGAAAACAGCAACGAGGGGAGCTGATGTACATGGCAGATTTGCTCTCCCACAGCTGCCGGATGAGTGCAACGCAGTGTCTGAAGCACGAGTGGCTGAACAATCTCCCTGCCAAAGCCAAGAAGTCCAACTGTCGCCTGAAGTCCCAGTTGTTGCTGCAGAGTTACATGGCTCACAGAAAGTGGAAGGTAAATAGACAAAGTTTTGGCAATACTGCCAGGGGGAAAATTAGCTCAACATGGGCAGAGCCATTCCCTCCTCTTTTTGTATCTTGGCTCACTTTTGCCCACAGCATTCTTTCTTGTATATATGACTTTAGGAAGTCTATTTTGAGTTGTAAATGGACTTTTTTCCTGATGTCAGATGATATTGCTTCTATCTTTAGTTTCAACTTTCATTCCTCCTGATAAACGCTCAGAAGTTTTACACTTGTTTCTTTACAAGTTCAGAGACTTCAGATGCTGCTTAGCTTACATTAAACTTTCTTTTCATTTTGGGGAGATTTTTTTTCCATTGTTAACAGTTGCATTGTTCTGTTGTCACTATGGAGTAGGCATACAATATAGGGCAGATGCAACTCTCTGCCTCCCATTGCAGAGAGTTTAAATGTGGGAGAAAACATCAGCCTTAAGTCCATCCAGAGAACTCTTCAGGACCTTTCTGATAACCTCATGCTCCTTCAGGACTAAATTTTATACCAAGTGATATGACTTCTATTTGAGTCTCTATTGGATTGTAGGTGATCAATCCTCAAAGGTAAACACTGATCTGGTTACAAATAATCCTGTGGAAATGTGAGGAAAATTCAGTGAGGACCCTTTCATTGTCTTTTGTCAGGGGAGAAGTGTAATTCCTTGTCAAGGAGTTAAACCAGAAGTATACACTTTTTCTGCTCCTGCCCTCTAGCTCCTTGGTCACAGACTTCTGTACTTGCATTAAAAAAAAAACCCCTAACATAATCTAAGGATGTATCACTGTACAATTCATAAAAATGCTGCAGAAGTTGACAGTAGCAAGTCTGCTCAGCAGCAATCCATGGTTAATCAGCACAAAGCTGTTCTGCACTGAGATCCACACAAGGTTCTTGGTAAATAGGTTTACTAAGACGAAAAAAACCCACGTCAGCCACAGAAGAGGTCCTTTATCTCAGTTGTCCTTATACTTGGACTCTGTTCTGTTTTGTTCACAGAAACATTTTTATGTGGTGGCTGCTGCTAACAGGCTGAAGAGATTTCAGAATCTGTCTGTCAAACTTGTATAAGCTTGTGTGAAGCATCTACCACTCTTGGACACGGACATGAAGCCATGGAGGAAGGACAGTATCTTCAACAGTATCTACCCCTTTGTCTTATAAGCTTTGGGGTCAGCCTTCATCAAGTGTGTTAGTGCTAAGGTTCCAGAAGGGCCTCAAGGAAGAGGCATTGAAATAATTCCTAAAAGCAGAAACTACCTTGTTTGTTTTTACAAGTTTTTAGTTGTTGTACATAGTGATGGCTGTTGTTGGGGTTGACTTCTTGCTGAAGGCTTTCATTCTGCAGAGTATTGTATTTTTTGCCCCACTTTGCTCTTAAAAATTAAATGTTTTCTTCACAATACTAACTTATTTTGGATTTCAAGCTTTTTTTCCTGATCTAGCCACTTACAATCTCTCAGCTGAAAGTAAAACATTATTTATTAAATACGTGGTTTCCTTTTTTCCTGTTCTAGATTATGCAAAACTCAGTGTGAGCTGGAGGGGCTCTTAGGAAAACCAGAATCTAATACTACTAAAACTAGCTTTACAGCAAAGGCATCAAACCACTGTAAAACTCCAGCTAACTTTATGGAGTTTCAAGTCCCTTGAATTAGCAAGTGTTGGTTGCCAGTAAAGAGGTTTGTGAGATTGGCTTACCCTAGTTCTCCACTGTAGGGCTTCTCAATTTGCATAGTCCTGGATTTTGAACTGCAGCAGCATTTCCAGAATTGAAACAGAGAAGAACTATTAAAAATCAAGTAGAACAATCTTTGCAATGTATCACCTTCTGTGAAGGCCCACTTGTGTTTGTGTTTTCCTTCCACAGTGGTTCTGCATGCTAAATGTGATTATATTAATTGGTCTGTATATTTCTGAATTAATAGTAATAAATTCCATTCAAGTGGAACAAGCCTATTCCTCAATTTTGGTTTAAAGCATGCCACCAACAGAACCTGAAAGTATCTGAGTAGGTCTTAACAACAGAATGCTCCTGTGCTAGGTTGGATTCTCTCCCATCCTGAGGACCTTCTGCTACTTACTCAATCAGACTTTAAATGGTGGATATTTTGTTACAGCTCTTAATGTTGGTGAATTATCCAATATTCCTCTGCACATCACACATTTGTTTGGAGTCCATTCCCCACTAGTTAATGTTACATTTCCAAACTCTCATCTGGAATGCAATTAGCTCTTGCTAATAACATTGTCTTCAAGTGATTTCCTTTTTTATGCATTGGGAGAAATGAAAGGAAAAGGGCCAGTAGGTTTTAATTTTCCAATTACTGTGTTCTTTTCCCACTATTTTTATAAGAAGATAACACACAGATGCCCTCTGCTGTCTTGTATGCATTTCCTCTCCATTTTCTGCAAAGAGAAATCCTGGCCAGTAGGATTATTATTTCATTCCTAATAGAAAGAAATCCTGTTAGATTCAGCAGTCACATGGTTCTGCAGTACAGTAGAACCCACCTCTGCAGCCTTCTGGGATGTTTCACCATGTCCTGTGCATTTTGCCTTGGTGTCTACAAAGGGCAAAAGGATGAACCACAGGTGCTCTGTGAGTCACTGGAACAGTAAGTATGACAAAAAGAACTGGCCTCATACCCTGGTGTCTAAAGCAGTTAATGAGACGAACTTTTGTAATCCTGGTGTGATCAGTGTCACAGAGGCAAGCAGGGTCTGCACAGTTGTGAGGTGTTTGGCGAGCTGTTAAAATACCGTGGAGAAAAAGCTCAGGTGGGAGCAGTGTTTCAAATCTAAATGCTCAGGTATGAGAATCTGTCTTGCTTCATGTGGACAGTTGAGGTTTTCTGGGCTGTCTTGAAATGAGAGTTTATAAAAGCTGAACTTCTCTTTGCATACTACAGGCATAAAACATGCAAGAGAAATGGGCAGAAGGCTTGGATTGGTCTTTATTGTTACTTGGAATATCTGGGTTCCCTTACAAATACAAGAGACTTCACTCCCCTACAGGTCATAAAAATAAGTCAAATTCAGTGATGAAACAATAGTTGGTCAACAGTAAAAAAATCAGAAAATATTATCAGTCTTTTAAAAAAGACCTGTGCTGGTTTTGTAGTTAAACAAGGCACTATTAGTTCACTCTCTCCTTTTTCACTGACTACTTCCAGCCAGGGGCACAAGGGCACATAACCTAGTTACATTTGACACAGTATTAGAATGTTCCCTGCTTCCTGCAGCCAAAGGAAATGAACCTGTTCTACCACCTAATGCCATAGCTGCTCAGGTACCAGCCTGGCAAGTAGTCAGACAGGCTTCTCATAAAATCATCTCAATTCTCAAGTCATTTACTAAAAATAACATTCTTAAATACTTAAAATCTAGCTCATAAATAAAATCAGCTGGCTACCAGGCAGCCATCACACATGCTATTGGAACTCTTGTTAGAACACAGGGAGAGTTAAAATTATGAGCAAGCAGCACTGATATTGCTACTCCTACTTGTCTCTTGTGCCTTAGCAGCATTTTCCAGGATTTTCTTTTTCCACTCTTCATAGTCTTGTTTGGTTTCAGTCTTTGGCTGTTTACATGGCGTTTCCTCATCATCTTCAGAGCCTGTGAGAGAAAGAGAAAGTCTGTGACAGGCCATCATGGCCAACATGTTGCTGACAATAATAATGGCACTGAGTACATACCCAGGCAGAGGCTGTCACTGTATTACCTAATCTTGTGGTTTGCTGCTTTCCTCACCTGATGAACACTCACCTCTTCATTTTTGTGCCTGAATGGAAGAGTTGTCCTTAACTCTGCTAGCACTACTCAGTATAGACACCACTGTCCTAAGTCCTCTGTGTGTTTTCACTAGCCAGTGGTTGGCAGAATAGACTAAGTTGATATCAAATGAATATTATGGCATAATAACTGAAACATAGGACATGAGGAAATGGAATGAAGCTGCATCAGGGGAAATTCAGATTGAATGTTAGGAAAAGGTTAATTACTGAGAAAGTGGCTGGTCACTGGAACAGGCTTCCCCAGGAAGTGCTCAGGGTGCCAAGCCTGTTGGGAGTTCAAGGAGTGTCTTGACAATGCTCTCAGCCATATGGTGTAGTTTTAGGTAGTCCTGTGGGGAGTAGGGATTTGGAATTGATGATCCTTATGAGTCTCTTCCAACTTGAGAGATTCTGTATTACTGAGCAGTAATAAAGCTCAGAACTGCTCTGCTGATCTGATTTTAGTTTCTAGCTAAATACAACTTACCATCTTCCTTCTCACAGTGCTCCTGGTCAGTGTTTGAGCTTTCACCTGTCTCTGCAGCCAACGGAACATCTTCTAAAAAAAACAACAAATTACTTCTGGATGGTGTTTGAGGCCCCAGGGGTGATCTTCTACATGCAATTTCTTTGACAGTAGTGCCACCTTCTGGAAGTATTGTCTCCCAGTCAGAGCCGTTTCCTGGTCCAGATTGATGCCTCAGCTGTACATGCAGAGGTGCCAGCACACTTCAGGGGTTGTACAGACTGCTTGACTGTTTTAACTAGCACTGCTGCTGGATTTGTAACCACAATGATCTACCATGTTCAGCTCAGCTAAAACTACAAGTTGTCTCTTCCCCTTCTATTCTATTTCCACACTTTGTATTGTAGATGTCTGTAACAACTGACGCACACTCTTCCCTGAAGCAGTACAGAACCGCCCAGCTGCCTTTAGTTGCTTCAGTGGTAGGGTACGTTTTTGGTTTTTTATAGGGCACTGCACTATGGGAGAACAGTATCTTTTGGTTTGGATTCAGGCAGTACATTCTAGAAAACTTTTAAATATGAAGATGGAGTGAAACAGGGGTACTGTCACTGGGAGAATATGCTTAGGAGAGGATGAAGGAGGTAAGTAGGAAAGAGCAGAGATACAACGACAGAAAGATGTGTGTTGTCTTTCAGTCTTCCTCCTCGACAAAAAGAAGTGGAACAAGCTGCAGGTTCAACATTGGGCAAGAATGATTCCCCAGGTCTGCCCACTGTATGCAGGGGGATGTTGTCAGGTAATGACTGAATGACTATCAGAAGAGCAAGGACTAGGCTTGTTAATACTGCAGTAGAGGAAAAGAAAACAGAAGCCAGCCAGTCAAAGCAACAGAGGTAGCAATTAATTTCTGTGTACGGTTGCCACATTGCAGGAAGCGAGCAAGAAGGAGGAATCCCATGATAGGTCAGATAGTATGGGAGCAGCAGGGAATTTAAGTTTTGAGAAGAGAAAATATACTTAATTTTGGCCTTGCCACATGCTAAGCTGTTGTGACTTCCCCCAGAAGCAATTATTGTGGTGAGGAACTAGGCTGCAGGAAACATGTTGGAATGGATGGGCAGGTCTGGCTGAAACAGCTGTAAGTGATCAGAATGAAATCACCAGTGGAAAAGGATGGGGCACCAGTTCAGGCAATGGGTATGTTGCCTTATCCTGACAGAGATAAAGCCAAAAACTTACTGCTGAGTTGCTGGCTCATCTTCTCTAGCTGATTGCACAGCCGGTCAAATATTGCTTTTTTCACCCCAGATGCAGACAGCATTTTAGTTTTGTCCACTTTTAGCTTCAAACACCTGTAAGAGAAACTTAAGTTATCTCTGCAAAAAAAAACCCAAACCCAACAGTTTAGCAACTCTCACTCAGGTGAGGTGATATTTACTGTACCAACACTGCCTGTGAGAATGAGGAAGGTAGGCCTAAGGTGTTCCATCTCATCCTCATCTTGCTCGGAAATGAATTTGCTTAAAAACTATATCCCTACATCACTCAGTCAATACAGCTCCTAAAGTGAGATATGGGGTTACTTCAATTGGGGAAATTCTATTAGGAAAAGGTACTTTTTTGATTTTGAGGGAACCAGCTTTGTACCAGTGATGGATCCCGCTACTGCAAAAAGCTGCACAGGACTCCTATGTCAAGAGAACACTTGACAAAATGTGCAACAACCTGAATTGTTTCAGGTTTAAGAAACGTTTAAGACAGTTACCATGCATAAAACACTGAGGGTGAAGGTGTTTGCACGCAAGCAAGTGCTTAGAAAGTGCTGGCTGGCTTAGGTGCTCCCAACACCTATCTTCCAAGTTGATGCAGGCCTAGATCCATCTATTGGATCCATCTCCCAAAGGTTTTTCCTTCTTGAGAAGGGCTGCAAATACTACTAATAAATTATGCTGCTTAAGCTGAGAGGGTGGAGGATGAGGTGCAAAACACTAACAGAAACATGGATATGTCCTGATGGAATTATCCGCAGCATCTACTTAAACATCAGGGAAGATGGTTCTCAATTATTTTAGGGTAACTCAAAATCCTTTTCTCTACATTTGATACAATACTTCTGCTTTCTGCTGAAGGTAGGCGCAGCATAGGTTGGAGACTTTACTGTAAGGAAAGGCTTGGTTAGCTACAGCTGTCTCCATTTCCAGGAGCAGGTCATCAGGACATGCTAAGCAAAACCCTTCAGACTATCCAGACATGCTGAATGAATCAGCTGCTTGCACTGTCAACACTGTGTCCATTTGGTATCTCACCAGGTGTTCAAGTCTACAAAAGATCCCTCAATCTACACTCACCTGCAGGCAGTGAATAGCGCAGCTGTTATAAAAAGTGGTTTTGAGAAATCAAGGTCTATTTGCTGTGCTTCAGAGAGGCTGCTTTCATACCTAAAGAACAATAATAAGAAAGATAATTGTGTAGTGCATTTGCCTCAAATGAAGGCGATGAAATTAATTTGTTACGTGGTCCTCAGCAGTTGAACAAATCTCCTGTGGGATCGTTTGCTTCTTTGCAGTCAGGCAGAAACAGCTGCTACTGGCTGAGGAGACCAAAAGAGACTAGGGAAAAGAAGGGAACTGGGATCACCTCCTCTTTTTCAGTGAAAGGTATTTTAAATTAGAGATCGGATCAAGGCACGTCAGAAAAATCTTTCTCTTGTGCTCCCCATCCAGACAGCACTATTCTCTCTACAAGTTACCATGAGGCGCTTTGCATGAAGCCCTCCTATAATAAAAGGCTAGAATTATAGTTTCTTTCATTCCTCTAGTACGTGTATTACACACATAAAGGTGGAAATATATAGAGTGACGTGATGGATATGCAGCACTAATTATTTTTTTGTGTGTTCACTCATCCTCAAGCAATTTTTTTTTGTTTGTATTAAGCACCAACAAGCATTTACAGCCTCTGTTCACTGACCTAGAACTCAGAATATTCTAAATGCCTAACAGCATTTAAGCCTGTCCTATCAGGGTGACAGTGCTCTAAGACACAACTCTTCAGTGACTGTTCTCATGAAAGTAGATGTTAGAGTGCAAAATTTGAGTTAAATGTGTCGGATCTCCATGGAAGTTCTCTACCTACTGTTTTGACAACTAGAGTACAGTGCAGTGTAAGAGATTTGCTTCTCTAGAAGGCAGCATTTGTTTCTGTTGATCATTACTTCTGAACTGTGACATGATCAGCAGTTAAACGGAAGACAGTGTGATGCCATATACAAATACAGAGACTGTGAGTCTTATATTTTAATTATACTATTGCCCTTTGGAGAACCTGGATTCAGACAATGATTTACTGAGATTCCCAGACTAAGTCTTTCTAAAATATATTCTAAAAACCAGCACAGATAAATGGCTGGAGTGTCAGTGTGAAGAACTCACCTCCCTACTCCAGTCAGTGGGAGATACCTAGCTCTTCAAACCATCAAGCTCTTTACACCTTTAACAAATAAAGACTCTTAGTAGTGGCTACCACTGTGCTTACAGGAGCTTCCTCACCTCTGCAGTATTTTTGCAGCAGTGCTCACAGCTTCTGTGCAGCAGAATTGCACAGCCAAGTCTCGCAGTCCCAGCCTGGGGTTCACCTCTAGCAAACACTCCAAAGACTTCATGGAGCTCTGGTAGGTCGTCTTGTTCAAACCGGAGAGTTTAACAAAATTGCTCTTTCAAGAAGACAAAGACAGACCCTAGGAATTAGCAAGATTCCTTCCTGAAATCTCATTCAGGCAAACACAAAAGATTAGGGAGAAACTACATAATACCATAAACTGAAGTTCAATTGCTATATTAAACAGATTTGTGCAATGAATGATGTAAGCTTTGTCTGCACACAGAAAGCTGAGCTGCCTAGGACTGCCACATCTTTTAATGCAGTGTTATTTTTAGATCATTTCACTGGAAATGGGGTTTGTCTTTTCCATAAAATATGATGTGGCCCTTTTATCACAAGGTGGTTAAACTCAAACGTAACAAAGATCTGGGCATCTTGGAAGACTTAAGCAATACTTTCACCATACTCCTCATGAGGTCAGGTCCAATTAAATTCTCCTGTGACTGGCCAATCACAAACACCTTGTACCAGGTGTTATTTTGACAGTTCAGTGTCATTTGCATGGCAGGTCTGCAGATGGAGATTTACAGGTACCACTATAGAGAGCGACTCCTTGGAGCCTCTGCATCCCTCACACAGTAAAAGGGATAGATCTTAAATTTAACATTCTTGCTGGCAGTTTGTTACTAAAAATGCTGAAATTTTAGCACAGCAAGCTCAGCTTGTCAAGTGACTGTACCACTGGTTTCTATGTGCCCTGTTTCAGTTTTCAGTACTCAAGAGTACTGAAAGCTCTACCTCTGTGTTTGGCAGCACTGTGTCTTGGGTAATGTCAGTCATTACTATCCCTTTCCTCCTCCCAAGATACACTACACAGAACAATAATTTTAGTGGACTTATAGAGAATATCCCAGCCAACCAAGTCATATACTGCATCTTACTTTGTCAACTGGTTGTTTCATGAAACTCGCTGCTAGGTCCAGGCACATCACTGCACTGCTTGTCGCTGTCATTTGGGCCATGAATCCTGTGCATTTCACCTGGGACAGACGAAGATACTCTTCAGCTTTTCTGCAAAACACCCAACACACAAAGTCCTTGTTAACAAAACCATAGTTACAAGATGGTCAAAATGGCAGGGCAGGAACCGATTCAAGGTCTACTTAGTCCAGCACCCCGGCTCCAACAGAAGCTGCAGCACATTGTGAGAAAAAGGAATGCTAAACAGGACGGCAAATACAGCCTAATACTGCCGTTTCTCTAACAATTACCAGCAGTAGCTTTGCATGTCATAGCCTGAAACCGCTCCTTCATCGACTGCATATCCCTCAAGGCCTGGGGCTGTTATCGCCCAGAACCCCAGGAAGCGGAGGGCAGGCGGCACGGTGAGGCGCTGAGGTGCACCTCGGCTGCCGCTGCTCAGCCGGGAGCGTGGCCGGGTCCCAGGCAGGGCCGGCGGGGAGCACCCACGGACTCGGGCGGGAAGAACGCTCCGGGGCGTCTGAGGCCGGCGCGCAATCGCTAGCTCCGCGCGTCCCGCTCGCTCTTCCACGGCGCCAGCGGCTGGCACTGACCCTCCCCGCGCTCCCGGGCCGCTGCCGGGCCGCCGCACCTGAGCACGCGGGGCTCGGTGAGGCCGAGCCGGGCACCCAGCCGCCGCACCGCCGCGCGCTCCATCCCGCCGCTCCCGCCGCGCCTCAGCGCGGGGCCCCCCGCGCCGCCGGGCCCGGCCGCGGACTGGCCGGCGCAGACGCCAATCATCGCCCTCTGCGCCAATGGGCCCGGGGCGAGCCGCTTCCGCAGAGCGGGCCAATGGGAAGGCGGCGGCGCAGCTGCGGGGCGGGGCAGCACGGGCGGCGCAGTCACATGACGGTGCGCGGCGCTGTGGGGTGTTGCTGTGGGGGCGGCTCGTGGCGGCGGCGCGACCATGGTGAGGGGCGCGGGCGGAGGGGCTGGGCTGCGCCGCGGCTAGGCCAGAGGGGGCTCCCGGGCGCTGGGGCAGCGAGCGGCCCGCGGCAGCCGGCGCCCATGCTGGCTTGGCCATTGCTGTGTGCGGGTGGGAGGGGTCCGGCCCGCGCTCGTCGCTGGCCGAGGGGCAGGCCCGGCCGGCCTGGCCTCGAGGGCGCCTGAGCGGCCTCGTTCGGGTGGCAAGGAGCCTGGCCGGCGGGGAGCCGGAGCCGAGCCCCCAGGCCGCTGCCTGGCTCGGTCCGGGCGGGGCTGAGGTATGGGCAGGGCCCGTTGTGGCCGTGATGACGGTCGGCACTGTGGGGAACGCCATCCGCGACCCGCCGGCGCTGCGGCTCAGTGCGAGCCACTGCTTTGCTGGGTTCAGTCCAGTTCGCTTGTAGGGATGCGGGGAAGTAGGTGTTTTTAATAAGGAACCGCTGTACTTGCGGTCAGAGTTTAAGTGTATTTTAGCGTGCTGCTCCTGTCATAAACCCGAGGCTATATCATCTCCAGTCCCGTGCATGTGTGCTCATGTCCACATTGCAGTCTGCTGTTCAGGTATTCCTGATCCTCTAGGATTGCTGTTTCAGACATTACTAGCAAGCTTCTTTCCTGCAAAAAAGGTGGTTTTGCATTAGAGAGCCCAGCTCGACAGACCTGCTTTGGAACAAGTACGTTGGTATTAGAGAGAGAAACTTGAAATTTGAACACATAACTAGCGTGTATTGAGAAATGCTTTTCAGTTATCAATAAAAAAAGGGGGCTAATCAAGTTTCCTAGTAAAACTGAGAAGTTCTCTCTGCTTAGTGTGTCTTCTGTGGTATTCCATATTCAGATTTTAAGCAACACTTGCAATAGCTATCATGACATGTTGATTAGCCCAAGTGTGGAGTACAAGCTGTACTAAGTGTCTAGACAATGAGACAAAAACTGTGCACTTTGTAGAGCAGGGATTGCACAGTTCTTAGGCTTTTGAGACAGAGTTTCTTTTCAAGGTTATGTGTTTTTTGGTATCAGTTCAATACTACGTCCTCAATTGATGGGGACAGAGTGACGGGATGACAAACCTGTAATGTTATGTGGAAGATGAATGGAAAATACTTAACTGGGTGATGAGAGATGCTAACTTGACATAGATGGCAGTCTTTGTCCTCCACATAAATACCTTGTGGTAGTCACAGGCTCGAGAATGGTACAACTCCCTTCTGCCTGTCACTTCCCATGGGAACTGGTCTGAGGCCTGTGAACTAAGAGATGTCAAATATGTGATAACTCCATCTGCCAAATTAGGGTCCCCTGCTGTTTCCTGTCGCTGAGCTTGGCTTATACCTTGAAGCTGAATTTTTAAGGACAAGAGTGATTGTTAAAGGGACTCTGGCCATTCTTAATTACCCCTGGGTAAAAGGTCCAGCCCCTTTAATTCTTGTGGCTTTCTGTGACGGTAAGTACCAGTTTAAACATTTGAAAAATTATTTTTTTTTTTTCTCTCTGGCTCATGTTTGAGCTCCTATTCTGGGAAATGTAGTAGAAGTTCTGGAGTTGTACTTCCTGTATGGTATAAAATGCTTATATATTTTTTGTTAATTGCAAGCAGCTCAATGATTTTTACAGCAATAATATATTATGTGTAGCTAGGCTTCATCTGTAGGCTGGCAGTTGTCCTGATCCACTTGCCTAACCCATCTTCTCTCTTGGATAGCATGCATTTTAAATGTCCCAGTGGTGACTGGCTGATAGATAGTCCTAATCAAATCCACCTAGAAGGCAGAGAAACTTCCTTGAGTAAATCCCATTCATGTGGCACGTGAGCAAACAGAAGGAGAAGTCATGTGTGGAATAGACTGTAAGCAATCAGTTGTCTAAAGAGAAGTACTAAATCATTTGGAAATTAGGTGAAAATGCACTTTAGAATGGAAGAGAGGTAAAACCACCTACTTTGTGTTATTTGTATTCAACATCCAGTTTAAGATGCCTGTATCACCAGAATTCAAGCTATTTGGTAGGCTTCTCAAGATTTCTTTGGATTCTGATATATTTCCAGACTACATAATTCTGAGTATTCTGAGTTACCAGATTTTTCAAGTGGAATGAGCATCTTAACTAGTCAACACGTTGACCCAGAATAATAACCATTTACAGAGTGCAGCCAAGTGTCAAGTATGAAACTAAGCATGAATCTCACAGAGTCTTCCCATGGAGCTGAGTGTGACTCCCGTAACTTGCTTGTGGTAACTTAGGATAGTTCTTTCTTCAAAGCCAGGAAAAGTCTATGGTCTCTTGTATAGAAACTGGTAGTGCAGCTGGAGGAGGCAATTTTCTGTCTTTTCTCCACTGCCCACTTGCTTCCCTGTGACTTCGGAGGGAAAAAAAGTTAGGGAACAAGTAAAGCAGAAAACTGTGTTTCAGTCAGTTCTTTTTTCTTCAACATTTGCAGTGTATTTAATGAGGATAAAGCTCAGGCATTTCTGAAATCTAAATGGCTGCATAATTGCTATAAGTTGCTTATCTTGTGTTCATGCAGGAGTTTATACCATCTTGAACATATTGCCAGGGTAGGACATTCTGTGCCTTGATTACAGTGTAGTGCTGTACACTGTTTTCTTCTGTGTTCCAATATCTCCCACTTGAAAAGCTTGTGTTCAAGGTTATTCTGTATAGATTGGCATAGGACTTCACAGTGCAGTTCCATTTTTTGATAAAGTAACACTTGAAAATACCATCTTGTGATAGTAGGTCCCTACAGAGCATAAACAACTTTATTGAACATTGTATCTGACAGAACTGGTTTTTAGTTTGGTGTGTGCCCTGCTGTCATTGATAGGCTTTTGCTGTGTGCTGTCTTTAGTTGCTTTTTGCTACAGCTTTCTCAAACATCAGGCATACGTATCACAATACGTGTACCTTGATGTGGTCTTGTGTGTCACTTGGTAATAACCAACTTGTGTGTCAAACTTCCATAGTTCTGAAGCTGCAAGCAGTTTGGTTTCTGAAGTAGAAAGAAAAGGGTAAGCCTATAAACATTCAGACTTTGAAAACTGAAAAGGAAGAAAGAGTTGGAATGCCTTCAGTGGTGCTGCTGTTAAGATGTTTTCATGTAGAGGTAACGCTGCTACAAACAACACCTCAATTGTATGCTTATGATGCTTAGTGCTAGATTAACTACCTGTGTGACTGTAAAATGCTAAGATTGTCTTTTCTTTAGACATGAAATGCAGCACCCTTGTAGTAAAGACATATTTGATCATAACAGTCACCTTCTCAGACTTCGGTCACAGCCCTTTGAACAGCTGGGCATGGCAGAGCAGGACTGGTAGCTGTGGAAGCATAATGCCCATTAAGGGATGGAGGTTAAGGAAGTTGTGGCTAGTGTTGATGTTGCTGCATGGTTTCTAGCTGTGCTTTAATAATAGAGATCTGATGTGGTTAGAGCATATGGCAATCAGCTCAGTAGTGATGTGTCCTCTCTAAAGCACTAGATTCATGGAACTGCAGTCTGACAAATGTTCTGGCATAGATATAATTCAGCAAGTCTGTTACATGATGTTTTTATATTGATTATTGTATGCTAGTCCCTGCACTCATTTTCTGTTGCTTGAAAGTCCAATCTGTCATGGAACAAACAAAGCTTAGCAATTACAGCAAGATTCTACTGGCAAATGTACTTGTTTCACAGTTGGAGGTTTTCTAAGAATTTGGAGCTGTTGAATTGCTGGGGAAGTTGGGCCATCTAGCCATAGGTACTACTTTTGTCTTATGCTTAAGTTGTCTTTTGGAAGAACTGCACTTTATATCATTAATTATAGTGAGAGCATTTTAAAAGATGCAGTCTGTCTCATTAGCAGAGTTGATTTTTTTTCTATTGACTAAATAATTTTGTTAATTAGGTATTTGCATGGTTTGAATATTGCTGAGGCTCATTGAGTTACAGAAGTACTGGAAGGAACCTTTATCTCATATAACTTATTTCTTGAAGCAGGATTATCACCAATGTTACATCAGCCTTGGTTTTGTCTAGCTGGACTATGGAAAACTTTAAAGAGCAGAGTTTCACCATTTATTTGGGTGTGATCAAGGCAAGAACAATATTGCATGGCACTGTCAGTTTTCCGTAGATGGAAAAGTATAGTGGGGAGAACAAGGGGCAAATACTATCTGCAATTCCAATTGCAGAACAAGAACCCAATTAAATTAACGGTAAACAGGAGTGTGCCAGGACTGCAGTGTTCTGTAACCATCAAATTGCTGTTAAACTAAAACCTCTCTGTTTTAATCAAGACCTCAATTTTATTCTCAGTCCTCAAAAGGGACTCCAAGCATGGGATATGTGTGAGGAGTTGGTACTGAAGATACTGTTTTAAAGACCATTAAGATGATGTGACTTGTGGCCTGTTGGCTTGTTACTTAGATTTAGTTAGAAAAGGGAGACCAAGAAGCTTCTGGATACAGTGGATGAGGGGAACAAATATGAAGAGCTGAGAATTTACTGAAGCTGCAGGCTCTGAGAACCTGCTGTGCAAGTCACTGTATACATGATATTTGTCAAGACTAGAGAGGATGTAATTGGGACACAACATCTGTACTTTTATCTCTGTCAATATTTCAGTGAGGTCATCTGAAGACAAACTGCAAGATCAGGAGAGGCTGTGAGGTTCTAATGAGATGTTGAAGACTGGACCTAAAAAAAGGTGGATGGTGGTGTTTCCTTGGAAGGTGTTAGGAAGGCTGGTTGCAAATGAGGACAACGTTAGGGGTTCTGATCAGAGTAAATTTGAACATCTTGGAGGATAACTTAAAAATGCTCAGAAATTAATCTCACTAGTCTGGTAGAGGCCAGGGATCAGCTGCAGAAGGCCTGTTACAGCTGGGTTGGGAGGAAGTTTTGAGGCTTTAAGCAGTAGGTTCAATTAATATAAGAAAATACAGGATGGTCCTTGGACAGGCAAAATATGTTGAAAACTTGAAGGCCTGAAATGTGCCTCTGAGGAGAGGTAAGAGGGTCCCTGGGACAAGTATGGGATATGAAGAGCTGTTTCTTTTCAGTTTTCAATTTCCTTCTGAAAGTCACTTCTGCCTTCTGAAGGCATTAACTGTACTTTATCCTTTGCTTAACTGAAACTTGACCTTAGGAGTTTTGGGGCCCAGATAGTAGTTAATTGAGAACTTGTGACTTGTGAAAGCATCCATACAGTTGCAATGTGTGCAGACTGGACATTGCTTTGAAGCTCCGTGGAAAGAAGTGACAATGCTGCTTCTCAACGTAGTGATGTCTTTACATTCACTTGAAGCTTTTTCTTGGCAGATACTTGCATTAGACTCTTGACTCTGTTCTGTTCCCCTGAACTTGGTACTCAGAGAGGCAGTGGTGCTCACAGGCTACTCATAACCATCTCCTCTCTACCCTCAGGTTTTTGCAAAGTACTAGGGACTTTCTCCCTTATATATATCATATAACTGTTTCTGACAGCTCCTGAGTGTTCACACTGCAGTGTTGCTTGCACTATGTTCTAAACTACAGGAACTCAGTTTGAATCAAGTCATAAGCAGCTTAATAAAATTGAGTTTTATTTGTGTGGTGGGTTTTTTTCCCTTCTAGCCGACAACACAGCAATCTCCTCAGGATGAACAGGAAAAACTCCTAGATGAAGCCATTCAGGCTGTGAAGGTGCAGTCTTTCCAGATGAAGAGGTGCTTGGTAAGAATGTGACTTTAAAATACAGCCAAGCTTCCTGTCTGCTAGGACTTAAACAGTAAATCAATGCTAATCTCTGGTGCTGTGAGGAAATTTAACCCTTTATGCATCTTTCTGCCAGAGGCTTTGGAAAAAATGATACGGCTGCTCAATGAGAGTGAGCCTTGAGTATTCTTTGAATGTGTCTTCCTGACTTTGCTTTGATATTTGACAAGATAAATTCTGAAGATGGACCCAGGTAATTTATGTGCTTGCATTTAAGTAAACCTTCATGGAGAATAAGCCTACCATTAGACATCAGAAGGCTCAAATTCATTTTGTATGAAACTGTGTGAAGAAAAACTGTCCTTGATTATATTCAACATACTGTTGTTTTTATTCACATATTTTCCTGACATGAACCAGAGGTCAGGGTAGTAGTTAATCACTTGCTGCATAGATTAAATTTTACAGTAATTGTAGACTGATGCATTAATTCTTCTGTGACTGGCCAACACCACTGGCTAGGAATGTGCTGAGATATTTATCTTGAAGTTGTAACCAATGCAGGCAGATGATGTCATCATACGTACCTTTCTGAGGAAGCCTTTTAGTTGGAGAAACTGCTTCAATTTGCAGTAAAAACTTAAATGTTCCCATATATTTTCACACAGCTAGCCAAGCTACTTTTGTTTACAGGCAAATGACAGTAGCGAGAAAGGTAACACCTCTTCTAGTTTTATATGCTGGAGAATGTTTTTGAAACCTTTGAAGTAGCTGCAGCTGAACTTTTCAGTACTGTCTGTGACTCAGGGACAATGTACTAAGTGGATCACACTAGCAGTTCCTTCTGTTCTCCCCCATGACTTAATGCTGCTGCTTATGATGGCTTGAACAAGTATGTATAGGTGGTAGGTTAAGTTAATCTTGTGTCCTGTCATGCTAGATGATTATATGCATCATAAATCTAAGTTCATGCAGCCTAATAAACTGTGGTATTCAGTAAGATGATGTTCTTAGGTGAGAAGCTGGGGAAGGGGAGTCTGATTCCAACAGTGGTGTGCTGGCACTGCCTGTCCTCTATCTGCTAAAGTTTCCTTTATGAGATCTGAGCAAAACAACAGACCCCATCAAGGGAAGAATCTACTCAATTTTGCTTTCTGGGTGCAATCAGTGTCTGCATAAGGGGAACTTTCTTTAAGTTTTTTCTACCAGTAGTATTAAAATTTATTACTGTAGCTCTGTCTTCGGATGCATCTTACTACCTTCAGGTATCATGTTCCTCTTTCTTACTAGTACAAGCAAGGTAATAGATCACTTGATTTAATTAGAATTATCACTTTTCTGATATTTACTTGATATTTGCATGCTTTTTAAAAAGCTACAAGTGTACCTTTCTAAAATATTACAGTTGCCTGGTATTACTTCTTACAGACTATTCTCTCTGTCTTCCTCTAAAGGACAAGAACAAGCTCATGGATGCTCTGAAACATGCTTCCAACATGCTTGGTGAGCTGCGGACTTCTATGTTATCTCCAAAGAGCTATTATGAACTCTGTATCCTTTGAAGAGGAAGCAAACAGTTGAAATGCTTTTTTGGTACAATAGCACCTCATTGATATCAGATATCTCCTAGCACTTTTCTCCTCAGTATTTGGTTAAGGAGATATAGTGTAGGAGAATATACACTTACCTGCTAACTGTGTAAGTTAACCCTTTGGTATAAAGCAGGTCTTTAGTGTCTTTCATATCTTTTGGGAGGTTCAGGAGTTTAGTTCTGTGAAAATATGAGCTCTATAAAGCAACTCTGCTTGCTGTATGCTACCCCAAAATCTGTAAAACCATCTTATGTTTTGCCCTTTGTTACTATCTTAACTTCTAACCATAAATCTGTGGTATCTGAAGAAAGGGAGGCTTTTTTGTGAGACTTGGGAGCAGAATGTGAATATATTCAATATATATACACATAGTATGTATTTATTGAGTGTATACACATATTTCAGTCGTTAATTTGCTCCCTCTTTTGATTTAGAATGGGGTTTTTTTTTGGTACAGCATCTTTCCTCCTTGATGTGAATGAGGAAATTAAAATGTGAGTCTTCTGTAGACATTCCACTTTTTAATCCTTAACTATGAGAAAAAGACATGGCAATTTCTGATGAACTGCACTACTTGGAAGTCTACCTGACTGATGAATTTGCCAAAGGGAGAAAGGTGGCAGATCTTTATGAGCTAGTACAGTATGCTGGAAATATTATTCCAAGACTGTAAGTATGTATGTGTACTTGTTTGGTTTTGGTTTTTGGTTTTGTGTTGTTTTTTTTAGCTAAGGAATTATGATCAGACTGGGTTCAGGTAATGACTGGCTCTGTGTTCTTGCTGGGCAGCAAGAATTCTGTGTGCAATGGTGAATAGTATTTCTGCATATAAGAATGGATTACTGTGAGACTTCTGAGATTTAGACCAAGAGTGCAGCTGCAGAATATCAGTTCTTTCTGACTGTGTGTTGGTTTTGCATATGACCAAGATGGAAGGAGTTTGATCTTGGAATGAAGTCAGACTTTGGCTAAAGAGCTGATCAGCAGAAGATTAGCTGAGTAGCACATTGACCAGCGAGATTGACTACACATTTATTAACTTTTTATTATCTGTTAATTAACTTGTACCTGAGGATCTAGGTCTTAGATGCTCACACACAGCAGATGCTTTGTAACTTATCTATCTCTTTGGAGACTTAAGAAGTGTGAGAAGGAAGTTGAAAATTTCTGCAACTTAATTCTTAAAAGCTTTGTGTTTCTGAATATTATTGGTTTTGGTTATGTGTTAACATCATAGAGATGGTACTGAAAGGTTTTATCTTTAAATATGTGAGTGTTGGGCTGGAGCAGATTTTGTAGCTTTTCAGGTTTAGAACTTGAGTTTTGCTTGGTACTGCAGTTTTTATTTCCTGACCTTATGTTCATGTGAGGAAAAGGCTTTAGAGACACCAGTCTGCATCTTTGTGCAGTTTCTGGAGTTTGACTAAGATTACCATCATATCTTTACCCTTCTGTGTAATAATTTGTCTCCTAGCCTGCTTGATGTAGATTCTACTTCTCCTTGATGATCACTTCTGGTGCTTTCATCAAAATGCTGTACACATCACTGCATGAGTCAGAGAAGTGTGCAGAGGGTTGAGGCTTCTAAACTGAAAGTGTGAACGTTTTCAGCACTAAATGTTTTTTCCCTTAAGCTGAAGGGGAACGCAGGCATACTGGGACACCAGTCCTTTGCATCTTGTATGTTCCCTCTACCTGTTGCTTAATACAGAGATGCTGAAGGAATAAGAATGGGGCCTGGGGATGAACACCTGTCCTGCTAGACTACAGTGTGAAAGAGACTCAAGTGTTTCACTGTAATAGATTATTTACCTCTGTGTTCCAGGACTGGTTTCCAGTTTAGTGGGGTTCTGGAGCATTTGGAACTTTATGCATGCTGAGCATTTAGACATTCATTGTGTAAAGAATTGTAATGAGGTCAAGTGGTTGTTCAGATTTGCTGTGTTCTGTAGCAGAGGAGAGTAAGAGCTACAAGCTGGCTAAATATCCAAAATGGTGGGACCCAGCTGATATTTTACTGCTTCCTGTGGTTTGGTAATACTGCCAGGATGAAAGAAAGCTCTTGTTGCCTTTAAGTGTGATGTTGTTACTGCCAATTTATTGTTTGATTCTGTGCCTTTTGCAGGTATCTCCTGATAACAGTAGGCGTTGTCTATGTCAAGTCATTTCCACAGTCCAGGAAAGATATTTTGAAAGACCTGGTGGAAATGTGCCGTGGAGTACAGCATCCTCTTAGAGGCCTCTTTCTTAGAAACTATCTTCTACAGTGTACCAGGAACATCTTACCAGATGAAGGCGAGCAAGCAGAGTAAGAAAGATGGGCTATAACTTCAAAAAATTGCTGTTTTTAACAGAACATATTTAAATTTTCTGTGTGACTTTCTTCAGGTTTGAGAGAAGTAAATATGTTAGAACTCTATGGACTTGACAGATGTTTAGTCCAACAATTTTCCCTTCCAGAACTAAGATTTTTCACAAGTGAGGATATGAACCTTTCTTATGAACCCAGATATCCCATCACACTTTTCCCCACCCTCCTACCTTCTTAAAAATTGGATATCCACCAAGTGGATGAAGGTATGAATGCCTCTGACAAGTTTTTCCTCTTCCTGACATGTTCCTAATTGCAGTGAAGAAACTACTGGAGACATCAGTGATTCGATGGATTTTGTGCTACTGAACTTTGCAGAGATGAACAAACTTTGGGTGCGAATGCAACATCAGGGCCACAGTCGAGACAGAGAGAAAAGGGAGAGGGAACGGCAGGAACTGAGAATCCTGGTAGGAACCAACCTGGTGCGCCTCAGTCAGCTGGAAGGTGTCAATGTGGAGCGATACAAGCAGGTGGGATGGCTTTCTCACTTCTGTTACTTCTTGCAAATCAAAGTAGTTTGGACTTTTAGAGGAGGCAGCTTAAAGTGTTACAGCTGTGCTAAAAGTTCAGTAATTCAGGTGTTTCTCTAGCTCTTCACTTGAGGAAGTTCTGAGTGCTAATAAAGCTGTATAGTGTGGTGTGAAGCTAAGGATATGACTCATGTATAGGCTTATCTGTAATATTTGCACATAATTTTAACACTTTCCTTCCTAATTCCCTTTTTACATAGAATGAGCTGATTTAAGGGATATATACACATACAGCATTCTGCAACAGACTTTAGAAGTGAAGTGAAGCTGTGCATCCCAAAGCACTCAATCGTTACTGCATGAAATGATAGTCAAGCAAATACATTATTTGGAAGTCTATCCCTTATATGTTCAATATAGTTGCTGAAAACAGTTTTGAGCATTGCTTCTGGCACCTTGTAGTGGTATGTGCTAGCAGAGCAAACTAATTCAAAGCTTGCAGGTTGTACAGTGTATGAGATGGACAGGTGGCTGAGACAGATTTTTTTTTTTTTTTTCTCTGAACACTGGAACTACTGAAAATTTGGGCTTTTTGTCAGAAAGCCTTTGTGTAAATAATAAGCTGAGAAATGTTAGAAATACTGTTCTGCTTGGGTTAAATGCATATGTGTGAATATAAACTTAGAAACTATCTGTAAAATCACTGAAAGACCATCTTTCCTGTTTCAGATTGTTCTGCCTGGAATATTGGAGCAAGTTGTAAACTGTAGAGATGCTTTAGCTCAGGAGTACCTCATGGAGTGCATCATACAGGTGAGCTGCTTAAATTCAGTTGCAGTGGTGGGACACAGGGACGACACTTGCTCTTCTACTTTCAATCCTATTTGGGCTACTTTCACCTCTTCCTCATGAACTGGAAAACTTTGTCAGTGGGGTACTTACATAGTGGCTTGTTCCATTTTTTTACTAAATGGGCAGAATGGAGTCAAATCCATTTTTTACTCCTGTTGCAGAAGCTTGTAAGTGTCTGAGCAACAGTGCCTGTAGAATGAATTGTAATAGCTGGGCCCTGAAGTTACCCATTTGTCTTGCACCTCTTGCTTCATGCATTACTCAGTCAAGGTCTATTTGGGGAACCCTAAAGCATTCATAGGTCAGACCATGTTTGCTATGTGGCTATCTGCTTTGGAATTAACTGTTGCATTTTACTGCTGTGTTAACAATGGGCAAATTCAGTTTATAACTTGATGACTATTGATCTAAAACTTCAGGTTTTCCCAGATGAATTTCACCTCCAAACCCTGAACCCATTTCTCAGAGCCTGTGCTGAGCTGCACCAAAATGTGAATGTGAAAAATATAATTATTGCTTTAATTGACAGGTGAGTGATCAAGGGGGTGGAAGTTGGCTCAAAGTTAAGTTTTATGCAGTGGACAAGCAGATAATAATTCTTCTAGCATTTGAAAGCGTTGTCACTTTGGATATCACGGAACTTCATTATTTCCATGTTTTTATATTGGCTGTAATTAAGGCTATAAAGAATATTATTTCTGTAGCTTCTCTTTAGACTCTGCTTTTACAATTTCTAGTGAAAGCTGCTTTAAGGACTGGTTAGTAGTTGTAAACAAATTAAGCCAGGAAACAACTTATTTTGTATTGACTGTTTTCATGGTTCTGAACTGAAGTGGCAGTAACATTCTGCATTGACAACTGTAGTGCTCATAGGTACCCCTTGAGAACTTGAGGATCCTAATGACCAAATCGTATGTCAAGGATACTTTACCTTGCCATTTTGATCAGAAAATATAACATATGTCTCTTCAGAAAAGAGCTAGTAGGAAATGGAACTACCTTATTTTTTTCTTAGCTTATCACTAATTTCCTGCTGCTTCTCCCTGAAGTATGTCTTTCCTGTTGGAGATATTGCTTAAAACTATTTGTGCTGAATTCAAATATGGAGGAGAAATCATAGAACCATTTAGTTTGGGGAATACTTTCAAAATAAAAGAAGTTTTTATTTGTATCCTGAAAGGAAACAGTGTGGATTATCAGTGAGTACAGAAAGGAATTACACTTACATGGCTTTTTGAAGCCTCAAAAAAACCCACTTGTTCTTGCAGTTTCCCACAAACTTGTGTATCTCTGTATATTTGGTCCATGTACCAATGTTTGAATGTCAGCTACTGTAGGGATCTTGAGTCTACTGACATTTAGCAATGAGTGGAGGAGTTGTGGCTTTATCTTCTCCCCTGCATGGAGATGAAGCATGTATGTCAGATGTCACTGGTGATCTTGAACTTTTTACTGAACAAATTGGTAGGATGTTTTTCTCCAGGTTCCACCAGATCTATTTGTTCAGGACTTAGGCCTACTGGACTACCTTTCAGTATTTATGCATTTGTCAGAGAAGCAGCTCTGCCTTCATTCAGAGATGTTTCCAGGAATTCATTGGCTTCCTATGCTTTGTTGCTGTGGCTGAAACTTTTCATAATTTTGTTAGCTTTAAAAAAAAAAAAACCCAAACCACAAAACCCAAGGAAGCATTGCCTATGACAATCTAATTTCTGAGTCTGTTGATCTGGATACTACTTTGAACAGAGGTTGCAGAGTCTCCTGCTAGGCTCTTACATTAGCGTATGACAATGTAATTTTTGCAAGAAGGCTACCCTGTAGCCTTTGCTGTTATGTCTGCTTAGAGGACTTCACAGTAAGTTTTCTATTCTTACTGGTGCCAACAGCAGTAAGCAACTGACAGCAGTGAAACAGCTGCCTTCCTGGACTTAGCACTGTTGTGTTTTGTGGGGCCACTAATAGTGTTTTCTAGAGCTTTCTTGTTTGGCTATAGGACAGAAGTAGCAAGGTGATGGTATGATTATTATCTTCTCTGTAGTATGGCAACGTATGCTTTTGACTGTAATATTGCTGCAAGTGTTGGAGGATGAATGCATCTGTTCCTGGAATCCATGCATATAGGGAAGATGTTGCTCTTGTGTCTGGGGTGGAATTACTAGGAACAGTTGTTAGGTTGTCAATTTACTCCATACATGTAGTTGACGTTTCTCATCTTGATTTCAGCTGGCATGGGATAATTGAAACATTATCAGTGACTGCTGAGGAAGCTTGTGAGACTTTAGTTCCTATTCCCATAGGACTTTCCTGTTAAAGGAATCTTCCTGCAAATAGGCCTGCTGCTTTGAGATCTTTCTTGCCTTACTAAATCGTTTATAGCTTTTTAACTACGCTGCCATCTGCCTGCAACTTGATCATAGTTTGTAGTGTGCTGGCCTAACACACTAACAAAAACTGCTTCTTCCCTTTGAGAAAAGGCAGTGATTGTTCCTGGCTTTAGGAAGTCCGCTTGTTACCACTCTAATGAAGTCTTAAGAGTAGTTCAAAATCTCTCTTTTCCTGGCAGTGAAGTTTTTTGGCACCTCAGCATTTTTTTACCTGCCTGTTTCAGACTCAAAGTTCATTCAGAATCAAAGTTCAGAAACCCTATAAGAAACAAATTTTCATCAGATGCCTTCTCCTAAATATTTGTGTACCTCTTTTAAATTCAGAATAAAATAATCCCTTACTGATTAGAAAGCCAAGATAGCAATGCTGAACTTTGGAAGCACGTCTTCGGTAAGGTGCTAGCCTTCATGTACTGGGTTGTCTTACCTTGTATCAGATTTTTGCAAAATGGAGGTTGGCATGACTTTCTCCTGTTACAGATAGCTCTACAACATCTTTTGGATGCTTGCTCAATAGTAATCTTTCTTTTTTTATGCGTCTTGTGGGGTTTTTTTTTGTTTGTGGGGTTGTTTTCCCGCAGAAGTATTTTCTTATCTGCTTCAAATTTTACTTTATATTGGTCTTTGCAAGTAGTGGAAGTCCCAAACATGTTGTTCTCTCTTTGGAGACAAAGCATATTTAGGTCTGCATATTTCTTCTTTTTTTTCTCTGGAGTCTGTTTTTCAGTGAATGCTACTGGATGTCTAACTCCAGTGATATCACTGAATGAATGTGGGGATACTTGCTCTTCCATCAGCCTGCTCTATACCTCTTTCTCTGCTGAGAAGAACAGAACCGTTGCTGCTAGCTGAAGAATGTGGATTACGAAATGTCGCTGCTTTTTCTTCATTTTGCCATCTTTGTTAGCACTCTTTTCCAGGACTGATGTTTACCAGGCTCAGTTGCTCTTAAGGCAACTTCCATTAGTTTCCTTTTTGCTTGTATTAAAGCTTGCAAATATACCTGAAGAACTTGCTTTTTTCTGATAATATTTATTTCTGGCTTGTATCTGAAGACTTGAAAAGGTGATACTGACCAAGCTGCTTTCCTTTGTCTGTTACCAGATTAGCTTTATTTGCACATCGTGAAGATGGACCTGGTATCCCAGCAGATATCAAACTGTTTGATATCTTTTCACAGCAGGTTGCTACTGTTATACAGGTATGCTGGGTGTTGTTGCGTGAGTTTGGGGGCTTTTCTGGCCAAGTTGTGTGATTTTTATGAACTTAGTGCTGTCTTAAATTTCAGTCTCGCCAGGACATGCCCTCAGAGGATGTGGTATCTTTGCAAGTATCTCTCATTAACTTGGCTATGAAATGCTACCCAGACCGTGTTGACTATGTTGATAAGGTGTTGGAGACAACTGTGGAAATATTCAATAAACTCAACCTGGAACAGTAAGTAAATGTGTCTTGCATTCTCTCTGAAATAGCAGTTTTTACTCTAAAATCTTGACTTCTGCATTTCACTAAGAAATGTTTATTTGGCAAGAAACATGCTTTGGCTGTGTAAGGTTATTGCTTTTGGGCCAAGCTATAGGAGATTGTGATAAACTACTGACTGACTAACCAGGCCTTGCTCTTCTGTATGTGAGTCCCCCTGCACAGCTGTACAGCTACACAATGTGTATGCCAAGCTGAGTGTAGTCATTATCTGGTCATCTCTTAGAGCACTTTGGGGTTCTCATCTTGCTGAATTTGTAGTCACAGTCACCCCTTCTGCTATTAGTAGCTTAGAATATGCTGCTTCCACTGTACATCCTGAAGAGCAAGGTAGGACTTGTTTTGGTACTTTATTTCAGAACTATATGTCAGAATTGGTATTGAGGCAGACTTCCAATCTGTCTACATATATGAACTCTTTCTAATTGTGGTTTTTTGCATATATTTTCTTCTAGTATTGCAACAAGCAGTGCTGTTTCAAAGGAGCTGACTAGGCTTTTGAAAATCCCTGTGGATACTTACAACAATATCCTGACAGTTCTGAAACTAAAACATTTTCACCCACTCTTTGAATATTTTGATTACGAATCCAGGAAGAGCATGAGTTGTTACGTGCTTAGCAATGTGTTGGATTATAACACAGAAATTGTGGCCCAAGAACAGGTATGGCATAAGTTAACTTGAAATTCCAGGTATTTAAGCTACTGTTTGAAGGTTTGAAAACATATACTAAGTGACTTTATGCAGGGCATGTTTTTTCTAGTCTTCATGCCCCTGCCCCCCATCTTAGTAGCACAGGCTTTATCCCACTTGATAATTCTCTCACCCATGTTCTTAAATATCTTGTTTTTGCATATCTTGCTTAATCTCATCCTAGAGAGTACTTCTATTGGATCTGAAAAAAAGGCCAGGAATCCCCTTAAAACTAGACCTGTTACCTAAAGAAGCCTGGATAGTATTTTTGGAATCTGAATTGCCTCTGTACTGCTGTACTGTCCCACTTTTGTGAAGAGAAGTCCCTCTTCAAGGAGTAAGGCAGATATTTCCTAAAGCATCACTAGTAGACTTCCCTTGTGCTTTGTCAGCACTATGAATGGCTGTAAAGATGTCTTCAGTTGCTGTCAACTTATGCTTGTAGGTTACTGTGGTTTAAACACAGTTATATATATTGCCTTTAACAGGTTGATGCTATCATGAATTTGGTATCAACGCTGATCCAGGATCAACCAGATCAACCTGCTGAAGATCCTGACCCTGAGGACTTTGCTGATGAGCAGAGTCTTGTGGGAAGATTTATTCATCTTTTGCGTTCAGATGACCCTGACCAACAGTACCTGGTACGGCAGTTGATGCTTCTGCTCTCTGAACTGGTAGTTCTTGCATTATTTGCTGTGCAAGAGTTTTTAGTGGAGCTGGGAGCTGGGGCATCACTGCTCTGGCACTAGAAACCACAATGTAACACTATGGCCTTTCTCTCAGAGTATGAGAAGCCTTATTGACTTAGGGGTTTAGTTTCATGAAACTTGGTTTCTTTCTTTTACTTTCTTACAGGCTACTGTAAGAAATAAATCTTTTGTGTAGCTTCCATTGGGGTGAGGACAGAATGTATGTGATGTTGTTATTAAATGCAAGCTCAGGCAACTTCCGTCTCACATTTTGATTTGTGAAGCATCTGCAGTGGATACAGTGCAGCAAGTGTTGCTTAACACTTATTAAGAAGGTGTAGGGAAAGTTTGAGCAGATAGCACATAAAAAGCTA
The DNA here is from genome assembly GCF_028858725.1 of Colius striatus. NCBI lineage: Eukaryota > Metazoa > Chordata > Aves > Coliiformes > Coliidae > Colius > Colius striatus. Next base: position 9,678,997 of record NC_084772.1, read on the forward strand.
CAGAGCCCACACAAACTGAATTAAACTGAAACACTTTCTATGTAGTCCCCTCAAAACATGTAATTTATCTGATGTTAACACCATGTCTTTCTGATGTTCTTGTTCTATAGAGCATAAATTAAGTTACAGATGTGAATAACACTCCTCTTTCAAGAATTCTCTAAGTTTATGGGGCTTTTGTTTTAGATCCTAAACACTGCCCGGAAGCACTTTGGTGCAGGTGGGAACCAACGCATTCGTTTTACGCTGCCACCCCTCGTTTTTGCTGCATACCAGCTTGCTTTTCGCTACAAAGAGAACTCCAAAGTGGTAAGTAGACCTCCAGGTAACTCTTGTATAGTTGCTGCTTTTTGACTTCCTTAAAAATGCGTTTTGTCTGGCTACAATATGCTAAGATTTGTACAGAATACTAGGGGGCTTTTTGCTTCAGGCGAATTTTTTTACTTGAGATGTTGATGCTTTCTAATATAGTTTAACTCAAATTACCTCAGCACTTGAGAAATGGTGAAGCAGAAATTGGCTAGTTGTGTTTATTCATGAAAGTGACCAATTATGTGTTTTTTATGGGGAGACCAGTGATCGATGACACTGCAAGTAATGGCATGAAACAGATTTAAATATTATTATTGAAATTCATAGGCTTTTAAGTCTGTAGTTATCCTAGTTTAATGCTTTTAAAAGCAAGTGTTCCTTTGTATGTTAACTTATGATAGTTGCAAAAGGACACACTAAATAATCACTGATCCATTTTGGCCCTGTAATGCTTTCTGGTTGAGATAGTTAGCTTAACTATAGGTATTTTCCCTTATTGTGGGGAGAAAAGTTAAAATGCTGTTTGTTAAAACACTCCTCAAAGTGCATGATTTAAAATTCCCTTCCACTGATTGATGTTCCAGACTAAATAGACTTTCTCTTGACTTAACTGAGCAAAAGCCTAATTTGCTATGTTTGAAGCATAGTTGTGGTAACTCCAATTCAGTGTAGACTCCTGAGTAGCATTTCTGTGAGCTGGTAGGAAAATGAGTGTGAACTTTTTGTGAAGCCTCACTGAGGTCAACACTACTGCTCGGACTCTTGCTACTACTTTAATAAATAAGTGGCTGAAGTGACACGCAGAAGACAGACTAGAGCACTTAACAGATCTTATTACAAAGTAGGTTCTTTTCCTTGTTCAATCTTTGACTTGTTTCTCTTCTCTAGGATGACAAATGGGAAAAGAAATGCCAGAAAATCTTCTCATTTGCTCATCAGACCATCAGTGCTTTGATCAAAGCAGAACTGGCAGAGCTACCTCTCCGTCTATTCCTACAAGGAGCACTGGCTGCAGGAGAGATTGGCTTTGAGAATCATGAAACTGTGGCCTATGAATTCATGTCCCAGGTAAGTGTCCAGTTATTACAGTTACTGATTTGTGCTATCTTAAATCTGGCCTGGGTAGATGTGATCAAAACATCTGAAATGATTGACAGCTAATTCTACTAGGTAGAAATTCCTCATCTTCATTCTTACTTCCCAGGCTGCTGTGGAATTAAGCTCCATTGCTACTGATTTTGAATACTCAGTCTGACAACATGTGGTATGTTGCAATGCTGCCTCCTACTCAGGTAGTTGCTTCACTGGAGGAGTGTAGCTTTCTCAATAGAAAATGCTCTCTTGCTGCTTTAAATTAAGACTGTCTCCCAGCTCCTGTTATTTAGCTGGTGTTGTCTTGGCCACAAACAGTCTTTGAAAGTTCTCTAAAATTTGGAATGTTCACAACTGCCATGCTGGGCTTTCTTAACTAAAATCCTTATATTGAAACCTGTTATAAAGTACTCTGAAAATCCACTTAAACTTATTACTTAGTCTTAGGCCTTAGTCATTGTAAAAGCCTTCCCATCCTCCCCATCAGGTAAAGAATCGATGTATTTAATTAACATTATCCACGCTACGAGCTGTGTCCTAATCGCTCCTCTAATACTGCTACTAATGCATGTTCTTAAACTGAGTGGCTGATAACCTTGGCCTTTCCTCCTTGTCTTGGATCAGTTGCGGTTGTACCACAATTCTCAACATGAGAGCAGCATGGCAATTACATACCCTCTGTTAGAGAGATGGTTCAAGGTTTTTAGTCTTGTATGTTCTCCCAAGACTCTTGATCCACTTAGCAGCAGTGCAAACACTCTTCTTACTTGCTCTGTGGTCACTGACCCTACCACTCAACTTCTGTGCTGTTTTGTGTGGTCGAAGAACCAAATCCTCTTCGGGGACTATTTCTGCTACTGAGGTTCCATATTTAAACACACTTTTGAGGATAAATTCAGTCTTCAGATTACATTGTTAACTATGACCACTTCAGTAAGAAGTATTTCTTGGAAGACTTATTTCCAGTCTGTGGATTTAACTTGATTTTGACACTCTGAATGAAATGTCTTTTCATGATTGAGGCTTTTAATAAATGTGAAAGTGGACACGTTTATGCCATGTCACTAGCAGGTATGATTTGGGTTTTCCAGTGTATTCCACATTGAGTTCCAGTCAATCGTGAGTTCCAGTGTTTCCAGATTGAGTTTTGCTTTCTCCCTTAACTAGGCCTTTTCTCTCTATGAAGATGAAATCAGTGACTCAAAAGCACAGCTGGCTGCAATCACCTTGATAATTGGGACATTTGAGAGGATGAAGTGCTTCAGTGAGGAGAACCATGAGCCTTTGAGGACTCAGTGTGCACTGGCAGCCTCTAAGCTCCTTAAGAAGCCAGACCAGTGCCGGGCTGTGAGCACTTGTGCCCATCTGTTTTGGTCTGGCCGCAATACTGACAAGAATGGAGAGGAGGTAAGAATAAAGCAATAGTGGTGTAACATGTCCTACCTCTGTAACATTGTTCTGCCTTCAGAAAAAAGGCACTTAGTTCTAAAATAGATATGTCACTCAATGATGTAGATTTGGTTGTAATGTATTCTAATATATGAAGCTTCTAAATCTCACTGCAGCATATGCTGCATAAATACAAAAATGGAGAAGACTCAAATTGAAGTGTCAAAGTACCATGCAAGCTTTTGAGAGCCAGTCAAACTAATTGACAAAGTACAGTGCATTTTACATGTGTTTATTATAGTAGTTGTGTTTTGCATTTAATTTGGTAAACTAACAAATGAAAGACGCAAGTTGTTGAAGCTGAAGGTAAAAATTTGTGCATTCTTCAGGACTTGTCACATAAGCTGTTGTAAATATAAAGAGCAGAGTTTGAAATATGTAATGCGTACACTAATGCGTACTTTAAGAAACAAGACTGAATTCAGTGATCTCACAATTGAAGGCTTTCAGTAACTGGTCATATTATTGCCTGATTTAATAACACTTAAGTTGGTGGCAGTCAGGCAAGGTAAGCTTTCATCAGTGGCTGTTCTGTGCTTTGTGGGGTTTTGTGTTTGTGATATACAGTATTTCTTGGTGGTTGGTATGCCAAGGTAAGAGATACTGCAGCTCCCTGAGGTTCTTTTATCTCTTGTAACTTTGGGGGTTTTCCTTTTAGCTTCATGGAGGAAAAAGAGTGATGGAATGCCTAAAGAAGGCTCTGAAGATAGCAAACCAGTGCATGGACCCCTCTCTGCAAGTCCAGCTTTTCATAGAAATTCTCAATAGATATATCTATTTTTATGAAAAGGAAAATGAGGCGGTGAGTGGAAATACTTTCTCTCTATAGCATCTTTTATTAAAGACTATTTATTGGAGCTTGTAATTCACAATTATATGCCAAATCATGTCTCTTCAACTTGCTCTGTGGCCTCTTAAGAGAGGGACAAATTCTGGTAATAAGAGAGCAGCTGATTCTTGATGTACTAAAAAAAAAATTAAAAATTGTACATACAATTTCCTTCTTACATGTAGGAAAACACCAAGTGTTTGAAGTTTAATTATGAACTTAAATATTATGAGACTTGGATATCTGAAATATTAGATCAAAACTTACCAGGACTACTTATTATTTTCTCATCTAACTTCAGACATACCTAAGGGAAAGAAAATTTTTACAGCTGTTCATGGTCACCACTGAGTGGCCACAAATGGTTGGTGTAAGATTTAATTTCAAGAAATAGATGTGACCTCTCCATGTACCAGCTTAAATTCTGTATCTGAAATCTGAGATGGTTACTTGCTAACAGAAAATGTGTGGACTATTAAACTTAATTAAGGTTTTAATGAACACCCTGTAGTTCTGAGAGAAAGTCTAAAGAGACTTTCAGGGATCTGCTCACTTTCCAACAATTGCATGGGCTTCCTGCTATAGTAGTGCTCTAGTGTCTGATGGAGATGAATTTCAAAGCACTTGGCAGATGTAACATAGTCTCTGGATACAGTGGTGGTCTGCAGTGTGCTTTGTGCTGTGTTCAGTGTAGTGCTGGATTGAAGGCAATAAGCAGCAGTACTTTCCTGTGTAACGACTTGGTCACTAAGAATAGTCTTAAATCTGTTACCATTCTGACTTCTTCTAGAAACACATTTTGTTGGAGTGCATAAGCAATCTGATTATATTCTTTATTTGTTTAATATTTCTAAATTTGTATTGAATAAACTGGAGAGAAGTGCTGTGGTAATTGTTAAAGGTGTCAGGTTAATGACTTCAGAAGCTCTTCCCATTTGCTGGGATGAGGGAGATTTCCTATTTCAGAGTTTTGTGGAATAGTCTGATGAAGGCACAGGACGAGACAGTCTCGCACAGTTGTCTGCATACAGTCTTAATAATGTTTCTAAGCCTACATAATGTTTCCAAACCAGCAGTTTGGACACAGGTCTGTTAAAATGAACGCCATTGCACGTGTCTTGATGCCTTCTGTTTACATTCTCTTGTAGGTGACAATTCAGGTTTTGAATCAGCTTATACAGAAGATCAGAGAAGATCTCCCAAACCTTGAGTCTACTGAAGAAACAGAACAAATTAACAAACACTTTCACAACACATTGGAGCACTTGCGTCTGAGGAGGGAATCACCAGAATCTGAGGGGCCAATTTATGAAGGTCTTGTTCTTTAGGAAGATACCCACTGTACTTACTTCTTTTCACTTACATACCATATGTTTTTTTTAAAGATAGATTCATAGGTTGTGCCTTTCAGAAATGTCAAGTTAACATTTATGTGTTCAGTCTGGCACTTCAAACACTTGTGTTGAGTACCCTAACAAATTTGAAAGGTTGGACCAGCAACTAAAGGTTTCATCAGTTAGCATGGCTGAAACTTTCTTTGAAATCCACGTGACACGGTAGGGCTCTTCGGTTCTGTTTCCTCTTCTGTCTGTTCACTGTTGCTTCTGTAGCACTAGTTCTAAACTGGCAGTGGCTGTCATCTGAAACTGTGTCTGATCTTTACAGAGCATCAGATTTTTGGGATTATTGTATGGCAGATTCTGCTTGTGCTTTTCTTTTAATGCAAGTTAAGACTAAGTGTAATATTTTTCCCTAAAAACTAGAATATATTAATGCATGTTTGGAAAGTTTTGAAGTACCATGTTCAAAAACAGAAGTTATATTTTGCATATTAAGGCTCTGTGACATTCAGTGAGGGCCAGTACTGTGCACAGGGCATATTTATCAAGATAATTTTGTTCCAAATAGTATAAAAATAGAGAAATTGCAATCTATATAGATATGTATAACCTTCATTACTGTAAATTTAGGGGAAAATGCATTACACAACTTTATTCAGTATCATGATTTTGCACCGGTGAAACAATAAAGTTGCTATTAACACCTCTTGTTTCATGTCTCTTCAGAGCCCATTGTTGAAGCCAATGCTAGTGTTGAACCTTTTGCTAAAAGGAGAACTTCTGTTTGTAGGGACAGAAGAACGAAGGCATAGTGAACCTGGAGAGACTGAGAGGCTGCCAGCATTTCTGACATAGATATTTATAATTTAAAACCAGTTTTTTTCCCAATTGATGCTGAGATGATGCGTGTCCACATTTCAGAATACTTTAATGATGGATCTCAGGAGAGTGGTAGTGAATCCTACGGGATGGTTTTAGGCCTGTGCTAGAGATGAGTGTCAATTAAATGCCGAAGTGATAAGAAGCTAATGATAGAGCAAATGCCAGGGGCATCTCCTGTGAAGACTAGTCTGTAGGTTAATGCCAGTTGCTGAAAGTTTTGAATTGTGTGTTTTACCTTAACTGACTGTAATGTTCTCAAGCTATCTGATTGAACTTCCTTACTCCTTGTGTGGACCACTGTTGTGAAAATTGTCCTGGCTTGACTGGATAGTGAATGAGACCTTGGTGAGAGTGTCCAGGAATATAGTGCTACCTGTTTTCTCATGAGGCAAATACAATCCTGGGAAAAAAGAATTACGGAGCAGACAACAATTAGATCATTGATCTACTGATTTATGAGTGTCTTGGAGGGGAGGAGAAAAGAGGAGATAATCCAATGGCTTTACTTGCCCACTGATACAATTAATGTTATTCAAAAATCTTCATGTTGCTGATTAAACTGATAGTTCTAAACTGATAGTTCTAAAACATCCACTGCAGAACATGAAGATCATTTTCATGTAGCTGCATTCATATACCAGGGGTATGCCCTCCCTAGTTTACCATAGTTGCTAAATGTGTTTATTTAATCCTCAAGATCAGTGCTTGTAACTTGGGAATTGTCTTTGAATGATGGTGTTGCAGTTTCAGCTGCAGTTACCTCAATGTTGTAGGCTAATGCTTTTTCCCATGTACCACTTGTTAAGGCTACAAAGTTATGACTCTTCCACAGTTCTTAAGTACTTTTATTGATGTATTACAAAGTAAATAACTTCCAGGTACTGTCTGTAAACTTTAAGACTGACTGTACTAACATGCATTTTGGGTGTTGCAGTGGACAATTACTGATGTCCAATAGCCATCATTCTCATCAGCAGACAAATGCATCTGTTAAACTAGGTAGAAAACAATGATGGTGGAAAGAAACTTGTATCACTAGTGGTGTTCAACTCTTGATTTCTTCATCACCTTTTCCACTAAAATCAGTGCTCCTTACCTGCTATAATTGCTCCACTTCTTTGGCACCACTGTTGTGATGCCTCTTTGTGCCATGCTTTTCCTGAACACCTGTTTAGCTTTTTCATTGGTCATAATCTTGTCTGGCTTGCCAGTAAGTGGCAGGAGGGGGAGCATAGTCCACTTAACAGCCAAGACCCTTGGTGTCTGAGAGTGCGTTTAAGAGTAAAATCTAACAGGTCTGAGGCTGCACTTCATGAAATTCTTACCAGTAATATTTACAGTTACTAAAAGTGAGAGAGCTTGAACTCTAGTTACTGGCCTTGAGTGGTGTATTCCCTTTTCAGCACTTTAACAATCATGCATGGTTACCAGAAAATATATCCTTGGCATATCGCCCAAAGAGCTGTGAGAAATTACCTTTCTTTTCATTGCTGTGACTTCTTCAGCTACATGGATGACAGTATTTCTATACATTCATAAATATCTACATTTGTACCTATTTATCAGCATTCCATAAACTACCCAGTGCACATTGTATTTAATCATAGCAGGTGAATATTAGCCAGTTTATGCTCCCACTGAAAGCAACATATACTGTCAGCCTTTGCACTTCCTTTTTTTTTTTTTCACATAAAAATATGAGGATGAATTTTGACTTTTCCTGGACACAGGAGTTTTATAAAGGCTTTCCTAAAGCTCATGTGACACAGTGGGTATAGAACAGGGTTAATGGCTGAATTCACCCACAGAAGCCAAAATGAAATCTCATAGAGTGAATAGTGCACACAGTGCCCATGGCAAGCTGCTCTGATGATCATCAAAAGCGTATATGGAGCCCAACATAAACCAAACACACAGACAATAATTGCTAAAGACTTTGCTACTCTTTTATCCCGGGAAAGCCTAAATCTGTTTGCCATAGTGTTTGCAATGTCTGCTCCACTGGTGCCATTGCAGATGCTTTCAGTAGCTTTGTAGAAACCATTCCTGTGAGGTTTGGTCTCAACTTCCATCTGAAGTGGTGGAAGGTCTTGATTTGCATTCAAATCTAATGAGTGATTGTCAAGCTTCTGTAGCCTGAGCCTTGAAGCCTTTTTGGGGGGAGAAAGGCTGCTTGTTCTCTCATGTTTGTGTCTGTTAGGTTTTACAAAAAATATCGTGTTTTCCCTTTTTTTCCCCTGGAAAGTCATTTCACAGTCCTCCTGACCAGGTGACAGGTTTCCATTTCTGAGGGATGTACGTTTCCTGATGTTGAGGTAAATACTTAAATTGAAGTACGTAACAGTGATGAAAGGTGTAAAGAATTCAATAGTAGATGCAATCATTAGGAAGTACCAGTTGTAGAAGAATTCTGCATGACATTCTCCTTCAGGAAGGATGCTTTTTTGGGCAATGTGCTCCCAACTGAGAATAGCTGGACCATAGAGAATAAAAGCAGCAATCCAGACCGTGACCATCTTCAGTACTGCATTTCTGGTTATCCCTTTCTGAGCCCTGTAACTGACCTGAGAGGGGGAAAAAAAGAAGTTGTCACATTACTAGTATCTCAACCAGTGACATGGCTACCTTAGAATATGGCCCTGTTACTTGTCGAGGCAGATGATACGTCAGTTTAGGGATGAAGGTTATACCAAGCTTACTGGTACCAAAGAAAAGCTATTTCTGAAATATCCATTCCAGCAAATGTTACAAAGCTGACTGGTACGTTCTGAAAACATGCATCAGACCTTACAAGCTAGAGAATCAAGGCTTTTGGTTTGAAATAGTCACTGCTCTTCCTAGAATTGGTTGGCACTGGTTGCTTACATGTTCAATCACATTAGCTGTGACAGTAGTTTACAGAATATCTTAAGACCATAATTCATAACTCACTTTCGTAATTCACTTAGATATTACACAATCTGAATTCATAGGACACCAATGCAAGTTCTTCTCTTTCTGCTTTGCTAGAGGGAGCCTTTTTTAATGTGGATATCCCACCAAAAATGTAATGGGTAACTGCTTTTACTTCTATTTTACATCCTTATTTTCATTTTTTTTGTTGAAGTACTTACAGGAACTCTTTTTTGTAATTAAGATATATAGATGGAATGTTGTGTTCTGCAAAGTGCTTTACAGGAAGAGTAACTAATTTCCCTTATTTAGAAAATAGAGCAGCTAAGGTAAAAAAAAAAATAGTACATCATTAATACTGAGTCAGTAAACCATATCAGCTGTATCAGTGGAATCTTAAGATCATCTGCTTCTCAATATGCTAACTCCCTGGTGTACTGCACAATATCCATGTAGTGATCTGGAATGAAATCTTTGCATCTCTTCAGTGGCCAAGCAGTATGTTGGAATATGGAGTTCCCAAGCCTGAATTCTGTATAGGATTCATGTTTACTGGCCCAATCTCTGGATCTGTGGATCTGAACAGCTAAGGTTGTTCTGGTAGAATATCCACACAGCTGAGGAATCCTGAGCTTATCTGAATCAGGTATGATTTTACAATCCTTTACAAAGCTACTGATGATTTCAAGAGCAGCCTTGTTGGAAGACTGCCATTTATTTCCATTGAGAGAGAATAATTTACAACTTCATGTGTTCCTGTTCATGTGTTCTTATACTGCCCATACCCAACAGGCACCCTCTGTACTCTTACTTGGGGAGAGATTTTTATATGGAGGATTAATCTGAAGTATTTTGAAGTTGCTGACTTTTTCATTATGATCAGTTTCCCTTTCTGTTTCGGAAGCCATCCGTATATTTATACTCTGTGTACAGTCATGAAAGTTTGGTTTATGAAAGTAAAATTCATGGCTAATTCAGAACCTAGAAAATAAAGGAATTGTGTTGACTGCTTAAGAATGAATCTGTTCATTTTTCCCTCTTCAAAAAGGAGTTGGTAAAACTTGTGCATATAAATCGCTAAAGTGATCTTGCAGCCTCTTTTTGTACTGTTTGACAGAAAAATACAGACTTTTAGTGTGGTTTAGAATGAGTGATTAAATCAGTGTGGTAAGGAAAAGTGGGCAGAACAGGGGGCTGAGGAATAATTAAGAAGTAGGTGTAGATGAGTGAAACCTATTAGCAGGTAAAATGTGTCATTTTGGCAACATCCAGAATAGTTTGAGGTCTAGGTGAAAATAAAGTTAGCTTTTGATTTTGTGAAGTCTAGTCTCTTCCTTTTTCATTGTTACTTGCTGCATGACTAAGGCTCTAGTTCTGTGGCTGTTAGATGGAAATAGCATTTGTATCCTTCAAAAGATGTTAACATCAACTTATATTCTGCCACTTTTGAACCATCCACAATTCTATTATCTACTTCTCCCTGAGAGTTTGTTACAGATTGGAAGATCTTTCTCTGCCTTGTTCTGCAGCTGGGATGCAATTAGGCTGACTTGGGTTATCTGTTGTCAACAGGGACACTACCATGCTATGAGGGAGATGGTCTATTTGAGCTGGATACTACTTTTTAAGCTTATCCAAAGTGGAGTAGGGGAGCAAATAAGTACTCCTTCTTCCGTCTCCCCTTCTCACAGTATCTATAAGCTGTACCTGTTTCTAAAGCAGGGTACTTCTTCCACTGTGAAAGTGAAAAGCAACTGGGTTTTTTGCTAAAGCTGAACACTCCCAGAACTGTTTATCAGGACCTGGGGGAGCTGTCGAGCTACCCCCTCTGTTTTGTGTTGAGTGAGGTGCAATGGCGTTGAGAGCCTGCTGACCCAAGCGAACCACCTTCCTTCTAGGGGCAGCCTCAAGCCCCCACAGCCTCCCCTCAGGCTCCCTTGCCCAGCCCTTACCGCTTTGGTGACAGAGATGAACCTGTCGAAGCTGATAAGGACGATGTTGAAGACGGAAGCCGTGCACACTAGGTAGTCCACCACCAGCCACAGCTTACACAAGCCCCTGCCGAGTCTCCACTCGCCCGCTAGCACGTAGGGGATGTAGAGGGGGATGCAGAAGCCGCCTGCGGACAGAGCACGGTTGTGACACGTGTAGCCCCTCGAACCGCAACCCGCCCCTCCCGGCCCCCCGCAACTCACCCACCAGAAGGTCGGCGATGGCCAGGTTCAGGAAGAATAAGTTGCCCTGCGTGCGGAGGCTCCGGTCCACCACGAACGCCAGAATGACCAGCGCATTCCCCACCACTGTGGCCAGCACCAGCAGCCCCATGAGTCCCGCCAGCAGCGCGGCCGTACCGGCGGCGAACGGTCCGTCGCGCTGCCCGTCCGCCGCACAGGCGTTGCCCGCCTCCCGCAGGCTGCCGGAGTGGTTGAGCCACGGCAAGTCCTGGCCCATGGCTACTGGCGGAGGGTGCCCCGCCGGCGCCCAGGCTGGCTCTGGAGCAATCCGCGCTCCGCTCTTGGCACCGCCCCGCCACCGGCCGGAGGGAGGGGCCGGGCGCGGCGCGGCGGGCTGAGGGGCGGATGGCGGGCGGCGCGCTGCTGGCCGGCGGCGCACTGCTGCCCGGCTCGGCTCCGAACCCTTGCTGGGACGGCGCTGGTCTTGCGAAACTTTCCGGAGTCTTTGCGCGGCGCGACCAGGACTGTGGGCGGGAGAGAGGGAGAGCCCCGTTCATTTCCTCAGCGGCCCGGCCGGGGAAGAGGCAACCTCCCCTTCTCCTGACGGCACCCCGAAAGCCCCTGCCCGCGCTGGTAACGGCTCTCCCAGTTCCCTCCTCACAGGCAGTCGCTGACAGGGTAGTCTCAGTTGCATGTCTTGTTTCTGCGACTTATGCCCTACACCATATCTGCAGATCTTTCCAATTGCCCATAGTGCCCTCAAATCACCTTTGCTTTCTGCCGTGTCTGGTAGACTTTCAGTCTCCCCTGCATGTCTGAGCCAGTGGCGGGAAGCAGGGCAACCATCTCAGCTGCCCTGTGCCCCTGGGTTAGCTCACTGCTGGTGGCCTTCAGAGGCCTGTGAGGCTGTGGCTGCCTCAGCCCTTCCATCTGTGAGAGCCCTTAAAGGTCTCGCTGCTGTGCCTGGCTATGCATTTTCTGGAACGCAGTATGTCTGAGACTTTGTTTTCCAAAACTGGCAGTGGATTTAAACAGTGTTTTAAAATGTGCAGTGCCGATGTTAGAGAAGTGTTTTTACTGCAAAAGGCTGATCGCCTCCAGAAACCAAACACACAAGCAGCCACGAAAGGGCCATGAAAGCCTTTTTTCAGCTTCTGTCAAGATGTCTGGCCTGGCACTGGGGACGAGTGGGATAATGAGCTGCAGAGCCTGCTGAAGTCCATCAAAACTGAAGGGTAATTTTAAGAGAAGAAATGAAACCTAGTTCTGCTCTCATGACTTGGCCCTCAGGATCATTATCTGCCTTCAAATACGTGGTGATTTATGGGCTTTGCCTTCCTTTCAGTGACAGTTTCCTGGAGACTGTAAGGAGTTTAGGACTTTCAGCTTTTGGTATGGCCCCTTCATCATTAAAGGAAAACGGAACTTGCCCAAAACCAATCTGAATGCACATAATCTTCACTTAATTCAGCAAGTGTATCACGTGGTAAGCTCCTCTTTATAAAAGAATTGTGTAGATCTGCAGCTTGAAATAACAAATATAGAAGCAGTTCCAGCAACTTTCCAAAGCAATAGCTCTTCAAATGAACATCAGGTAAGACAACCAAAACCAGCTTAATTTTATTATTTGTCAGGTATTGGGTATGTATTGTCAGGGTAATGGTGGACAGGCCTTTTGTCCAGAGAGAAGCATCAAGCTTCTGTCAATTATGAAATTACAAATTCCAAGACAGGTTATATCCTTTTAAATCAGTAGGTCCACAGAGGAGATTTGGCAATACACTGCTTATGATATGGCCTCTCTATTGATGTCAGTCCAGAGTCAGAAACGGCAGCTGCATATCTACTGTGTATAAGCAAATTACTCTTTTTATGTGCCCCCATGTCATTATCTCCCTAAAGCAAATAGTAAATCTACACAAAGCAAAAGTGACAGGAAGACTGAAACCTGATCTTATTATGATCAGGATTATTATTATTCCCTAATCTGGGGACTCATTTTTGCTTCCTGCAATTGACAGTTTTCCATTCACTTCAGTTTGGGCAGGATCAAGCTTGTTGATAATTAAAGCTATCTGATTGTGTTGTGGAATATAAAAGAGGCAGCCAAAATACACAAAGAAGAAAAAATAAATATCTCAGTCACCAGGAAAACACACTTTCACAAAGAATTACTATATTCTTTAACTCCTCTAAAGTAAGGTAACGTTACAGCAGCTCAGTGAATTTACAGCATGTACACTTGTGGGCCATATTTGAAGTAGTTTTTGTACTGTATTATTTCTTGGCAGATTCTGAGACTTGCAGTAGGTTCCATAATAACCATCTTTACCGTGCTCTGATGCTGCTTTATTACTGCTGCTTTGACAAGGCGTGATGACTGCAACTCTTAACAAAATTCTATTCCAAAAAGCATGAACCATCAGTCCATAACTCTGCACTTTGGGGACTTATTGTTGAAGATTGTGCTAGTGCTGTGCAGGGACCCTAGCAGGCAGCGAATCCGCATGTGCACCAGATGGCCAGCACTCTCACAACAGCAGGTTTTACAAATCCAGACTTCAAGCATTTTCTCTTTTCCTGACGAAGGATTTGTTCATGTCCTGTGAGTTACTGTCTTTTTTACCAAGTTAGATGGATTTTCTTTTAAGAACATTAATTCTTGGGAGAAGAAGAGCTTTACTTCAAAATATATGTCATGGTGGTGTAGATATATGCACACACAGGGTAAAAAAAATCTTCAAACAAGCACAGGCAAGACAATAGAGCTATACCTCATTGGCTCCATTGTCCGAGCAGTCTGTCCTGAAGGGAGAACATTGATTAATTGACCCTGTCAGCATGAAGTAAATGAAGAACTCTTTATAAAATGTCTTTGTGTAAGACTGAACTGTAGACTTCTGAAAATATATTTTGTTCCTCATCTTTATCTAATCCTTGGAGCTGGAGACATAATTGATTAGCATTGGTAAAGAGGAATGACAATAGCCTAAGAAAATAATGAAAAATCAGTGTTTTCCGAGGCCTGTCAATACTGACGTGTTCTGAAATTTCAATTCCCAATTCCAATGATTTCTTTAGTGATAATTGTTTTAATTTCCATAAGATTTTCTTCAGTGATTTTTGAAATACTTGTCTGAATCATGCAGTTTCCCATGACTGTGGCATATGTGGGTGATTGTATCTGCAGAAATGATAGAAAAACAGAATGTTTTTCCCACTCCACACACAGATGACACTTTTCCCAGAACAGGCCAAATTCGACTTACAGCTAGACTTGGGCACACATGGGGAGGAGGGGGATAGATTCCAGCTAGCTGTATAGCTTGTTGGTTTAGAAGATGCAGAAGATGTTCTCAGCTAGTATCTTCTTTGAAGTACAATTAAGTTAGTGAGCATACTTACATTGGATCTTTGCCTGAATCTCAACTCAAACCTAAATTGTTGTATAACATACTGCAGGTAATGTTTCTTTCCCAGCTTGTACCTTTTAAAGATACTTGGTTTTAGCCCTAGGCTTCCACATGCAGGATAACTCCTTTTTTGGTACACCACAAGCTCTCTGATACCAAAGCTTTACATAAGCTTTGCTGCCTAGTGAACTGAAGGGCAATTTCAGTGAAATGTATGAAAGCATACCATAGCTAGAACCTTCACTTCCATCAAGGAAGCTATTTTCAAGTAGTTTTGAAAACTTCTGACAGAACATTTGCTTGCTAATAGCCCCATTTAATATTTCTAAGTTCTTGTCAACTGTTCCCTCACTATGAGTGATTGGTATTTGATGGAGAAAAAGCTTCCTTGGCCAGGAAAAGAGGAAGGATTTTCAGACTGTCAGAGAGAATGTATACATGGCTTTATCAACAGGTAAATCAAATTCTGCTGTCAGACAGAGCCGATCCTAGTTAAATGAATGGGGACAACTGAGTTCTGCTATATCATTTCCTATTAACATTTATGCCCTTTGCTAGTCAGGGGTTTGCTTGCATGCTGGTTGCCTTTGTTTTGTTTAATGTTCTGTAGATGTCTCCATGCATATAATGCAATTCGTACTTTGAAATAATTCTCGTTCTTGCAAACGTAGAGAAAAAACGCATTTGATCTGTGCCAGTGGAAAGATCTGCTTCAGAGTACACAATGTTACCTGCCATTTACTGAGTATGCATTTTCTTTTCTTCACTAAAGAAACATCCAGTAGAATTCAGACCTGTGCATAATGAGGCTTGTGGGATAGCAAAGTTTGGTGTAGGTATCAGTACCAACAGCTAGCTGTAGTTATCCCATCCTGTTTTTACAACCCTTGCATAGGCATAGCTAGAGCTTAAAGGTAATGTACTACTTTACTATCACAAAGCAAACAGACTTTTGCTCTCTCAGTTCTAAATGAGCCACACTGTCATTTGTTCAGACATCAAGTCACTTGTTTTCATCCACTACCAGTGTGATTTGCTGCTTGATATTAAGCCTTGTCATACTTACATGTAAACAGGAATGCAGTAGCAGGGAAGTCATAGGGGCCGGGCCAAGATTACTCAGTTCTCGACCATGTTCTGCACTTCACGTGATGTCATGATTGCCATGTCACACTCTACATGAACTCACCCAAATACCCTGAGCCTGACATCCCCTCTACGTCTGGCTTTATTGTTTTAATAACCATTTGTCAAGAAATAAGACTCATGATTTTGATGAATATGGATGAGAGATTTGAAATATGATTTAATTAATGAACTTGGATAATTAGACTGCAATAAGGTACCCAAAATAGGCATCTCATATGCAATTGCCTTAAAGCTACACCAGAATTGTATTAGCATTGAGAAGCATCATTACAAAATGTATTATAGGCACTACAAATAGTTTTCTTTTGCTCCTTCTTGGTACATTCAGTATCAATCATTAGTACCCTGTACTACCAGTTCAGCAATGCAACATACTTGGCATTCGTATCCTTCCTTCCCTACAGGCTACATGATGCATCAGTATTTCAGCATTAGGCAGTTTCACTTACGTTGCCAGCATCAAAGGATATCACCAAAACTTTGTCTCTTGGCTGCAAGCACATTCCAGGGAACTGAATGTTTTTTGGTTGCACTCATAAGAGAGATGAGTAGACTTCTAAAAAAAGAAATCTCGTAACAATGTACTGGTGATGAGGACATTGTAACAATCAGAGGTATCCACACTGTGGTTTATTTCTCATTCTTAGTTCCTTCTTCCTTAATCCTTGGAAAAGCTCCTTTTGCCTCTGGCCTGTTGCCTCTTTCATTTGCACTGGTAATGTTTACATATATAATCTTGCTAATTTGCAACAATATTTGTAGCCAGAGTGATCCTGAAGTTCTAGGAAAACTGTTTCTGGTGTTTGGAAGGATTTGCTCAAAACCTTCTTTTCCACCAGTAGATGGCATTCCCCAGGAATGAGCTGGGAGAATACCTGTTTTCTGCATCTCATTCTGACCCAAGCCAGGAGGGTACTTCCATGGCAAGCTGGTAAAGCACAGATTTAGAATATTCTCTCCAGCATCTCAAAACTTGCATTTAATCTGCATTCGATGTGTCAGTACCTATTGTGTTTTTACAGCTTTGAGAATATGTTAGGGTTATTTTTTTCGTCAGGATTGTTAATTTTTAGCTGGAGTAGCAGTCCCCAGCACTGTGACCTTAATGCCCATTTGCTTCAATGGTGGGATGTGAAATTTCCAGCAAATATGAAAGTGTTGCCAGCAGAAGATGAGTTCAGTGGTGCTAGGGAACATGGCTCATTGTTGTTACTAATCAATGACCCAGTTACTGTCTATGTAGACTGTCTCTGTAATTAGTCCTTAGGTAGCAGATACTGCTATGATACTGCTGTGCTGCGATGAAGTCACTAGGATTGCCTTGTTGGCATTTTGTCTTTGAAACAATGAGTCAGCATTTCAGAGGACCACAAAAAATGGATTTGGGTAAGAAAAGGAAAGATGCTGCCTGCTGTTGACTTTATGAGCTACAGAATATAACAGACTACTGAGAAGAAAACATCCAACAGCAGAAACAGGGTAACACAAATCAAAACAGCTTTTGAGTGGCCACTCTGACAGCAGACCATCCCATACTGATTACCAAGGATGGTTCTTGAGAGCAAGGAAGATGTATTTCTGACAAAATGAAGAAGCTGTGTTTCTGTCTGCAAGTATATGAGTCCATGAGACCAACTCACTTTCAACGACATGGGGCTGAGGACTGCACAGACCTAATCCTATCAGAATCAATTTATGACTAGGCTTCTCAATTTAATTTACTCCTCAGGCATCTCCTCAATAAAACAAAAAGGTGAAATGCAGAAATGTATTAATGTAAGAAAAACGACACATTTAATGAAACTAAGTAATTGCTGTTATTTATTACACGCTAATTGTCAAATTAACGTGGAAAAAGGGAAAAATAATCTAGACAGGACACTTTAAAGATGCTTTCTTATTAGGTTAGACATATCTCAAATATAACAGATGAAAACTAAGAAAAAGCCAATTGGAGAAACATGAAATAATTCAATTAAAACCCCCAAATTAGAAAAAAGGAAAGGAGATATACAAAGAGACAGAAGTAGATGAGCATATGGAGAACAGGCTATTGAATGAGCAGTCTTTGTAGCTCTAAATCAATCATTTATGAAAGAGATGTAGCTACATCAAATATCTACTAAGTGATCCAAAAGCCACTGAACTAAACAGAAGCAGCACCTACTTGTGCATTTTGCTGGAAGGTGCAGAAGGATCAGTTTTAACTAATTGCAGAGGGGACATTGCAGCACAGAAGTAGGATTCAGAAACCTGTGCTCTGTTCCTGGTTCTGTCCATAAACTTGAAAACTTGGGGCCATAGAAAATCAGATTTTGTGTGTCTCACTATTCTTGCATGGGACAGGGTACTTGAAAGTCTTTTGAAAATATCTTCTAGAAGCAAAACCTTCACATTGTTAGAGATTTGTAAAACAACGTCAGCAGAACAATAGATTTCATATCCTTTTTCTGTTTATAGTTAAACTCAATAGGCAAGGCAGCTCCCTCCAGCACGTGTTCATATGTCTGGTTTTGCAAGCAGTGATTAAACAGACTGTTCCCATCAGTGTCAGTGGAAGTTAAATAACCAATTATGGAACATTAAGAGGAAATGATAGCCTTTAATCAGTCTTTAAAAAAAACAGATGAAATCCCAACAAACATTTATTTATTTTTAAATAAGTCATTGACACTCCTCCATGCTGGAAGTTGATCACTCATGTAGCTAGCTCATTTGATGCTCATTTGATCACTCATGTAGCTAGCAACAGGACAAGGGGTAATGGGATGAAACTGGTACACAAAAAATTCCATTTAAATATAAGAAAGAACTATTTCACTGTGAGGGTGAGGGAGCCCTGGCACAGGCTGCACAGAGGGGTTGTGGAGTCTCCTTCCTTGGAGGTCTTCAAGATCTGCCTGACATGTTCCTATGCGACCTGATCTAGGTGAACCTGCTTCTGCAGGGGGGTTGGACTGGATGGTCTCTAAATGTCCCTTCCAACCCTGCCATTCTATTATTCTATGATTTATGTGACAGTGAGATATCACATTCAAGCTTAACGTAGGCAGGCATTAAAACCATTGGTTCTGTGTGTTATAGTTAAAAAGATGAGCAAAGCTGCATCTGTTTTTGCAATGATTCCCCATACCAGGAAATCCATGTGTTGACCACAATTTTGGTAAATGTGAACTTCATTAAAAATTCAGTTGGGATAAGGATAGAATTGACTTGTTCAGGACAGAATCTGTCAATATTTGACATCATTTTGACCAAAAAAATAGGGAATTGTTGTCTATGTTGGAATGTTAAGGTTAGAGAGCATTATTTTTAATGAAATGTTTAAGCTTTTACATTTGAAAGGGAGTTTTCATTTTTGTTATAAAGAAAATTGTTTAAAGATAAAAGAAATGTGATAAAATTGTTAATTATGTCTCAAGCATGGGATTCAGAGAGAAAAGAAAGAAAGAAGAGTTTTTGCAGAAAAATTCTGGCATCTGATTTCTGTGTCTGACTCGAATGCCATCTGTGGCAATTCTCTTCAGAGAGGGAAAAGAGTGGAAGGAGGGATTCATTTTTAAAAGCTACTCTCTGGTGGATGTTGCTCCTGTAGTCTCCAAAATTCATTTTTTTTTCAGCAAATAGCCTGAGATACAATTGGATACTCTGGACTCTCCAATTAGACTCCTCCTCTCTCATATAGACAGGGATTGTCACCTGTGCATCTCATGTGCTTGACAAGCAACACACAGAAAAGCCAGAGGAACACAGGAAAGAGCAGTAAATGTACAAATATTCTAACAGTCCCCACAATCAAATGGGGTTCTCAGCCAGTTCTTACGTTTGAGTGTGACTGTATTTTAATAAGAACAGAGGGGAACCTACAAGCTAGGCTTCAGTTGCCTGGTCTGGTGTTTACTCAAGGCAATCACTGTATGGTTTTGTATCTAAGGAGCAGTGCAGAAATTAATTAACTTTTCAGTTTGTGGTAAGTCCTGTGATGGTCACGTTGGGTTTCGCAGCATGAACTGAAAGGGTGAAAAGCATGATAAGTTTGCCAATATATTAAGGTAATGATATACTAATGCATTGGTATATCCTCACACACAAGTTGGCATTTCTTCACACAGCACATAGATTGTAGAGTTGCTTGTCACTGGACCTAGTGGATGCTGCAAGTTTACATAGCTGCAACTTCATTCTCCAAAATTCTGTGTGTTGCAAGTCCTTTAAGACTGGGAGAGTGTTCTGGGCAAGTTTCATTATATGATTGCATTGTTTCCTTGCTCTTTTCCCAGCACAGCTCTCTGTGGGAGATGGGATTTAAGTCCTTGTGATTGAACTGGTTTAGATGTTCTTATGTTAGCCCTTGGTTTTCAAAATCTCAGCCTTGGTCATAACCAGAGTCAGATGATGAGTACTTGCATCAAAGGGAAACGTAATTAAGAGCCCACTGTTGATAGCAGCCTGCATCTAGAAGGATGATGCAAGATTAGATAAGAAAACAATTTCTTAAATTCTGAAAACACACATTCACAAAATAGTAAACTGAGATACTTGGGATGTTGGAGGAAGAACTATCAGGCACAAATTGTAATATTCAAAAGAGAATATCAGAATTAGCCATTTGTGTTGAAAAACAGTGCATAGATCTGGACTGATATCAGACCTTGACTAAAATGACTGTTTAAAGCTGAAAAGGATAAGAGTTTGAGGAAGATGTTGAATTGCATGCTAGTCCTGTGAGACTTTGATCTCAGGCAACAGGCACATGTATTCAACAGCTCTCCCTTACTCTCTTGCCATTTTGGAATGTACCTGCACCATCTGGAGGATCTTTATGTTGCTGTACTAAGATCTTTACATAGGTGGAACTTGATTATATCACAAAAGGTTTTAGTCTAGTGTTTCCTACATTTTACTTGTCTGTGATGTGACAGTGAGAGAACTGTTTAGCCATCTCTTCATGCTCCTCAGAAGGCTGAGGAGAAAATTGAACTTGAGTTCCTCACATCACTAGAGAAGTGATCTAACGACAGCTATTGCAGGAGGACTGGTTTGGGAATCTTTTCTTAAAATGCCACACAGAGAATATAACAACCAAGGCACCAAACTCGAGTGGTGTGAATATCACCCAGGGAGCCTAGCATCCAAGAATTATTACAGTGCCTAAGAGGTATTATAACATACAAATGTAGTTGTACAGGTTTCTAGGTAGAAGCAGTCTCTTTTTGAGGGAATAAATATAATTTTCTGAAGGGTGAAAAATAAGCAGAACTGTAGAGCTGGTATCTATAGAATCTTAAAATCAACTCTTAAGAGAGAGATGAGGAATGGCAGAATAATTAGCATTTAAGACCTCTTAATGCCAAATATTAGAGTTGACACATCTCTCATGGGAGACTTGCAAACTTCATGATAATATACCAAAGAAATGCTTGATCATAAGGATATTCTTCTATTGTCAAAAGAACATAGAGTGTAATTTATCACTCCACAAAGCATTCTCTGAACCCATGTACTGGCTGCACAGGAGAATGTCATTTAGAGAGACAAAGATTATATCAAAGCTGAATGCTTGGAAAACTTAGTACATAATATGTATAATATATGAAAACTCAGCTCACAATGTGCCTGTGAACTAAAGCCTAGCAAGGGAGGACAATTAAAGAATGAGTTGTCAAACCATGAAGAACTCGTTAACAGAGGGTAACTGACAGCAGAATAATAGGGCACTTTAATGGGTAATAACATTTCTGCTACACATATCTGTAATACTAAAATGCCCTTTTCTTAATAATACCAAGACATAGTAATTATTGTTGGGGAATTAAGTTGTTCTAAGGTTTGCCCTGAATTTTATCATCACTGAACCAGTCTTTAGTGCCAGAGTGGGATAATGAGAATTCCCAAAAATGGGAATTCCATCACCTTTTATTTTCCTTCAGCTGTTAACATTTTAACTCTTGATTTTACTTACTCTTCCTTCCATATGCCAAGTGACACCATCCTGTTTATTATGGAAAAAAAACCCAACTTTTTTTTTTTCCTAAGCCTTTCACAAAAGTTTTGACCTTTCAACCAAGAAATTCAAGGACTGACCTTTCAATGTGCATGCATTTATTATGTTTGACTCATAAAAAGCAGCTTGTGGCATTGCTCTGCATATTCATAGCCTTCACATCATCATCACAACAACCTGTGTGTGCAGCCTATGAGAGTCCAGATTTCCAGAAAATCCAGATTTCAGTGGAATATTTGTCCGGTGTCGATTGTTAAATCATAGAATCACAGAATGTTAGGGGTTGGTAGGGACCTTTAGAGATCGTCTAGTCCTGTGCCAGGGCTCCCTCACCCTCACAGTGAAATAGTTTTTCCTTATATTTAAGAGATGGTCAGAGGAATAAAGTGATATAGGATTTAGAGAGAATTTTCCATTTTCTTCACACAGCTTCACATCCCAGTCTAAATTATAAATGAATTACAAAAATCTTTTCATTTGTTGCTCTACAAGGTCATTGTTGTAAATTACCAAATTCTGGTGACTGAGTTTATAAATCAGGTGCCTTGCAAGGTTAATCAAGAGACCAGCATTTTGGTCTGTCCTTCCCAGAGGCCTGTTCAGTGACTTGGGCTTTAAACACTGGAACTTCAATTAGACGCCTGAGATTACTGTGAATACTCATCCATGTCTATCTGATGGGGCCATTGATATGGTGTAGAGTCATCAAATTTAATTTTTAATCTTGCTTATAAGAAGGATGATGATGAGAAATCTGATTTCATAAATTTAGGAGTTTAACTCCACTAGAACAAGATCCAAATAATCCTTAATAACTCTTAATGAAAGGCATAGCTCCCTAATAATGCAGTAAAATCTTTACCTAATAGATTGTAGTAGGTTGATGACATAATTCCAGTGTAATAAAATGAAAAAGAATGCTGATGGGAAACAGACCAAACTCTTTGGAATGAACACATAAATTATTTAGCTGTTCATACATTTAGTAAGTTTTTATCTTTTAAAAATAAGATTAAAAAGTGGGGATTTTTTGAAAATGACGTCCTGTGTGCAGTTCAGCAACTTCTACAGAATGAGAACTTGAGTATTAATAGGATGAACAGAAATGTAATGTATGCCTGTCTCCTTGGCAGTGTAGTCCTCTGTTTCCTGTTTCCTGGACAATTTACATAATTACACCAACTTAGTGAACATCTGTTTTAATGTCCTCAGCCAAAATTACATGGTTAAAATAACACTGCCTCCATTTTTGCTTTTTGAGATAAGCTTTTGAAGTTAAAAGCATAACTGAAAGTTGAAAGTTTTCGTGTTCCTGGGAAAATAAAAGCCATAAAACTAAGATACAAACGTATGGTTTGGGCCCTTATCTCCTTAAACTCCATCCTGTTCAGTCTCATCTGAGCCAAACAAAGTTCAAGCACTGACTTGTTAATTAGGCACAATGGAGATGCAACATCTCTTCAGGCTGCCCCTCGCTCCTGTACAATCCAGGCAACACAAATTACTTGGCAATGGAAATTCAAAACTGAGAATTTAGCAACCAGAGTTTGAAAGTGTTGCTTCCTCCCCTGCCAGCTTGTGTGTAGCTAAAAGAGCAAATTTCATAGAGTATTATGCACAGTCATGGTTGAGACATACACATTATAATTGCCTATGAAATCTGGAGGGACTATTCCATGACCAGAGCTCTTTGCAGTACTGTGTTCCTATGCCAAGCACTGGGGCATGCCTTTCCATTGGTGAGTCTTCTAAGATACTGAGGACTGCAGTTAGGCAATGGCACATAGAATGTTCAGGTGGTATCCCAGATGGGTCAGGATACGGCACACCAGAGCGTGGAAGAGAAGGACTCGAATTTAGAAGTGGGTACATCTTTGGAACTCCACAATCTGACTTTCAGATGGAACAAGGTGCCTGATGATTTCCACAATGTTTTTTGATGCTTATATTGTGTTGTCATCTGCTGTAATTTGTTAAGAACTTGAAGTGGTTGGTGCATGGCCACAGTGCTTAACAACCTTCTGTCTTAACACAGGACAGCAAATTAATCTGTGGTTTGTAGCAGCCACCTCAGATTCATGTCTCAGTGCAGTGCACATTTGTGGTCTTTAAACTTGGTAGGTATCTTGTCAGCTATTTGTAGCGTGAGGTATATATTCCTGGGAGATTAGATGGGCTTTGGTCAAAGCAGGATAGGCCCACAGTTAAACCTTTGTAAAAGGTTACACAGAAAAAACTTACCAACATTCTGAAAAAAACTTACTGCTTCATTGGAAACTACTGAATTCTTCATAATGAAGAAAGTTAAAATCCACAGTTGTTCATATTAGATGGCCAGTACACTGAAATGACAAATTCTGGAGCTTGCTGTGACACAGATAACAAGCACACCCACATAAATGCAGCATCTGGTACACAAGCATAAAAGATGAAGTGTCGACCTCATACAGAGATAGCACAATTGTGCACTCTGCAGAAGAGTGCATTTTGCTGGTAAAGATGTGAATATCCTCACGATACTAATAAAAGCTTAGCAGGCCCTTTTTCCTCTTATTTTTTTTCCTCATTATTTTCCCAGTTGGTTTCCCCCTCACCCCCCATATCCCACATTCAGAATGCCCTCTCCTGCATTTCTGTTGAATAAAAAACCCCTGCATTATCTCTGACATTATACACTCTTTTTATTTACAAAGATGTGTCTTCAGTAATAGGATGACATTTTCTATACCTTGTTTTTCTGCAAAATCTAGATGATCTCATGCTGAAATATTTAGAGTGGAAGCCTATCTGCAGTCTTCCCAGGTCTCAGGTCAAGAAATTGTTTAGCCCCTCTTTGACAAAATACTTCAGGTATACATTGATTTACATGGAGATAATCTGCTGAATTTCTACTGAAATACAGTCTAGATCTGGAGAGACCATTTATCGCTGAAGATACCGTGTCTTTGATTTTTTTCAGGCATCTGCCTTATTTCCTTGGCTTCTATAATCTTTTTCTTATAGCAATATAAAGAAACTAGCTTTTGTGGGAGACTGAAGAAAGTATAACTACCCTCCTTTGATCATGAGTTCAGCTTTTATTACTTGTACAAAGAATGAAATTGAAATGGAGTGGAAATGCAGGTGCTGCACTTCTAGCTATGTGATGAACTTGTCATCTCATTACAGAGATTAATGATTTCTATTCCATCAGATACCCCCTCAGAAGCATCTATCTGACAGCAATAGCCTTCTTTATTCCATGGACAAAGTGAACAATTTTTTGGGATAATTTCAAAGTGAAAGATGCATAACAATTATCTTGACTTACAATGTTCTACTTTTCTCTCCCCAGTTGTCTATTAGAATATGCTACTTTAAAGTATTCCACCACCAAGTTCCAAGTGCCTTTGTCTGCTCTAACTTACTAGAATATTTCCCTAGTCAATTCAGTGAGGACCTCACCTGAGGAAAAAATACTGAAAGATTTTTGCCCCTGCACTGAACATGATTATGCTGGGTTTTTTTAGAGGTGGCAGTGCAGTAAATGATGAATAGTATTGCAGTTGTTAATAATGGGGATTATTGGCGATTTTTTCCTGTGTTAAATTCTCTTCATCATCTGGGTAGATTTTCAAGGGCTCCTTACAGTTGTAGTCAAGTTCTGATGCATCTGTTCAGGCTGTGGACCACCTTATGGAGTTCAGCCTGAACAGAAATGCTTAAACAGTAAGAGGTTATAAGATAAGCAGAATCTACTTCATAAGAAAAAGCTCTCATTGCTTTCCTATGAAATACGTTGATATCTGTGGAAGCTGCCTGTGTGGATGTTTTGGGTTTGTTTTTTTTCTCATAAGATTCTCTTCTTTAGTCATCATGGAAAGTTTGTGTCTGCATAAGAGCTTTTCAGAGAAGTAGAGATGCACAATGGCTGGAATTCTTGGTGATCAGGAGGTCACTGGTAATCCAACCAGAGGGAGTCATCTTAAAATATTTCCCACTTAGTCATCTGTGACATGAAATTAAGAAAAATAATGTTTGTTTTTGTTCCCTATGGCCATAGGTTTTGCCTTTAGTTTGCTCTCATCATTTGGTATGTTGATAGCAGTTTAATATTCTTATTGAAACTTTATTCCTTGGCTAGTATCAGGAGAGATGCTTCCTTAACAGCCTGTGCTCCTCTCAGCTGCAGAGGCAGCAGAATAGCACATTCATCACCAAATCCTGAGCAGTCTCCCTTCCAGTTTCAGTTTACTAATGAGCCTGTCTAAAAACAAGCAGAGCTGCTGCCTGCTTTAAGTGAACCAGCTGCCTTTTCCAGCTGCTACTTCAATAGTCTGTCTCCCATCTGCTTTGATTCCAACAAAGCATTAATGTTTTGAAGGATCTACCTCTATCCGCAGATAAGCCACTGACATCAAGATCCCACTTAAAAAACAAGTGTTGCTTCTCATTTTGTTTGTGTCTAACCTGCATAGACCACTGATTTGGGGAAGAGAAGAAAAAAAAGGTGACTGTGCATGTCTGTACTGCAAAAACATTAGATGAGGAGCAGTCTGGAGATGGTGATGGGCTTTAGCTATAGAGCTCCATCCTTTCATTTCTGTGCAGCTTTCAATAGCCAACTACCAACCTGCGTTGGGTGTCTCAGCAGTGCAATGTCATGTGCAGCACAGACATACCCTCCACCTCACAGCTGAAGAAGCTTTGTGTGACATGATGTATGGTTTATTAGTGAATCTCTCTCCTGGCTACATTTTTCCTCACATTGGGTGAGGGCAAAGCCTGTTGGTAGTTATTTAGATATGGCCACAATTTATTTATTATTTTAAATGTAAATTTGAAAACCACATCTCATTTCTCAGTAAATTTCTGTTTCCCACAGAGCTCATCTCTTCCAGGCTGGCTTCTTAATCTGCTTCACTCCAGAATAGTTGCACTGCTGGACACAGTTGGATTGACTTAAAGATAGATTCTGCACTATTACCCATAAGTATCTGGTACAAAGGAAGCTGCAAGCCAGAAACACTAGCCCAAAATTGCATTGCCAAAGCCAGAAAGACTAAAACACCTGCCAGCTAGATTGTGCCAAGAACTCCAGGGCCAATCATCTAAAATCCAGTCATAGTCACTTTAAAAAAAGCCACAACAATTAGTGACACAAATAAAACAAGAAATCATACAATGTTTTCTTTCAGGACTTTGTATATCAAGTGGACTAGTCAAAGCACTGAATAGAAGAAGGCCAGGCAACTGTAAAATGCAGTAAGTGTTAAATGCAGTGTTCAGGCATGCTGCTTTCTGCACAGACCACAAGCAAAGATATAGTACTACCTGGCATTTTATATATAAATATATAAAGAGTATTTGAACATCCTGGACAAGAGGACATTCAGTTGTCCCTAAAGTAAAAGGCAAGGTCTTAGGTATTAATTGAAACTTTCTCCTGCTGTGACTGATAAGTAATGACATTTAGGATAAAGAACTTCATTTCTATTAGAAGCATAACCTCCTAGTGTTCTCCTGTAGTACACTGCATTCATCATGTCTTTCATTACATTCTGTTTCTTAGTGTTCCTGTGATTAATTATATATAGTCATAAAACAGTGCTGAATAAATTGTGGTATGTTCTAACAGTTGTTGAATTGTTGTTTACTGGGTAATCTGTGCAACTGTTGACTACTTAAGCTCATTGGATAGAAATTGCTTAAGTTATGTAGTGATATAGGCAATATGAAGTCAATTTTAGGTAGTAATGACATGAATGTATGCAGTGCATTTGTAATTGACGTTAACTAGTAAGTTAATTTGGTTTTAAAATCTTATGACACATCACTGCAGATGAAGCTAGGGAGTTACTGCACAGGATGTTACACTAGCTTAAAAAACTGAAGTCGTGAGGTATCTCTGACTGCAGCTGAGATGACCAAACTACACAAAGCAACAATTTAGGCATAGATTCCTGTTTCTGAGCAGGTATTTGTACTTTTGCATTCTCAGTTATATGCAGAGTTCATGGCTCCGAAATAACTGGTAGGCTTGTGGTTATGCTTGCAGCAAGGAACTATGCTAACTGGCTATTTTGAAGGGAAAAGCTTTAGAAGAGAGATGTAGTGCCAGACTGAGCCTTCTTAAGTTATTTGTGGAGAAGTTCAGAGCCTCAGAAAGATTAGATTAATAACATAATGAGTAGACCATAAGAAAATATCATGTATCCACAGTATTCAGGCTAACCCAGTTTCCCCCGCAGCCTCTTACTCTAGTCACAGGTATAATATTTACTGTTCTTGCGTCCTGGCAATGAAAGTTTCTGCAGGGCTTTTAGGTTCCATGAAGAACAACAGCTTGATATAATTGTCATTGCAGTGTGGTTAACATTGAAAAAAAACAAATTCAGTCCTGGTCTTTCATTAAGGGCTACTGTTCTTTATCCTGCTTGACTATATATTAATTCTGGCAAAGGGTTGTAACAAGTTGTTTTTACCAGGCTAATTAGCATGTTATGAGTATATTATCTTATTTCAGTCCTTACCAGAGGAATATTTGGGACATTTCTCTTTGTCTTGTTAGGTATTTTGAAAAGCCTGTCTGTATGTCGGTATTATGCAGAATTCCATAAAGAATAATAATAATAAAGACAAAAGGAAATAGCTAAAGGTCAGGATGGATGAGGCATAGAGAAAGCAAACGTATGTAAATGCTACATATTCAATTTTGGATCAGGTTTGTTTGAACAGTTGGAAAAAACCTCTTCCTGTTTCATTAACAGAGCTATAGACAAAGGTGTTGTCTCCACTTGCCTCTTTCTCTGCCTTATCTTCTCAGAGGTTAAAGATATGGCCAGGTACTAGTGTAAAGCCCTGGACAACGCCACCTTTTTGTGAAACCACATATGGGGAATTAGGACTGAAATTTCTTGTAAGACTTTCAGAGGAGTCTGTCTGCAGTCTTATCAAAAGTGTGATCTCTCACTGAGCCCATTTATTAGAATTACATTGATAATATATAACTGCAAAGGCTTTTCAGGTCATCTGCCATATTTCAGTGCCAGCTGAAAGTTTACTGCTCCAAACTTCAGCAGGAAAACAGGAGAGACTATGCCATGCAGGGCACCATGGTACTGGTGACTAACTAGTGACTAACATGCTGTTGCCGCTGACAACATATGAACGTCTGTGTGACTTTGAATGGAGTCAGATAATGTGGTAATAAAAACATCAGTGACAAGCACATGCTAGTGGTGCAGTTATGAGTGTTCAGAATGCTTGATACCAACAGAGGAGAGTCAGTAAAAGATACTTTAGATAAACAAGATGTGCCAGAGTTTTATCTGTCCAGCAGGAAACTGCATATTTAGCATGTTAAAGATGTGATGGGGGATGGGCATGCTTTTAGCCAGTCAGCTTTTTTTCATTAGCACCATCATGAGCACAAAGAGGTTTTTTCCATCCACTGAGAACACAGTTGCCAGCCACTTCCCACCCATCCACACTTCCCTGTGACACTAGCTTCTTGGGCAGGTGCTGAGTACACCACAGCAATGCTGCCAGGGAGCTGTGGGGATTAGGCCATCCTCTAACTGCATGTGTTTTAATGCATCTAGAAATCTTGACAAACATACAGAGCCCTTGAATATAATCTCTCAACAAAATGTCTGGCTGGCGAAGGACACATCTGGAGAAACACAACATATGTCCCTCTGCCCACTCCATCGGGAAACAGCGCAGAGTAGGGTATGGTCTTTCCATCTAATGGAATTCTCAAAATGTGTTTGAATCTTAAAAAATATGTTGGAGGGCTTTCAGAACAAAATGTTTCAGACAAAATACAGGTTTTCTGCTCATTGCAGCAGAAACCGGAGTAATTGTAAGGACTTTGGTTCTTAAAATCGTAGAATGATAGAATCACAGAATGGTAGGAGTTGGAAAGGACCTTTAGAGATCATCTATTCCAACCCCTCCTGTCAAGGCAGGTCCACCTAGATCATGTCACACATAAACATGTCCAGGTGGGTTTTGAAAACCTCCAGAGAGAGAGCCTCCACACCCTCCTTGGGCAGCCTGGGCCAGGGCTCTGTCACTCATAGTAAAATACATCCCTAATGATCACAATCTATTAATCTAGATAAATTTTGTATGAGTCTTACTTTTTACAGGTAGAATAGCATTAGAATACTTGACTTTATCATTTGAGTGTGGAGATAGTTGTATGTTGCATCATTATTATATACACATTTATGTAGTAAAATTCCTGTGATTATGCACAAATTGCCAAGCAGATTGCAGAGCACAGAAAAGCAAGTCAAGAACACAAAAGTGACTAGAAAAGTCCAGTGTGCCTGTGAGTACTTTATTCTGGTTTATAATGCCCAAAATGAACTGGCTGCCTACCACTGTTCTGCCTATCAGTCAAAGCAGCACACTTCAAATAGTTCCAAACTTTCAAATTACCATCTGTTAAGATATAATCACAAGCCCACTGACAAGTGTTTGTCAGAAATCAGTTCATGCTAATTGGTCTCTTTTCCGACACACTTTAGTAGCTAATTTTTAAGACCCGAGAGCCATCATTACTACACATTAGTTGTCAAGATAATGACACAGCTGTCCTTTGGAAAAAAAAATAAAGAACCTAAAGTGCTTGAACTATCACAAAATTATAGGAGAATTGCTTTTAAACAGCCTTGTTAAAAATTTTAACTGAAATGAAATGAAGCGCTGATCAAAACAACATATCCCGTCACCAACAGCTGCATTCTTGTGCATCATTAGTAAATTTAATTTTGTTTTGTTTACAGTGAATGAAGAGGTGCAATGATCATGTGGAATTACCAGTGCAAGCTATTTTCATTCTTTTCAAACATGCCCTCTTCCTGATAGAATGATGCCTAATGATTTGTTGCATTCTGCATCTGCAGTAATCACGATTTCATCCTTATCTTTAATCACTGCATCTTTGCTATTCTTTCAAAGATGTGGTCAGCAGCTCTAGAGGGGGTCAGCAATGGCAACGATGCCTATTCTTACTAATGTCAATGAAAGAAATGACAGTAATAGGGCAAAATACAGCATTCACTGTTATACAATGTTAAATCCTGATAAGTAAATCTCACAGTGTTAGTCATAAAGCTGAAGCCTGTTTACAATTTTCATTTTTGCCCAGAGTCTCTATTTATTCCCATCAACACTCTGTTTCAGTTTTAACATCTGTTGGAAAATCTGCCTGCCTATTGTCTCCAAAGAAAGAAAACATTTTGTTGGGGGCTGCGTTCCTGTTGTATCTGCAATTATTTGAGGAACACCTTGTGTAAGGCTTGGTCTTTTCTCCCGGTGCTCATGACAACTCTGAAACATATAAAAATGGACCGCTTCTTGCCTCTTTTCAGACCTTCCTCCAGAAAGCAGAGTATCTGGAGAAGGGGCCTGCACAATACAAAAGGACCATGTGCAATAGCATTTCTGTTGTAGGTAAGTCTTAGTCAAGTAATCTGCATAAGACTTGAGTTTTCAGTTAATATATAGATTCCTTCTATAAGTCAATGTCTATATTGAATGTTCCCTGAGATGAAAGCATGGCTGAGAGGCAGTATGTCTCAATATATGTGAAATAATGAAAAAAAAACCCAAACCAAGCCCCACCTACATTAGATCAGTCCTTCAGTCCTCAGCTGGACCTAGTTCTAATCCTGCTGAAGCACCTGGCCTGCTCTTCATAGAATCACAGAATAGTAGGGGTTGGAAGGGACCGTTAGAGATCATCCAGTCCAACCCCTCTGGCCAAAGCAGGTCCCACCTAGATCAGGTGTACACAGGAATGTGTCCAAGCGGGTTTTGAAGACCTCTAGAGAAGAAGACTCCACACCCTCCCTGGGCAGCCTGTGACAGGTCTCCCGTTCCCTGGGGAGCCCAAAACTGGACACGGTACTCTTCAGTGGGACTTGAAAAATATGTGGAGTGTGAGTGAAAACAGAACTGCAGTATTTGCTTTAATGAGCAAAAGGCTAAAATCTGTTTTACTGACTCTTTGATAGGAGGAGCAAATGTTCAGTTTGCAAGGTCAGGCAGCTTCATTGTATTTATGAAGATCAAGAACTTAACAGCATCAGGCATGTTCTGTGGTTAAGAAAAAACTCAATGCTCAGCAGGCAAAACAGTGATAATCTTGGAAGGTGTTAAGGCAAATTGCAAGAAAAAAGGTCTATAAACAGGAAAATCCAAATAAGCAATGCTGTTATTGGGATTTGAAAATATAAGATGGCTCTTAGACTAATTCTAAGGCTACCCAGTACCATCCTGAAAAAAGACAATATTGAGAGGATTCTGAAAATGACTCCAATCACACTAGATAAAACATTTAAGAAAGCATCCTCTGTTAACAAAGAGAGAAGCATGTGATCTAAGCAGGTGATTTTCAGCTCTAATTTTTCTGATGCCTGGAAGTCAGGTATCTTGATCTCAGTGATATGGCTCCCTCTTTGATAAATGTAGACATTTGGATGAGAACTCAAATGTGAAGTTTCAAAATAATGTATAAAAAAATAACTGGATATGACTTTTTGAGAGATTGAAGCTAAACAGGTCGTCAGGTTTTATTGTTTTTCATGTTAGATTCCATTTATTTAGATTTATAATGGTTTAAGTTTATACAGCTATAAAAGGAAGTCTTAAGACAGATGAAATACCTGTCAAAGACCATTGGTTATAGCTAATAACCCAACTAATTAACAGCAATCTACAGTTATGTGACACCATTCATCTCCACACATAAAAGTGGTTTGCAAATGAATTATTGAAACATATGCAGTGAAAAACATTATCTGCATTTTATAGTGGGCAAATGGAGGTCTAGAGAGACTAAAGTGATTGCCATGGCAACACAAAATTTGTGTCAAGGCAAGGAAAAGTGCACGGAATTTTTTAACTGTCTGATGCACTGGTCTCTTTTTAGATTTTATTTCTTTTGTGTGTATTTGTTATTTCCTTCCTATCACTTTCATATCTCTGCTGACGTGTCCCAGCTACTCATTCCACACCTTTGACAGACATTTTCCAATTTGAAAGTCTTATATTAACAATTTTTTTTTCATTAAGTGTAAAAAAAAAAATTGATCTTTTGACTCTATTTGTATTTTAAGGTTATCAGACATAACAAAGAAGAGAATATTTTAAGCAGAAATAGCCTGTGCTCTTCACTGAGATGTATGTATGTGTATGTCCACAAAGGAGAACTAATATCAAGCAGGGAATTAGAATTAAGATATTTATTTTCTTTGGATAGGAACACTGGGTAAAGCATTCTACTGTATTTCTTCAGGTTTTTAACTTTGAAATAATGTTTTGACTTGGCATGAACAGACATTGCTCCAGTGAAATCAGTGACATGTAATGAAGTTCTGTTCCAGAGTGACCAAGTAAGTTTGTTATCCTACATGTATATCCATAGGTGGGTGTTTTTTCTTCATAAGCATTCACACAAAGGGCCCTCCTGACACTGTGAACTGCATATTCTTACCTTTGGTAACTGGCAACCATCACACTTGCACTGCGGAGAGCTGAAAGAACAGCTCAGCATAATTTCACACAAGAATCCTTTTCCATTGCACGCGGTCCTGTCCACGGTGGGCTGCTGCCTGCCTTGTGCACGTTGGCCTCAGCCTCCCTTTGGCTTGTGGCTGCTCTCAGCCTGCAGGATAGGCTCCCACCAGGCTCTGAGCCAATATAGCCTTACTGATGCTCATGTGGCACCTGCATGGGAAGTACTGGAACTCCATGGCTGCTGATGTGTGTTGTCAGGATCCCCGGACTGACCAAATCTCACATGTGGGATCTGTTGTACTATTGTGTTCCTTTAGTTAAAAGTAGTGAAATGCCAAAAGAAAATGATCTTTCAGAACTAAGACATTAGTTCCTCTCTGCATTTCCTTAGGTTTGTGTTGCTGCACTTGCATTAATTTCTGTAAAGCAATTAATGGCCTTCTGTGATTTACAATGGTATTTGCCATGTCATGTTTCTGAGTGAAGGTCTATTTCAGATTTCATTTCAGGGTTCTGCATACTAGAACTCACCATTTTAATATTTCAAGGGAAAGGCAGCTAAGCAAATAAATTTAGGGCTTATGATAAGGCTAGAGGGTTTAGAAGCATCTAGGTGACTGAAGTGCACACATCTCACTGACAGGAGCAACAGCAATGAGATTTCATTCAAAAGTGTGAGAGCTGAGTACAGAATGTGAGACCAATCCTTTCAGACTCAGGAGTGTTTATCTTCCACATAAAGTTTTCCACGTCAACTCTTCCCTTCACATCGTCCTGGTCACTCTTGCTGAACAAAATAAACTTGGAGAAAAGTGCAAAGAAGAGCAGCTAGTGAGATGATTCTATTTGTATTTTGAAGTTGCCTTGTCATAAGACATGACAAAGAAACTGGAAAGTGGAAGGTTTCTAACACTAAGAAGACTGAGTTTCTATTACCAATATGTGGTGAAAGAAACCCAACTGTGGGGGAGTTTTTTGAACGCAATGGAGCTTGATCAATCCGTGACTTAGTTGCCTGCAGCAGCAAACTCTGCCAGGACTCAAGTAAACCAGCTTAGTTGCAGGGGTTGGGGATAATTAACTGAACATGATGGAAGTGTCTAACAGTAGAACACATTTTGCCCTTGGCTATTCCAAAAACTGAACAAATAGGGGTAAATGGATTGTCCTGATGCTGCGACACTGTTTCACCCAGGTGAGAAAGTACTGACCATCCCATTATGAGCCCAGATGAGTCCTTGAATTCATTATATGTTTAGAGGAAAAAATAATCTAAGCATTGAAATAATATGGGAACCTACACACTCATAACTTTACAGTTATACAGTTACTATGGCTATACAGTTACCCTATGCATAAAGTTATATGTACAGGCAAGACCTGAGGTTGTATATATCAATATGTAATAGTGGAGATTTAACAGCAGTTACCTAAAATATATAATGAGATTTGGTTTTTTGCTTGTTCTTCACGTGCTACCCCTTTTCTTTCCTTTTGTATCCACTTGATGCCTTTTATTGAATCTTTTATTTAGCTCCTGTATTCAGGAAAAAAGCTTGTTCATGTGCTCCTGTAGTCACAAAACCATTTTCTGATTTTTTTCTGAGACTCACTCCAGCTTCTCATTTATCTTCCAGGCTGTCTTTGGAATTCTGCTTTTCCTCCCTTTTGCTTGACCTTTCTTGGTTTTATTTCTCCTGTTGTGTTGGCTATTTCTGTCTTTTCATGCTAATAGTCTCTTTTCATTCTAGGTATTGGAAATTGCTGAGAGATGACCTTCTCCATCTTGGTGGACTATCTCTTTTCCAATACTTCTCTTTACACATATTCTCTTCCTTCCCATTCCATGCTGTCCCTCCATTATCTTTCCTCCCTGATAAGACTATTTTTTACTACTTTCTTTGTCTTTTTGACCATTACTTTGTTCCTTTTGACCCAGTGTATTTGACCATTACTTTGTTCCTTTTGACCCAGTGTACAGTTTGAACACAATTTTGCTAGTATGTGTTGCTGAGGTTGGATTCAAACCTCTTGTTAACTAAGTGACGTTTCCTTCATCTTGGAGAGATTTTTCTATGTGAATATAACAAATGTGTGTTGCCCACTGCAGAATCTCAGCACTGTGAATTTCTAGCAAAGAAAATAACTGAGTAATAACTGTAAATAACTGAGTCACTTTACTCTTTAAATCTGGGGGATGCAGTTTAGTAGGGACAAACTCCCAATTCTTAATTACTTATAAATTTACAAATACTTTATTTACAGACTCTGCTTTGAAGGATGAACTTACCAAAAATGTAAGCTTCTGGGGGAGATTTAGATGTATTAATTGTGTAACTCATTATGCTAGATTAAACCTACATAAGTGTGGTTAAACATGCATGCTCAGTGTAATGGTTAGATTCTGATAGCATACTTCAGAAAAGTCGTGAGGACCAAGATACTCTCTTCTGGGTTTATGATGGGCAATTGTTAATTCCAGTGAACCTGCAGCAACTCCAGCTTGTCCAATGTAGGAATGAATAGGGCTGGTGGTTTACTCTGCTTGTGTAAACTACTGTAGGCATTGTCCCACTGCTGCAAAAGCCATTTGGGAAGTAAACAGGAGAAATCTAACCTGGTAGCTGTTTAAGGGTGTTGTTAGGCAGCCCTCTCGTGGCCATGTACGTTTTGGAGCCATTGTTTCAAAAAGCATTTTTAAACGGCCATTGTTCGGAGGAGAAATGTTTCTCATTTAAAATCTCTCCTGGGTACTGTTACAGTTGTTGAAGGTGTTGCTAACACCAACAACCTGTGGTCCTAATGCAGGACAAACTCAGTTTGTGTGCACTATTGATGGGGAATGGTTGAATTGCCAGCAGCTCTAAAGCCTGGCCTTCAGTGGCAATCCTCCATCCCCTGCTTCAGCATGGGTGGGGCTGTCCTATGTGAGCCCCATCTGCACTGTCCCTCGCCTCAGCAGTTGTCTGCTATCACAGAACACTGATCCTCTGCTTAGGGCAACTCCTTTGCACAGGGCGCTGCAGATTCTTCCTGGAGCATCTTGATTATTTTTTTTCTTTCTTTCTTTAGTTCTTGCCTGGCTCTGGATCTTGTAATACCCTGAACTCACCTTGTCTTTGCTAAAGATCAGTTAAATATTGATGTCTTTCAAACTGCTTAGCCCAACCTTACTTACATCGTTTTGACTTTAATCCTCATTGTCACTTCTGATAACAGCACAACACAAACAGTAGCCTGAAGGGCCGGGTCGTGAAACAGATTGGGAAGAGATGTCAGGGCAGAAACGTGAGATGCGAATGCTAAGAGGAATGAGAAACACTGAGAAACAAGAGAGGGAATCCCCTGTGCTTTAAATTTGGATCAGGTGCAGGAAACGGTCGGAGCTAAAAGCAAAGCACATTTTCCTGGAATTATGTGAAGAAATCGATGAATTATGGTTTGAGTTTTTCCATTTCCTGGCGAGGGGCGGAGAAGCTTGTTGCGTTTGTTTTCCACGTCTGCGGCCGTGCTTGCTTGCTCCCTGTCCCAGTGCGCGGCGGCAGCGCTGCTCGGGGGGACGGGAGCCTCCAGCGCCGAACCCTATGTGGGATCCGCGCTTCCCACAACGCCGGTGCTACCGGCTCTTGCCTGACACCGACGGACACACTGACCTTCTCCCACGTGGGAGTTGTTACGCTTCCGTTTCTGACCTCCCCGGCTGCCGCCTTGCTCCGGAGGAAGCCCGGCCAGCCTTCTGGTCACAGTTATCCCCGCGGCAGGTAACGGGAGGCCCCGCCGGCCCCGCGCCAACCCCGCGCCCCACCAGCGGGCCCGCGCCCGCGGCACCAACGGCCGCGCAGCGGCGCCGCGCGCCCTCCCGCGCGGCCGGTCCCGCCCGCGGCTGCGGCAGCCAATCGGCGCGGCCGCTGCCCGTGACGTTGCAGAGGGTTCGCTGCCGGGGGAGTTTGAAATCCGAGCGGGCGGCGCGGCGCGGGCAGCATGGCCGACCCGGGGTTGCCGCCGAGCGCGGCCCCGCGGGGGGAAGGCGAGGCCCCGCTGCCGGCCGCGAGCAGCGCCGGCCCGCCCGAGCGCGCCGAGGAGGCGAGGACAGGTAGGGCCCTGTCGCAGGCGGCTGCTCTGCGGGGAGGAGGGGACCCGGGCCGCTGCGGCCGGGCGCGCCCCGGTCCGGCCGCCGCTCCTGCAAGAAGAGAAGGGCCGCGGGCGCCGGCGCCCCGCTTTAGGGCAGTGCGGGGCATGTTGTGAGACCGGTCCAGGGCGCTCGTAGCTGCTCCGGGCCGGGCTGTAGAACCTTCTCCGCGGACGGAGGCCGCACAGTGTGCCCGGGCAGCCCGTGCCGCTGCAAGGCTGCCCATACCAGGAAGCGTTCTTCGTGTGCAGTCCGCCCCGTGCAGGTGCCGTACAGAGACCGAGGTGCCCGCGGCCGCACCCAGGCGGCGGCTCGGCGCTCCTGGGTTCTTGTGGCGGCTGGTGCGTGGCGCGGCGAGCGCGCTGGAGGCGGTGCCCTGCGGGGGGGCTGGGGCTGTGTTTGGGGAAAAACGCTTCACCGTGTTTTTTTTTCCTCTCTCGGTGTTGAATTTCTGGTTTTGTACCACCAGTGTCCAGGAACATGTATGTGCTTGAAACACTGACATTGAAAAATGCTGTCCTGGAAGTGACTCCCTTGCTCTCTGCCTTATTAGGGCAATATTGGAATTTTGATGCTTTTACTGTCTATGGAGTATTGCAGCTCACGGCTAGGTCTCTCTTTTGGAGACTTCTGAATGATAGAATCGCAGAATGGTAGGGGTTGGAAGGGACCTCTGAAGATCATCTGGTCCAACCCTCTGCTCAAGCAGTTCCACCTAGATCAGGTCACTAAGAAAGGTGTCCAGGTGGGTTTTGAAAACCTCCAGAGAAGGAAACTCCACATCCTCCCTGGGCAGCCTGTGCTAGGGCTCCATCACCCTTACAGTAAAGCTTTTCCTTAAACTTAAGTAGAACTTTGTATGTTCCAGCTTTTGTCCATTACCCCTAGTCCTATCACTGGACACTACAGAAAAAAGTGTTTCCTCATCCACTTGACATACACCTTTTAGATACTTGTAAGTATTAATGAGGTTTCCTCTCAGTCTTCTCTTCTTTAGGCTGAACAGCCCCAGATCCCGCTGCCTTTCCTCATAAAAGAGATGCTCCAGTCCCCTGATGGTCTTGGTGGCCTTGGTAGCTGAAGGCATGTTAACATTGCATCAAGCCCTTCAAAGTAGAGATGCAGCCAATGTCTAAGGAAGCTACAAATTACGATACCATGCCCCTTCTAAATACATTGCCTGAAATTTCTATGGAGAATTTAGGTGGGGAGATTATGATATTTGTTAGTTTCTTGAAACACAGAAAAGAATGCTTGTACTGAAGAACAGGAAAACACGAGAAGGAAAGGGCAATGATGAAAACACATCCGTAGGCAAGACTAGTGTTTGCAGTTTTCTTATGCATCTTATCTTTCAGTCTTTGCTCACAGTAATCCTGGGCATTGTTTTGGATCAGTTGGTGTGGGATCATCTGATTTTGTACATGTTCCAAAGTAATTTGGGTTATTGCTTGATATTGTCATGCAGGCAGTGTACTAACAAGGCATAATATGTACTTGGGAAAGATTTTAGATATTGCATATAGATCAGGGTAAATTAGCATGCAACTGCAGCTCTGAGCAGGTGACAGCAAATAGGGACATCCTCTTTTGGGACAGGGTAAATATTCTGAAGAAGAGAACAAGTAACCAAGTAAAATAGTCTCTTCATCAAGGGTAATTTAAGATGTGTTGTTGAAAGCAGGTTCATGATAGATCTTGGGCTGTACAGAAATTCTTTGGCAATAAAGGAGTGATGATTGCACTGAACTGACAGTTTGTTGGGCTTTGTTCCCACTCCTCTCCCTAGATCTGCTCCAGGAAGATGATGATTCCAGTAGTGATTATGGCAGTCGTGACAAGCCGGGGACTACTCTAGGAAGGACTGTACCGGATGGGAATGTGCTTTTTCCAGATCTTTTTCACACTGATCATCTTTTGTTTTACGAGCGATTTAAAGCTTACCAGGATTACATTTTGGGTAATTTCTTATTAGAAAAAGGACATGTAGACAGATTTCTTGTTACTGTTTAAATGATCCATCCAGTTTAAATTGAGTCAATTCTGTATTTAACTGGGATATGCTTTTAATACTGGGACTAGAAAAGATGCAGTGGCATGTCATCACTTGTGCTGTACCCTCAGCTGTGTTGGCTGGTGGACCAGGAGGCAATGCCTTTAGTATAAATAAATGAAATCAGAATGAAAGGCAAAGGTGCTAATAAGGGATTCTGTGCCTTGTTTTAACTGATCTTTTTTGTGTGTAGTAAGACTGTTCAAGGTAAGGCACAAAGTAGCTGTTTAATACAACTGGCACTGAAATCTTCAGCACCTGGAAGGTTGAGTATTGGATCTCTTACTCAAGAGCAGCACATGACAGATGACTCCCCCTCTCAGTACCAAAACAGCAAAAATGCTGATTGCTATCATGAGCAAAACAGAATAAAGTCTAGCTTTAGATACTGTAAAGGAGTATTTCAACTGTGGTGACTTTAATTTTCCAGTTATCTTGAAGATTTGCTTTCTGTCCTTGCTTAAATACACTGTCTTCAATTTCTTCAGCTGACTGCAAAGCTTCTGAGGTGAAAGAATTCACAGCTGAGTATCTGGAGAAGGTCCTTGAACCAGCTGGATGGCAGGCAGTCTGGCGCACTAACGTGTTTGAGGTCCTTGTTGAGGTAAGTGGAATACAGTTGCTCA
Source organism: Colius striatus (assembly GCF_028858725.1). Taxonomy (NCBI): domain Eukaryota; kingdom Metazoa; phylum Chordata; class Aves; order Coliiformes; family Coliidae; genus Colius; species Colius striatus. The sequence continues at coordinate 9,718,855 of NC_084772.1, forward strand.
GGCATTTGTATCCAATTGATATAATTTACCCCTGTAACAGACAGATCATTTATCTTTGAAGTTTATGAGCTGCTAGAAAATAGTGGTGTTTCCATATCCAATTGCTAGTGATGGCTAGAGCAATAAGACTTTTTTTCAAAGGGCTCCTTGCTTAAAATTGTAAGGGAGAACACCCAGTCAGTATGAGCTTTGAGGTATAACTCTGTGGGCACAGAGGGGATCCAGAGCTGGCTGTTGTAATGTAAGCTTTTCAAATATCAGACTGATAATTTGTTGGCTTTTTTTATCCTTTTAACCCATCTTGGCGCTGATAGTAGGTCTTCCACATTGTATGCTCCTGTCAGACCCATGGAGGTTTGATGGTTTGGGATACTCCTTTTCTAGGTCTCACAATGCCCAAATTGTACATCTTTGTGCAAACCTTGGATGTTTAAGGTTGCAGTTGCATTACATGTTTGAAGAGAGAAAGATCCCATAGCTTTTTAGCCTAGTTAGTGACAAAGTGGCTTTAACTTGACTTTCAGGGTTGTTAGTGTCTTGTGATCACTTCGAAAAATGAGCCTCATAGGAGAACCTGAGAATTGTAAGGTATTGGTTCATTTGAGGCTGAGGATACTACTTTTGCCTGCCACAAACAAACAAAAAACCTCCAAACCCACCAAAACAGGGAAGCAGCTTACTGGCCTTGTGTTAGTATTGTGAGGAATTTGAATGAAATTTTGATTGTGAAAAAAGCTCTAGTTCTGAGGAGCTTAACTCTGGGGTTGTCACTTCAGCTGTATGAGGCAACATGCATTGGTTTGTGTGGGCCAAGCAGCATGTCCTGCTGACTTATCCAGCCATCCTCAGCTGTAGCTAAGGTTCTGAAGAATTAAAAGAATTATTTGTTCCAACAGGTTGTTGATGTGGAGTATTCAGCTCTGAAAGCAGTTGTACAACTCGGCGAGCCTTTCCTGTGCGAGTCACGGGATAGCACCTTTACCTTGGAGTGTATGCAGGAGCTCTTGTTGCTGAAGGAGCGTCAGATACCACTGCAGGAGCTGTGGGTTGTATATGATGAGTCAGGAGAGTTTGACCAGACAGCCCTGGCCATAGAGCATGTCAGGTAGGAGAATGCTCAAGGTTTAATTTTTGTCTTGGAACAATTACACTCGGGCAGTATCCAATGGGCAGTGAGTTCTTGTCATACAAGCCAAGCTTTCCAAAACAGATCTGGTACTATAATGAGACTGCTTACAAAGAAAATGTTGTGTCCTCTGCAGCTCTGGTAATCACACAATCACAAGGTACATTTAGCTGCAACTTATTGTCAGTCTACTTTCTATGACTAAATGAGGGGAGAAAAAAAGTGTTGCTTTCCCTCTCTTTCCTGGCCCAGATTCCCTTGGATTGTATCATCTTGCTGGCTCCAGTGCAGTGTTCCTTTATCTTCTATAACATTTTGTCAGCCTTTTTCCTTCTGTTTTCTTCTTTCTGCCTTTTGCCTCCTCCACAAAATTTGCTCTTTATTCTTCAGATATCTGTTCACATCTTACCCCTTCTATTCTCTTTAACATCTCTGTTTCTTTTCCATGTGTCTTACTTTCATTACTACATGCCCTCTGAAATCTCTCTACAAGTAGGCAATAAAACTGCATGAAAAAGCTAAAATGGGAGGACTGACTTTCCTGTCTAGAAAATGGGCAGTTTCAGAGGTGGTGGATGCAGGAGGAGAAGGGACAAAGAGACACATTCTGAGAATTACTCAGTAGCAGAGGTCTAAGCTTTGAATGATGGAAATGACAAACTTATTGTCAAAAGAAAACCTATCTGGCCAAAACTAAACCACCAAGAAGCTTCAATATTTAGGAGTGTATGTCTTATTTTCAAATTCAGTGTTCAGTTTTCAACTCTCTTGTGATAAGAGGGGGGTTCAGGCTAATATGAATTTTGAGCTTTAATACACAAAATAATATGCAAGTGAACAAGACAAGAAAGATAACTTCTGTGTAGACTTAATAGCTTGCAGGACAGCAGAGAGAGGTGATGCTTCGAGATGAATTCTCAAATTGGTTACATGTGCGTTTCCAGTGCTGCTGTCTCTGCTCAGATAAATGTGGCCTCCTTTGTGTGCCTAAATGTTTACTTTGCTTCAAAAGGTTCTTCTACCAGTGCATCTGGAGGACCTGGGATGAGGAGGAGGAGGATGACTTTGATTACTTTGTGCGATGTGTTGAGCCTCGACTGAGATTGTAAGTGCAACACCTTTGATATTATTAGGGTAGAAGCACAGGAAAGGGTGACAGGGGGATAGTGACACATAACTAGATTTTAAGACCCCCACCTGTTCATTAGTAAATCAAAGCAAGTTTTTTCTAATGGCATTTGCTGTCTGGTCAGAATTTTCTATGGAAAGCGGGATGCAGCTGAGGTTGCTGCTTGATTTCTGAACCCCATTTTTTTTCCCTGTAATCCTTGACCTTCCATCAGATGGCACTCCAAACCCACCTATAGCCTCCTTCAAATTGCAAGCATATGGATTGTAATCTTAATTAAAGCTCGTGTGGGATGCTGTGATACCTCTGTGCATAGAATGTGAACAAGAATGGACTTGAATGTAAACAAAACCTTGTAAATTGGGCCTGCTGAAAAAGGAATGTGTGTATTTCTTTCCCTAGTGGGATTAGTCAGCATTAGGTTTTCTGAAAGTGTGTGTTTAGTGCTGTCCTAGCATATGGAACCTGAAGCAGTCGGTGCACAAGGACACAATCTGGTTATATTTTTGAGAGTGCTAAAGAACCAAAGAGAAACATAAAACAAACCTGTAACAAATGATTGAAAAGTGACTTTTACTGTAGATCTCCTGAGATTTGGTGCACTATCTTTTTCTTAAGACTTTTGTGAGAGAGTTATTTTTTTTTTTTATTCCTTTTCTTATTATAATTGAGTATCAGGAGTATCCAGAGTTTGTGATATTCAGATCTGGGTTTGATAATATATTGTACTGGGGAACAACAGCAGAGATTTATAACCTGTGCTCAAATGGTGTTTTGAATATGGCATAACATGTGCTAGAATATAGATTATAGCATATGCTGTACAAAGAAAATTAGAATTACCCACACTATAAAAGTGGCTGCAGGCTTCTCTTTCAGACAGGACACAATGTGACATTTGAGGCCTCTGATATGTCTGTATTTTTCTGAGATCATATAAGTTAGGAGGAAATGTTATATGTGGGAATTGTGTGTGTTTCTGAAGTGTTTATACTTGTATGTTCCAGAAAATGTCTATTCTGTTGTTGAATTTTTGGAGTGTTATGGAGACTTTGCACAGAATGAAACCTGAATGCAATGAGGTGCCATGGAATAATGTTTTTATTTTTTTAACACTGTGTGGCCTTACAGCCATTTTACCAGATGCTTAAACCCAAAATGCTTAAACAAGGTCTTCAAGCAGAAAATTAAATGTTAGCCTTTCTTATTCTCCCATACTATGACTGATACAAAGCCTGTCCTCCAACCTACACTGATGTTGGTGCAATCCTTTGTTGTTATCTTAGCATTGATGGGTCAGCTCAGAAGTAAGGTTAATCTTCCAATTCATGGAAACATGTAATGCTGTAAACTCTTCAAGTCTCTGGTGTGCACTGTTTTAATGAGAACAGGCAGTATCTTTACACTGCACATTAGGTTGTGCTAGTCTTCTGAGGCAAGTAAAGCTGTATGTATTATTTAAAGCTTGGCAAAACAGGATAGTTTAATGTACTTCCATACTGACCAGCTCTAAAATGTAGAGCATGCATTTCAGGGCCAAATCATGTGCAACATTTAGTTGCCTTCAAAAGTCTTATATATCCTTATTGCTATAAATTCTACTGTTACTCATGTGGTATTGACTTAATCTGTTGCCTCTGATAACCTTATTGCCAAAATTTTGTGAGGCTCTGTGTTTCTGTACATTGTTTTTTGTAACTGTATGACTAAGGACTAATTTTCTTGCTCTTTGCAGCATGCTTTAAGTGCACCCTTCAGAGAACCTCAATGTGGAGGGAACATTTTTGCCCTTGTATTTCATGTAGCCTCTTGAATAGAGCTATTTGTACTGTGTTAACTGTTTCCCTACAAAAATAATGTGAGATAATTAAATCTTGTTTAATTTTTATCATTAATTGCTGTGCAGCTTTTTTTTAGTGGCCACGGTAGGTCCTACATGATTGGCCCTGGAGTTCTCGGCACTGTCTAGCTGGCAGATGTCCTCATCTTTCTGACTTTGGCAATGCAGCTTTGGGCTGGCATTTTCTGGCTTGTGATTTCATTTATAGAGGATACACTTGGAGTGATGCAAAATTTGCTATGCAGTATCTTCACATCTTCATCTGATGCTGATAGTGCCTTTCTTATTTTGTATGTTTGTCCAGGTAGTTGTTTAGGTCATTGCTAATACAGACTTCACACTGTAGACTTTTTCTTCTATTTCAGATATTTTCTTGTTTATTGTAATAAATGTTTAAAAAAGACTAATTTTTATATCTAATTACCTCAGTTATTACTGTTTTTTATAGCTGTGTTTATGTCTTTTAAAGTGAGCTTCTGATAATTGTATGTAACCTTTCAAGGTGTATAGGGAACTACTTAAGTATATGTTTGTTCAGATTTTTGGTTTTGCTGCTTTCAAAACAAAATGAGCAGTGTTGATACAGACTGTAGAGAATCTCAACTAAAATACTGATGTAGAGCTCCTCAGGTGCTCTCTGGGCTTGTATTTGGTCTTTCAAAGTTGTGAATGTGAGAAACTGATCCCTTCCTCTGATTTGCAGGCATTATGACATCCTTGAACACCGTGTGCCTTCTGGGCTTGTAACTGATTACCAGAACTTGTTGTCTCAGTGTGAAGAGCTTTACAGGAAGTTTTTAGATGTGAGGAACAGCATATCAAGCAGTGATTCAGACTCAGAAGCAGAAAATGTCTCTATGGTGGAAGGACTGAAATTGTATGAGAAAATAGAGCACTTAAAGCAAAAGCTAAAACTCATTGAGAATCCTCTGCTGAGGTACTTGTGGGTCTGTGCAAGGAGGAGGGCTGCATGGGAAACTACATGTGGATGTTCTTTACTGAAGAAAGAACTGATGACTTTCTTGCTCTTCTTAGGTATGTGTTTGGCTACCAAAAATACAGTGGTTTCCAAGCTAAAGGGCTGAGACAAACAGGTTCCAAGGTCATTCATGTTGTATCATCAACCATGATGGCAAGTCTGCTGCAGGCATTGATAAGGGACAAACTTTGCCCTGAGACTTGTGGTGAAGAGCTAGAAATACAGGTATGGTAACAGGAATTGTCTATCTGCATATACTTTGTTTCTTGAGGGGAAAAAAAAATGTGAAAGAATGGTAAGTTATCACCTGCATGATGCTACATTTGCACAGTGTTACTTTTTGTCAGTTCAAAAAAAAGCACTGCAATTTAAACAGTAAGTGGTAAGACTGGATGATACAGATAGTTTTCATTTCTCTGAGTAGTCTATACAAACAATTTATTTCCTGTGTGTAAGAAATAATGAGATAAACCTTCTGTAATAATTCTACAATGAAACACGGAAAAGTGGAATCCTTTAAATTTAGTTTTGAAGTACCTTGATCTCTTGATGCTATTGATAACGATCCTCAGTTTGAAGACAGAAATGTCATTCTGTTGCTTTGGTTCTCTGTAGGAGAGACAGTTATTTTAGAATAATTATGTTTGTTTTAGTGAATTCAGACAAGAGTTATCACTTCAGCAGGGTTTTTTGGACTCAAATTAAATTGCTTGCTGTATTCTGATTAAGTTTGAGGATTACAGATGGCCAAAATGGAGCCACAGGGAAGGCCCTGGATTAACGTTGGGGCCAGAAATCAGATTTTCTGACTTTGCAATTGAAAAATGCTCTCCCTATGTTTACTCTGGAATTTGCTTAGAAGCAATAAAGGTATAATTTTTCTGTACTGCTTGTTTTCCTTCAATATGGAATCCCTCAGTAATACTTGTGAAGGCTATCAGCCTTCCCTCTTTAGGCAAGTAAAAGGACCATGTGGACCCCATCTTTGCCACTGTAATAGCTGAGCTGCCTTTTTGGGGTGACTTGCACCAAGAGTGAGGGATTATGTCTGTTCAGACCAGTTTCGATCTAGTTGTTGCATTTTATTTTCTTTACCTTCTGTCATCTGTTTCTTCAGTAGCCAGTCACTTGAGGCACAGTTTCAATGTTGGCCTGCAACCAAAGCCATATTGAGGTTTGCTTTTCTAGTGCATATGCTCTTCAATCTGTGTGTCTGCTCCAGTTTTCTCATGGGGGAATGGACATGACACAAACACCAAAGGAAGGTTTTAAGGCTGCTTTTGTCCAGCATACTACGATTCTTGAATTAAAAGTAGAAGTTGTGTATTACTGGTACTGTTAAAAAGGGTTTCTTTTAAGCAAAAGCAACAACATTTAATTGAAAAGCAAGCTTTAAGGGTATAAATGCACCCATTTTTAGAGTATTCTTCGGGAACTGATTATATTGTTTGTCTCTTACAGTTTCACAATGATCCACTGGCAGCTGTAAACTCCTGTTATGAGGGAGACACAGTCATCATTTGTCCTGGTCATTATGTTGTAGATGGCATGTTCTGCATTGCTGATTCAATTAAACTTGAAGGTAGGAGATTTGCTAGCATCAAGATCCTTAAAGTAAAGTAAATGTCTTAAACCAGCTGTACAATAAGCATTTACTTTTTGTGGTGTTTGGCAGGAGCATTTGCTTTTTTCTTCAGAGTTCCTATTTCTGCTTGTAGAGCTGTGTTTAATGCAGGATAGAGTGAGCTGTTTTATTAGCTGTAGTTATTTCACAGAATCACAGACTGGTAGGATTCAACAGAAACATGAGAGGCTTGGATTTTCTAATCAAGGAAGCACAAAAGTAATTCTGATAGGCTTCACTTTTTAGAGCCAGTAACTTGAGTATTTGGAGATGTCCTTGCTGTTCTTTGCATGTCATAATCTGCTTCAGAGGTATAATCTGAATCTCTCTACCAATATAACATGAGTGAATACAGAGAGAAAGAGCCAAGTGCTGTTAGAATTTAGTTTATGGCACTTCCTGCACGTCAGCGATGTGCGTGGGGACTGCCAATGTGAGTCTGCATTATGTAAAGTGTGTGAGTAGAGCAGGGAGCTATTAATTTAATGTGTATTTTTCCTGTAGAATCAGCATATGTGATTCCATTTTTCTTGTAAAATGTTTTAAATACTCCTGCCTTGTCTAGGATCTGTTGCTATCTCTTCCTCCCAATTCCTGATTTCTCAGTGCAATTCCTTTGTAACAGTGTAGTAGTCTGGATATCACTGGTGCTTGTGCAGCTGTTCAGATACTGATTTAGATTCATTTTATCTTTGTCAAAACTTCTTAATGGGAAAGAAGGCTGGAAGTTTAATTTCCTGCTGTTTTGGACTTTTTTTTTACCTTTATTTTATGAGTGGTGTTTTCTTTCTCACCCTGCTCTTGTGTATGCTTGATTTATATAGATATGCATGCTGATAGACAATGCACCTGCAAGATAAAGGGCCTCAAAGTGCTTTTTTTATCTGCAAGAATTGACATTGTTCTAAAATGGTGTGGAGTGATATTTATTGCTTTTGGAGCTTTGAGGAAACTAATACAAATGGTGCAGTAGCACACCTTTTTAGAAGGATGAGCTACTCTATTTTAAGGAGCAAGGGACATAAATTTGTATCTTTAGTACAAACCACTCTAAATACCCTGACATACTCAATGTTCAGTCTTCTTATATGGACTTGTTTTGGAGAAGTTTTTATAACAATAGTAGCAGCCAAAAATGTTTGAAGTAGGAGCATCAAGAAAAGTTTTGCGGGTAGTGATTTGAGCAGGTGACTGTTTTGGTGGTTTTCTTGGAATGAAGCAGTGACTCATCAAAGATATAATGTCAGTTTGCTTAGTAGAGCCTCTTTTTTTTTTTCCAGCCACTGTGCAAGTCAGTGCCAAGGTTGAAAGCATGAGGATTAGTAAGTCAAGGATAAATAAAAACATGAAAGAACCAACTAAGGTTAAAGCAGTAGCAGTTGCAGGAAAATAGTGTTAAGGATAACTTCAATGCTTGACAAAAATGTCCCAAAGGCACCTAAAAACTTCCCTTTTTCTTGTGCTATAGTTGTTTAAGTTGTGTGGGAACCTGTAGCATGAACCCATCTCATCCCTGTGCAGGCTGTTACAGGGTTTGAAGCAGGGTGCAGAGCTGTGACTGCATGATGTGTTGAACACTGCCTGACTGCAGCTGAGTCTTCCTGCTAGAGCCGCTACTTCAGAAGTGAAGTATAAAGCAAGCTAAAAGTGAGGTTAGGAAAACTGCAGGTGGTCTGTAGGACAATATTCCTAAACCCTTTGGCTTAGATAATAACCTCTTTCTGTAGTGGTGTGAATTGAAACTAGATTTGCTGTTTTCTGTCCTGTGGTGCTCTCTCTTTATGTAAACTACCCCATGCCATCCCCTTCCCAGGAGTGACCATAAATCAGTAGCAGTGGGATGTAGGCACAAATGTGGCTTGGACCAGCCAGCTTGAATAAAGATGGTAGGGACAAGTTAATGCAGCTGGCAAGCTACTTCCAATTATCAGAAACAGGTGCTGCAAGTTAATCAATTGGGCCCTGGGTAATCACATGGGCAGAAGCAGCATATAAGGAAATAGCTAGCAAAGGAAGGGTGGCTTCAAGTCAACTCTGTTGGGTGTACTACGTTGCCTGTGTATGTCTCTGCATGTGTATTACCTAGATTCTCTAAATCTTTGAATGAATATTGCTTGCACCTCTACAACAGTGGGAAAAGATTTCTAGGTAGTATGTGTTGAAGTATCAATCACTTAACTTTGAATTACGTGTGCTGTCTTTAAAACTTTTCTACCATCTCTTGTTCAAAGCACTTTTTTTAAACCTTTCTACTTGCATATTACAGTATTTACTTATAAACTTGTTTAAGAGCTGAGCTCCTTCTGAGGCACTTCTTATCTGAGTTTGTGTGTGCTTTCAGAAAATGATAGGACTCATGCTGCTTTAATAGGCATTGCATTATTGCTTTCCTTATCATGATTCTTGTCAGTGACAAGCAATAAAAGCTTTACATGCTCATAAATTTCCCTGTAAGTGGTTGAATGCTGACAGCTGTGGATGGCTTAGTAAATCAATATTGGCATATGCTTGTGAAAGTTTATTTTTAATCTGAACTAATCTGGAAGCCTATGTAACACAGGAACATTAAATTTGGACCCAGATTTCATTTAAATAGGGAACTTGAATGAAGTTTACTAACAATATTAAGTCCTTTGCATTTGCTTCCTTATGCTTCCTATACTTTTTCCCTGTGCTCTTTGAAACTTCTACCTGCTCTAGAGAACTTCTGTTTTTTGCAAGCAGACTGCAGGTGCCTGTGTGTCCTTGGTTGTTGCATCTCCCTGCTCTGTTTTAACTTTTGGGAATGAGAAGTTTGGCTTTGGGAAATGTAAGCTCTGTTCAACTGCCTAAAATTACTTTACATTTTATTGTGTCATTCAAGTAGGGTTTCTTTGCAGTTTGGTTTTGTATGCCTGTGCCTTGGTACAGAGGGAATGTAAGGTGTAGCCTGGCCACTAGGTAGAAAAATCCTAGTCAAGACATTAGACCTCAAGTTTTTAAGTTTGATTTCAATTAATTAAATGCCTATTATGTGCTGAGATCTGACTGTTACCAGTTACTCATCCAGCTTGCATCTCTCACCTCTTCTTTAAGGCTATGGCCTGCCAGATGATGTTGTGATAGAAAAACGGGGGAAAGGAGACAACTTTATTGATTGTTCAGGGACCGATATAAGGATCTCGACTTTGAAGTTAGTGCAACATGATGCTGTGGAAGGCATTTTAAGTAAGTATAAAAGCATCTCGACCCTTTTGTGACTTTCAGAATTTACTGTTAGAAATAAAACTGGGAACCAGTGTTGGAGTTCACTAGTTTTTACAAAATGTTGTAGAGGGAAGCCCTACAGGTATAAATATCAAGTCTTCCCCCTTTTTGTGTTTTTTTAACAATCACAGAATGGTAGGGGTTGGGAGGGACCTCTAAAGATCATCCCATCCACCCCCTGCTAAAGCAGGTCCACGTAGATCAGGTTGCACAGGAACATGACCAGGTGGGTTTTGAAAACCTTCAGAGAAGGAGACTTTACAACCAATGTGGACATCAAAATTACTTCTTTTTGTGCTTTCAAGCTAACATGACTTATACTTGGATAAGATCATTTGACTTGATTATATTTCTGCTGTTAAGACAGCCTGACTCTGCTCCACAGCTTGTTTCAGACTACTTGGAAAAGAAAATAATTCTTTCTACAAAAGAACCCTCATGGCAATGTTCAGCTGCAGTGGAACCCAGCCACCTCTCCATTAAGGAGTGGCATATGCTGTAGAAGTAGTGTAGAACTTTGCTGTCAGCATGTTCAAATTGAGGCTCAGATAATCCTGAATTATATCCAATGAGTTTGTTGTCTATGGCCTTCTGTCTTTGCTGAAGGTGCTAATTAATACTTTTCCTCAACAGGCCTTTGGTTTGAAACATGTTAACATTTATTAACACCTGTATACATATATTTAATATCTTATTAATTGAAAAGTCTCTTAGGAAGGTAATGAAAAGAATAGTTGCTCTCACTTTGAGGAAAAAAAAGCCCCAAATCCTCTAAGACAAGTCTCTGACTGTTGCTCCCTTGCAGCAGTGTTCCTGTTTGTACTAGAAAAATTGCATGAGTTCAAACCATCAGTAAAATGCATCAGCCAATCAGTAAAATTAACTTGAAGTTGATAAAAATAAAGTAGTAACTTTTTCACACTGCAAAAGTGATCCAAAATGAAGTCTATCTATCTGTAGGAAGGGTTTACCTTTGCATAGCTGTATGATTTAACAGTATTTTTTTTCTGTGTATGTAGATGTGCATCATGGGAAAACTACCCTGGAGAACTGTGTGCTACAATGTGAAACTACAGGCATAACAGTGAGAACATCAGCTGAGCTATTAATGAAAAACTCAGATCTGTATGGTGCCAAGGTACAAACAAATTCTTAACTCTGGCTTATTTCAAGAATTAAAATAAAGATTTGTTTAATACAGTCAGTAACAGGATGACTTTTAACTTTTACAAATTTGGACATGATAGTTTGAGACTCATCCAAGGAGTCTTATAGCCTCCAAAGGTATCTAGTGAAGTTGCTCATGCTGACTTATGTATGGTGATATGAAAATAATGTACTAATAGGGGACATATGTGAAGTAATGGTTGCTGCATTGTTGGACCAATTCATATCCTGCAATATTTTTCAAGTGATTTTCTATTTTCTCTGCTCATAAATAATTTTCTCATGAAACCTTGAATTTATTCTGCAAGTGAATTGCACTTTTTGGACAACTTGTCCATTGATGCTTGCAGAAGGATGATAAACACAGGATGGAACTTTGATTTGAACAGTTTGAAGAATGATGAGGCTTTGAGTGTTGAGGTGAATGACTAAAGAACAAGAAAGTAATGCAAGGTTGTGCAGTTAGTCTTTTATGAGCTGGTGCTGATAATACTATCCATGGTGCCTCAACCTGGAGTATTGCTGCTTAGGCTGATTAATGAAGCCACACGGCTGAAGTGGTACCACAGTTTTGTGTTGAGCAACCTGGGAGATGAACACAGAGATCCACAGCAGAGTTGTCTTGTCAAGTTAAATTGGAAATGTGCCCCAACTACTTGTGAACTGCAATCAATTTTATATTGTAGGGTGCTGGTGTGGAAATATATCCAGGGAGTACGTGTACGCTGGTAGGCAACGGCATCCACCACTGCAAGGAGGGAATCCTTATAAAGGTCTGTTCAAGGCAGAGTGTTCTTGTTTCTCAAAAGCTTATATGTGTCAGAATTAAAGCAAATAATCTGTGTTTAGGTTGGCTTAGAGTCTTGCTGCCTCATGGTAGAACTGTTGTGTTACAGATGCTGGTAATATTACTTGCTTGCCTTGGGCTGGTCCACCAAAGCAAGTGTACTTGCTTTATTTCTTACAGAAAGAAGATGCCTTTTGCCATGTCACTTAAGTAAATAATGAAATTCTAGCTGGTATCTAGAACTGATTCTGCCTAAAACGGGAATATCTTGCATACCTAGCAGGACATAACGTGTTTGGTTTCCATTTTTTTTTTCTGTAGAACTTCTTAGATGAACATTATGACATCCCCAAGATAACCATGGTTAGTAATGTGATCCATAATAATGAAGGATATGGTGTGGTCCTGGTTAGACCAACAATGCCCTCTGATGTAAAGGATGCTTCAGCAAAGAGATCAGAAGGTACTTTTCCTTTCTTAAAAGAAACTCCTAAAACAGCAAAGCTAGTATACCCAGATTTTTGGATTCCATAATAAAGTCTCATACACTTTCTAATAATATCTAGATTGATTTAGCTGAAATAAATCTCCATAACTTTCAAAACACTGGCATTTCCTAAAGGATGAATGTGCTGTGGAAAAATGCTGTAAATGTCTGTACTTTGTGGGGTGGGTGCACTTCCCTTGTCCTTATGTGCCTGATCGGTGCTCCCTTCTAAGCAGAGCCTGTATGACTGATGGCCTCCCTTGGTCATGCAGAAACAAGAGTGTCACCAGCAGGAAAGCAGATGTGGCTTCTCTCACAACTCTTCTGATTCATGCTAATTTTTTGCTCTTTTTTTTTTTTGTGTATGATAGCTGAGACATGCTCCCCACATAGAAATATTTTTCCTCTTCTTAAGCAGCAGTCTTTGCCTTAAGCATCTTACCCTGTATTTGGAATATGTAGCTGTCACTAAGTAGCTGTCTCAAAAGTGAGTGGAATGAGGTGAAAATGTTAAGACTGAAGAAAATTTAATTCCAGGAGTTTGAAATTATTTGACTGTTTTGCATGATTGTTGATGACTTTCTTGTTTCCTGATGTAGGGAACACACCACCTCCCCAGCCAGGTGAGGGTGGGGCAGCCTATGAAGAGGGCTTCAGGCAAAAACTACCTGGATGTATAGCTGATGAGCTGGAGCTTTGTGAGCAAACTGAGATTCCTGAAGGCAATTATGAAATTGCAAACGAACTTGGAGCTACTTCTGCAAAGAAGAGCCAGATGCACAAGAAAAGACTGAGTGAACTGGGAATCACAGAAGCTGATGACAACTTAATGTCACAGGAAATGTTTGTTTCAATTGTGGGTAATCAGTTCAAGTGGAATGGGAAAGGAAGTTTTGGTACCTTTCTTTTCTGAATCCTAATGCTGCTGCAGTAAGAGATTTGCACAAGCTGTTACTTTTACTGCTGCTTTCCGAGGAGTTAACCTGTTTCATTAGCCTTCCATAATGTTACTAAAATGTGACAGATATTTATTAATAGTATATATTGCATGTGGAAATTTTGCTTCCTTGCTGCAAGTATGGATAACGGGGTAGAAAACAGAACTCTAGCATGGAGACCGTGTATGTATTCTGTTAATCTACATGCTGCCTCTTTGCTAGCTCTGGATGATTGTGTATTTATTTAACTTCTCATTGTAAAAAGAAAAACAGTCTTCAAAATAAAGGAAATACCAATAGGACTTATAATGGAAAAATGGATAACAAATGTACAGCAATTAGTAGTACATATTCCTTAAAATGTCATTATTTTTTTAAAGTATCTTTAGTCTGCAGCTGACTGCTACAAGATTGACATAATGTTTTACATTGAACAGAAGCTAGTGAAATATTCTTCCATAGGAATGAAAAAGTTGGCTGCCATGCGTCATATCTGGAGGATTTTCTCAAACTTGGTGCTAGGAAGGGTAGAGCTTCAGTCTTGCTGGGTTTTTCCATGCCCAGCTCTACACTTCCAACAGCTGTCAGTGCTGGTGTGTCTTTGTCTTAGGGAGGACAGCACCTAACTAAACCCTGTTAATCTGAATGAAGAGAAATCAAGGAAGACATCTCTCCTTCTGTTAGTGGTATTCATACTGTACCTCTCAGTGCATCGTTCTACAATTTTAAAAACTGCATGCCATTTCTAGCTGCTGAGGCTTTGGAAATGAATGAAAAATTTCAAAAAGGCTTTTCACTGCAATCTTGTTCACAGCTGTGGAACATTCAAAAGCACTTCAGTGGCTCACTGTTGCACTCAGTTTTCACTTGAGGGAAAAATTGGAAGGCCTGCCTGATTGAGGACTGTTCCTTCTCAGTGCTTCTCTGATTTTTAATTAGAAATCTAGATACCTTATGCAAACTTTTGTACTGTCTTTAAGAGTTGTTGGTCAGTTTTCAAACTAGTGTGTGAAATGCCTTGTAGGAAAATAATAATTCCTAAGTGAGTCAGGATGTCCTATGAAGTGGCATCAAATATGATATTAAGAAGGGAAAAACATGTTGCAACAAGTGGACTTTGGAATTGTTTCTGAAAGTCGCTTAGCAGGTGTGTGCCTTCACTAGAAGTGTGTTGCCTAGAAGTGGATTTTTCACTAGCTTTTTTTAAATGGAGATGGCAGTGAAAATTCCCTTCAGTACATGATGTGTTTTAGTATGTGAGCAGCTAACAGGAAAAAAAGGTGTAATTTACAAGCACTTTTTTTCCCATTACGTGAACCACTGAATTTAATGCAGCTTTCCCAGCCCACTGCTGCAGCTTTTGTCCTGCTCAAGGCACTTCACTTCCACACTCAGTTTTGTGTGTCGATGAACAAAAATGCCATTACACTGCTCAACATGTACAAACTCAAACGTTTGCCACATAGGGACTTTTAAAGAAATACTTGCATCAGGTGAAAGCCTAATGCTAAGACTGACAGTAGTTTAGTGTCCTAAGCTATTTATCAGGTCACATGCCACGTTTCATGCTCAGATGTTACACCTTTATTTCCTGAGTGTAATCCTTATTAAAGGAGTGGAGCTAAAAACTAATTTTGTGGTTCTTTCATCTTTTCGAAACTTCCCAAGTGAGCTGCCTTCCTGATGTTTAGGTAGCATTTCTCTCCCTTGCACTTCATTTTAAGCCTCCCTTACCTCTACTCAGCCTATTATCTCTTTTTTTTTTATCTTTTAAGTAATTCAGGTTTACATTTATGAAGATTCCAATAAAAATATAACTTCTACTTTCAATACTGGCACAGTTTTGCCTGTTCCTGTGCCAGATGCCAATGGTTATTCTATTGTGCAGGTTATCAGTAGGTCAAGGAGCAAAATGTGAAAAGATGAGGCTGCTACTATGACTTCCAGCCATTTTCTTTCTGCAGGCACTTTGTGATAAATTTGTGGTTAAATTCTTGATGACACTTGAGCCTCAAGGGACTAAGTTTTGAATTGAGCCTTGTCAGCTGGGAGTTCTGTCCTTCCAATCACTTCTGTCACTGATAAATGTAAGGGGTTTTTTTGTTTTTTATCTTACAACTTTAACCCCCCCTTTGAAGAGCAGAAGGAGGGATGTTTAAAGAGTAGAGACTGTTGACTAACACAAGGTTTGTACACTTGGAGCAATGTATTTTCAAAGACTCACAGAATAGTAGAGATTGAAAGGGACCTCTACAAATCTAGTCCAACCCCTTTGCTAAAGCTGGACCACATACTTAAGGTCGTGCAAGAACGTGTCCAGGTGGGTCTTGAAAACCCAGAGGAGACTCCACACCCTCCCTGGGCAGCCTAGTCCAGTGCTCTGTCACTCTAATGGTAAACTAGGTTTCTCCTTATGTTTAAGTAGAGTTTATTGTGTTCCAGCTTATGTCCCTTGCCCCTTGTCCTGTCACTTGAGACAACAGAAAAAAAAAATGTCCCATGCTCGACACAGACCTTTTAAATAATTGTGTTAATGAGATCCTCCCTTCCATCTTATCTTTAGAAAGGTGCTCCAGTCTCCTGATCATCTTGGTGGCCCTGTACTGGACCCTCTCCAGCAGTTTTCTGTTCCTCTTGAGTTGGGGAGCCTGGAACTGGACACAGGACTCCAGATGAGGCCTCAGCAGGGCAGAGTAGAGGGGGAGGGGAAACCTCCCTCAACCTGCTACACACACTATTTGTGCATCTCAGAATGCCATTGGCCTTCTTGGCCACGAGGGCACATTGCTCTTGTGGGCTTTTGTGGTGGGCAGGCTTTTGGTTTAATGAGTAATTACACACAGGTGTTTGTAGTCAGGCATGAAGATGAAGACCCTGGTGAATTTAAGAAGCACCTGGTGAGTTTAAGAAGCAATGGCTTTGTGTACCAGCTGGGTTGTTAAGTCATCCTCTAACAAGGCAGAAAATTCCATCGTTTTTCAACTGTGTCGTTTTAAAATTTTAACTCTTTCTCCCTTTCTGGATGATGCTGAGCCTGAGGCTTGTGAAAAGCTACAGCAGGAGGAAACCCCTCAGCATGAATTGGAGGGTGCAAAGGTAAGTCTGAAATAATGACTTTCTTTCCCTGTAATCAATCAATGTGCTTCGTGCCACACTTCAGATAAGGAGGGGAACTGCAGAGCTTCTCTATTTGCTCTCTATTTGCTACAGATAACCACACTGCTTTCAAAAGGCTGGTTTCAAAAGTATCAGAATTCTGGATCCAGCTATTGTACAGATCACTGTATTCCTGGTCTTAAGAACACTTGGAGTTTTATTGCAATTGGAGTGGGATAGAGCTAAATGGGGTTTTCTTAATGCTAGCAATCCCCTATTACTTTTATCTTCTCAGGAAAACTGTTTTATCTATGCCTTACAGCAGTCACGTTTTCCTGTGGATAATATGGTGATTAAATCACAAGCCTATTCTAGTAAACCAAAAATATAAAATGAAAATGAAACTGTTACCAAAATGGTCCAAACAGTGGTTATTACTTTCACCTGAAATGTGTGAGAATCACATTCAGCATTATTCCAATAAATATTTAATTGTACAAAATAGAAACCTTAAGAAAGAGACTGAAATCTTAACTTTGAAGCAAGGAGCTAAGGGGTTTGGCAATTGCTGGTTATGAGAGAGGTCTGATTTGAACAGAGCAAGAATCTAAAGGTAAGTAAAATTTGAAACTAAATCTGAGTGGCTTGCTCCTATTGCCATTGGCTGATCTAAGTTCTGTCTTGTTCTCTGCTTTTGGATGTCATCTCTGCTCTTGTTCTATGCAAGAACAGAGTCTTTTATTGTTTATTTTCTCCCTAAGCTGTTTCTCTGGAATGTTACACTTAAATTGCTGTTATTTCACAAATACTCTAGTCACAATGACATGTGCTTTACTGCAGCACTTGATCTGCAAGTAATTTGGAAATGCTTTTCATAGAAGAAAGTTCGGATCTAAAAGATCATTTCTGTAATGTCTGGGACAGTTTCTGTTGTTATCAGTAAGGTTTCTTTCATACTATTTTCACCAGTCAGAGTATGGGCCCAGACACAAAAAGATAAGCAGCTCAGCAAAATTAACTTTTGGAGCAGAGAAAAAAAGTTACTGCATAACTGCCACAACTTAGAGGAGCAATCAACACTGTAAGGTGCCTGTTTCTTTTTATACAATAAGAGGGATGAAGTAAGTGTCGCCTCTGTCCTTTAACATACAACAATAGATAATTTGACACCTGTATGTTGCTAAAGTGATAGTTTGGTGCTACGCTGCAGCAGCTTTGCCAGCAGCAGCACACTATCGTGTGTCAGAGATTTTTTTCCAGTGCAAATGGGTTTTGATAAATGTCTGGAGGGCTTTTTAGGATTTTGCCTTGTGTTCTGAAGCTACTTATTGTAGGCTTTTGGGTTTTGGTTTTTTTTTTTTTGGAAGCATGGATTTTGTGGATAATATGCAAAACACTGAGGGATAAACACATAGGAACTGACCTCTGACTGGCAGGTTTCAGTGTAACAGGCTGGATCTTGAGATATTGAGGCAACTCAACAATACACTTCTCAGTGTTGTGTGTGCGGGGTAATAGGCTGGAGATGTTGGACTTCCCAGTGCTCAGCAGTGAGAGATTAGTTTTCTGAAAAGCTCCTTCATTTAGCTTCTCCTTATGCCCCCAGGCATGCAGATTTCTTAGTTCACTCAGTGAATTGATCATCCAGGTTGAGCAGGAGTTACCCTTTTCTCCTTTTTAGAAATGCTTTCATCCCTGTGGCTCATACAGAAACATTAATAAAAAGTGTTCAGGCTAATTTCAGCTTCATCATGCTTGTTTCTAGTTCATCTTTGCTGACTCCTGTGATTGAATACTGCTCTGTGTAGGTCCACCAGCATGTTTAGTTGTCTGCAGACTACAGTTCGGGTCACTCACAATGTATGATGTGGTTGTGTAATTGTTAGTAAACAACTGGGTAGTCTTAACCCATTCTAGTAAGGCATTAATCTCAGCAGAAAATTAAAACTTGAAAGCTGTAGTATAACAGAAGTACCACTTTTCTTGAGAGTCCTCAGAGAGTCTTTCAGATCTTTCCTTCAAAGGCTTATTTTAAAATATGCACTCTTGTTCAAACACTTTTCTTCAGGTTTGGTGTGCTTGTTTAATAGCATGAAGCATGTTTGTCACAGGTATTTATCACATTAGCACATCCCTAGTCCTCAGAAAGTCACCCTGTGAAGCTATTTTTAAAGGAAGTGCTATTCACTGATGTGCCTACTGCAGTTTAGGGGAGAAATACTGAGAGTTAAAGTTCTTGTTTGACTGGCAGCATACTTCCTCTCTGAAATGAGGAATGTTATTCTGAAACAGAAATGAGATTATGACCGGAGTGCTGGTTACATAAGGGTGTTTAAACTGTAATAGTGTTTCCTGATTTTCAGAAGGCATTTCCAATACCTGAGTCTATTTAGCTCCTGTCTAGATCTCTGTCCATGTAGATTTGTGCACAACTGCATGTTAAACTGTCTGTTGTCTTAAGACACTTTGCAGCCTGTAAATACTGAAAAGTATCATGCTGATATATGACTTGCCTCCTTGTTTAAGTTCTCCAATGGTTGTGTAACTCTTTTTGATTATGCCTTTAATGCTGTTCACAGGTCTTGATACCTGTTTAGAAACTCATGTTGAGGCATCACTGGTTTTCATGGCTACCTCACAGCTACAACTTTTGTGTTGTGTTACTCTTTTCCAAATTCAAAGATGCTCGTAGTGATACAGGACACAAAATTCAAACTAAGACATCCAGAAAAAGAAAAGACATTGCAAGGCTGGATCTTGAACTGCAGGTAGCCTAGAGACTGTGCCATCCTTTTGCTGGTTCTGGCTGTTGGTATTTGACTTTGAGAGCAGATAGAACTCTTGATTATTTTTTTCTTTTTTTAAACACATAAGAGTCTCCTCCTCCTGGATTTATTTGGAACGGAGATAAAAAGGAAGAGCCTTTAGGCCTTAAAATAGGATGACAGGAGATATGAAAGCACTTGTCTGACTTGCATCTCATTGCTTTTTTGCTCTTTAAAGTTCATCTTTTGTGCTACCTGATTAAGTAGAGACATACTGTAAAGCACATGCCTTCTTCGAGTATACACCATTTAAATATGTGTGTCTTACGTTCTCTTTCCATTCTTGGGGTGGGGGTGGTGTTCATAGCAATTGCATTTTTCTTTTTGGTATTATGTCCTGTAATAAGATTGCTTCTGAGACTTAAAGCTTTGCATTTGGTTTTGAATATGAAGAAGCAAGCCTATAATTGTCCTGTGGCATGTAGATGCTTGATGATTTTAATTAGAATAATTAATTTCAGAGAGAAGAGTGGAATTGACCGGATTTAGATTTATGTCAGTGTATCCATTTTACATGGACATTCCATTAGGATAATTTTAATTCTGTCTCTTTGGCAATGGACAGCAGGCTAAGTCTTGCTGAACCGTAGTTGAATGATACAGTAAATTAATATTTTCAAGTTTGTAAATTGAAATTTCTTTCCATTCAATAAAGAATTTACCAAAAAATGAGCACAGATGAACATTGATTTTGTTTTTTCCCATTAGGTATATGAACTACTTGTATTTTTACTCCTAATGACAAATCAATTTTAACATTTCAATGCAAGGCAACTTTGATCATTCCAACTGTTTGAGGATGATACTTTCCTGTTTTCAATTTAGTATCATCTATGTTTATCGTCCTTCACTGACTGAGAGTAATTTGAACAAAGCAATGATTATTTTGTTAGCTCTGTATAGAATTTTCTTTGTCTATATTGATGGGAAAACTTGTCTGAGACTCGTCTAATGTTACAGGGAAATGGTAGTAAAGGCACAGAGGAAATGATCTTTCACTCTAATAAATATATACCATAGTACATAAAATGCTGTGATAGGAACCTTGATGAGGCCAATAATATGTATAAGGGCTTCCTGTTGTGGTAAAATTCACCATTTATCTTCTCATCCTCATTCCAGGAATAGCTAATGTGGAAAACCTTCTCAGAATCCACCTGGTAGTGTTTCATGTGATATTTGGATTCTTTTTAGAATATAATTTCATTATAAGTTTAAGCTTTCTCTTCTAACAAGGAAACATACTCTTAAGTCTTCTAACTGTAATAATGCTATTTCTACAAAACTCAGTATTAAATTGCTAATTCTGTTTTTCTCTATGCACTTGCTGTTGGTCAGTATTAGAGACAACAGTGTGCCTTTACTTTATCATGTTGTTTTTTAAAATATAATTGCATTAGTTAAGTGCCTGAATTATTTAGGGGCATGGATAAAGCCAGGAAGTGTTTCAGAAGTTATATCTGAAATATAAAATAGATGTTTAACTTATTTTTATAGCAACTTTACAAATAACAGCCAAAAAACCTTATTCAGCAACATAAAGAAAAAGGTAAAAACCTTAGATTATAAATTAGAATTAGCAAAGAGGCAGAAAGGAGCAAATTTTAAAGACTGAAAAGGAAGACGACTCTTTAAAGGTAAGAAATTAAAACCCAATTATTTAAAGGTGCAGTTTAAACTGCTAGGATTCTATAGTAAAGATTTGTCAGATTCCTCCACTGAGAACACAATAAGATCGAATCTTACAAGGAAAGTGAGGAAACATGGCAAGTTGAAAGACCTTGCAATAAATATTCAACAGAAACACTAGGAAGGAGTGACATGATATCTTTATCTAGATTAGTGTAAAGTGTAAAGAAAGAAAGTGTGTGGAATAGAAGGAAAACTTTTTTTTATTCATTGGACAGGAAAAAACTGTTTGAGAACCAAAAGTAAAAAAAATAGCATTTCTTGCATGTGTTGAAGTAATGTGATCTGTCATCTTCAATTTTTATAGCCAGTTCTAAGGATGCATTAGTTTGAGAGTTGGTGCCGTGTGGTTAGAAACGTGACATATATTGCAACACTTCACAATTAACCATGGATTCAGTTTTAAAACATCGTGCTGAGCTGTTGCCTAGGAAGCTGTTGTGGAACAAAGAGATGAGATTTACTAGTATTTTTTCAGTATTTCCTCCCTACCTGTGCATTAACAATCCATTTGCCGAGTGGAAAAAGTCTAATTTTTCTTTTTTAAATGATAGATGATGAGGGATAGTCTATAAGCTTCTACATATATCACTAAATGGGGGAAAAAAATCCCAAATAGTGGAAAAAAGCTATAAAAATGAAGTTATGTTACAAAATGTGCAGAGAATTAAAATAGGAGGGTGAACTGTCCCAAAAGCAAAGTGTTTGAAGAGAGTTTGATCTAAATTTGTAGTCATACTAGTACTGTAATGCCAAGTTAGGTCAAGAGTTAAAGCTTAGCCTGGTATGCGTAATTAGCTAGTCTAAATTTTATTCTGAATGCTTCAGCCAACGGTAGGAAAAAATACAGAACTGCTCTGACATCTTACCAAACTGCTATGCATGCTTTTTCTGGTTTGTTTTGTGCTATACATGGGTTTGTCTTTTGTGAGACTGTATTTTTAGAGGAGTGAGTTAGGTGCTTACAATGAACATAGACTAAAATGATAGCTTCTCTTGCTTTTATGTTTTTGAATCCATAAGCAAATGGCATTCTAGACTGTATTAATCACATCTTGGGTGCAAAGTGGAGGAATGCAATGCTTTTCTATAATTAAGGCTCTTGTTAGATGTTTTATTTTGTAATGTGCATTTTAAATCGCTTCTTACAATCCTGAGAAGAGGTTAAAGCTGCATTTCAGGTGTAGGGTAATAGCTGTAACTTTACTGTTTTGCTAATCTTATACTTAAGCAAAAGGTTCTAGAGCTTTTTAGCATCTCTATTTTTTACAAGCAGTGCAACTTTTTAAATGAGGGAACAAAATATCTGTGTGGGACTTCAGATTTCAAATTCTCTCTGTAGACACAACAGTCATATCTGACTGAATATTATGTATTCTGAGGGCATTCACAAGGTTTCACTCCAGACTGTAGATGTCCCTCTAACAGGACTTTTATTTTTTCTAAATGCTATGATTATATAAAAATATTAGTAATTTGGGAAAAATATTTACTGTATAAGATAAAATCTAGATGTTTTACAAGTGAGTTGGATGTTTTACAAGTGAATTTGATGTGCTTGACTGACAGCCCTAAAGACGGAATGCTCTATTTCATGTCCTAGGCCAGATATATCATAAAGTAATGATGTGCTATAATTAAAAAATTCAAAATGAAAATTCAGCCTCTTGCTTTATTCATACTAGAGTCATGTACTACATCTGTTCTGCTAATGCAGCCAGTAAAGCACACATCTCTCCTGTGATACAGTGACTTCTTTTTATTAAGGGAGAGATCTGTGCGCATATAAAATATGATTACATAAACAATTCATATAGTCTATGCCTGAAATTTCTGGAAAGCACTTACTGCAGCTGGTTCCTATGACAACAGGCAAAAGAGGCTGGTTTAAATTTGTTAGTTCACTTAGGGAAGAGGCTTTCTATTTTGTTGTGTTTTGTTTCAGAAGGGTAACACCCTGATGTAGCATGTCTACACAAACAATATAAACCTCATGTAAACCAGTCCACTGGGAAGTACAGCGTGTTACACTTGTGTAAATTGTTTACTTCTGTGAGTGTCTACTCAAACACTTGCTGATTCCTCTAAGTTGCCTCAATCTTTTTTGTGTGTAGGACTGCACTGATAACTCCATAAGCATTAGTGCTGCATTTGTCCTCATTCCCACATGTATCTTAAAATTATGTTTTTTAAAAATATGCACTAAATCAAGGTGAAAACATCAGGAAAATTGTGTGGACATAAAAAGTACAGTCACCTGTAAAGCTAGACAATTTCATATATCAAGACACAATTAGGTCTTCTAAGTTATGGCACAGAAGAGGAAGCTGTACCACCATGCTGCACAGAGTATATGTCAGCAACTGAAAAGGATATCTAGTAAAGTGTAGAGCAAGTTCCAGTGGGAGAAAAGAATGAAAAATTAATGATAAATAGCTGCACCCATTCCAGTCTTACATTGAGCCATCTCCCTTGGAAAATAGCTACTGAAAAAAGTCAGTTCACATCAAGAGAAAGAACTTCACAACTGTTTTGGCAAAACTGCTAGGGCCTTTGAACCAAACCAGCTCTAATTTTAGGCACGTAAATGGGACAATCTTTATAGCCTGAACAGATTCTTCAAAATAGTAGAGGGCATGATGAGTGCAGATGTCTTTCTTGTGTGTAGTTTAGCTTTGCATAAGGACCCAGCTGAAATGAGCCACATACCTATGGCCCAATGACCTAAAAGTCTCTATTTAGGAAAGAGTTTACTAGTAACAGCAGAACTGAGCCAGCCATACCTTCTTTGTTCTATGCAATTTTGCTGTTGACTTGCTAGAAGTGAGCATCTTAGAAATCTAACCCTGATAGATACTGCCAAAAACAACAATTCTCATCTGTGTGCAATGCCAAGTAATTTACTGTTATGTAATGAAAAGCTACATTTACTGCACATGAAGGCATAGCTGATCTTTCTGATATTTCAAGATTCTGTAAAATTTCAATTTTTTACCACCTATAACAAGCCCCTCCTTGTGCACCTACAACAGCGAATGGATGCCGCAGAAGCCTTGAGGTCTGTATGGTCTTGACTTAGTTTTCTACTTCATTTAATCATAGTATTAAATCATAGTACATTAGATTGATTTAAATGGCAATACAGAATGTTAACCCAAAGATGATTACTCCATAGTATTTGTGCTCTAGCAGATGTATCTCTTATCTAAGTGCTGCAATCAGTGCAAAGAATAGGGAGTGACATGGCTTTCATACTGAAATGGAAAGCTTTTTTATTTCATTAGGGGGAAAAAAAAAAGGGATGGCTTGTGGGATTAAAACAAATTCAACTCAACATTGTGATTCAGAACACTGGCAGGTGAAAGATGCCTTCTGGATGACCTTACTCTTTCACAGGAAGATCAGGAGTAATTTTCTTCTTCAATGGAAAACCTAATATATGCCTAAAATTCATCTTGTGATTATGATAAATTAGCTATACTTACCTGAACATTTCCTTTATTCGGGACATAAGGTGTGTAAATCTGTGATGGAGTTGGCATGCTTGCAGCTTGGAAACAGGATTAGACCCATTAGCCATGGCAATCAGGAAAAGCTTGTCAGAATCTCTTCAGCACTAGTGGCATAACTCCACAGCACAGCCTGTTGTGCTTTCAAGGAACAGTCCAGGCAACTTTTACCTGTACAGGACATGTTCAAATCTGTATAACGAAACCACAAATCTTCACGTGCTGCTTACCAAGTCTATTCCAGGTTTGAGTAAGTATTTTGCTTTTTATCATATGGTTGTTGGGTTTTCTAACAGCCTTTTGTTCAAGAACTGTCAAAGGCCTTTTGTGAGCCTGAACAGATCCTGCCAGCTGTTTTTTGTGTAGTTACTGTGATACGGTTCATGTGGCTGATGGTGGCCTGCAGGGAGCATGGCTCATCCCCGCTGTTTCCGTCTGTCAGCAAACAGTCATTGTGATTTTGTTTTCAGTTATTAAGCCAGTTGATTAGAAGCTGGATAAGTGAGGTCTGTGATAATTCTCAAAAGAGTAGAAATAGCCCAAGCAATCTTCTTGTCCCCTGTGCTGGGGAGTGAGTGACTATTTTAACCATCAGCTCAGCCATTTTGTTTCTGATAGATCTAAGTGAAATACTGTCATCTTCTAGTTTCTGCTGTTGTATCAGTTTTCTTATAAGAAAAGGACAAGTTAGGAACACCGAGTTGTTGTGTTATTCTCACTGGAAGCTGATGCAATGCCAGGTTGTCATTATCTTACACAGTTTTATTATTCCAGAGCCCGTACAATAGTTCAACAACTGTTTCATTCACTATGCCCCATCTCCTATGAAGATGCATTTTGGTCTCAGGGATGTCCTCAAAATAATTTCATGAATGTTAAAGTAAGGCCTTCAGCAACATCAACCTCATTTGTCACCATTAGTGTAATCACATTCCTTAATAATCCATTTTTTTTCTGTCTGCTTGCTTCTTTTTAATGTTTATTAATTTTGAACCTTATCCTATTTATTTGCATTTTGATGTTCCCATCATTTCTAAACCAGTCAACTAGCTGTGATTGTCATTAACATTAGATGATTTTATTATCTTTTAATAATTCTTAAACTATCAGGTTTCTGGATAAAAGTATCAGCTGTGCTGCTGTAACTAGAGAAGGATTTTTCTTTTATTGTAACCATTGGATTTTTCTCTTTTTCAATTGGTTTCAGTAATATTTTTGTTATCCTTAGGTAAATGATCTGCATCTCCAAAGACTTTTGTGTTCTTTAAAAGTACAATTTCTTAAAAGCATATCTTCAGATAATCCTCATCACAAGAAAGTGTGTACAGTAGAATTGTTGGTAGAGATGAAGAAGCTATGGGGGGACATGGAGGACTTGGTAAATGCAACTTTGAATTACCTGCACAAAAGGATAGTGCATGTTGCTGTGGAATTGCAAGCTGTTAGGAATTTGTTTCTTTTATAGATTTAATCTATGGGTGATATAAATGAAAAATAGATCCAAATACAAAGAAAAACCTGTTTGGTTTTGTATTAATTCATGGCTTCAGCTAAGGCTGAGATCCCGCTTTCCTGGATGTTGAAAAGCAAAACTAGATGATCTCTAAAGGTCCCTTCCAACCCCTACCATTCTATGATTCTATGTTCTAAAGACACTTCCCAGTGCTTGTGGGCAACTGACTTTCTAGGGACCACATCTGAACGGGTTGTAAGATCTTGAACGTCCTGAGTAACATGCTTATAACTGCACCGTAATATTTGAGGTGGGAATGCCTCATAAATGAGATGACTGCAAAAGTGTGATCAAACTTTCTTGGCTGTTAGATGTCTTTTACCATTACTCAATGAGTTTCACTTTTAAATACTAGATTTGCTTATAGATCTGGTAGAGCACAAAAGTATAATATAGCTGGTTGGTAAGGAGAATGTGAACCTCAGTGCTATAGTGTGTGATAAAAATATCTTTGAGA
This sequence comes from Colius striatus, assembly GCF_028858725.1. Classification (NCBI taxonomy): domain Eukaryota; kingdom Metazoa; phylum Chordata; class Aves; order Coliiformes; family Coliidae; genus Colius; species Colius striatus. The sequence continues at coordinate 9,745,267 of NC_084772.1, forward strand.
TTTTGGATGTGTTCCTGTGTGACCTTATCTAGGTGGGACCTGCTTTGGCAGGGAGGTTGGACTACACTCTCTCTAAAGTTCACTTCCAGCCCCTACCATTCTATGAATTAACCTCTTCCCCAAATCTATTAAATAAACCCCCTAAGAAGGAAATAGAATTAAACAATCTGGGATAAAACGTTTTCTGTTTTCTGATGCCTAGTTCCTTTCCTTGAGATGTCTATAAAAGTTTATGTAGTTTTCCCCCTTGAAGTGCTACAGTGGGAGCTTTTGCTTAAGAAAACAAATATCAATAAGGTGTAACATGCCACTGAGTTCATCTCTTAGAATGACAATCATTTGTTGTATGATTTTCTCTTTCTGCAATAATTCATACAGCTTTCTTCCAAGGATTTGATTCCTTTCATTTCAACTTGATCCCTAAAGTGTATTTTAAACAGACAAGGCTGACAAAGGGAAGCAGAGAGTGTAAATGACAAGTAATAAACAGAGAGGCAAAATGGCTTTCCCAAGGTCACACAAAAGGATTGTAGAAAAATTGGGAGCAGATGCAATCATCCTTATTTAAGTTTCCACTTTCTGGAAAAGAGGGCTTTAGTATGAAGAAATGACAGGAGTATTTCTATCTTTGGCCACTTGATCATCTATAAAGAATTAGCGACTTTATGTGAAAGAATTTTAGTACCTTTAGTGATACATTTACTTGTTGGCTTAAGCTGAAGTTTTGATTTGTCAGCAAAAGTGTGTGGATTTCTCAGGACTGTTTTGAACGGGTGAACTATTTGAAGCATTTGCCTGTACCAAAGCCTCAATGTCAACCAATTAAGATGGTGACAACACCACCTTAAATAGCACATTTTTTTTTAAGTTTGGCTCCAAGCCCCTTAATCCTCTTGTAGCAAATGAAGATAATTTGTAAACTAGCCCTTTGTATATTTCTAAAGTGGAAGTTGTAAGCCTTAATCCAGAAAATAGAAACAAAAAAGTCATACATGTATTTTTGATATTGTTTGAAATTTCTATTTTCCAAATATTACTATTAAGCTTCTACTTCAATACCTGTTAAACTTGCTTCAACTGGAATATATTGAACAAATTTTGAACTACCATCACATGCTTACTGCTTTGTCAGTAAAATTACTGCACTATCTCATGCCATCTGTCACAATCCTTTCTCTCAGTAGGGAGTCTTTGCCAGTTATAAAGTCTAAACAATTAGCATGAAAGAGTATTATTGCTGAGCATTTTGTTGCTCAGCCAGAAGGTTATGTTAAGGAAAAAGGAATTTATTTTTTGCAAGGGAGGTGAGGGGGGGTTATGTGGTTTTAAATTTGAATAAAAATATTTCTAAATATACCAGAGGTTATCACAATCTTTGATGTTTTCTTGGCTTCTGGACTGCTGTTGTGATTTGCCATAGTAAAATTTGTGTGTTCTGAAGAAGAGTTGTTGGCTTGCTTGTTCTGGCTTCTCAGAACTCTTTGCATCACAGAAACACATGTTGAAAATGATCCTCATGCAATGCGTGGGAGTTAAATTACAATACCAAATGTACAGTGTGTGGCATGTACTGCATAGTGATTGATAATACAGTACAGTGATTGCTAAAAAGACTGGCATCCTTACAAGGCACTGGACATTGCAGTTGCATTTGATTAGGCTACAGTCCTTTCCTGTAAGAAGTAGACTGCTGTGCAAATGCTTTGACAAATAACTTAGGAAGATGTCCAAGTCTTCACCCAAAAACGTTTACATTGATGTAATCTGCTTTCTCTTGCCATGGGACAGTTTGTATAATACTACTGGTCAAATTTCAGCTGAGATTGTTATCAGTCCTTAAACCTTGCATGTACAATCAGTTTGAAAAACTGTTTTTTTCTATTTCAATATGAGCATGTAGTGTATTACTGATGTCATACTCTCTTGTTTTGAGTCCAGTTGTGTTTAGCCATGGCATTTATTTTAATGCATTAACATCCCTCTGCCCCCCAAAAATGGTGGAGTTTCAAATGTATGTGAGATAAATTAAATACCTATATCTCTGCAGAATTATTCATCAAAGATCCTTTTTCTTAAGAAACTAGTAGTTGCAAAACATTTAAGACATACTTTTGTGTAGTTTTAAAAGCTAATTGACTTCTGTATATAGACTTCTTTGGCCCAAAACTGGGCCAAATCTCCATTTTAAAATTGAATTATAGTTAAGAGTGCACTTGCTTACAGAAGTATTGACAAACATTCCACTGCTTAATTTTGCTTGAATAACCCTTCTGTGATGTTTCAGTAATTCTCAAGTATTTATATCTGGGAACATTAAGAGTCAAAACACGTTCCTTCTCCCCTAGCCTTGGCTTCATTCATGCATTTCGTGCCTGTATCCAGGAATATCTTTGGAGGGCTTAAATAGCTGTAGTGTAAGCTCTGCGAGTCACTGGAGAAGAAAAGAAGACAAGCAAATGAATATTTAAGAAAGAACTTGTAGCAGCATGGATTTGTAAACTGTGTAAATTCCACAGGCATTTATTGCTTTGCCTTCGACAGTTAGTGAGATAGTCATCAATCTTCCATAAGGACTAATCACAATGAAGCAAGGTTACTGTTCATTTCACTTAAAGTACTCTATGAATAAATTAATATTGAAATAGTAGGTTTTGTACAAGTTCTATTCATTTGCTTGCAAATTATATCCTTGACTATAAGTTTTCAGTCAAAGCAGAATAAACCCCTTGTTCAAAATTAAGAAATGTGTTTTTGAAAGTGCTGTGGTTTAATAATTAATGTATGCATCCCCGTGCTTTGGGCTTTAAGCCTTGGAATGCCATTGTGAGAAAATGTCACGCTGAGAGGTACCATATGCCTCAAGTAAAGATTTCTATTGCTTGGATTTCATTATCTTCATTTTGTATTTGGAATTTTGGATTGTATAGGGAATAGTATCTTAAGATCACTGAATGAAGCATCTAAGGGTGGGTATCATCTGGTATCTGCCAATTGTTTTATGGCTTTTTTGATATAGTGATTATTGGAGTCTTCCTGCACTGGAACAAATGCATGAAGTCTTGTAAAATATCCTATTCATGTTGTATGATGCCTATTCTTACTTCATTCAAAACCAAACAGAACAAGATTTTTACCTCAAAATTTAGGTACTCTGGAAATTAGAAATGTAACAGTCATGTATGCCTGATGTCACAACTTTAAAAAATGCAAATTAATATCAATGCAACTACAAAGTTTTTATGTAGAGCACTAGGACTTAAAATCTTAGCTTGTACACTGTATGCCTTTTGAGTACTCATATGCCTAAGAAAAAGAGATGACGCTTAACAAGACAGACCTAGAAATCAACATATTTTCCAAATCAACTGGTGTTGGGAGTGTATCTTGAAGTCATTGATGGAGAGTGCACTATTTAGTAGCTTTCACTTTGAACAAAGTGTCTGAGGCCTCAAAAGCTTTAAGAATCCTTGAGGTTTGTCTCATTTATAAGTGAACAGTTGAGTTAAGGAATCCTGTGCATTCCCCTGCCTTAGAAAACCCATGTCTCCTTTCTCATTATCAGCCAATATTTATAAATGCTGAGACAATGCCCTGTAGAGCAAGAGCTATTGAACACTTAGTTATACCAGATTTTAATACTGTTTGTGCTCTACATGCATAGAATTTATATACCATAGTTCCAGTCCAAGCTGGCTATGGACACAAAAGATCGATTCCTCAACAAGTGCACAAGAATATTGAGTGGAAAAATCCCTTTTAAAGAGCTTTTCTGCTTTGGAAGGATTTTCTTGGGGAAGCACTAGTGCTTTCTTTTAGAAAGAAAAGCCCATGCAGTTGACTGTCTTTCACAATAGTCTGTTTGTTCCTGGTATAGGTTTCAACATATGTAGTGAAATGTGTGCACTCACAGCATGGTCTATCACCATGGTCTATTTAAAAGAGTATTCCTGTATTAGTGAGTGCTATTTTTGAACTTCGAGATGGAGATAAATATAACATGTTTCTAACAAAATAACCTTGACGGCTTAAAATCTTGAACTACATGTCTACCAGTTGAGAGAGCAAAAATAAATCAGTAAACTATATTTCCTGTGTGGAAATAGGAATATCTCTGATTTACTCTGCATTGCTTACCTCAGGGACAACCCAAGTAGAGAAGACTGACAAGCATCTTGTTTGGCAAACCTCCCTGTTTTTATGCATCATCACTACTAGGTCTTTGTTACATAAGTTTGTGAAATAATATGTAATGTGTAGGGTAGGAGTTGATTTCACTCTACTGAGAAAATGCTTTCCCCTTTGGTAATGTGACATTAATTACTGAAGACACAGATGAATACTTTGTATGTGCAGAGGACCGTGAAAGCATGAATAAGTAATATCTCTAGCGATCAGCTGACAGAATGGCAAATACATTGGTGTTACACTGAACAGAGGTATTGTCTGCTAGTCTTGACTTCTGGAGTAAAAGGGTCAAATATGGCTTATACTATTTTCTTACTTGGGATAGTCTTCCTGCTTCCCTCAAGTAGTGAGAGAAATGCTTCTGACAATGTCTTTTTCTCCTTTGTTCCTGGGCTTTGGGAGTTGAATAATATTTTATTACTTTTAGGTGTTGTTGAAAGGTTAAAGATTGTGAAATATCATCCGGAAAAAAACCCAACCAAACAACCCACTTCACAAAGAAAACCTGAAAACCTGTATGGACAGATATCTCATACCTGAAAGTCTATTTGAAGGGCAATTATTTGCTTTATGTGAAGTGTGCCAAGCCATAATGTCCTTAGGAGCTCTATGTTCCTTCTGAAAACAGCAATAACTGAAAAGTTGAAGGGATTAACAAAATCTTTCTGTGCCAGTTGTTTGTTTTGGAGTTTGTTTGCCTCATTTTTTACTTCTGTTGCATTTGATAAATAGCTGCAGTGATAAAATTCAAAGAGGCTTTTCTGGAACTAGTCTGGCTGCAGGACTGCCTGATGATGTGGAATTCCGCACAGCTTGTTAGTTTTCACTTTCTCTTTTCAAGGGGCATAAACTCTATATAATTGTATTTGTCTTCTGTCACTGCAAAATTTTTCCACATGAGCTAGGGTTGTGGTCACTTCTCTGACATATGGGTTGGTGGAAATAAACTGCAATCTGGAATTATAATTAAAAATACTGTACTTCAGCTCTGTTGCTGATTATCCTGGGTGCCTCTATGTCAATCTGTCACAAAGTGCTTAAGATTCTCAAGGGAACCACTCCACAGTGCCTTGAATAAGACTTTGAGCTCTATTTCTTATGGAATGAAGAGGAAACCATATTGTAAAATAATATATGTATAATAGGTCTAGGAGAAATGTGGCCTCTTGTGCTGCCACAGATAAATGATTGAGGCTGATTATGGGAAAGGACTGTTTGCATGATGCAGTCATGAAAAGTAGACATAGAATGAGCTCTGCAGTGTCACAGGGTTTTCAAGATGCTGTGTTAGAACGTTCTATGGACCCATATTATCAACAGTAGATTATTTGTAAGAGAATGACCTAAGTAAAGGGCTCAAGCATAACATACTCCCTGATACATAACCCACACATCTAAATCATACTAGCATAGAATTGTTTCAGTTGGAAAAGACCTTTCAGATGATCAAGTCCAACCAGAAAGGAGAATATCAGGTATTTTCTGATTTTCAACCTTTTGAAAATGAGGCTTTGCAAGTCCTGCCCCACATCTGGTCTGGATACAAATATAAACATTTAGGCCATTAATATGTGGACAGAATTACAAAGATGATAAATAATGTATATTCCCAAACCAAAGGTATATATCTTTCTTTTTGTAAGTAGAATTTCCTCCTACCTTGCCCCACACCACAATTTTCACCTCTGTCCTGCTGCTACGTACGTGCTGACGATATAGAATATATATATTTTGTAGGATAATGTACATTATTACTTAAAATGAAAGCTTGAATATTCATGAGAGAGCTTTTTATGGATAATGCATCTGCTTTCATTTTCTGGGTCACTAGTTCTTTGTAACATAAATCGGTTTAACACATCCCATAGGCCAAATTCTATTCTTATACATGCCAAAACCCTGCTGAAGCAAGATTGTGAGTCTGCTCCTACAAAAATCTCTTACTTAAGTGAGTAGCAATTTGCAGATGATGGACTCAACATGAACTTTAACATCTGAAGGAAAGAAAAGCACCTTACAGTTTTTTGTAATGTTGACCATGTTAGTCTGAAATTTTTCCTAAGGACAAAAACTTCTATTCCTGACAATTAGAAATGATGTATTTTTCTAACATTGTCAAATCTTGTCTGCAAAATCTGGTACAAAAGCTTGTGTGAATGCATTAGAAAAAAATTATGTAGGAGGGACGTGCTTTGTGTTTTGTTTTACTTTACAATTGCACTTGGCTTTTAAAGTAGAATGAGATTTTTCCTGTAGCTGTTTGCTTTCAGATTTCACCGTTATTTTCACAGAATTTTGAAGAGATGAGAGAATTTTGAAGGGTATCTTAGAAAGAACTCCACTGCCTTTATGTTTTCTTTTCATATATATGTAATTTTTTTAAGATAAGACTTTTGAGAGATATTTATCCTTTTCAGAAGTTTCTCTCCATTTGTCCTGGAAAAACACATTTAAAACATCTATTGGATTGCAATTTCCAGTTTTCAGCTGCAGAAACTCCACTGTAAACCTCTTAACCTAGACCATTTCTCTGTGAGCATCATAGTACTCATTCTGGCTTGTTTCAGATCAAGTGCTGATTTGATTCACATGCTCCTGGATTTTTGTCATAGAATCAAGAGAAATATCGGCTGTAAAAATTAGGCAACTTTACTTGAATCCCTGCTTGTTTGGTAATCAATGGCCTCTATCCAAAATTAATTAGGGCATGCATTTTAAAGTAATGTGGGAAGGCTGTTGGAAGTGGTTGTCTTACAGAAAGCTACTACAGTGACAAAACGATGGCGTGGAGCTGAATAATAAATAGTTTAAAACTGTCGAGTGCCAGAATTTTATTGGCAACAAGTTTGGCCTACTGTCACAAAATATTTTGGAAGGTGCCTTGTCATCAATAATAGTTATTTGTGAAGTACCTTTTTAAAATAAACAGACACTTAAAATAGATACTAACAGAGATCAAGATATTTATATATGTCTCAGTAAAATTAAACCTCTTTATGTGTGCACTTTGTATGAAACTAGCATCACTACTTCAAAAAACAGTAGTGAAAACTCTGTACTCGATTTAATTGTTTTCTGGTTTCCTGACAGCATCCCAGTTGGTGTGATTTTTTTCAACCAATATTTCTAATAATTTGACAGCGATAGACTGCATATTGTTTGAATCTGTAATCCTACTTTTAATCTATAATTATAGCTATAATTGGTCAGGTATTTGTGGCTCTTAATTCAAGTGTGACTAAAACCAACCAATTTCTACAGTAAGCTCTGAGACCTTTGTAAAATGGAAGAATTAAAGACAGATAATATTTGCTTTCAATTTAAATTTTCAGAGAATTCAGAGGTAGATATTACAGCTGGTAGAAATTCAGGGGGAAAATAGTAAAGTTTTCTGAGCCTTCTTAATGGATTTTGTTGGGAACTTCCCAATCAATTCTTCATCAGGATATTTTGAATCCTAAAAAATCTGACGTCCAAGTGGTGGGAAAACTGTCAGCTACCATACAGATAGCCCATGAATCAAATTAGAAAGATGCCTACAAATCCCACCTGATCTGGTTAAAGCAGCACTGAAGCGTAACTATCACAAAGTACAAGATGAAACATCCTGTGGCACAGGGATACTACTACATAGCATTGTATTTTATAGCCTTGATGCCCGTTGAGAGTATGGCCTTTAGTAATGTCATGTTTCTCTATTGGCTCATATGTCATAAAAGCTAACTATTCGTGTTGCTCTGAGAGAAAGTACCTTATGTCTTTCTCCTTCCTGACAATTTCTTACCACTCCCAGAATAGCAAGGCAAACCATCAATTTGCATGACCCCTTTTTTAGAATGTAACATAATTTGCATTGACTATGAAAAAAACAACCAGAAAGGATACCGTTTTTCAGATCTCTAAAGTATCAAAACCAAGAAGCCAAAACAACCATAATGCACCGTTTTTAAAAAGCATTGATGTCTGAAGGTCAATCTCTTGATTTCCAAGTGCTTAAAATTTCAATTGCCTGGGGCTGTCATTGTTTCTACTAAATAATATGGATTAGCTCTGAACAACTGCTTTTACTGGTTGTTTTCTGCACTTGGGCATTTGAACACTCCAACAGCAGTACAGAGTATAACGATGATGCAGCAAAAGATCTGTATGTATTGGAAACAAATCAGAAAGCAAACATCTTCAGATAACATTTGATTTGAAATGAAATGTTCCCAAAATACTATTATACTCTTCAAGCTCTCCAATTGCTGCCAGAGTACTATCTGTCACAATACTGCCTTGTTCTTGCACATTTTACCATTAAACGTTATACTGATGTAAGTATGAAATTTAAAACAATGTTGTCAAACAGAAGCGAATCTCAAGAATATGCTTACAGCATATCTGTTAAGATTAACAACTCCAACCATCAAGACTTGATATCAGTAATGAGATGTCTTTATTGACGTGAAATGCATCAACAACAAAAAACACTGAATTTGTGAAAGGGTATCCACATACAGTATGTAATTAAGGATTTAGCATTTCTACAAAATCAATGTGCAGTTTGTAGATTGGAATGGATCTCCTACCACGATTTCGAGATTAAAAAGTAGGAACTCACAAAAGGATTAGAAAGATTATAGAAGACAAACTTCCAAGCCTAGCAGAGAACTTTGTGGAAAAGCTGAAAGTCATAATCACAACATAGAAGGATAAATTTATAGTAAAGTTGAAGGCAGGGAAAGGGGGAAAAAAATATACTGCTCCTGTTTGAACTTCAAAATATTTTGAGAACATCTGTTATCTGTTCTCACTAATCTGGTAAATGTCATAAATTACGTTCCTCTGTACTTGGCACAAATGGCTCGTATCTTATTGAACTGTATTGCACCATTACAGGTGAGAATACAGGAGTTCGTAACTACCAGTTTTATGAAGGGCATCTCGTCTTCCCTCTTTCACCAGGAAGCTTTAACAAATCTGCCTTAGAAGTTGTGTTCTATGTAACCAGAACTGCTTTTACATCTGTGACTAATATTGGCTACTGTTCCCTGGCATATTGCAAATATACTGAGAGAAAGAGTAGAAACTGAAACTAGGAAGTGGTTTTAGAGGAGAGATGACTAGTTGTGGAGAAGGAATTGGGTGATTAAAAACAGTTCAGCTCCTATGAGAAGATGCTGCTGAGGTCTAGGCCTGTCCACACAATTGCTGAAGCAGAAGGCAGTAGAAGACCTGACCTGGCTTTTAAGTCCAATACAGATATGTTGAGCTAGACTGCAACTGTGAAAATGTCTTTAAGGATGAGGACTGCATTTTATTTCTGATGCTGCTTTTATGATGCTGTGTTATGATAACTTTGTAGTCCTAGAAGGTCCTGCAAGGTTTACTTTGCCATGGGGTAAGCTATCTGTGCCATTACAGATACTGAGCTGGTGGCAGCACATTTATCATTGGCAATTTAGTCTCCTGACAGCCATTAGGAAACTATATCTGCAATTAACTAGTTTATATGACTTCTTTGGCTAAAAGTCTTCATTGAGTCTTGGTGAAATTAACAAGATGCTATGTATATTGTTTACATAAGGTCCCACTTGCCATAGTGTTTAGTTTTGCATGTATGAACTAGCTTCATTGGTGTAAATTGAATTATTTGTCTGTGACCGTGTAGATTGGAGTAGCAACTCCTAACAGAAGGTGCCTGTACAAGGCTGCCTTGTACTGCTTGAATGTTGCACAATAAAGTACACAACTGATTTATGACAGTCTTATGGGCTGTACTGAGGACACGTGGCGTCTCCACTGTCAGACTACAGTAAACACAGTTACATGGGATACTGGAGGTAAGTCCTACAGCAGCCCTGACTATCTGTGGCTCATCAGGTACTGAGCCCTGCCTACTGCAGAGTTGTGAACAGTGTCAACATCACAACAGAGAATAAATACAGTCTGCAGAGCTCCCAGACATCAGCACACCCACAGAGCAGTTCAGCTGCAACCCAAGGCAGATCCGCCCACCACCATTGCTGCCGCTGCCCTTTAATAGGTCTGTGCTGTGGCAAGGAGAGTGGGTGGCTGCTGCCTCATGCTGGCCTCAGCAGTGGGCATCCAGGGATGGGCTCTCAATCCAGGAGCAGAGTCAAGACAAGTTCCGCTCAGGCTAAGGGAACCTCAATGAGTGCCAAGCCAGGGAGCTGGAGCCTGGCCTGGGATGCTGGTTAGGTGCCAGCAGTGTGTGAGGCCCATGCCAGGGCTGGTGACTGGCCAACATCTCACCAGTTCCTGCCCTTGGAGCCATTGAGGCAGCCACACAGGAGTCCACAGCTTCCAGAAGGTTTGAGGCCACTGTCCTGAGTGGGCTCCATGGCAGAGAGCTTGTTCTTCCAGGCTAGAGCTATATGCTGTGGCTGTGGGATGCCCCAGGTAGGTGTCTGGGTGTGCCATGAACAAAGTCTTGGGTAACTGCACTGTCTGAAAGCACTTTCTGCTCTGAGGGGCTGTCAGGCTGTGCCAGGTGCCCTCTTGAGGGGAAGCACAGAGGACAGGCAGTAGTGATGATCCCCAGAGGAAGAGAAAACCTCTTTCTTTTCTGTCTAGTGAGTTGTTTCCTTACAGATATTCTTGAGGGTACTGTAGTAGGACTGACACTTCAATTTATGTTTCCAATTATCAGTTTTTATCTCATAAAGTCCACAAATTACTTGAGGTTTTTGTCATGTTTTCCAACAAATGTAAATCATAGAATCATAGAAGTGAGAGAAAGAAATTCTCTGGAACAAATCTGTTCTAATTGAGAAGTATTCTTTGGAGATTATGGGAGCAGCAGTGTTTACTTTTGGACTTAAGTAATTGTCAGTGATGTGTGTATGATAACTTGGTTACTAGTCACAGAGGTTATTTTGGAAATTACGGACTGTTAATCCATTGGCTATAGAAATTAATTTGCAATTGACTTTGAGACATTCTTAATAGTGCAACTAGAATTTGAATGAAGCCCCCTCCCTATATTTTCTATAACCATTAATCATCTCTTCTGAAATGCGTATAAAATGTTCAAATAAATTCAGCATCAATTTGGTGCAGAACCTCATTTGAATTTCCTTGGATATGGCAGCTTCTCGGGAGCTTCAGTGCACTGGTCTGTTATGCTTTCAGAAAAGAAAAAGATGTTTGAAGAAGTGACTTCAATGCAGTGTAATGCTGGTGAGCTAGCCCAGAGGTTAGATGAAGATGCACAAATCTCTTTGAACAGACAGTTCTCTTCACTCCCTCATCCTTCTCCTCACTAGTAGCTTGTGTTTCTTCTGATAACCTTTCAAGGTAGAGGGTTGTTGCAAAGCCTGCTGCCAATAGCGAAAGCAAATTAAACAAAACAGCCAGGGATCTACATCCACAGTTTATATATAAGTCCCTGCAAAACTCTTTACAGATAAGGTTGACAGGCTGAGAAAAATGCAATGATCCTTGAATAATTTTCTCCCACCTTTTTAAAAAAAATTATTCCAGGGAATTTCCAATTATGACTGTATTGTTTATAATAATTACTTTTATAAACTCCCAGAGACTGATTGTAAACTTAATAGTACTTTCATATGCCTAAGGAAGTTGTTCTGGGGCCTTTTATTCCATACTGGTCTGATTCTCAATCTCATTCTGTAGTCTGATCAAAATATTACAGCCTGGACTTGGTTACAGACTACAGCATCAGATAATGTTCCCTGGTTATTCCCTCTCCAATGATTAGCTCCCCTACACTGGCTTTCTGGATAAGAGTCAAATGAAATCCATCCATTTGCTATTTCATACTTCCTTTCCCTTGGAAAGACCTAAACCCTTGGGAGTTTAGATGGATATTTAGGTGACATGAAGGGGCTATTATTATGTAACTTACCAGCAAGAATTTATTTTATATCTAAAAAAGAAAACAGTGCTCAGTGCATTGTTGGTCCATTAGCTACTGCTGGTACATGAGCTACTGTAGTGACAGGTGGCTGCTGAGAGCTGTTAAACAAATCCAAATATAAACTTCTGTGTCTTTTTTTGAAATGTTTTGATGTTGTATAAACTTTTGATGTAAGGCTGGTACAGTCAAAAATCATTCTAACAAACACTACTAGTGTAATTGTTCAGTGAAATGAAATCATCATATCACTAACCTTTAGCACTTTGCTTGAACTTGCAATCCAGGCCATGTATATTCCCAAAGCTGAACAGTATATTTATTATCTGTTATTTTGTTGCTTATTCATTTGGTGAATAATATCTTTTCATTCCTAAATTACGTTTTTGTTTTATAAACAGCATTACCATCAAAAACTGTGCTTCTGACATGCAACAAGTATTTCCAATGACATCTATAAATATTTTTTTGTGTCGATTCTTTTACTGAATAATTATTTGGTAAATTGTAGGATTTCTATTTCAAGCTGAGGTTTGTACCTGCTTAACCACTAGAAGGCACTCTGGGATAAAGCTTCCTATAACAGCTTACAAAACCTGCATCTAAGTAAGGACAAAACATAAACAAACACACACGACTGGCTTTAAGCAATTTCCTTCTAAAGATAGCTATGTTCACTCTTATGTGAGGTAATAACCTTCAAATTATTGTTTGTCCAGCTACACCAGAACTTACGCTCAAATGCACACATACTGCAAGCATGTGTGTGCATAGTAATCAGTATGTTGATTAGTATTGCTGTTTCATCAGATAGCACTTAGAAACCAGAAAGAGGTTGAATTGTCTCATGTTGTATGGTTTGTACACGTGCCTACTAAATACATTGCTGACTTGCTAGCAGGTGGAATTTTTCACCCGCCAAACTCTGCTTTCAGTACTGAGTCTCTCTCTTGGATTCTGTGAGAGTGATGTTACTCCATCACTGTGTATTTGTGTCAAGGTACATCCCTGTGGTGCTAAGATTCACAGTTAAGGTGAACACAGAAGTTTTGATATGTAAAGGTGTTGCTATAGTAATAGTGAATTGTTTTGTATGCCGAGTGGTTGCACTTGGAAATTACTTTTGTTTTGTGAGGTTATGAGACATTTCCAGCTTTGTGAGTAGTTTGAAAAACAATAGGTTCCAAGTGAAAACACTATTAAAAATAACTGATGTAATATGTAATATAATATGTTCTTTTAAAAATTTTCTTCATATGTAGTTGACTAATCTTCTATTTCTATACATTGCAGTGTTGTATATTGGGTTAAAAACTCCAGACCTCTGGAATTCAATATTGGATCACTTTGAGTCTCAACATTGATGAAAGGCATTCTGTGAAATTATTTGTAGTGTATTATGAAAGTATTTATAGTATATTTGGTATTTGCCAATATTTACTGAAAAGATATGCAGGACTGTATATCCTGATGAGAAAAGGTGATCATATTGGCAGAAGTCACCAGACTAGTGAAATTTGGTACATGTGAGCATGAAACATGATAATTGGTATAGCTAAATGTTGAAACTTTAGAAATGAATGTTTAATTCCAACTTTTTTCTCATCTCTCATTCCTGAAGTTTTATGAAGATTTTTTTTCCTACTAGAGGAAAACCTCTCTGAAACCAGTCTTTGTCTAGAACAGTAGAGATTTAACCACATTTCTGCATTAATTGAAGACTATTGTGTGAAAGAATGCAGAAATTCCTTTTGCAAACATGTTCAAGTAGAGACTGTGTGTATATATAAAAGGAATGTAAAGTTCTGTGTAGCTCCATGTTGTGTTATGACTTCTACCGAACAGGCGCAGTTGAGTTCCATCCCATCCTTCCTCACCTTGAAGATGTAATGACAACTATAATTATGTTTTCATACAGACTCTAAACATTCTTTTCCTCTCCATTTCCACTGGTGCTAGACTGAGAAAAGAACCTTGTATCAAGGCTTGAGGTTTTTCTTATTTTTGTTTATATGTGAGTTATAATGGAGAAAAGTCTGTGTATAGACCAGGCTTTAACTTAAATGAAGGTATTTCCTTCCTGTCCAATAGTAAGGTAATGTGCATTAATCAGAAAAGTGACAATACTGTGTTGTGGTGAAGAAAAGAGGAGGAGGTCAATTGACCATTTTTTAAAGAGAGCTGTTGGCTGGGGGATATGGGAGAGAAAGTTTTCCTGTTACCTGTGATTATAGCTGCTCTGTTTTCATGCTCTGACAGCTTTTAAAAGGTACTGAATAACATTCACAGGGAGAACTAGTGATTCCTAAACAGTCAGCCTTTAAGAGTGCAAGTGACAGAGACATTAGCTTACATGAAAGAACTTCTATTAGTGTGATGAGAAAGATTAATGTGGAAGAGAAATACTGTAATGGAAGCAAAAATGAATGATGATAGTAAAATTTTGTGAACAGCCTATCTGGCAATAGTGGTGCTTCATTAGGTGTTTAAAGGACACAGAAGGCTCTGGCATATTGCTGTAGTGATGAGTAAATATTGGAAGGGATGATGCTACAGTCTGGAATGCTACATGGCTGAAAAACGAAAAAAAGATGATCAGAATTAGGGTAGAATGTCATGCAACTGCAGGTCAATGTTTGCTTTCACATACAGCCTCTGCAAGGCTGTACTGACTGAAGAAAAATTTTTACTCTTATTAATCAGATTAACAAGCAGATTTTGGTTGGCAAACCAGTTGACTTCATGTTGGACAATCAGTTGGACATCATGGGTTAGCAGTATGATAGCGAAAGCTTTTATAAGACAAATGACTTAGTAAAATATCCTCTTTATTCACTAAGAAATATACTCTTTGGTGGTATTGTTATAGCTGTCTGGACCTTTTGGACAGTCTGAAATGAATGCACAGTAAAATCATAATATTTAGTTCTGTCACAGAGCTATTGCACTGCTCTTTCTCTTGAGTCAGTTAATTTTTATGCACATATTTTTATTTAGAAATATATTTAATGCACTCATACTATAGTAAATGTATTAGAATTGCTTAGGGAAACATTTAAAACTATTAGCATACTGGTAATGGCAAAGACTTTTCCTTGATTAAGTGGTAGCTATAAGTACTTAGGGATTGGTAGCACATATTACACTACAGGGAGCAAGCACATTGTCAGCTTGCACACATAAAGCTGCCAGTATAGTTTACTTTTGATCTGTAGCATATTGCCATGGTTCTTAGTTTTTAGCCTTTTCTAAGCACAGGCTACTGATCGTGCCAGTCTTCATGATGACTAAGCAATCATAGTGACTAAGGGCAAGCATGTCTAAATGACTATATTCAGATAATACTTTTAAAATTACATCAAAGTTCTGCATTTCTAAGACAGAAAGAATCAGTCTAACTAAAATGTGTTGGCTACATGTGTGAAAATAGCTACCTAGATACTTGTGAGCCCTGTTTCTTTTTCTTCAGTCATAGCTCTTATTTTTTAACTTAATGATTGTTTTGTTTTTAAAAGCTGTCTGCAGAACAAGATAACTACATTCTCCACAACTTTTTCTTCTTCCTGTTAAGAAGTCAAGCCTTGCAGAAAAAATTGCCACATGGAGGATCCCATTGACCTATACACCAAACTGAACTCCCTCATGCAGTTAATCTGTTATATTGTTGGACAGTCATAGCTGCGAGTAGAAGATGACCGTCATCCCTTGTGTTTCTTTGCAGAGAGAATGAATCATATTACTGGGATAATGAACCATTTAATGACTTGTGTGTTGATTTATCAGATCATACGGGAGAGACCAATTTAAAAATACAAAGCTGTAAGTCACAGTGTTGCCACGTATGGCCCGTCAAGGCTGCATGGTTCCCTCACTCTCAATTGCTGTGTCATTAGGGTTTGCAGGCAGTGAAGTGCTTGTATGAAACACCTTTTCCTTCTGCTGTGGCCTTTATTAAAAATAGGAATTTATTATTTTGTTCAGGTTTGAAAATAATTTAACCTAATAAAGCAATGATTTCTGTTTCATCCTGAGCTACAGAAATCTATCAGTTGTACAACATCATGACTGATCTGGTAAACTAACACTATGCTGAATTGGATCTTCAGTGCAAGACCAGTAAAGTTTTTGTGCCCTGGCTTCTGTCCTTTAATAAGAAATATATGTATTTTAGCTTTTTGTGATTTTTCTCTTTATAGAGATGTATATTTTATTTCTTCAGTTTAAAAATAGTTTAGAACTCATCTCCAGCCAAAGCTTAAAGAAACATAGCCTGGAGCAATGCTTTTGCTTAAACACTGTTGCAATGTGGCATAAACTGTCTTAACCTCTTTCCATAGAGTTCTTCAGTTGAGACTTCATTAATCTCTACATAATGGCAAGGTTCTCCTGTCTTCTCTGTTAGTCTCTGAGGGAGACTTTTCAACCATTTTCTCTCTTACAGTGCAATAGGTTTTTTTTTTTTTCATCCAGTTTTCAAGCTTGCTTTGGACTGCCACATGAAATGCTATCAAAAAACCTCCTACAGACAAGTAAGAGAAAACCTGATATTTGCACAGTATCCAAAAGCTCTCATGCCCTATGACAGAGGAAAATGAAATTATTTTAACTTGGTTTATTTCTGAAAAAAATCTATATAGCTTTTTATCTACAGGGGTTTGTTGATTGTGGTGGGGATTTTTTGTTTGTTTAGTTGTTGTTACTGGTGATTTCTTATTTCAGATTTTTGAGTTGTTTTAGATCTGAAATTAATGTATTTAATGAAGTCCCCAAGTTGTTCTGGACAATCAGCTCCCCATTTCCCATTTTTTTTAGTTTACTAGCACTTCCTTTGTCTTCCATGGATTCAACAACTAGGCTTCTGGGCAGCTGAAGTATTTTAAGATTAAAAACTATTAGGCCTAATCATTTTTAAAATACAAAATCTGTCTGTGTTCTCTAACCTTGTCTTTACTTGCCTTCTGACTTTATTCTCTGAAGAAGACTCCCATGAAATAAATGCTAAGACTGAGCTCCTGAAAATGCTGATGAGGTTCCATTCAGACAGAATTCTATATCACAGCTGTTTCACTCTGAAAAAAACATTTGCCAAAACAGTTTAACTCTTAATCTCCCTGTAAAACTCTTTAGCACTTCTGAATGAACTCTTTTCCTTGCCAAGTGAAGTAATTCTGTGTATTTGCTTGTGTCTTTTACTGTATGCTTGTTGCGGAGGAGTCAGTGTGCCATGTGGTTCAAAGCTCCCTCCTACTGTCTTGAGGTGTTTGCCTGAACTTTGTCAGTTGACAGGACAAATCTTTCCCAGACTTTTTCCATGTGTCTCATGGATTTGAAAAAATTATGCTAAGGAAGTGGAGTTAGTCGTGACCAAACTCTTTTATCTTTAGATAAAGTAGGGAGAGGTTTAGGGTCCCAAGTGAAGGGCAATTGTTTGCTATCATGCTATACTACCCTATACTACTTATGCTCTTTGTGTGATGTTAACATATGCTTCACAGGCATGCTGCAAGCATATTTGTTTTTGAGATGTGAGCTGCCCTGTAACATAGCCCTGTTCAGACTATGCCCAGGAATAGTCTCAAGTATGCATGCAGTTGGAGTAAATGATTATCAATCAGGCCTGGAAATCTATTACTTTTCTGCCATGCAGTATGTAATTATTGATACTGTTAACATGGAGTACATAGTATTCCCATGTTTGTGTATTTTTAAGACTCATTTACATGCATATTAGATTATTAGTTTTCTTCCTCTCTCTCCAAATGTTCTGTTCTTTCTAGTGCTAGGTTTTAACCTCCTTTTTTTTGCTTACAAATTGCCAAAATAGCCACTAAAGTTAGATAAAACCACCAGAACCACCACATAAAAGCCTGTTGTTAAATAAACGGAAATGACAGAGTAAAAGAGCAATTCTTTTCCCATTCTGACTTGATGGCCTCTAGAGATAAGTGTAAGTGAACATTTCAAATACAGCTAAGCACACAGACAAGTGAGAGAACAAAATCAATAGGCAGCACATGAAAAGGATTGTGTTTGTTTTTTTAAAGAAATAACTAATATACGTTTTAGAGTGATGACAGTTATTATCTGGCAGGTAAAACTTCTTCAGAAAATAGATTTTCAAAGAAATTTTGCAAGAGTTTACATGCTTACTTCCATTAATCTCAGGGTGGGGAAATGTTGATTATCAATAATGGTTTCCTGCACCTTACCAACATGATTGACTCGTTTCCAGTCTGTTCTGCAACTGATTAAATCTAGTGGTTTATTCATCAAATGCAGGCAGAGTACAGTGAAATTCCTCAGTCTAATTTTGATCTCTGTTGCTCACACTAGTTGTGCTCTGTGTAACCTCATGCTTTATTTAATATCTAATAATGTATTTGTTTTCTTTGTGCTACTTCATTGATTCATTTTTCCTTCTCTACCTGGTTCTTCAGCTGAGAGTTCTGATTAGAGGATGGGCATGGCTAATCTCCTGATTCAACAACCTTTATTCATATATTATGTGGCTATAAATTAAACGTAATGGTTTATAGCAAGTGTTTCTCCAAGTAGAAACTGAGAAGTAATTTGGCAAAATTAACAAGTGCTAGTGGTTCAGAATAAGCCAAAACAGATACGATCTATTAGCATGAAGTTATTGCTTTGTAAACACCTGTGGCTATTCAGCTGACTCCTCATTTTCACTCATCACTAATATTTCTGGGTTTTGACAAAGTAGTCTAAGTAATCTGTGTTTTGTTCAAGGTGGAACTCAGATGTTATTTTATTACTTTTATCAACCTTTCAGTCCACCGTGTTGTATTATTTTCATCAGATTGACATTGTTTGAGAAGTCCATACTCTGAAATTTCATTTAACTTCTATCGACAAAGTTTCTGGGATTTGATTTTTTTTTCTGTTTGTGTATGTGTGCTAAATTTGTGCTATTTACCAGAGAAGATGAGTTCTTTGAACTATCAGAACCTCCGTGATATGTCTGTGAGGTACTCTTTGTGCACAGAGGAAAGGAATTTCATAGACCCTATGGGCCCAAGAGACTATACTGGAGTGTATGTACAGAAGGTTGCCTTTGGCTAGACATTAAAAAAAAGGGAGAAATAGCTGTCAGAATCAATTTTCTGGAAGGAAAATTTGCTTAAATTAGTAGTACAGTTCTGATTTCTAGTTCATAGGTCTCGGGATTATAATTGTAATGGCAGCTTAAATTGAAAGGATCTTAAATTGAGGGGATGAGTAGCAGTGAAGTGATGAGTGTTATTTTCCAGAAGGAAAATAGAACATTTGTTTCTGCTTTTCCTAATATCCAGGAAGTCCCTGGACTTTTATCATGGAAAAGAAAACAATATATATAACAGTACTTGGAATTAGTATTTACTGTATAATATATGCAAATTGTAGCATGTTTGATATTTAACTGATAAAAGCTGTGAATATTTCATTTCATTAGCGGAGCAGTATGCCCTTTTTCCTCAAAATGCTATTTCTTTTCAACTGATCTTGATGCAAAGAACATAATGGCAAGAATACAAATGGACCCAACTCTAGTGTCTCCGTGCACAGTAACACACAGGCATGAGCATATGCATGTTTTTTCTGTTCCTTCCTCACTGTAAATAGAGTACAAAGAACATAATCCATCAGATATGGTTGCTGATTACTGTTCAGTCTGTTTGGCAAAATCACACTGCACTAAATTTCCTGCCTGAGGTCAGATTAAAGGTATTAATAACAAGCACAACCTGATTGCAGAGGATTTGTAGCAAGCAGCTTTGAAATCAAATGGTATCAAGGGTATTGCCTATGACAAACTGTAGATGTGCTGTGAATCCTAACATGCAGCTCAGACAATTCTTAAGTGGGCACACTCCCACACAGACACAAGCTTGCACTATCCAATTGGTTTAAGAGGTAATGCACAAGTATAACATTCTTCAGATTGAAAGGTTTGCTGTATTGCAAACAGTAAAAGTTTTCAAATGCAGTGTTTTATGAGGTTTCTGTAAGAAAACAGCTCATTTTAATCTCAATCTTAGAACTGTCAGCCTTTATAAAAATACAGTGTTAAAGTGTTCTTAAAAAGTGCTCAACAATCTCATGGGAATAGCTCCTATTTGAGCAGTGTTGGCATTGATGTTAATGTTTAAAGGAATATTAGTGTTTTGATCTATAAACCACAAACTTCCGAAGCTACAAGTGATAAATGTGACTTGGTTACCTTCCTTAAATTCTAGAAATCCATCTGATTCTGTAGCAGGTTAAACATTTTGAGGATTAAATGGTTATGGAAAGTCACTGGTATGGGACACAATGTTTTTGGAAATGTTAGCCATTTGAAAAAGATGTGACATATGTTTTATCAGAAAGAATGACAACAGATTTTGATTTAAGCACAATAACGTAAGATGATTGCTACTCTGAGACATATTTTATTTCAACATGGTACCTCAGAACTTAAAATATTTGAGGTGGGGTGGATCAAGGTAGTATTTCAACCTTACATCAAAATCGTAGCCCTTTTAACCTTATTTTGTACTTTCATAAATTAAATTCAGACTTCAGAAGTACCCATGAAGATGCTTGTTATCACTGCTATAAATACAAGGAAAACAGCCTGGTATTTAATTGTACCTTCTTCTGTCCCATGTTTGTTTAACTAGTGAGTACTTATCTTTTTCAGGTCCTCAAAATACATTGCCTCTGTCAGTGTTGGACACATGCTGTGAAGAGCTACAGTGGGGTTTTTGGCTTTTTTTCTTTGTATTTTTTTCTCCCTAGTTCATCTCAGAATGATAGAACCCACCTTTCACTATGAGCAGGATTGTTTGAAAAGCACATATTTAAAAAGGAATTAGCAGGCCTGTGAAACTCAAGAGTGAATAAGAGCTCAATTAAATGAGATAATGATAAATAGCTATTTGTGTCAAATTTTAGTAATAGATGTAATTGCTCTACTGAAGTTTTATTTATTTTGATATTTGGTTTTCTGTAGCATATCCAATATGTAGAGCTTTCACTAAAGCCAATGGAATTTGGTCATATGGAGTAAATACTCATTATTTGTCAGATAACTTTGTCTCATTTATGTTATAAATTTGGAAGAGAGCTTTCACAAAAAAACCTCACCAAAATAACCTCTCTAAAACTATGCATCAGAAAATCCTTTCTAAGCTTTATTTGTTCAGATACCATAATTAGCTTGTTGAAGGCTGAGACATCAATGACACAGTCTTCTGATTAGAAATTCTTACATGAATTCAACCCTCACGTAACACATGACTGATGAAGGAATATTAGGTCGTATATAAGGCCAAAGCTTGGCCCATAGCGAATTAGATGGAAATCAATTGTCAATGATTGTAGAAAGCACCCTGGTTATGGATCATTGAGCTAACTCTAATTAATTTAGGAGACTGACAGGTTCTGGATAAAATTGCAGCCTCACTCAACTAGCAGCAGAATGTGAAAGGCAATTCTGTAGCTGATGTTTGGAAGTTCAGAAAACAGCTTTAGGTGTTTAAGCAATACCTGTTAGTTTTATTCATCTATATTGTCTTTGCTCTGCATAAATTTCAAGTAGTTTTCAATTTCAAACTATTTCTTGTATTAAAGGCTGTGCTAGGAAGATGTAAAATGGGTTATTCTACCCTTGACTTAGTTCCAAGTAGGAATACCAATATAAAATAATTTTCTCTAAGTGAAAGAATAGCCCAAATGTACTTAGCTGTTTATAATTAGTGCATATACATTTGGGGCTGTTAAGTAGTTTGTCCATGAGATCTGGAGCAGCTATGGGAGGTTTAGCCACTCAGCATCTGGCCATAAGGATATCCGGGACTTTTTGAGTGTTTCTGGGAATTTGTGTGAGTAACGTTGGTTTGTTGACATCAGTAGACTGAAATCTATTATACATGAGCCAAAATTCATGTGTAAGATTTAGAAAATCTTTCAGTAACTCTGTTCCATTTCTACACAATGACAAACATCACACTGATTTAAAAGTGGGATCAGAAGTCTGATGCTTAGCATATTCAGCATCATCTCCCATCTTTAAGTATTTTGGAAGTTAGGAATGACTGTTCCCTTAGACAATTGCTTCTTTTCTTATGCAGCCAGCCGACCTGAAGTTCAAGGTGTTTATGTTTTCTGTGACATTAAAAACAAGAATCAGTTCCATTTCTACCTCTACCTGTAGGAGCAGCACTGTTCCTGTTGGTTTGCATCCATCTCCCCTGTTATCACCAGCCCTCTAAACTACAAGTTGCAAACTAGCATTTTGCAAAATGAAAATGATGCATTTCCAGTGCTGTAACTTACAGCAAACAATGACAGTTACCCTGGTGATGTCCAAAAATGGCAGCTGCATTAAAAAAACAGAAGCAGAAAAACATCTTAAATAACAAACCTCTTAAATGATAAACCTTCAAATTCTGTAAGAAAAATTACTCCCTGTGTTACAACTTTCAAATTGCAGAAACTGGTTTCTTGCAGTTCTTGCAGAAATTGATTTCTGCTCTGGAGAACTTCAGTGCAGGTGCTAACTATTCTGATCAGTTCTGTGCTCCCTCTGAAGGAAATAAACCTTTCTATTTGAAAAACAAATGCTTGCTGGAAAGCTGAATGTTAAAATACAATTCCACATCTTTGTTTGGAATTTTGTAAGTTATGCAAAAGCAAAATTGGCAAAATGAAAATACTTAAAAAATATTTTAGCTTTGATGCAATCTAGATAAAGCATTAATGCATTTATAGGAAAAGATCATTAAATTCTAATCAGTTACAGTAGTATGAAACCTGCCAATTTAATAAAAATTGGAATCTTTGGTAGAGCTATCTGTTATTACCAAAAAATTGTGAAATAAACATTTTACTTTGGAGCTGGAAAGATTTGTGAAGGAAGTTGTCTCACTGGAATGTTAAGACATTTCAAAATTAAAACTTCAAAAATGATCTTAACAGATCATGAAGTACAGGCTTCTTTTGAAGTTACAGGTGCTGCCCTAGTAGTTTGTTTTGCTTTTTAATGCAGAGTTGTTAACCTTGGTCTTTCATTCTTTCACAACCTGCAGATGTCTGAAGTATTAGATTACAGATGGCTTCCCCTTGTATCTCAGGATGGTGTTTGTGAACTGTTTTGACTTGAATAAACAAGTGAATGTTAATTGGATGAGAGAGTGAGGGCCAACTTCATATCCTGATTCCTTCCCTCCTATCCATCCCCTTTAAAAAAAATCCCAACAATAAATCTTTTTGTTCCAGGGCTCATTTAGTTGACTCTGTTCACTAGGTGATGATGAACAGTAGCTTAAATACGTGCCAAGCATCTGAAAAACACTAGGACTTCTGTGATACTCTTTTGGGTTAGTTACCTGTTAACTATTTAACTATTGGTAGTTCACAAAGTGCAGATCAGCTGTACATATTAGATTCAAAGTGTAATTTTGATTCAGCAGAAGTCTAAGAAAAAGGGCTTTGCTACCTGTGGCACTTGTAAGAGAGAAATTCTGCTGGTTGTGAAGTTTCCGAAGGAATTGCTTTGATTTGGATCTCACCTGACTGTAGGCTTGGGCTGGAAAGGCTTGACTGCATTCCATCAAATGATACTTAGATGTGTCAGGCCTGAAAGCAAATTAAAAAGTGTTGAAGTGATGGTGAATAAAATCACAATCTTAATGTATTTGGCCTTGTGAACATGTAGATTCTAAAGCAGTGTTTGAAATGGATACTGAAATATTATACATGCACTGCTTAGAGGTACTTACAAGCATTTAAAAAAATGGAAATGAAGATTTCAAACCAAATAAAAAAAAATAGACAACAGCTTTTAAAAACTCCCTATGAGACTAGATTTTTGGTGGCAACTAAACACTCTGCAGTTTCCCATTCTTATTTTTAAACAAATAAAGCTTTCTTAAATATGTATCAAACTTTTAAATGTGTAATTGATGGGTGTATGTGAATATAACTTTCATGTAATTTAATTATTTAAATGACTGTTCCTTGAAAACACCCAACATAACTGTAGCTTAAGGTGAAGCTAATAACTGTTTTAACCTTTCCAGATGTCAAAGGATTTTTAAATCTTCTGAAATGTTAACATCACCTCTAGATAAATGGACTAGGTGTTCCTTTTTTGTTAAGGAGAAAGAACATCACTATAATGGACAGACAAATGGTGGAAAATGTGCTTAATTCTCATTTCAGTACGTTTAATTGCTGTTGTTGTCTCAGCACAAATACTGGTACTAAATTAAATGTATGTGGAAATACCATGCTATTCAGCAGTCTAGTGTGACATGGTAATTGAGCTATATTTTTGGTAAATGTGAATTAGTGATGGTTGTATGCTTCATTTTATACTAGTAAGCAAATAACTTCCTGTTTTTGTAATTGGTTGGCTTTGCCCTTGAAAATATTTGAGCCTTAAGGACTGCAAACTAATGACAGAAAGAGGAATGAATACCCAGGGAGCTAAGGGTAACTTAGCAATCTGATCTAAAAATTTAATGAGCTTTCTTTTGACACTGTAATTTGTTTTAGCAAATTTTTCTAGTGAAGAAGGCCAGAAGCCGTATGTAAATGAACTTTTCTTGTGACTTGTGCTTGCCAGACTGCTGCAGCTGCAGGGAGTGTTAGGGTGATGAAATGATATTGCACATAATGGGGTTAATGAAGATTACAAGCTACTTCCTTCAGGGAACTGTGCTCTGTTCATTTTTTTGTTTTCTTTTAAGCAAGCTTATACTGAAAGTCAGAAGTTCAAGCCTGTGTTTAAAATTTTGTGAAATTTATGTGGAGTTTGAGGCAATGTTTCATAAATTATCAGTGGCTAATTAGCTATTGTGATCTTTGGTGGTTAGTTGTACTTCTTTGTGTGTGTAGTTTTCACTTCAGAAACTAATGCCTTATGAGCAGGCCAGCACTAATCAAAATGACCGAAGAAGGAACTACTGAGTTTGTTGCTAGACCTATGCATACTTTTACAGTACAGTATTTAGAAAAGACAATACCAAAAATCTGTAAGGTGTTACTTAGATAAGTGGAAAGAATTCTGAAAATACTGGCCTTGCATCTTCAGATCAATGAGTTGCTCTAGAAAAACCTGTGATGAGCTTATTTACTCAGGAAAGAAGTAGATAGACTTGAGAAAAGCCTGTTGCTATTGAAATGTAAGTTGGCAGGAGGTAATACACTCCATGTACTTCGTATCAATGAAGACTTAAAAAGCTAAGTTGTTACCTCACGAAAATGAAATATTCTAGGTACATTTATGTTGTGCAATAAGGTTAGATTTTGAGAAGAACCAAATGCAAAAATCTTTAGTGCTTTATCGAAGTTTTAAATGAAAAATCGGAGGCATATAGTTATTTTTCCCATCCTGGGAGAATTCTGTCCTGGATTTTCAATTACTCAAGTGCAAGTCCAGATATTTTTCATATCAAATCAGCTTTGAGTCAAGTTTGGTAAGTGATAAAATTTATTGATGAAAATTCCCATAAGAAAATCCTGTGTGTATGTGTACATTTGTAACTTTTGAGGAAGTAGTTAAAGATTTCTTATATTTCATATTGCCTCAACCAGGGTGAGGAGAGCAGTTCAATGGGCTTGCAGAAGTCAGTACTCAACCTATTTTTAGAACTCTGTTGAATACAGTTATTTAAATCACTGATGAAGAAAATGATGTGCTGAAATTTAAGAGATGCCCTCAATAAAGTCTACATAATGTACGATACATAACAGATGCTCTATTGTATTAGAATAGGTGGTACTCTTTGTCTCTTTGATCTTGTATTTACCTAATATGGAGGCAGAAAGGAGAAGCAGAGATACTCTCAGAATATGTCTTGAAAAGTTCTAGTGTAAATCAAAGTTCTGTAGCTTAAAAATGCAATTGTATAAAAATACTTTTCTGTATTTTTATGCTGAATAAGAAAGAATGAAGACTGTTTTGTGAAAATGACCAATTCTTCTCATGATATATGAACATATGTGAAGCCAGTTATCTAAGTAGTAACGCTGGTGACCTCATCTGCTCCAGTTTCAACACTAGGATAATTACCTTTCCTTGAAGTTGAAAACCTCAGTGTCTGGTAAACACTTTAACAAAACGGGTTGTTTTTATTAAGCAACAGTTCCAGCAGATGCTCCAAAGAGGAAGCTGCTTCTACCAACTGTGTAGGACAGCTCTGAGGCTTTTGTTTTTTATGCCTCATGTACTGCAGTATTTGAAAAGATGGTGCCTACAGGAGCAAGGTTACTTTTTAACACTATTTATAGGCATGTTTATTGGATAGAAAAGATTGTACTGAAATGTCTACTTAAAACAAATCAAACATGACTGTATGTGTGCCAATTGCTGCTTGTTTTTCATTTTCTTAAATTAGTAATCCCATAGTGCTGCACTCATGGAGGTTGTTTAGGGAAACTGATGACATATGTTGTAGTACTTAAGCTGAAGTAGAGGCAGGATAAAGACAGAAGGTGTTTAGTTTTAAATGAACCATAGGCTATGAAATGACTTACTGCAGTGATAAAGGATAGACAAACATGACATGCCTTGTAGTCAGTGGCCTAAGAACTGAACTAAAGCACTTAGCAATGCCCAAATGAAACAAAAAGCTTGTTTGACTCAACCTTTGCTGTTCAAGATGAATAATACTTCTAATCAGTCCTGACAAAGACTAGCAAAATGATTTACCTCTGAAACAAAGACATGTTGTGAGGCACTCAGTGCATAATCTTGCAAGTCATGAAAGAAAGGAGAAAAACTTCAAGTACATAAACTATGACTTTCAGCTGTTGCCAAAGCTGCGTCACAGATAAAATCAAGAGACAGAATAAGAGGTGAATGACCAATTAATTTAAAAAAAAAAAGTAAATTAGTTCTGAGTTTATCAACTAAATCCTCACTCTTGCTGAGGCCCTCTATGGAGGTTGTGCTGTTAAAAGAAGTTTATCCAAGCTACTTTGGGCTTTACCATAATCTTCGGTTTGGTCACTCAAGGTAAATTTATTCACAGTGTTACTACAGTGTTGACCTTGAAAGGTTATGGAAAAGGACTAACAGGAACATCCTGAAGTTCAACAACAGAAAGTGACAAGTCCTACATAGAGGGAGGAAAGCAGCTCTGTCAAAACACACTTGCAAGTCCTGGTGGACAAAAAGTTGAACATGAGGCAGTGATGTACTCTTGTACAAAAAAAGGTCGACAGCATTGTGGGTTGCATTTGCAAGAGCATTGTCAGCATGTAGAGGGAGTTTTATTCTTAAGATTCCTTAATTTCAATGTCTTCTGTTATGGCATATTTAACTTGTAAATCTGTGCTGCTCTTATGCCTTGAGCCAAATTTTCTCTGTTCTGCAACTTCAGCCAATGTATTAAATTTCATTGTTCCCTTACCTGCTTTTCTGCTCCATTTCACAATTTACCTTGATCGTCCTTATCATAACTTATATTTAGCTATTGCCAGTAAAAGAATTCTGACTCTTTATTTCAACTGAGTTGTCCAATAGGTTGTTATTATTGTTTCTATTAGAGGAAGAAAGATAAGCATTTCTAACACAATTCAGTTTATTTACAAAGGCTGTACAAAAGCAGTTCCCTGGAGCACAGCAGAAATCAAACATGATGTTGGTTATAAAAGCAAGTCCTCACTCAGAGAAAAAAATGTACCTTTTCTTGGATGATAACAGTCCTTGTTCAAGTTGCTTATTGTTCTTCTTCACAACTTCTTTGTATGCCTTACTAGACTTCTCTTTGCAGAAAGGAGCATTTCTAAAGAGATTATCCAGTGAAACCCATGTGTAGGTATCTGTGTGGTAATCTGTGCCCGTGTTGGTAGTGTAATGTTACTGTCCTATTAAGAAAAGAAAGTCTATTTTAAATGATCATTTCTAGAAGCTGGAATAATTGTAGGGAATTGTCTGTGATGCTTTCATGAAGTATCTAGCCATTCTCCGAGCCATGCTTGATATCTCTTTGTGACTGTTAAGGGGAGAAATTTCTAACTTGTACATACAACTTTTTCACAATATCAGTTGACTATTACCAATATAGGCAGAAAAGATAGAACATATTTTACTGGGACCATTACCTCTGAGTATATTTGTAACTAGATGATGTATTTCATATTACAAAATGTAAGATTTACTGTCACAAAATCTTTTTTGCCTTATCAAATTGAAATTTCTTGCTATGTCCTAGTTTGACAGAATGTGATAACCCGTTTTACTATATGTACCTGTAATCCTTTGATTGAAGCAAACCTTTATTCCAAATGTATACTCTTAAAAAAATGTCACATGAAGGTGATTTTCCTCAGAATATGTTACCGTTTTTAGCTGTTTGCATTTCTGTCTATTGTTTTCCTGTTGTAAGGAATTTCTGTGATAATTACTCTGGATGGTTATCATGATTTTTTGAGATGCATATTTGAATGGGGGACATAAGACACTTTTGAAGAAGTATAGAATAATAATAAATACAAACTCCATTCTTTTTGTCTAATCTATATGCTTTTTTTTTATATTAATGAATTTTGAAAGGATTCTGTACTAATTGATTTCTGTGTTGAACATGTATGAATCTTCACCATCACAATTTTTACCTTTTTTAATACTTTTATAAAAATTAGATATTACCTTAGAGTATCAACTTACCTTCCACAAGTGTTATTCTAGTGCATTTAACATTGCATTTGCCAAAGAACACCACACATAAACCTATTAAATGCTGTGAAGACCAGCTTTATAATTCCTGAAAAAATTGTTTTATTTCTGAAGCTTCTGTCTAACAGTAACACACACTTCCACCTTCATGTGGAAAAGGTTAAATATGAGAAATAGGGAAAGTAGTGTGATGTTGAGCACTGTTTCTAGGCTGTTGCAGACAGAGTTTGAAACTTTAATTGCAACCCTGTGCCTCAGTGATTGTATTATCATTTCTTTGACCTTGCTGTGGGGGAAACAGACTTAGCTGTCTTTGATATGTCTGTCTTGGATTCCTTCTTGATCTCATTTTAGAGAATTGTACATAACTTAATGTAGTTCCCTTTTCACTTATGCAATGTGTACTATCATAGAATTGATGCCATCAGTAAATACTAAGCTTTCACTCAGATGTGTTTCTGCACTTCACAAAAGTGAGACAGGTAATTTGTAGATGAGTCAAGAGAATCTGATTAGGTGTTTGAGGGGTGTTTGAGCCCCTTACGGGGCTGCCTCCTGTTCCTGATCATTTGTGACTTGCAAGAGTTGTGTCAGAATAAATGTTGCATTGTAAGATACCTCCCCACTCCTCACCTTTCCTAAAGAACTGAAGTTACACTCTATATGGGTTTTATTCACTTTTCATTCCTACCAATTGGTCCTAGAAACTATACAGTTTAATGTTAACTATTTTGTCTTGTATAGAAATGTTCTGTTTAACTGTATGCTGTGTAACATTAAGGAAGAAAGCCATAGATTCTTCTTTGATGCAGAAGAGACTATAAATACTGTTATGCATAGTTTAATTTAAAATGACATGGTAAA
Source organism: Colius striatus (assembly GCF_028858725.1). NCBI lineage: Eukaryota > Metazoa > Chordata > Aves > Coliiformes > Coliidae > Colius > Colius striatus. The sequence goes on from NC_084772.1 coordinate 9,774,867, forward strand.
TGCAATACGTATCTTTATTGTTTCTAATTCACTTGTCCATTCGCTCCATATTTACAAAGTAACATTTAGGCTACCATTTAAAAATGCTAATATTCTGTAGAGCACATCTAGGAAATGACCTTTCTTCACTTGAAATGTTCTAAAATTAACTTTTCATAAACTGTAAGCAGCACTCTAGAGATAGGTTCCTTAATGCACTGGATATTGCTTTCAAAGTACTCTTAATTGCCTAAATTAATAATGTGGGGTTTTTTTTCTTTTAGTTCTTATAAGGGACAAATGAATTGGAATCACTCTCTAAAGAATTCAATCACTGGCCATCTTTTTCTGATTACTTTTTCCATTCATTATAAAATAATAACAAAAAAAGAACAGCAAGGTCACCTTCAGTACGTTATTTGTTTGTGAGGAAAAACAAAGACAAGTGACACTAACTCCACTTAACCATATCTTAGGAAGGAACAGAGACTGCATAAACTGGGGGAGGCTTCATGTCACATCTAGATGGCATGTGTATAGAAAGGTAATGTGATAGCTTCTGACTTGTTTAATGAAAGATCTATTTTTATTCATCTTTAAATATCACACAATAGTACTGTTGTGTAAACAAAGGCCAATACAAACATATTTCTGACCTAATCTGAAAACTAGAAGAAAGGATAAGCCTGCTTTGTGAGACTTGTTTGTATTTTTTAAAGATTATGGAAGTAAAGCAGATGTAAAATCTTCCCTTGTTCTTTTCTTAGCTGTAAGTGTTATTTATTAATGTGAAAATCTGCAATATGGGATGTACATGAGTTTTCTGTACTCCATCTGGCAGCTCAGAAGAGAGAGAAAATTAGTCAGGAACTTTATTAATCACTTGGGGATCAGCTGAGTATGTAATTAGCCCAGAACAGCTTTTTAAAATGTTGCATATAAGGTATCAATTCCAACTCAATAAATCAGGCTTGTTTGCAAGCTTGAACTTCCAAAAGTAGTACATTCTGAATGCTGATGTACCAGCAATTTGATAGCTATCCACTGCTGGGTATCAGTCTTGTGTCCTTAGTGATAGTGTTCAGATGAAAACAGGAGATGTGGGAGGTGAAAAGATTGAGAAATTGCAGCTTAGATAGCCTCAGGTGCTAGTGACAGGCCTTGAAGAAAGCAAAGTGTATAGACCTTCAGATTTGTGCTTAGGACTTAGGCTCTCGTGGTACAGGGATGGGTTTTTTCAGACTGTACCTACTAATGATGGAAAAAGTATAAAAATATCTCATATCCTATGTTAATTGTGACTACTGGTGTAGTAACACAGTGAAACAAATGGAGCTGGTGAGAGCAAACCAAATACCAATGGTAATGTCTCGTAATGGTATCTTCAGGATTTTTTTTCTCCCTCTACCATGTTATAGCTGCTATTTTGATATTAAAGTTAAACGTTATTCTTAAACCAAATGCACCCTTTAATTAATAGTTCAAAGAAAATTAACTGAGGGAGCAGGAAGACTTGAGTAGAATTCTGTGGCCTGTTTCAGTTCTTAAAATTTCCTGTATAAAGAAGCTTAAATAGAAATGTATAATATATTGTAAAGGTGACAGCTTCAGTCTGATTTTTTCATTTAGAGGGGAATTCATTTATGTGGAGTTTTCCATGGAAGAATGCCAGACTTGACATTTTAATGCTAATGTTCTTCTAATGATATTTTCTCTACTTTTTTGAAAGCCTGGCTGGCAGTTTCAGTAGTCCCTACACAGTGTATTTTCCATGAGACAGGGATGCAATAGTTTGTTCTGTAGACTCATAAAGAGGCCAAAAATTGATTTCAGTCAAGAACAGTTTGAGAAAAAGACTTAAGCTGGAACATATTGTATCTTCACCTTTAAAAAAAAAAAAAAGTGATTAAAGGAAAAAAAAATGCCATTCTTTTTTTTATTGTATTACATCGAAAACCCACCAGCAAATAGTTTTTTCCTTTTTAACAAACTTTCTTCAAAAATAGAACAGAATTGATACATGCACTGATTTTTGCTAGCCTTTTCGGCATTCTACAGTACTGCAGATATTAAAAGCATATTGAAAAGATTTATCTAGAAATATTGTTTTAATAATTTATATGTTTGAAAGAACTTGTTTCTCTGTTTTACTACAGTTAGTCTGAATGATGTGAACTTGTGGCACAGCTCAAAAGGAAATCATAGCTGACTCTGAAGAAACCCTTTTGTCACAGCATTTGTGGCACACTATATGCTTTACTTACATATGCAACCTTGAGGAATTTAGCCAGCAGCTGATCTACCCCAAGGTTCTTCCCACAAGTTAGTGGGTTGAAACTGGAAAGATTTTATGTAAGATAATGGGGTTTTTTTACATTCCACATATTTTTTTTCCCTTTTTTCTTCTTTTTTTCCTTTTAATGATGTTGTCCCATGACTTATGTTTGGTCTTGAACATATTGTTATAAATTTAGTAAAATTAGCTTTTCATTATCTTGTAAGCCACAAAAGCAAACCACCATATTAGAAGGAAACATCAGACTTGATGGAAAAAGACCCTTCTAGGTCTAGTAAGAGCATTACAGAGCTTAGCAAATGGCAACCATAGACTGGTTGCTGCTTGTGGAAGCTACACAATAATTGTAAACCACTTTTGTACTTCATTAGCAGTTAGAGACTATTTTAGAAGTAATGTCTGCAATATACAATATTTTCTCAGAAGCCTATCAAACAAAACAAAAAAAAAGAAATCTGATTAAAATAATATCAGAGAAAGCATTGGGACGTGCTGTTAGAACTTGAAATCTCATTAGACTATAACAAGTTAAAGGCAGGGCAAATTTTATGCTTCAGCAAGTTATGAGGGTCTCTCTGACATTATCAACCGTAAATAATTAGTTCGTGGTGACGATACTTCAGTTAGTTCCTTCTCTTGCTGCACAGTATATTGAAGCAGAGCAATCTGTTGGATGCAGATAAGCATTTACTGAAAGTCATTATAAGGTAATAGGAAATTGTTCAGAGACCTCCACTAGAGCTGAAGTTGAATAACCGCAGGAGCAGAACCTACACACTAACAGCCCCATTACACACACACACCAGTTTACACTTTGTTATTATTTGATAATTAAAAACTAAGAAAGATTATATGATGGTAACGTTTTGCTGCTGGGTTACAGAGTTGAAGTAAACTCTGAATAAATCAAAGAGTGTATTCTTTTTCCTAGCATAGTCTCAAATGGGCATGGACAAATGGTGTTTGCTTCTGCTCAGTTTGGACCAAGTTTATTTAGGTTATTTAGGTTTATTTAAGTTAGTGATGAAGGCATTAAATGTTACTAATGTTTTTATTTCTCTTGGCACGAGACAGAAAATTACTTTGCTTCCTTAAATGTTGATAAGGTTATTTGTGGAGATATTGGGCTATTTCCCACTTAAACACCATTATTGTTTTTCTTCTTTTAAAACTGAAGTGGATTTAAATAGTTGTGGTCATAAAGAAAATTGAGGCAGAACCTGCAACAGATCTATTTTGGGGATTTTGAACAGGAGTGCAGAATTGTCATCTCCAATGAGATGTCTTTTCTGGAATTACTAATAGGGAATTTAGAATATTTTTGCAAATTGGCTAAAGATAAGGAGTGTTATCATATTTTAAAGTGTATGTAAATAACTTGGATTTGTTTTTTTTTTTTGAAGAAAAGCGTTAACAAATCTCTGTGTAGAGAGAATACAAACATTTGCTGAAACATACACAATATTGTTTCTTCTTTTACACAGCAATCTAGTGCTGAATAAAGAATCAGTAGGATTTTGCTTCTTGCTAAGTACTGTGTACTACATACCTCAAAAAAAGAAATGAGATAGTTTTAATCAAATTTCAGAATTACTAGCTGTCAGAAAATTTGGAAGAAATTATCCTCTGAGGTCACAGAAGACTAGCTTAAGAGCCTGAAAGAGAGTGCACTAATGTAGTCCGTCCTTCTTTGAAAGTAAAGGAGAAAGGATATTTTTCAGAAAGGACCATCTTGGTACAACCTTTCTACTAGCTGTTGGTTCTGATTCTTATATTGAATCTACTGGTTGGTTGAAAGAGAAGACGAGGCCAGGAAAGAGGCTTAATCAAACAGTGTGATATTTAAAAAGAGATGCTGATTCCTAAGAGGTTTTGATAGCTAGACAGAATAGTTTATATAGGAACATTTGTCTCACTACTCTTCACTAGAAGGAAGTCTCTGTATTTGAGTCTAGGTTGTCTTCAACAAAATGATCAAAGCCCACCTGGATGAGTTCCTGTTTGACCTGGGTGGTCCTGTTCTGACAGTGGGGGTTGGACTAGATGATCTTTTGAGGTTCCTTCCAGCCCTTGAGATTCTGTCATTCTGTGATACAGAATAGTTTTAAAAACACACAAAACAAATAAACAAATGAAACCCCCCTAAACAGGGGCAAAACTGCACATAACATTGTCTGCTGATTCTGAACATGGGGATGCATTTACACTGCAGGTGATACAAAAGTAAAAGAACTTTGAAAGAGCTGATAAGTGATGTTAAAGCAGAACAATTTTCTGGTAAAGAGTAGGTGATATGATGAAGAAATTAAGATAAAAAACTTTATCTATTGCTGAGGGGAGAATCATGCTTTTCAGTGGGAGGGAAGAAGTGAAATGAAGTTAATCTGAGATATAAAAATGCATGAAAAAGGAAGAAGTGACATCTGCAATAATATTCAGAAAGACAAATTTGAAGAGAAAGGCATTATTACATCTGTGTTCCTAATGCAAAATGGTATGAATGGTTGAAAAAGGTAACATTCAAACTAAATAAATCCTATATTAAACACTACAGAAGAAAATCCTTAGAGAAATGTCTATTCTTTTCCATGTGTAGAATTATGGCTGATTTAGAAGAAACAATTGTAAAACATAAAAATGACTATGTTGAAGACAAATATTTTTAGTATTTCAGTTTAGATAGTCCCCTTATTTATTAATATGATATACCATCTTCTAGTCTGTCTAAACCCTATAGAAATTACAGGGTCTTTATAGAATGATTTTAATAATGCAAACAACATTGAAGAATTTGTCTTTCTGTTGAAACAAATGAAGGGATGCTTTTAAAAATGTTAACAACTAAGGATCTGCTACAAGCATAATTTGTTATGAGTGACAGATTTAATGATACTAACATTTAATTAATGTGGACTGAATTCTATAAGGTTTTCCTTATGGCTGTGTTTGACAATTATCAGGTAAAAATTCTAATAGGCTTAATATTATCTTTAAGATGATGTATTTACAGGCATTATTACAAAACATGAAAACCAGCTGAGATAATTTTGTAGAATTAATTTGAAAAGAAATTATCATTCCTGAATTGATTAGTCATTATTTTCTTTCCTCCCAATAGCTATTCTTATTAAAAAGTCAAGGTTAAATTTTAATGACCAGTTTTATTTGACCTACCAACGTATAAATGCAAAAGACAATACAATAATACTCAATATTACTCCATTAACCTTCAAGAGTTTGTATTCATGACTAGATCCAGGATTGTATTAGCAAACAAAGTTCATTACAGGCTAATGCCATTGTGTGTAATACTCCTTCTAACATATCTTTAATTTATGGCATTAATCATGAATGGCACAACTTTTAACCTTTTATAGCCTCCTTTAAATTAATGAAAATTAAGCCTTACAGGATGCCAAGATTATTTAGATTACTGTTATTGATGACCAGTCTGCCAAACGAATGAATGTGACTTTCTATTACAGTTCCTTTATTGAGATAAATTCTGTGAGAATTTCCTATCTTAATCTAGAGTAAATTCTTTGGATGAAATTCTCCATGGGAACTAAAAGCTGGATTTTTCAATTAGATTTCTGAAATAAAACCTTTTTCATCATCTTTTGCTTTCCAAAGAGGTGCTGTTAAATAGTGTTTTCTCAAAATTTTACTACTTAATTTCTTAAATTACTTTCTTTAAAGGGCAAAAGGAAATAGATTTAGCAAAATAAAAAAAATTAATTTTCATTTTTGTTTTCTACTTAGATTTGTTATTAGGCTTTTTAGATGTGAGTATGAGCATAATTACCCAAATATAAAGGATGATACAGTAGACCTTATTCCTGAAAATTATTAAATGTCTAATCTAAAAATGACTTAAATTACCCCAGTCCCATCTAGATAATATTAGAAAGCTTTTTCATAAAATAAGCCCTATAGTGGTGTAATGTTTGTTTCTTCACTTCATTTTTTTACTAAGTACGCCTGCAGCATGGAACACCAGCTCTTTATATTGTAAGAGTTCATCCACTCCTACTGTTTTTCTCCCCTGAAGACATTATTGTCTCTTTGTGAAGAAATAATGTAATTGGTTGTGGTAGAAGTCATTCAGGGGTCAAAAAGAAAGGATCAGGATGACTCCAGGTGGGCAATAGATATTAGGAACTAATATAACCTCTTCCAGAATTCCTGTAAATCTAATGAGGCTTTGGTTCACAAAAGGAAAATATAATCTAAACTATTTGAACTGCTTCTCTTCCTAAGTGAAGTATAGTTTCCCCTCCCAACCTCCTCCCAACAAATTGTTTTGGTACAAATACATTTCTTACTGTATAATGAAATTTTTGTGTCTTATGTGAAGGCAGAGAAGTGCTGCTCAGGCTTAGGTTGTCTGCAACAACAGGCAGGTTGAGACTTTACAGTAAACATTGGCACCAATAATAAATGATCAAAAAGTGATAGAAGTATTGTAGGTAACAGTGGACATATATGTAGTACACAAATGTTGGTTTTTATTAGAGTGATATAGAAAACAGAAGTGTGGTTTCTGTAAAGGTGTAGAACTTAATTTTTTTTTCAGCCTATTAATGGCTGCTTTTTGGATGAAATACTGGTGGTGTAAATATTTTGTTGCTGTATGTGTGTGTGGTTGTGTGTGTGTGTGGTTGTGTGTGTGTGGTTATTAAAATACTTTAATTCTGCACTCTGGAGACCAAAATGAATTATGAATTTCTGACATTCTGACTTGAGTCAGTTCTTTATACATCTCTCTGCCTTTTATTTATATTTATTTATTTGTTTGCATATATTTTGTCAATATTATTGGTAGAACTTGTACAATACAGGTCTGGCTGAGAAGTGATGGCCTCCAAACTGCCAGATTGTTTGTAAAGCAGCATGTAATTATTTTCTTCATTCTACCTACAACAAAAACACAGACCAGGATAAAGCATGAATCTATAGATATGGTGTTCCTATGGGCTTGAGTTAGCAAGCAGAGCATGCATCCAACATCTCAAGAGGGGAAGACTGGTTGCTAGCACGTTAAACTGACATTGGAATGTGCTGTAATCAGATCTAGCTTTGTTAATATAGATGTACTGAGAAAAGACTGTGTCAGTTTTATTCTAATTTTAATATCTTAAGATGTATCAAGATGGAAAGCTGTCTTAGGTAATAGCCCAACTAAGAATAATTGACTTGATGAGAAAACTTTTTTCACTGATGGTTTTTGAGATTTCTTGTAGAGCATTTAGTTGTCCCCACTTTGAAATGAGTTATTCCAATAGAATTCACAATCCAGTCTATGTGCAGAGGCAGAATTAGCAGGACCTGAGTCATACCCAAGAGACTGCATACTGGAAGTTTCACAAATGATGAATGTACTCGTCTTGAAAATTACTTAGTTCATGCTCTCTGGTTCAATCATTGTTTGTGGGTATTGAGCAGTCCTGAATAGCATGTGGAAATAGTCTGTGTCCTGTAAGTTAAAGCAAAAGATTAGCATGTCTGCTTTTCTGTGACTACAGATGAAATAGATGAATATGGAACTTGAAATTGATGCTGTCTTACTTTGAAAGTTATACATAGATTTAGCTTAGCTTGACAGCAAGTGCGCAGCTCTGAGAGTACTTTTTAGCATGCTATTTTCTGACAATGTATATAACATATACTCATGGGTGTATAAGCCTTGCACTAATCATAGTTTCAGTATGTGCCTTATTTTGGAGTTGCTAGCTGTAAACTTGTATTGGATCCCGAGAAGGGTAAATGTCTTGGTAGCTAACCCAGCACATTGAGCATATTCCGTGGTACAAATATGTGTGGGATTACTTGGAAATGACTGAAAACTGTCCTTAGGTCTGTGACTGAAATATAAACTCTTTGTGGAGTTTAATTTTTTGTTTCAACCAGTGTTAAGGCTTTATACACTCAAACTGTGTGCAGATTGAGTAGGAAGAGCTTGAAGGAAGCTTTAACAATGAATGTGTCTGTCATGAGCGGATGCATGGACGAGAAACAAGTGGAACTATTGGCAGTGGAAAAGACTATGGAATCTAGGACTTGAAAGATGAGAAGATGGACATATACCATACCTAGTTGATTTTTATTTTGCATCAAAGGCTGATCTACCTATCCTTGCCCAATTTAGCTTTATCATTTACCCCAAGTCAGTGAGGGATTACATTCCCTACTCTCGCATGAGGGGAAAAGGTCTTTGGATCCTTGCCTGGAACTGTAAGAAGGAGGATGAGTAAACACTGCATCTCCCCTCCTGACAGCGCATCTCAGTGTAAGTGAAACCTATTACATAAAGCAGGTATCTCCTGACTATATTTAAGGGGTGCTTTCTGACTGGGGGCTTGTGGCCACCTGTTTTCCAGTACAAGCCTGATCAGGGCACATATGCAATCTTTTAGCCTTGTTAACTTCTGTAAGTCATCAATTGACTGGAAATCATTTGAACCTGTAAAAATGAAAAAAAAAACTTGTCTCAAACTTGTGTGATGTAATTCCCACTTTTGGAATATTTATATCCTTATGCACCACTGTATTAGAAGAAAATTTTACAATGCTATTAAGCTTCATATAGACCATGTAGTTATATTATCAGGGGCCTAATGGTAAAAACGTTCATTATGTCCAGAATCTTCAAATACATGAATGTAAGTATGAATGTAATGCTTTAGGATTTGCAACTGTGTTTTTTTAATCCCATACTTCTGAAATGGGGAAAAAAATACTACTGCTTTTGCTTCTAGTGTTATAAGTTCCCATAATTGTTTTGGAAGACGTGCTATTTAGTTAAATTTGGATTCAAAGGATTCTTTTCCTGTGGGACCTGCTTCTGCAAGGGGGTTGGACTAGATGGTCCTTAAAGGTCCCTTCCAACCCCTACCATTCTATGAGTCCTTTTCATGTGTGAAACAGTTGGATAATTTCTATCACAAGAATAAGAAAAGGAGATGGATATGTTAGATTTTTGTGTGCTTACAATATATACAACACGTAATAAAAGATGATCTGGAAATATGTTTTTACCTTTTAAATATATAGTTTTAAGCATAACTAGCTTGGGATCAGAAAACTGCAATAGATAGATTTAACAGTCTAATTGTAGTCATTATATAAATTTATTTGCTATTGGGAATCTTTGGATTTTAGTGATTACAGAATTTATAGAATACAATATTTAAATTGAGATTTCTGAAGAGCCGTGCCATGATGATCTAGTAAAAGATGCTTTCTCTACCTAGAAACCCTGCTTTGTGCACATTTTTTACCTGAAGTGTGTATTTACAAGATTTCTAGCATCCAGACCTTTCCATAGATAGCATGATGTTTGTTTAGATTTATAGATGTTAATGCTTAAAGAAACCTGTTTTATTGTCAAAGTCTCTGTCAAACATGTGCCAGAACAGTCACTGTTACACCAAAGGTCTAGTACTAACCATGTAAATGGGAAAAAATCCGATAAAGATGAAGAGGACAGAATAAAGTGCCTGGAGGGAGTGTTTTGTGCCAGCCTTCTCTGCACAGTATGTGTCATAAGCATTTAGCTGAGGCTGAGATTTTGCCTAACTGCTTTGTGCAGGGGAATGCGTGCAGCTCACAGAGTTGGTTATGCAGAAGTCAGAGTTACCTTAAAAAGAATTATCCAAGATGATAGAAAGATTAAAACCTTGACATTTAGTGAAGCTGATGAGGCATTAGAAAGACATGACAGCAGTGAAATGAAATACTTCCATGAAAGGGTTTAAGGGAATCTGCAAACCTTTATATGACAAAGCAGATACCTACCATTGTCAGGGTAGCTAATGACAAATGATGGTAGTGATTTTTGAAACACTGAAGAATGAAACTCTTAAGAGAAAGAGGAAATTATTTTATTTGAAAAAATGAAGGCTATCTTTATCTAAACTCTATCTATACCGCAACAGAAGAATCACAGTGACATTTCAAACGTCCTAGAAAATACTGGAGTTCAGACTAAAAGCTACATAAGAACCTACTGTGGTCTTCAATATTTAAACAACTTCTTTGATGATTTTTATTACAGAATTCTGTTTTCCATTACTGTGGCTCCAGAAGATTTCATCAGAAACTTATCTTTTCCTTCTTTCACGTCTTGTGAGTGAAATACTCCATGTTTCCGAAGCAATAGATGAAGCACAAGTGTGGTATCAGAGGAAATGCAGGAAGTTTTAGTGGAGCAGGATTCTAATTCTACATCTCCAAGATCTTACTTTCATAGTGCACCATTCTTTCTCTTATATGGCTTTCACAATAGATAGCTACTAATTTAGTTTCCATGCATATGGGATTTTTTCAGCAAAGTCTCTTTTTGTGAAAGTGATTTTTCCAGGTTTATGTACTTTGAGACAAGGGGATAGTAGCTCACCTGCAGGTAGTATTTAATGTTTGTATTGCTATAGTCCCAGTGAGTATCAGGTTGTGAGTGATTAGGCTCTATCCAGATCTGAAGACACAGGCTTGCTGTAATACAGCCACTCTGTTGCACGAGAGACTTCCTAACGTCTAGGGACAGAGAGGGTGACTAATGTAAAACCTTCCTTTTTCCCAACCTTTTCACTAGCAGTGAACCAGCGAGAGAAGAGATATGACCTGCCTGGACATGTTCCTATGTGACCTGATCTAGGTGAACCTCCTTCTGCAGGGGGGTTGGACTAGATAATCTCTAAAGGTCCCTTCCAACCCCTACCATTCTATGATTCTATGACTGTCCCCCTGCACACTCACTCTGATTAACTCACACCATTCAGAACTCTGCCTTTTCCTCTGTTGAGCATCTTGTGTATTTCAGGTATGTGCATTATTGCAATTTCTTTCTGAATGTAGCAAATTTGCACAACACTATATTTTATAGGTTAGGAAGGAGTCTAAAATGAAGGTGAATAGAAAGATATGAAAAGAAAATTTACTAAGACTAGGACTTTGCAGCCAGAGGAAGTAATAATGCCATCTTGACAGTCCCTTTCAAGAGAAAGGCTGGAGGACAACAAACAGAATTATATTCAAAAAGAAGGAGATTTTTTTCAGAAAACCTAGTAGCAGCTCTGAAGAACTAGAAGTGCCTAGAAGCTATGAGTAAAGGGATTCAGAAAGTGATTGGATAAACCAACAGGAAAGTTTGTTCTTAAAATTAAATATAAGGACATCATCTCTTGCTCATGAATCCTCCAAGCTGCAATTTCTTAGAAATATATCTGGGGGAAGTATCACTATATACTAACCCTGTTCTTACTGCTGAGAAGGGATCCTAGACTGTAGATGTACGTACATTTGTCCTATCTGGTAGCCCTTCCTATATTCCTATTCAGAGGAAAATTTTGTCCTATGGTTGTAACCCTGTAAGCAAGCTTTGCTTTGAGTGTATTGAAATCCTTGATGTACTGAGTTAAAGAAATGTCCTGCTGTTTAAATCCTCCTGTCCTCTTTCCTTCACTTGTATGTCCTGACTGATACTTTTACTTCCAAACAGATATCTTCATTTACTTACAGTGTCTTACATTTACTTCATTTAAAAAAATATGGCTGTATATATCACCTGGAATTTCACCTGTAACCAAACTGGATATTTCTCAGCAGGCTCTCAAGAAAACCTTTAGCAGCTTGATCTTTATTTAAAAGACATTTTTTTTTTTTAATGAAATACAAATATAAAAGTAAAATCCAAGGGAAAAAACTACTCGTATTGACTGTAACAAAAGGAAATGCGTCAGGTCCATGAATTAAACATTGGTTTCACAAAGCAGTGACCCATGTGTTCTTTCACTTTTCACTGTTTCATACCAAGATGTTGATTAATCTAGAAATAAGAATTCAACTCTTTCAAGTTGCAACAGAGAAGCACTTTTTCCAAGTAAAGCAGAAAATAAAAAGGTAAATGTAACTGAAATGAATTAATGGTAGATAGCTAAAATATTTTGTCTTATTTCAGTCTGACTACTAAAAATCTCATTTCTCCTTAGACAGTAGAAGTGTAGCTCCTTAATTGCAATAATCTGCCTTCAGTTTCCTTTTCTTTTTTTTTGTCCAAATGAGCCAGATTATAATATACTTACAAGGCAAAGCATAAAACCACTTCAATGATCAGAAGCCCAGCATGTCTGATACAGCAGTCAGAATTTTAATTGTAGTAAAACTATCAAAGTAGTAGTATACCGTTTCTGTTTTATATGCTGGTAATGGTGATAGAAAAGTGTTGAAAATCCTTGTGGCATGGTGATCTTCCATAAATTATCTTTTGGTGGCATAAGAAGCCGTGTGGGAATTGGAATTGTTTTATAAAGTTGAGCTGAACCAAGAAAAACAAACAGAAAGCTTTTTAATTTACTCAACAAGTCGACCCAGATTGACCCTGAGATTTCTTCATAGTGTGGAGGTGGTTATTCTTCCAAGTTGTCCTTGTCTTATACACATTAGTTGTAACAGTGAACTGTGTTGCCTCATTCAAAGAAAAAGATTTCAATCACAGGATAAAAGGCACTCAGACACAGCAGTGAGAGAAAGGGAACTTTTTATGTTGCAAGAAAACTATAAAACTTTCCTAAATACTAATGTATTTCTTGTTCTTCCATCAATTTGCAGGTCTCTAACACTGAGAATTAAGAATTTATAGAACTCAGCTGTGATTAACAATTTATTGAACTCAGCTGTGATTACTCTGGATCCAAGTAAAATTTAACAACCTGTAAACCAAAGGAAGTTTTTATTTTTAACCAGGTGAAGTGCATAAATTTCCTACCTTGAGTATTGAATTCTAATGACAGTAACAGGATTAAAAATGATTCACAGTTAATCTAAAAGAAAATATTTACCACTAAAAGATCAATTTGAATGCAAATTGGAGTGACTCTTCATTTAAATGAAAATACATATAAGCCTACAAATTTCACTTGCACTTACAAACTATGAAAAATAGTTATTGAAAGAAAAATTTTTATCATAGAAATGATAACATTGGCTAAAAGGCTTTTGACAGCAACAGCACTAGCCATATCATCCTTTAATGTGTCCCCAGGACTGCCTCTTTCTGTAAGGACATTTCAGCTTTGAAAGCTCTGCTTGTGACACTGGAGATTTTGTGCAAAGCCTGTGAGAAGGATCATTGTTTTATCCTCTTGCCTCCAGGTGAGCACCTCAATGAAAAGGTAATCACCTTTTATGAAGAGGCATGAGAGAAACTGTTTACATTTCATTTTATAACTATGCTGTATCCAGGTCTGCCTTCTTGATGTGGCACATCTGTATGTTATTGAAGCCTGTTACAAAACAAAGGGGGAATTTACAGTCATAAATTCAAAGCAGGAAGGAAATAAAAAAATAATGAACTAGAGCATGGGTTTAAACTTCATTGTGTTGTCTTCTATGGAATACATCTAGGAAACACAATGCTAATAATGTATTTATGTTATGAAGCAATGATCTTATCTTCATAGAGACAAACTAAAAGTCTGTGTTTATAGAAAGTACTAGTTTTGTAGTTGAGTGTCTCTTGAACAAATACTAAGTAGTCCTTATGAACATGTGGAAAATGAAGGTTGGGCTTCTGTAGACAGAATTAAGTCTTGTAGTTGATTAGTTTTTTTACTTTAAGTTCATATTATTGAGAGAAATTATTTGCTACTAAACACACTAAACATCTAGAGTGGTCTTTGACCTGAGTAGTTGGACATTTGGAGTTTCAGGTAGGGCATGATACAACTAATAGAATTTCTGTGATATGCGCAAAGTAATTAAGAAACAGCTGAACAAGAAATGTGTGTTTTTTATTTGGTGATTGGATGATGCCTCAGATCAATATGTCTGAGTCTGAAATTTATGTATTCTATTTTTCTGTCTGATTTGCTCATGATTCTGTAAAAAGGCTATAGCATTATTCTGTTTAAAAAAGAGCAATGTTCTGTAATTTTAGTGCTCTTTTAATTACAACTTCTAGGTTTTTAACATCTAATATAAATTCAGTGGCCTTGCAAACATATAGATGTGGGGTTTTTTGGGAGGGCATGGGTTTAATTTTGTTTTTCAATTTTTCTCCTCTCTGCTGTCTGGGACTGATGAGGAACAAAGGGAGAATAAGTAAAAAATATCTCTTCTGGAGTCAGAATTGAAAGAGTTTTCTAGTAGGAAATATCTCAGAGCAGAAATGATTTCTGATCAAGGACTTACATTACCCTATGCAGGAAGTAATAATATATTCTGAGAAAATGATCAATGAAGCATATAGAATAATTCAGAAATAAAAATAGTGTCAAGAAACTGCTGTGGTCATCCTGTATAAGGAAAGTCATGAGACTTCATACTCTAGTTGAACTCTAAGGAGCTGAAAACTCCATGTAGTAGAGAAACTTTGGACTGATGAGTTGATCATAGGATGTTGTAGGAATCAAACATTGAACTTAGTGGCTTTTAGTGCAAAAGATGGAGATGGCAGGAATATGTAATTTCCTATGTTTTTGCCTAACTGTTCTGTCCTTCTGAGGATAGTAAAGTAAAATGTGGGAACTTTTTTTTCATTAATAGATTTACCATCGGTTGAACTGTTCTCTCTCACTCTAGTTGAGTTGGCCAATTAACTACATGTAAAGGTCATTCCTACCAAATGCTGAATGTACTATGTTCTTTGACAGAAGCAAGGTCACCTGCTCCATATGCTTGCTTTCATTGTTAATAACATGCATTTTTTTTTCTGAATGTTAAGCTAAATTAATGTAATTATGTGTGACAGCTAATTTTCTGAATGATAGGGAAGTGTTTAGGGAGTAGATTTTTAATATTGTGAAGGATCGTCTATAAGTTGAAAATTGCAGCCTGGTAAATAAGTTTGTACTGGTGAGGAGAGCTCACTAAACAAATCAACTGACGAGACAAATTAATAATTAAGGTACTGAGATATGAGGATATACAACAAAATAGTTCAGGACCCTGGAGGAAATGGGAACTGTTATTTTGGGTATGACTTGCTTTTCTAAAGAAAAATACAAGCAGAGGTCAACTATTGTTAGAGAAAATGCACAACAAACCTGGTTGGCTTTTTAACTTTTCACTGTCAGCCCCTAAGGCCACAGGCTAGGATTTTCATGTCTCTGTAAAGCATATCTTATCGAAATTATTTGGGTTCTATCACTGAAAGTTATCTTAAAAAGCATCTTGTTCTAGGAAGTGTTAACAAGCAGTGGTGTCAGATCTGACTGTAAAGAGTGTTTATGCATCTCAAGTAACAAAACTGAAAACTTAAGAAGGAATATACTGTACATTTGAAAGAAATTCAGTAGATTTAAGGGAGTTCATTTTACTTTGCTTTTCCAAGTAAAATAATTTTAGAAGTGATGCACTCTTAATAAATGTGATCTTACTTGATGCAGTAATGCTACTATTGCATCTTTAAAGTGTTTATTTATTCTAAGGCTTGGAATATCAATGGTGTATCTCATGTAGCAATGACAGAATGTTTCATTTTTATAGCATGGGTGGATATGTTTTTCATGTTTTATGAAAAATAATGTGGCCAACATAATTAGACAGTAATTTGTGACTTCCAAGGTAAACATTTTGGAATCTCTGTAGTCAGAAGCAAGTGCTAATTAGAGAGCTGTTAGCTAAACATATATAATTGGGAGCAGACTGACAGGCTATTCCAAACAGCAGGCTATTTATAACTCCATGCTGGTTTTAATTTATATTTCGTTTAATAGACTTTGGATAATGTGTAAGAGGAGAGTTTTGTGACTTGATCTGCACTTTAATTTCTTTAAATAAAATGAAACCTTGCAAATGCAGATGCCACACAGGCCAGCTGTGATAATTAAAAGGTATTATTAACTTGATGACTTTCTGGCTGTGCCATTTTATAATTTCTTTAGGACTGAGAGCTCCCTGAAGAGAGTTATAAATTCAAGTACTACTTAATTCTGCTTTTAACAATAAGGGGCATTTTAATCAGCAACCTCTCAAAAGCCTTTGTCTTGTAGTTATTTATTCAAACAACAAATAATGGAAAAGTCAAGAGATATGTATATTATAAAGTCTTTCAAAGTAAAATGTACCTATTACATGCCCTAATTGGTTGTAGCTGTTCCTAGAGAAAGTTAGCCTTCAATATTGATATAAAATCATTATTTTAACTGTTTTCAGCTAACTGAGGTGTGATTTAATACAAGAATTTTTTTCCTTTGCAAAGCAAAATTGAAAATATCTGGGCATCAAAATAATTTTCATGGATACAGATGAGCATGTGAATTTGAATAGTTGTCCAATAAAGATCGTGTTATGTTTCAGAAGGTGGAAAAACTAAAAGTATCCTGGAGACAGTTTTAAAGTTGAATGGGAGTTTTTATTTGGATTTTTGAGAGAGAAGTGTGTTAGTTTCTTCTTTAGGAGAGGTTG